>NC_064909.1:11272500-11872500 GCF_929443795.1 Astur gentilis | reverse complement strand
GCAATATTGTTTGAATGCCACCATTTCCTGCAATCAATGTAATTTTATATCTACTTGGAATAGAAAGTCAAGATGGTGATTGCCTTAATTTAACTCAGTGTTGTATTCATTAAGGAGCTGATCCCGAATTCCTTTCAGATCAAAGTCTGTCTTGATTTCAGTGGAATCTTTCGGCGCACAAGGTGTGCGGTAGCCTTCTAAAATGTTGTCATTGTGACTGGTGAATAAAAACTAAATGTGTTGCTAAATTTAGGCTGTTGCTCATGTCAGCTTCCTTTTCTAAATGACGGTAAGTGCATTCCATAAATAGTATGCCTCTTATGTTGTCATATCTCTTTGGCTTGCTTTGCAGTATTTTACAGGATATTTGCAAATGAATTTTGTGTTCAGTAGGCAGGGGATGAAAATAACACTACTCATTGGGACTCCATTAACCCGCAGCTAATGAGGAACCATTTCAAAGGCTGGATGAGTGTAATTCAGATTAGCCTGCGTGCCAGGCTGCTCTGCTCCCGCTCAGGCTCGCGCCGTGCCACGCTCTCGCTGCGGTCTGGAGGGACAGGGCTTGGTGCGGCACAGCTGGCACTCCAGCACGGACTTTTGTCGGTTAAGTTTTCTGTGCTTCTGTTCCCCTTTTGGAAGGTAGGAGAGAAGAGTGAGAGAGTACGTGTGTGTGCACGCGCGCGCATAGATAGGTGACAGTGATCTTGACCTCCATAGTCAAGCGTTTTCAGATGTAATGAAATACTCTACAAAACACTATACTTGTGCTCGCTGGTTGATAGCATTGTTACTTGTAGAAAAGGGTACTACATGATGACAGTAAAGGTGGTCCAGACTGGCCCTTAATTAATTTTATTTTCAAAATCTATATTAGTGACTGTCATGAGGGCACCTGGGCACTTTACATCAATAAAATAATCAATTTAAAAAATGTGTAGACCAGAACTCTGTGTTCACTAACAAAACTCCTGTTCCCCGTTACGACTAAAGGTCAGTCCAAGGCTGGCCAAGCAAGCAGGACTCGCATTTCTGCGCCCCGGCGCTTGCCAGACACGGCTCTGGCGGAACACCACCGGCAGCAGCTTCCAGATGCCTGTGGTCCCTGCGGAGAATGTCTTGCTGCTGGCCGATGACTTGTTAACCCCCTGCAAGTCTCAAATTGGTTTCCGGACCGATGGAAAAGGAAGAGAAAGACTAGTTCGGAGGCCAGTCCTGATTAAAAACGTCACTTTGCCAGTTATGAGCAGCCTACTGAAGTGCAGGAAACAGGGACTTGGTGGAGCTCTGATGCTGGAGTAGAAAGAGAGAGAAAGAGACCTCCTTCTGAAGAACAAGCTAGAGGTCTCTTAGCTGAAGAAACTTTATTGATGATAAATGTTACATTATGCAAGCTTAGCAAATTCTCTAGGAATATAATGCTTCCCAGCTTTTTCTTAACATGTGTTAATATTTTATGATACCTGTGCATTAAGGGCCCGTTCCTACAATGTTTAAGTGAGTTTGGGCTGCTAAATTGCCTTTATGGACTTTTAAAAAAACACTACTGGTCACTATGGATTAGCTAAATTCCCAATCTTGCTTAACACAATGATGATGTAAAATCAGCTTGTTTCTGTTTTACACACATTAAGTGAGCATATGTAATTAAATTAAAAGTTGTTGCAAAGCTGCATTTTATTTATTTGTATTAGTACATTTGGGGCAATAATCCCACTTTAATACATACTTAATTGTGCAAACAACACTGAAACTAGGAGTTCCTGGACACTGATGTAATTTTTTAAATGTGAAATGGTAATATGTTTTGATGTCTTGAAATCCAATTGAACTCAAGCTGAGCTTAAAAATCCATGATCTGATTCAGGAGAATTCAGTCCCATCTGGCTGGTGGGTAGCAGGTGTACAGTGTGTGTGTGTGTAAGGGAGGGAGGTGATTGCAGGGAGTGAAACGTTCTTGTAAAGCTTTAATTCCAGTTTAATGCTGTGGTCTGAGGCTCTCTGCAGTTTAAGTTCTTGCATAATTACCAACATCTATTGTTGGTTTCCGTTTCTAGACAACGTAACGGTGATGGTGAATGGCAGAAGCAAGTAAGTGTACAGCATTATGGAGAAATATGCTTTCTAATTCTTAAAGTTTTGATTTGGTTTCTGATCACACCCAAGACTCTTCATATGGGAGAGTGCATTTTTACAAATTGATACATATGTGATCATTGAAGACTGAATGAGAAAGGTTTCGTTGTGGCATTTGGTGTCAAGGTCTTCTTGAGAGTTGTTGCGTGTTCCCACAGCAACATAGAAAAGGTTTGTTTCATCTTTTTATTTTTTATAAAAGCAAAGAAAATGTATTATGCAATTTCTGTTTTCAGCAGATAATAGACGTTCTACATTTTTATATTACTGCGATTATAATGAAGGAGGTTTTTTTAATCTTTAAAAGTATTTTAACAATCTATTGGATACTTCAAGCAACTCTACCTTGTAACCTTCAGAAACTTGTCCCAGCCATTCTCGTTTTCCTCTTTCTCCTTCCCTTTCTCCATCTTTTGATCAGATACTGCCGGTTACCCTTTGCCTCTGCCTGGAACCTTTTTACTTAGGAAGTTTGAGAACCTGCTCTTCCTTGGCTTCTGGCATTAGCTATCAAGTCAGCTCCCTTTTACACTCCTATTGACTCTCCCTCTTCCAACTTTTAAATATTTCCTGTTCCTTTTATTTGTCTTCACTGCTATGTAACTTTGTGCTGGAAAGTCTTTAAGCACGTGTGAGTTTTATGGGAGTTGGCATGCAAAGCACTACTTAACAAAATAATTAAGCAAACAGTCATACTTCTTTTCTAGTTTTTAAGTTCATACTACTATAGCAAATGACACTTTGCTACTGTATTTCACATTTTTTTTTCATCATGAACTGACTTAATTTCTAATGTAGAGTGGAGCTGGTACTGAGTTGCCAAGGGAAGTCCATCTGGTTTGACAGACAGAATGATGAGCGTTTCGCCGGACATCTCTGTAAAGATCTCCCTTTTATTTGTTTGCTTTATGAAGTTACATGGAAGAGGTCACCCACTTTGACAGAGCAAATTCTTTTTTTCTAGCAATAGGGCTTTGCATGAAAACATTTTTTATTAAGCAAGTCATCCATACTGCACCGTAGGCTGTTTGAGTGTAACAGTATGTTACAGTCTGCAAAGTTAATGCAGTTAATATTCAACTGAACTTTTGGGGGGTTGCTAATCCCTTAGGCGGGCTTAGCAGAAAGGGCAAACATATTTATAGCACTTTGAATCAGACTGCAGTCAACGAGTAAGAGTATGTGTTATACCATGCAAATGTTATACAATTTCAGGAAAGCTCAGTGCATAATCATCTTTTAATAGTACTTAAGTTGGTGAAACATCTCATCTGTAAGCAAAAGAGTTGTTGGTTCAGTGGACAACAGGTCTGTTAAATTGAGACTCTGTAAAAGGTCTTGAGATTCCTGTTCTGGTGATAAATTCTGCAAGTTCTGAACAGATTTATGGGCTGTTTAATTAGGAGCTAACTGTATTCTTTAAGCTCTGTCATTTGTATTATTCCCTAATAGGATTTCATTGGACTTTGTCACATATCTGACTATGACTGAGTGTGTGCAGAGTTGTCAATAGCATATTCCATATAGACCATGGTCTCTTACTGTCTTCGTAGAAGTAAGAAGATCATTCCTGAATGGTCCTTCCTCCCATTGAATGGAAGTGTGACGCTGGGTAGAGTTTGCTTTGGTTAGAGCCGTGGGTGCACTGGGCAAAAGAAATGAGAGTTAAGTCATGAGCTGCGGGAAAGTTCATAGAGAAGCTGAAGTGCTCAGACTGAGAATGTCCAACAATGAGGGTCACGTTCTATGAGACAGAAACTCTCCCTAGTTATGTCACAGACAAAATTTGCATTGAGCATAAGGTTTCGTGGAAAAGCACATGAAGGCCCTATAATGCTACCAACCCATTAGGAGCCAGAGAAAAAGATATTATGATCTTGGATTTTCCACAGAATTTGATGGTGTAGAATTTTTAATCTGGTAAATAAGAGGTCCGTCAACTGGTAGACAACAAAAAGTCATTTGTAGTTTTTTTCAGAGAGAGAGTTTAATATGACTGCTAACAGCTGTAGTCAGTATGGTAGGTTTTTAAGGTGAACTTCTGATGCCATGCAAACGTAGAATACAGGCCTGGCAAAGTGGCCATTTTATTCTAATTAAGATTTTTTTTTATATATATTTTATATTCTGGCTCCTTCTTTCATTTTTTCTAGATTTTAAATATTGGAATGAGTGACTACAACATGGAACTTGACCTTGAAGAGGGCTCAGGTGCCTGAATTTATGCATGTACTCATGTAATTTGTTGATTTGCCACTGTACCTGCACACACCCCTTTCCTTTTCTTTTTGCTCTTTGTAAACCACGTTGGCCATTTGTAGTCCTTCGGGAAAAAAAGTCCTACAAAATAATTAATGTGTCAGAATTGTTAGGAAAAATGGAACTATTTTGATAAAGATTTTCAAATCTTTTTACTTGTTGTATTTTCAGTTCCACACTAAGTTGCAATTATGTATTGGAGTTGTTTATATCTGAAGTACCAGAAAATAGCTAGTTTATTATATGCAAAATTTCAAATTCCAGAATGTATTAAAATACTAGCTCAAAGGTAAAAAGCCTTTCCCAAGGAAGGAAGGAAATTAGAAGGGAATTTGGGCTAATCAGGTTAAGACACAGTCGGTCTGTAAGGGGTGCACAGGGATGATGTGGCTGACACTGCTGTGGGTTCATTTGGTTCCTCAGCCTGAATGTCCCCAGCTTGTAGCTGGATCACGTAGCTTCCATCCAAATCCTAAGCAAGATTCAACTTAACGCTTCTACATCTGTAATGAGACTCCATAACACTTCTGTCATGTTGTTAAACAGTAAATATAGGCATCCATAGTAAACACCTAACTTCACAGAGTACGCTGGTGAAGGTGTGCTGGATCTTAGCTACACATCCTACAGCCATCTTGGGGCTTAGAAATAAATGAAATGATCTGCAGTTTTATTGGGAAAACAAAGAGTTAACGCTCCAGCGATGTTAACTGTGATAAAAGGTATGTGTGTGTGTGTTACTGTGCTGTACTCTATACATTTATGAGCTCTTTTTATAGTAGCATTCCCAGCAGCATTCCCAGGAGCAGTCCAGGTCCAATCAGGACTGGTATGCCATTGTGCGAGGTGTTGTTCTAATTCATGTGTAAATGTGGAGTGGTTGCTGCCCTGAGGATATTACAGTGAAATTACAAACAGGATAAAAAATAGTAGGAGGTGTGGAGGAGAAGGAGGGCAGCTGCAGCGAGGTGCACTTGTCTCATCGGGGTTGCGATACCAAATGATGTACCTGATACCAAATGATGGGCGTTTCATTTATTTATAAGTCTGCTGCCTTCAAAACAATTAGCCTTATTGTCTTTTGTTTGTGTCTTAGTTATTTAAACAGAAATGCAGAAAGTATGAAATTAATTGCTCCTGAGATCCTTCTAGCCTCCTGTTCTGTCTCTAGCAATGACCAACCTCAGGCGCCTCAAGGAAAGCTCTAAGAGCCTCACAATGGGCAGACATGGGATAATCTTCTCTCTACACATTCTCATCCTAATCTTTCATTATTAGGGATTAATTTAAGCTTTGAAGCAGGAGGTTTAAAAAAATATATTTGTTGTTCCCCCTCCTCCACCGTCAACCTTGTTTAAAGTATGAAATATCCTCCCAAGCCTGTGATCTGGGCTGTTCCTGGGGTAATCCTACCTGCCCCTTGGTGTGCTGACCAGATCTGCAGCTTGGGAACCACCGTGGTGGTTTTGCTTCCTCTGATGCCAGAAAGCACTGGTACATCCTTTTCCGCAGGGAGGTGGGCAAAGGCAGGAGCGTGCTGAGCAGTTATGGCCAGGGTGTTCCCATGTCACCGTATGTCAAAGCTGTGGTGCTGCAGCTGGATCTCTCTCTTTTAATATTTTAGTGGCTAATTTGCAGTAAAGCACAATAGGAAATAACCATAAATAAATCTGGGAACCTTTGTATTAATTTCTTTTGCTAGCTGTGTACATATGAGCAGCTTGCCATTTGCATATGTGAATCTTGTCATAACAATTTCGGGAAGTGATTTGTTAATAATCAAGTTCTCAGAACAGCTCTAAATCAGTAATTGATGTAGGTCTGGATAAAGCAAGCCTTCCGCCTGCCTATTTTGTGGAGCATTTTTGGCAAGTTTCAAGCTAGCGTGAAAACTAGCCATCAGAATAAAATTTAGGACAGCTGGGATGCTTTGCAGTGAAGACTTTTGGCTCCACAGTTCAAATAATCACAATAGCAGCTCAATTTAGCCTTTGGCTGGATAGGTTTGGCAGGGCACAATGAAAAATAATTATTTCATGGCCTGCTTATTTGTCCCTTAACAAATAAACTCTCTGACCTATGCAGGCTTATGTAAATATGCTGCCGTATGTGGGGTTGTAGAACACTGTCATGCCCCCATTTGGAAATATGTTTTATTTCACACTCATGTTATAAACTTTTTTTTCAGAGTTCTGTTTGGGAAGCAAAGAGAGGGAGAGGCAGTGTCGGATACTGAAGCCCAGACAGCCAGGCACAGAGTCTAAAAAGCCATCTAACAGTCTTCTTTCTGAAAACACATCCATTAGTATGCAGTGTTTTCACTGCTGTAATAATAAGAGCAATCATGATACGAACAAGTCCGTCTCTTCGCAGCCTTCCCACGCGGGATGGAGAATGACAGCTCCTAAAGCATTTGGATATTTGCCTGAATGTATGCTGCTTAGCTAACCACGGTTCAACTTGCTCTCCATCTTATGGCTTCCTGGATATCCTTCTCAATTGTTTCAGTGACAGCTTAAAATGTGAGACTTGGAGGGGGGAGATAAAAGCTTAGCAAAAGGCTTTTTGTGTGTGTATCTAAGGGGAAGTTTTATTACACTTGATGATGGAGAGACGTGCCACACTATTTTCTGTTCCTACGATTTTAGTATTTGCACTTTCTGTTGTACTGGCAGCAGCCAATCCATAATGTTGTCTTTCTGTTTCCCACTCTGGAGGGGGAAAAATACACAGAAGAATACAGATTGATGGTTTTGTCTTCTGACACCACCATTTTGATTCTGAAACAGTAAAAGAAAGCCTTTTTCCCAATGATCCAAAAGATGTCTCTAGAACATCTGCCTTTACACACTCATGCACATATGCACACGCACGTGCACGCATACAAGCACAGGCTCTCGCTAAGGTGGCTATGATCTGTTTTTAATAGTGGCACTTCTTCTCAAAGTGTCATTTAAAAAAACATCAGCAGTCATGTCATGCATCGGGATGAATTTCTAAATGTAAATGAGATTCTCTCAGTAATTTATTTACATTTGTTTTCAGCACAACAAATGAGACATCACGTAGCTTCATAATTTCCCATGACCGAGTCACCAGCATGAGGTGTGTAATTTACCCTGATTTAAGATGCTTATCTAGAGGTTCTTGCAACAATACCTGGTGGGCTTTTTTAATACTACTCTTTGCTGGCTTTTAACCCATCTACTTCACCTCCTTCTCTGTTTTTCAGTTGAAAAAGAGGTATAAATGTGTCTGCTTCTTGAGGCCTTTTTTTCAGTAGAGCTGAGAGGGGTGGCTTTGTTGCCTTGTTTTGTGTATTATTTTCCCTGCCATTTCTTCCTCATTTGGCAAAACTCATAGGAGGCTTCCAGCAGCCACAGTGAACATCTTGGTTTACAATCAGATGATGCAGGAAGGAAATGCTGATTGTGGACATTTCTGATGGAAAAATGATTGTTCAGACATGAAGCATTAAGGGGAAATGTCCTGCAGTCATTGGTTCTCCCCTTTTTTTCAGCCAAAATACTAAATCTTATGCCTGGTCTTGGCTCTGCTACTAACTTTGACTTTCTGATCTGCCTGTGGCTGAAGCGATACTGAGATTGAGAGGGGATGTGAACACCCATTTTCAAATAATGTGGACACAGTCATGTACTACAAAACTCATTTATTTTAAACCCGTAGTTGGAACATTTAGATGTCTAACTACTTGCTTGAGTATTTCAGGTAGGTAGATGATTAAAGGTGCAATGTACCATGCATACAATTTTGTACCTCTTATCTTGCGGTCTCAGTTAAGGCTTGACTAAAAATCAGGGCAGTAGCTTTTGCTATTTTATAGGGTAACAACACAGGAGAACTGAGAGACTTTGGTGAAAGTTACTGGTAGTTCAGCAGCAGTACAAAATGCTGTGCTATATAATTGTGATGTCATAGTAGTTTGGGTTGTTATCATGTGAAAATTCTGTATGTCTTTATGGAGATCTGCAGGATTAACCATATGTAGGTGATCTTTTCTTCACTGAGAGGAAGCATGACATTTCTTTGTGTTAATTCCCAAAGCAAAATTCAGTGTCTTCCTTTAAACTGAATAACCAGATTCCAAAAAAGAATAGATTTGGACTGTTTTTTAATGTGCATTGTACATACTAGGACCCAGCTGAGATTTAATTTTTGGCCTGCTGGCCATTTCCTTAATGTTGCATGGGTCTAGCACCAAATTATGCTGATGGCCTGTCTATCACCAAATTATTTACAGAACTGCAGTTAAATTATAGAAATCTTCCAGACAAGCAGTGCTCTGGGCAAATTATTTCATCAAAGTTATTTTCCATGGTATACTTAAGCAAAAGCTTACAGGAACAACATGAATCTTTTTTTGGTATGTGATTATGCATATGTGGTAACAGCCCCCTTTTTACAAATAGCTAGCTAGCTTTCTACCTGAGAAAACAGAAGAAACCATGGTACGAAAATCACTGATCTCTGTGTTTTCCTCAGTTTGAAGCAAAAGTTTCACATTATGGAAGTGCAGGACTAGGGCCAGCAGTAGGGTGGCCATTTCTGCACACTGTCAGCTCGTTCAAGGTCTTGGGACTTTTTCTTTTTGTAGACTTACAATTGCACACCTCTGTGCACTTGTAAAATCAGGTACTGCACAAGGTCATGAGCTGGCTTTACTAGTTCTCTGTCACGTGCAGGCCCAGTGGTCACTGTCCACTTTTACAGGGAAGTACATTTGCGTATCTGAAGGCAGTATAGGCTTTTACTGCCTTACTCTCAGATTTGAGCTGCTGTGTGATTATGAAATGTACAAAGAGAATATAAATCCTAAAAGCAGCCCTAACTCCCTATTATAATTGGCATCCTTTCAAACTCTGTTACAGAGTTTAGAAATATAGTCAGGGTAGAACATCTATATTTGGGTTTATATGTAATGGTCATACGTACTGGTTCACTTGGAAAAACTTTGGCACAGATCACTATTTAAGGACTCTGGATGCAGTGTTTATGTTTAGCTCAGTGTTTTTTATCACTGCATATTTTTTTTTAGTATTCCATTTTAATGTGTTTGCACTATGAGACAAGAATGCCTTCGCAGCCTCTGCACGGTTGTGCGCTTTTTGTTTAATGAATATAGAAATTCAGGTTTTAAACTGACTCCCATGCATAAATTCTACTGGGAAAACAGGTGCTTAAAATCTGTGTTTTCCAGACCTCCCTCCGCCCATATCTTCAGGGTAAAACTCAGCCACGTGTAGATGGCAGACTCAAATGGGACCTCTGCACTCAGGGCCCAGATGTCAAAAACCTTACACATGTGAGGAAGGACAGCAGGCTCAGAAATGCGTGAGAGCTAAAGGTCTTTGCAAACTGGACATCCGATTCAATGTAATTTCCATCCAGCGTGGGGCTATGTTTGTTGTTATGTGAGGACTGCACAGGGCCTGGGGGCCAGACCCGGGGAACCCACTCTGGAGCTCAGCTGTGTGGACTCAATCCAGGCCCATGAGAGGTGAGACAGCAATAGCTGGAGTTTCATCATGTTGTCTGAGGATTATTTTTTTTGATTGGCAGGATATGAATATATGTGAAAGCTGGATCTCCTTTACTCATGATCCTTAGCAGATGCAAGTCTGATTAAGAGCCCCCTTAAATTAGAAATGCTCTTAAAGACAGGAAGACACTTAAAGCTGGCTTTGTCAACAAAATGGAGGAGCTATGCTCTTGAGGCCCATTAACAGTGGTGCCAAGATGGCCGCTGCTGCACAAATACTCAGCGTTGAGTTTCTGAGAAACCCAAGAAGCTCCAAATTGTATACCTCACAAGTTCTTTACTTCCCCACTTGTAATCCATATCTCACTTATTGCTAGAGTCAACAGTCTAATGGTAACAAAAAATACAACCTTTCATCATCTATTGATTTTCAGTCTTTAAAAACTGACAATAAGCTATTTTTTGTCCAATTTCTCAATAAATAGGAACATTTATTGGTTTTTCAGTTTTATTGTATTACATTAGAATATATTTTACTGCATATAGTGGGTAATGTAGCATCAGGAGACATGTTTACGTTCAGCAAGTAACTTTTGAAACTGCATAGCTCAACTGAGATATGTAAACAAATTTGTAATACTAGTTTAATTTAGATTACAACGCAGAATACTCAGGCTTGAGCTCATTTTTCTATTTATTCCATTATGATCCTCTAAGTAATGGAGGAGAATTGCCATAAAAAATAATTACAGTAGAACATCAGTAAAGGTGAACATCTACTTTATTCCCTATCTGAGGGAGAGGGAGGAATTTTGTAGTTAAGTAAGCATCACAATATCTGGGTTTATTTCCTAGAAATCTGCCACAGACAATGTTGTACAGGTTGGATAAGTCATAAATTCTGTCTGTGTGATACCATGTGTCAAACGATGTGGCATGAACAGCTTCTTTCTCAGTGACCTCTGTTACTTTCTCTCTCCTTTTAAAAAAGGAGGCAAATAGGAATATGATTTAGCCATGGTAGACTTTGGGATGTGGATCCTGAGTTGCCTTCCCACTGCCACCTGCCTTCACAGTGGAAGATCACCTGGTGGGTTTTTGCCTTTCCAGAACTTTTCAGGAGACACTGAATATCAACAGTTGCCTCCTGCTTACTCTTGTGATGAGAAATGACAATTTGATGATATTTTTATCCCTGCTGTAGAAGCAGTTTAAGCTTTTTAATTTTTATTTCCTTTTTTTAATTAAGCAGCAGTTAATTTCTCTTCTGGTGACATTTGGCCCCACAGCCACAGACAGTAAGGTCTCAGTTATTTCCAACCTACCACCAGCAAACCTGAGGTGGAGGTGCCACTGCTGAGGTGGGGATGTACAAAACAACCTCGGCTTTAAACCAGCTGTGGCACTGCACCTCCAGCACTGGCCTTTGCAGATCCAAGTGGTTCTTCTGCGGCACTATCAAAGTGATCATCCTGGCAGGCTTCTCAGATGAAAAATTTCACCTAGATGATGAAACATTTTCCTGTACACTATGAACATAGAGACAGTTCTGGCTTATGTTTCATAACCATTGTGCAGTAAGCAGAGAGAGAACCATTTGGGCAAAAGGCTTCATTTTTGGTGAATTGGGTGTTATTTTTTGAGGCGTGGGTCCTTTCTCATAAGCTTCTGTGGATCTTGCTGTCATCTCTGCTTCACAGGATCTGATGCACAAGGAGTTAATAGATATCCAGTGACTAAAGCCATTTATATTTCTCTTTATATACAGAAGTGAAGTGGAGCATGTAAAATTGGAAAGCTGAACCAAACCTGAAATTTTCTAACTTTATGACCAGTGTGTGTGTGTGTGTTATTTTCCCATGATCTTTAATTACACTCTGTTCTGGAGCGGGGGGATGCTTAATCTGGTGCACCAACTGGGGGAAAAACAAACTGTTTTACAGCGGGAGTCTAGATGACAGCACACAGCAAATGCAAAATCTGACATTCATATGAAAGTGAGCTAAGCAGGACCAATAGAAGACAGCCAAAATGACTGCAGCAAGAGGAATACAAGTGGTTTAAGGAAACCACGGTTTCTCTATTTATTGAAATATTACAGCCGACCTTTAAGGTGGTGGTGATACGATGTAGATTTTGTAGAGCAGCACCAAGAGAGATGGCTGTTACAAAGGGAACGTGTGATTGGATTCAGGTTCATGAGAAGCTAGGTTTAGAAGAGGATTGCCCTTCCCTCTTTGAACATATAATATAGTGGGGTAGGTCTCATTGCACTGAATGGAAAGATGCTATTTTCAGCACTGCTGTTTGCTGTGCTTGCTAATGAATTTCGAAGGGGTGTTTGAGCCTTGGATATTTACTGTAGAGATGCTTGCAGTCAGTTGGAAGAGATGTGACTGAATGTGAAGCTTAGTTCTGTGTACATACAAACCTGGTCTCTGTGATTCTGCCTCAAGTTGTATATTCAATATCAGTCTGCAATAGTAAATAATTTGTAGGAGTCCGGCTGTGACTTAAGGCTTCTCTACAAACAGCATCCAGAGCGCAAAGTCATGTAATACCCTTTTTCTTATCTCACTGGATAAAATAGCCTTTAAAAAACGATTCCCACTTCTGGTCAAAACATTAAAGCCAATGAACTGGGTGGCTGCTTTTCCTGGGGTATAGCAAAAATGGTCTCTGCCCTGTTGTTTTGTTCTGATGTCTTCTTCATCCTCTTGGCTGAGGGCTGGGTCACAGCACACTACTGTGCTCTTCTGCACCACGGGGGCTGAGTTTCTGTGCAGAAGTAAATGTCTTTGCTAAACAGCTTGACTTAGCAGCACTATACGCTAACTATTTATTTATTGGAGTAAGGGATGAGTGGACTATTTAAAAACAGAATTCCCAGGGTATTCTAATGTCACATTTGAAAGGCAATGGAGAGTCTGACCTAAAGGTATCCTGTATAAATAACCGTTTGGGTACAGGTCTTACCTTGTCTCTCCACTCTTTTTTTTTTTTTTTTTTTTTTACTTCTTCATGTTCATTAGCCTGCTATTCAAATGTCAGTGGAATGTTTTGTCTTGGTGGATAGCATGTTCCAAAGGACCCAACTTCTCTGGGAGAAGGACCAGGGCAGCTATGATGTGTGCCAATTTAACACCTTTGAGTGGCCTATGAAGGCACCTCTCCTGCTCCCCAGTGGTGCTAACCCATGAATTGAATAACCGTGGAGCCAATGGGGCAGTATGTCTTATACCTCTCTGCAGCAGCTGTGACTGGTGTGGATCCCTAGGGTGATATCGAGGATGAAATGAACTCTTATGTGCTCAGATGTGTCGATTACGAGCAGAGCATCACTCAACACCCATGTTGTTATCACATTCTGGGCAGTTTACCTCTACCCCTAGGAACAGTTGTAACAGTGAGCTTTAATCTGGATTCCAATTTTAAATCTAACTTTTATGTGAAACCTTAGAAAAAGAAGTTAAATTGTGCTTTGAAAAATAAAATAAAGGAAAGGTAGAATGAGAGGGTGTAGAACAATCAGGATGCTTTTTTCTCTTTGGTAGATGCTAGGAAGGAAAAGGAACAAACCATGGCTCCTCTCCTCTTGCTCATTGTTTTTTGATCCAGCCCATTACACACACTGGTCCCAACACCTTCAATCACTTCCTACCAGCTCTGTCACTCCGAGGCCAGACTTTACTCCCATACCTTTTAGCACTGCACTAGCTTGGGGCATTCCCTCGGGGCATTCTCTACATTTACTACTTCTTGCTACTCTCAGCTGGAGAAAGCATACTGCACTTGTGCATTGAAGCCCAACATCTTGCTTCAGCCATACAAAGGCCACTTGAGATCATTTACATTTTTCATTAGCCTTCTAAAGTAGTTGCTCAAAAGGTACAGTGACTTTCCTAGCTGTTTGAACTCCTTTCAAAGGCTATCATTTTGGATCACTAGTCTACCAGGCCTGTAATTGTTATGAAAAACATTGCACAAACATAACACAACTAATTGCACAATTAAGATTGCTTTCTCCTCATCATCCCATTCATCATACTCCTCACTCACACCTATAGTCAGCATCTGGTATTAACAAAGGCCATATTTGTTGCATTAATACATTCCTTTTGTAGTGAAAACACCTTTTGTATATCCCTTTGTTACTTAAGGGTCCTGTCAGCATGTTCAGTAAGCCTGAAAATGGTGTTTAGAAAGCCTTGTAGTGGACATCCATTTTTCAAATGTTTAATGGGAGCGTAATGCGATGGTACTCCAGGATACAAACGCAGCAACTCTCAGAGCTCAGAAGAAGGACGTGATATGGATCAGCAAAGGACCCTTCCCTTTTCTTAACAAGGTTGAAGGAAGTGATACAGTGTTTTGCTACTTTTTAAAGTCTGAGGCAAATAATGCAGGATAGCTTTTCTTCACAGTGGACATTTCAAGGTCATCAGTCCTGTTAGCCTGACGTAAGACACATAATCAATTCATTCTGGTAGTCCACAACAAAACCAAGCAAACCAAACCTATGTTGAAAAGTGCAGGATGTAGCAGGGAAAAGTCCAAGAATGTCTGTGAAGCAAAACATGAGAAAATGCCTGGTACCCTTACTGCCAGACCTAAGCAGAAGGTTTTGTGCTTGAAGGTATTGAGGGTGTGTTTACCACTCATGTAAGGTCAGAGTGGGAGCGTCTTGGATTGGAAGCCTAAGGAGGTCTGCAGCACCATAATTCCTCTTGGAAAAAGGAAATTATGTAAGTTTCTACTTCTGGAATCTTTCCCCACAACCCTATAAATTTAAAGAAATCAAACACAAACAGAAAATTGATTTTTGAATGACAGTGAGTTATTGTCATTAGAAGATGTGTAGTTTTGTGTCAAGGGAAAAAAAACCCTCGGTGTACTATGTGCTACTTTCTGAAGCATTACTTAATGTACCAGTCATTGCTGGGAACATGGAGTCCTTTTAATGCTAGTCAGGTAATATGTCATTCTCTCTGTAGAAACTCTATGCAGCAGAGACATGAGTTATATACTGATGTAGTTATCAGAAGATCATGTGGTAGCACTAATGTGAGTCACTACAGTGGAGTTTGCCCCGTTTGAAATTTTTACATAATTAAATGTGAGTCATTGTCTAAATTCTGCCAAAGTGCAGATGTCTTTAATTTAACATATGCAATTCAGCTTGCATACGCTTTCCATAGGGTGAGCATCTTTTTCTTTGTACACAGATCTGGGTTAACTCCGGTCTGGGAGCTGTTTCCTTTCACCATTCAGCATCCAACATTCCCATTGAAACCCGTGGCAGCTTCGGTAAAAATAGCTGGAACACCCAGGCCTTAAATAGACCTCTCTGCTTCATTTTATGTTCTGCTGGTGATTCTTTAAATACACATAGTTAGATCAAAACAAGCATATTTTTGTTTCTGTAATAATGAAGGATATGGCCTACACATCCCAGTGAAATACATTCAGTTGCCTTCTATGACATCTGTCTCAGTACCAAGGTAAAGACCAGAGAGACGATTAGAAAGGTAAGGCAAATTTCTTTAAGGGAAAGCTTACATGAATGTTAGACTTTTTAAATTATAAACTTCAAGATGGTGGATGGCTTAGTACTCAGGTGTACTTAAACCAGATTATTTTACCTGAGATTAAAACCATCCTTCAAGCAGTTAGCTTACATCATTGAAATTTTTGAAGATTTCACAAATTGTTTGGTTTCTGAAGATGATGATGTACCATCTCTGAGTCATTTGGCTGAAGAGGCGACAGCTTTTCTTTTCTTTCCTTCCTTCCTTCCTTCCTTCCTTCTTTCCTTCTTTCCTTCTTTCCTTCTTTCTTATATTTTCCTCCCCTCCCCCTTTTTATCAGCTGCAAATCTAATTGTTCTCCATCTATTGCTGAAATGTAACAAAAGTGTGATTAACCATCACATTCAGAAGTAGCTTGTAATTTTGCTGGGCACAGAAGGAAAGAACAGGCATATATGGAAAAGTTGGAAAAACGTCTGATTAACTCATGAGAGTGAAAATGACTAAGGCTGCTCTGCTAATTTCCAAGTCACTGAGTAAATGCTATTTTTTTTATTATTTGTCAATGTCTCCTTATTAGGGACATTAAATAATATTTACTACTGTAAATTCTTTCCCAGGAAGGGAAGAGTTGGATTTAAATCCATTTCAGTTTCACCCACAAGTTGGTCTGCGTGATGTACCAAGCATTTGATGAACTTGCACTGATTTCCAGATTCATTGCTAGTCCTATGGTCAGGCAAGTTTTGTATACACTACTGATTTACTTCAGATGTTTAGCACAAACTGTAATGGGGATGACTAGTTCATTTCTTTGGGAGTTTTACCCTCTCTCTACAGGCTCTATACTTGTAATAATACTAGTAATATATGTAGGATCCTGTTCTTGAAAGGTAACCTTTGAGTCTTACGCCCACAGTTTTCCTTACGGACTATAAAACGGTGTGCTGCCTTTCTTTGGAGCTCAGAATAGGAGGCTGTGTTACAGGGGAAACTTGTATATTTTATTTAAAAAGTCAGTTCTTCTCCTATAGAAAGACTGCAGCCTTATGCACGAGGGCAGCATGTAAGCTAGCCCATCCGGAGGAGCCCACCAAGGGGGTATATGTTTCAAACACTCTCTAGGAGTCCTGAAAGCTGCCTTAGTAATTTATTGATGACAGAGATGAGAAATAAATTCCTCCCATAGTCTCTCTTCCCCACGTTGCTCAGTTAATACTGCTAGCAAAGGAAAAAGGAAGTTCCCACACCTTTACCTTTACCTGCTGCAGAGAGAGGATTATGTGGGTAAGCCATTCAGTGTGTCAGGTAAATAGTCAGAATCAGGAGCATGTGATTTTTGACACCTTCAGTGCCTACTCCCTATTTCTGTTGCATTTAAGTCTTTTGCCTTGTTCATGATCTCTGAGGTTATTCCTGTTAATTTCCTGTCCTGTGTCCGGTCCCTCCCCCCACCTCCCAAAAAATCTGTTGCAAAAAATAAAGCTGCATGGATGTGCCTGAATAGTGAAGCACAGTGTCCTAAATGATGTAACTCAGGTTTTTGAAGCAGGATAATTGCAGTAGTATGATGCTTCTTTTAGAATAATTAGTCTTGCTGAGAACCAGGGTATAAAAGCCTGTGCAGAGCACAGTAATAATGCAGTTACACCATTTCCAGTATTTGTGTGCCCCCGCATAGCACTGCAGATCAGAGCAGGCGTGCCCACAGTGATGGTCAAGGAATGATTTCATCTTTGCAGCCCTGTGCCAGGACTGTGATATGAAATACGTGGGATTCATTCTAAAGAAAACAGTGGCACTCATCTTCCATACTAAACCAGGAGGCCTTTGAGATCATTAGGAATCATTTTTACACATAGGAGGTTTATGTTTCCGTTCATGGAGCCAAAACCTGTTCTCATGCCCTGTTAGTACCTGGCACTTGCCCATCCAGGAGTGAACTCTACATCAGCTGCATACACTTGCAGATGTTGGGATTTCCATTTCAAAGTACAAACAATTCTAATACTAAAAAGGCTATTTCCCCAGTGGGAATATGGGTTGCATGAGCTTCTTGACTTTTCTTTTTTGTCTTTTGATCGTATATGATAACACCTTTAGATCTCTCTCTCACTTTTTTTTTTTGTCAGCATCACAGTGGACAAAATGTCAGTAGAAGTTCAAGTGGAAAGCGTCCTTAGAGAAATAAAGGTTCTCTTCCACCGCCCGCTATATGGTTGACTCTGCTGCTCTTTTCTGTTGGGGTTTAGTCTGCTGGGGCGCTTCACTGCTTAACTTAAATTTACTTATCTGTTATATAAATAAGGGATAGCCTGTGCCATTAAGTAAATCTACTGATGGAGGGAAAAGGGATTTTCTAGAGTGCCTGTGTGCCTTTCTGAGTCATGGAGTTTAAAAACATCTGATAAGGTAACCTTCAGCTGGTTTTCTGCAATGACTTTTATCAATGAGCCCTAAAAGCATTGATATTTTCAGGCATTATAGCTGAAGAGAGCTGCAATGTCCTTGAACTACCCACTAGCCAAAGGAACAACATCTCCAAACTCAGCTGGTGAATTCCCATGTACTGTCATATGTGACTTACTTTTTCTTCTCTCTCTGGAATGTCTGACTTGTACCAGGACCTTGGCTCTACCTGATATGCAACACTAGGCTGGTACTGCTCTCAGGTGCTGCCTGGATTTCCTATTGCCCTCAGAATGTCTGCTTCTGTATTGTATAGTGAGGATAATCCTTTGTTTAATTTTTTTTAACATTTTGAAAGGAAAATAGGGGTCTCATTCAGGTCTTTCCAGTTTTGCATGATAGTACAGTTGAACGACGTGTACATGTGTTAATTAAACATCCCTTCTTATCACTGTTTTGGTAAGTGTCCTGTAAATTTAATCACTACGACACCTCTGTACACATTACAATCCTTTTAAAGATCTAGAGAAAAATCCTCGTGGATTATTCAAAGCACTAAATCACACAGAATTACAGTAGTTATTAGAGGCATTAAAACCTGTGATAAGAAGCTTTATCATGCATTTTTGGGGAGGCTTAGTCTTTATCAGAGATGACTGTAAATAGAAGTGAACAGTAAAAAAACTTGATAACAGTTTATTTTATAGTACATCAATAATCAGGTACTGTAATTACAGTATAATTACATGATAATTATTGCATAGTAGGTAACTACAGTATATTAGTTTTCTTGTTTTTCTATTATCACAACTACCTGCAAGACCTGAGCCAGTAAGGGGCCTTATTCTACTACCATTTGCCCTGGGTTTACACACACATGCACACACACACATGTTTACATTATATATGCATTTTGACTGACTTCAGAGGAGTTGAACCTGTTTACATGAAGGAGGAACAGGCAATGTGACATGCTAAAGTAGATATGAACTCTTCCACATATACATTTATCTAGACTCAGGACTATAAAGGAAGGGAATCAGATTTTAGCTGTGGTTATATTTAGCTATCTAATTTATTTTTTTCCCCTCTTTTTGGCACTGGAAAAGTTGTCGTATTCTTAATCACTTAGATAAACCTCTCAGTTACAGACCTACTCAGTGTGTGGGTGTTTATATTATATCTGTAGATTATTTATCTCTGTACATCCGCACCTGAATACAGATTAGATTAAGTCTGTTAATTGTACTTGGGCTGTGTGTGCATGCCTGTGTTTACATATTTCCGGTAGTAACCCTGAAATGTTCTGTCATTTTGGGGTGTAGGCTAAGTGAAGATAACCAATTAAGTATGACTTCTTCTAATTTAATGCTGTTTACAATGTTAAAGGTTCCAGTTAATTAAGAATAGTTGTGAAGCTGGCAGAAGAAACGTTGAAATGAAGAGCTTTTCTTGATAGCAAGTGCTGAAGAGGTAATGCAAAATATAGCCTGTGAGGAGTATGGAGTGACTTCTGCTCCTTACAGCTTTGGTGGGAGCTCAGCTATGCCTCTAACTGCAGATATGGGCAGTGTACCCCAAATGAGCTACAGAGAGTTTGGAGAAAGTCCACAGGAAAAGCAATGAGGGTGATAAGAGAATGAGAAAATGTGACCTGTCAGGAAATACTGACGATATTGGGGGTGCTCGGCCTGAAAAAGGGAGGTCTGAGGGAGAACATGGTGACTGGCTGTAAGAATACAAAAGACTGATGGAAAAGAAAGTCAGTAATTTATTCTCCATCTCCATGGTGAGAAATGGGAGGGTATGGGAAGTAATTTGTTAAACAGAACCCAACAGAATTCAGATCAGGTTTTAGGAATGACCTTTTAAGGTGGATAAAACAAAAGACCAGAAGAAGGCAACTCGGGATGTTATGGCATTTCTTTTGTTGGAAATTTTTCAGAAATGGGCATAGATGGTCCTGCCTGGAGGCACAGAGGAGGACAAAAGACATCAAGACATCTTAACAACACTCCTAGCCCTGTTTTCTGTGACTTGATCATGATCTGTTTAAGAATCATGGCTGTGAGAAGGTGGCGTGTTTGCAGTTTGCTTACCAGTGGGTCAAAAGAAAAACAGATGGATTGCTAATCTGAAATAAAAACTCTATCCAGTAAAAGACCTTGGAAAGAATTAGCATCCACACGGGTTTGGTAAACTACTGAAACTTCATTTCTATCAATATTTGAGGGCAGATGCTACACTGGCTGAGGCTGGTGGAAAAATTTGCCCTGGCAGTAGTGGAACCAACATTAATTTATACCATAAAATCCCTGTGTTTTGCTTATCATTTTGAACTAGTGATTGCACATGCCAGGCATAGTTTATACTGCTTAATAATAAATTATACAGTGAGAAAAGTAGTGACCCTACTGTTAACTTTAACTTTGTAACTACCATGCAGTTCCCGTATCTAAAGTCTGGTAGCAAGTGTGAATGTACACTTAACATGCTCTAATTTCCTTTTCTCATACTTTTGACTGAGTGAAATGTCGGGTAATATATTTACTATCCAGCACTTGTTGATTAGGGGACTCCATGTTTAATTTTCAGGTGAAATAACTCAGATTTTTTTTTCTCTTTCGTGTGTGAAACAACTCTCATTAAGAGACCAGTAGAACTTTTATAATGCTTCCTAATTTTGTCTAGAAGAAATTTTGGTTTTATTTCTATAGTAGCTGACATTTGTAGTAAACACTGAGAGGCAATGATCCAGTTGGAGAACAATTTGCTTGATACACCAAAAATTCTTTCTGCAGAAGATGATGGTACTGGTTTTTTAGGCTGGGTTTGTCCAGTTCAGTACAGAGAGGTAGTTTTATGTTTTCCTTGTTTTTTGAACATATGACTGATGAATAAGTACTGTATTTACAACTTTCTAACGGTACTACAAGAGGACTGTGCTCTTAGGCACATGGAAAGTATGTTGCATTAAGTGATACTCCTAAACCTGCTGATGCTTTCCCTCTGGGAAATGCTCCAAACTGAGGTTTTTTGAAATTATAACTCCCTTTTAGGTACAGGTGATGCTTATGGCCCCTCTTCCACCCAGCCTATTATCAAATGATGTGCAAAATGCCAGACTGATGAGTAACACGGAAGCACTGCACTATTGGGACAGAAAGGTTCAAATCTTAAGGGCTAATCTGGAGGTTGTTGGTTCCTTTGCAAGTATTTAGCAGGAAACATGAACAGAAAGATGCTGAGGTTGCTGTTTATGGCTGAGGCCACTTTCGTTCAGTCCACTGAGTGTATTTACAGTGCTTATTATACTGCTGTGGGGTTTGGTCTCCATTTCAGAGAGAAAGGAGTCTCCAGTGGTTGTCTGAACACAATGAAAGAAGGACTTTCTAAATTTCTTTTTAGACTCACGGTATTTCTAATGTTAAGGATTTTAAGGAGGTGGTTTTCTAAAAATTTGTTTTATTTTAGAAAACATTCTTTTTTACAGAGGCACATTAGAGAGGAAAGGTTAGGATTATTTAAGGGAGGGGAATTAATTGTGTCACTTCTATGGGCATTAGGCAAATTGCCTCACTTGGAGTTAAGAGGCAGCATGGGAGTATTTAAGTATAGGGTACCTGCAATGCACTTTATGATAGTCTTAGCTTACGACCTTATATCATTTTATTTCTCTATTAAAGCAAGACATTCCACACTGAGACTGCAATTGTGCACGGTGCAGTAGTTAGCACCTCATGTCCTAAAGACTACATGACGTACTGCGATAAAGAAGTGAAGGAAATGTTGAGTACTTGAGAAGTTTGTATGATAATCCAAGAAATAAAACATGATATCTGATATGTGGTAGGATGGAAGATATGTAAATGAGATGGAAAAATGTCTAACTCGGAATTATGTTCTATGTGTTTTACCCATAAACTTATTTTAAAGGGTACAGCAGATGCCACAGTAAAGAGAATAACTTAAAAAGTAGTTATGGGTCACCCAGAAATACTAGACCAAGTCCCTGACTCCAGAGGTAGTAAAGACCTTACAGGTCAGTCCAGTGATGGTGCTTAGCATTTATGTGCTAATTTGGCATTTCACAGAGGAGCGCTCAGATATCTAGGAACAGACTGTGCTGACTCGGAGCACCCTCCTGTCTTGGGGAGAAGGGAGAGCAACTGATGAAAGATATCATTTCTGAATTTTATTTTACATGAAACAAGTTCTTGCAGGAGGAATGAGAGGATGCCTTTGGACACTAGCAGCACTGAGTTGTTTTCTGCATGGGAGCAAATTCTGACCCTGCTGATAAGTGCTCACTTTAGCCTGACACCAGGGATATTGCTGCTTAGGGACTTAGGCAGAGGTAGTTTATGGCTCCTAGATAGGTTTTGGTGCACCTTACATGTTACATGGTCCAGTCCTTTACAGAGAGATAACCTGGGCTGTGAGTAGAGATGCAGCTCTAAGGTTCTGTGGACCTTCAAGTCATAAATTGAAAAGCATATCAAGTTTAGACATTTTCAGGGTTGGGGAGCAGCTGCGTTCTCAAGATTACTGTTTATAACAGATGAATAAATTCTTCTCCAACTTCTAGGTATATAGATGCTTCCTTTGACTCCAGCCAAATCCTACGTTTTGTGTGATGGATATTTCAAGTACAGGTGCTTTTGAATGAGAACAAAGCTATCATCAGTATTGTATTGCAAACCAACCACAGGCTCTTGAACAGACAACTTTGTGGAGCCAGCTGTTTTTCACAGGAAAGATGTTGTATATTCATGCAACAGCCAGGCCTTATATTGTCTCTACATGGAAGAGTACATCAGCACTTTTTCCTCAATAAGTTCTCCTTCACAAGAGGCCCAAGATGACAAACAGGTCCAGATCACCAAGGCTTTGCATATTTTAGGCTGCTTGGTGCAGTGAGATTCACCAGTCTAAGATGCACTTCTGCAAAGGTGTTACCACCCCACTTCATCTAAATGGACATTGAGTTGCCTACTCACTGATAAGCCTTTAATTGTCAAACTTACTAATAATCTGTGTGATCAAAGGTACACATAAAAGGAGAGGAAGGAGAGTGAAAAGCTCTTTATGAAAAGCTGCAAAGTCCAACTCAAGTAACAACCAGTATTTTACAACAAGCAGGAATGAATTGGGCAGTGTATCCATGCACATTCATTAAATTGATAAAAGGCAAAGACCAAGGAGATTGGCACAGCCGAGGGTGGCATCAGGAGCCTCCAAAGGGAGAGCTAAGCTCCCTAAGGCCAAAGGCAGGCAAGAGTCAGCCAAGGCAGGAAAGAGTCGGCCAAGACAGGCAAGAGTCAGCCAAGGCAGAGCAGCCCAGCAGAGCCCACGGGTGTGTGCATCCCTCTCCGCAGGGAAGCTAAGGCAGGGAGCTAGAGAAGGTGTTTTTAAACCACTTGTGCATGCTTTTTTGTGAGTGGTGTCTCATGTTTATCTTTGGAGGAAGCTCAAAAGAGAACTGCCACCTTTTTGGTGAATTCAGCCCTGAATGGGACTCTGTTTGAGGTGTTGGTGGGCAAAATGTGGTTTAGCATTACAAAGTGGAGCCTGGGAAACAGAATTTCTGCATCTCGTGTTTGGCTGCTAATGTATGTAATGGATTACTTTGTGTAAATTTGGCATTTTTATGATTTGCCATTGCCTCTGAATTGAGCATGTGTCACAGTGAGACACTGAGATCCTCTGCTGAGGAAATGCTCTTCCAATCTACCGGGCACTCCTCTAGATGTTACTTACTACTTCTGCATTTAATATTTTCCCTGACGTTCAATAAATAAAAACACCAAAGGATTTCCCCAAAGGGTTGGAAAAACAATGTTAGAAATGTTGTTTCCAGCAGAATCATTGGGAAAACAGTGTATTCATTTCTATGGGATTTATGTTTCCATTCCTGAATTCTTTATATAAAGTTTATTTTTCAGTAGAAATTCTTGCTGTCTATTCACATTTGATTTTAGGATTCTTATAACTATATGGGAGATCATACCCATGTTGAGAGTTATTTCGTCTCCTCTCTTTCATTTCTTCATCTGTAAAACAAAAATAATGGTACTAGCTCCTGGTGTACAGTGCTCTGAGGTTATTAATGAAAATTCTGTTGAAAACTTAGATACTGTAACGCTTACAACCCAAGTCTCACTATTAAACACTGAAATGATAGTTATGGGTGGTTTTTTTTCTCTTTTTGATCTGATTAGTTCAGAAGGACTGGTGTAGATTGGGCAGAATTACCACAGAAGGTAATAACTTTAGTTATCACCCCCTACACTTAACCTGTTGACTGAGAAGTAGGTGATACTTTGTGCCCAATATCAAATCTTAAAGCACTAGGCAAACTTTTAACATGCTTCCTGCCGCTCTCTGTATGCCAAACACATTCCAGCTACTCTTAGAGCTGCAGTAACAGTGGAATGGATATCCAATACGTGGGATTTCCAGGAGGAACCTCCCTTCCATGGGACAACTGATGCGTTAACAACCGGTGCCCGCAGTTTGGCACAACTGCAAGCCCAGTCTTGGTCTCGTCCCTGGAGCTGCATGGATGGCTGTGCAGAGCAGGAGCTGGCAGCACAGATACCATGACCTGTGTCCAATTTGCAGCTGCTAAGTTAACACACACACACATTTTGTGGGCGCAAATTGTAGCTGGGAGAACCACAGAGAGGGTCTTAGCACGGCCTGCGATGTGTGCAAATAAACAGCAAAAAAGGAACACAGGTTGGCGTGGCTGACATGTCCCTATGTGTGATTAAAAATGTATGCCTTCATTTGTTTTTCCTCATGCAGCCAAAGCATAGTAAAAGAAATATACCTGCTCAGGCACCCGGAGTTTCTGCCAGGAAGGTCAGCTGCCAGAAATGAAATGGAAAAATGAATTAGGTAAGAGTGATGACTGAGAAAAAAAGTGAACTTTATAACAAAAAGCCAAGAGTGAGATCTCAACTAATGAGACCTTTTGCAGCACAGGATTCAACGAGCAGTAAGTTGTTAAGTTATCATAGCAGAGAACACCATCTAAATATGTAGATAGATTAAAAAGGTTTCATTTTCTTCTCTCAACAGTAGCTGCTGTGTGGTTTTTGTTGTTAGGACTTTTTACAAGCATCGTTTACACAAAAATCACTTTATTCTCCCACTCCTGACGTAGCTGATGATGTAAATATGCCTGCTCAGGGCCTGTTCCTCAGAGAGGCAGAGCACATAGCGTTCTCTGATCTGCTTGGGTTGGTCGGCAGCTCTTGATGCCAGGATTTTGGGACGAGCCGCCTTCGTGTAGAGCTCTCTGAGCTCTGTCACAGGAAACGAGATTTGGTACTCAAGGAAAAAGGACCTCATTTGAGAACTGCGGTGCAGGGTAAATCTCCCTTTTCCTTAAGCAAAGCATTGCATACTGTCTGTTCTGAAAAGAAGTACACTTCTCTGAGTGATAGTCAGGAGGCGGTCTGGCAGGATGCAGAACATGGAAACAAATTAACCCTATCTCTGCGTTTAGCGGCAATATTAATACTTTCCCAGGCAGCCCTTACAATGTACATCTGTTTGTTTGTTTGGGTTTTTTAAGTGACATTAAACTATCTTCAAGGTAGATCTCTTCCAAAATCCATTCCAGACAGAGAAGAGGGATCGTCTGAAAGAAGCCGGCGGCAGCAAGACGAGCTGAATGCGCGCTCCTTACGAACAATGAGTGCTGCTCCAAGTAAGACATCAGGGAAGGACTTTGCACAGGAAAATAATGAAAGCGCTGACAGGGTGAGACCACATGCAGTAAAGGGAAAGCTTATTTCCTTAAGAGGCGCGATCACGCTTTATTAAAGGAGCATTGTAAGGAAACAAATGCGATTTTAAGAAATGACTTCTCGCAGAAGCAATAGAAAAGGAATTTCTCGTAGGAGAGGAATGCTAACTGAAGTATTTTCATGACAGAAGAACATTCCAGTGTTGTGCTTGCAGCCTGTGAGGAAAAGGAAAAGAAGGAAAGAAAGAAAGAAAGTGAAACTAACTGGGAAGGGTTTAAAGTAGCTTCACTGGATAGGCTAAGAGAAATGAGAGATTTAAAAAAACCTCAATTAATGGTGCATTAGATAACTTTACAAGTATTTAGTTTAACATGGAAAATATTTGTTCTTGTGTGCGTGAATGCAGCCTTTATTTTTCTTTGGTTTTAATCTGCCTTACTTCTAATGGCAGTAGTTTGATCTGTTTTCAGCAGAGGAGACGGCCCACCAAGACCCCCTATTTGTTACACATGTAGCTGGAGATTTTGGCAGATCTAGGTGTAAAGCCATAAGAGCAGAATGTATACTATAACTCTGCATTTCATTTCTAACAGTTAATTATTTTCTGGTTCTGGGCAAAGGTTCTGTATTCCGTCTTGTGCCAAATATGGTTAGTGTTAAACCCTTACCGTGCATTAAGCCTCTGGGCTAAGGGATGCAGATTTGCTACTTAAATGTTTTTTCTCTCTGCCAACTGCTTTGTTCTGGCTATCTACTCTGTAGCTGTTGTCCCAGTGATCTGAGTAATCTTCTTCCTTCCAGTGGCTCTTAAGCATCCATGTTTTCATCAGGAAATGTGTAGTTCATTCCATCCCGTGGGCAGGTAGTGGCAAAGAGCGTGGGGAGTGGGATGTGATCTGGGACAGTATATGGGGGAGGACTCGACAAGATAAAAGGCGTAGTACTTATGCAAGAGGGAGAGGAAAAGTCCAGACCCAGTGCTGAGTTCAGCCCACATGTTGTCTTCTGAGAGCCA
Organism: Astur gentilis; assembly: GCF_929443795.1. Lineage (NCBI taxonomy): Eukaryota > Metazoa > Chordata > Aves > Accipitriformes > Accipitridae > Astur > Astur gentilis. The sequence continues at coordinate 11,845,893 of NC_064909.1, read as the reverse complement.
GTCGGGTGGGAGAGAAGGTGCCCAGCAGCAGCACGTGGCATGGAGGCAGTGCCTCCAGCACGTCCCTGCATGCCACATGTAGCCGCAGGGAAGCAGACTCCTCTAGCACCCTCTCACAGCTATGGCCATCCACCAGGTAACCTGTCTGTGACTGTCATGGTTTACCACGGGCTAGGTATAGATCAAATGGCCCTGGTTTTCGATTTGTGTAGTTGTGACTCAGTTGACTGTAGGAGATCTACTTTTGGTATGGAATGGTGGAAGTGGAGGTGTATGAGAGCCAACATGTAAAATGGTACAAACTGGATCACATTTGGGTCTTCTCTGTTGTGTCAGTGCACAGGGACGACTTAGGTCGTAACACCCATTAGCAACATGGGAAGATAGGTATGTAATTCTCACTTTGGAGGCAAATACTTTCCTTAGTGTCCATGTGCCAGCTGCATCAACTCAGAACACTGTAAGGAGCTCCATTAAGTTCTATTGGGTCCATAATCTGCACATTAAGAAAAATTTACATGATAGATGGAGCTGTTAAAGTCTAATTGGGTAATCAAAAATTAGTTAATGTGCCAAAATATGTATTTAGCTGATAAACTCTAATGGTTCCAAAGGGTTCTAGTATTAATAGAAGGCATGCTTGCACATTAAGGAGTTGAGAGTAAGATATTGCTCTTCTAACACTCGTTTCAAATAAAGATCCCAAAGCACTTGACAGATATTAAATCACTTATTGATTTGATTTTTCCAAAATATGTCTATCCAAGGCTCTGGGGGAATATATGTTAACAATAATGTCAAATTTGCACATAAATAATAAACTCTAACTTTCCCCCATTTCCCAAGTCTATCAAGGGCAATAATCACTCCTGCCCTCAAACCCAGTTAAAATCTCTCTAGGCTGGGTCTTCTTTAATTGAACCATATTATGTCCCCATGATATACTGTATCCACCTGAGTGATAAAGAAGTTGAACCCCAGTGAAATGAGCTGGTTTGAAAAGGGTTAGAGGTAAAGTCAGTGGCAGTCAGTAAAAGAACATGGCATTGCTGGTTACTTCTCCTTTACCCTGCAGAGCAACCAACACAGCCATTTGTGCATTCAGAGAGCCAGAAGGAAGTTTTGGCATTCTGCAAATAACTTCCTTACCTATTTGTTCAAATTTCATTCTTTTTTTAAGTGGAGGAAATGAATAAGAATTTTAAAATAACTCTTCTGCTTAATAGTTTCAAAATGTCCTAATGTATTATTAATAGCACGCCACTCCCACATTGTAATAGTATGTGGGTTTGTGTTTGTACAGCATCTAGTGTAATAGGGAGCTCATCCAAGAGACTTTTAGTAGTCTCTTCTACAGTTCAAACATGTAATGATAGCTTTATTTTAAGATGGAAAAAAGGTTATCTTTTTTTTATGGAGGAAATGGAGGCAGAAAGGCAAAACCTGTCACAGAGGTAGAACTAGACTCCAGGCCCAGCTGTTGTTTTGCTGCTCTGACTACTGGACCACAGCACAGAGGCATTCCTAAACTTGCTCCTGTTAAAAACAATTTATGCTTTGGTTCATCTATAATGTGCCTTTATTTCTTTATGGGATTTATAACAATAACTATGCTGAGTGTATTGGATTTACTGTGCTCTAGAAAAGCCCTTGGATATCTAGAAGTGCCAGACAAATGTCCAAAGTCCCTTCTGCTCGACTAGGCACGACTTTGAGGAGAGAAAGAGAACATCTCCAAGAAAACTCAAACTTAGGGTAGCCTAATCCTATCCCCATACCGTGTAAATATTTAAAGACAAAATGCAACAGCCACATTGTTGAATTTCCTACTTTGGATGGCTGTCACATTTTTAATGATAGATGAATAGTTTTGTATTTTATTTATGTGGTGTCATTTGTTTGCTGGGGAAAGTGAATTGAACACTTTTCTTGCCTCTGAATTTGAAAATGTATTTTCCCCGATATCATTAGTTGAAGGGTGTTAGACAACGGCATGTTTTCTCTTCCACATAAATAAATAAATAAGCCAAGTGGCATGATTATTTGCTGTCTAATATACATAGATCCAAACGTATACTGAAATGCTCTTTGAAACAGATGAGTCAATGCAACATTTTCTGACATCTCCCTAGAAAGAGAGAAAAAAAAAAAAGTCATAGGGAGTGAAAAAACGAAACAGTCACTTGGCTTTTGGGGAAAGCTCTGGCCTGAGAAAGGAAGAAAAAAGAGGTGGGGAATAATGAATTCATCAAGCTGAAAATGCACAGGCCAATGGAGCGCTTAGATTTCAATAGAAGGCAAATGGAAAGAGAGCCCCCATTACTGTTGAGATACACCGACACGGCTCCACTAATCGCTTGGTCATGCTTGGTAGACAGTAAGTCATCACAGGCCATGACATGGTGAGAACAGGTGCCAGGGTTTGTTGTAAGAAAAAATTGTTTATTTAACATCCACAACCAAGATCATCCCCCTCCTTTACCTTGCATCCCTGTGCCCAAATTCATCCCTCTCCGCAGGGGAAGAGCGTGCCAGGCAGCACAGTCAGGCTCCTGCTGCAGAGCAGACCAGGGCAGCTCGTAACGACGAGGGAATGGTTTTGGTGGGGTGCAGCAGAGGTGGCGACAGACAGAACTGGCCCATAGGGGCAATTAGGCATGTGCTGGTAATGAGATACAGTGCCGTTGTGGTCTCAGTGGAACAAGTTGGTGGGTTCAGGTGTGTTTGCGCACCAGGAGAAGGAGGGTGGGAGTACTTCCCAGTTTTAGTACGGGTAGCATGAGCGTGAAAACAAGCAGGGTGGTACTTCAAGACCAGAACTGAAGTAAATTGTTGGATGTTTGTCCTCTACGTCAGCCGTTGTTGTAAAATATATTATGGGCCCCTTTAGCAGAGCTTTCCGTCCTTTCATAACAATGTCATACCAGATGAGCAGCTACATGTATTGTAGAGGCACTAATAAAAATCCCATATTTAATATACATCAGGATTTACATTAAACAGGTCTGAAATGCTTGTCACTTTGTGGGTGTACAGACTGAGATATCTAAGAGGCTCCTAGGGTATTTGGGTCATGAATTCATTTTTGTAAATAAAGGATTCAAATAGCATTTTTTCTAGATTTTGAACAGTGTGTCTCACCAAATTTGTCACCCCTTTAAACAAAATGTATAGTACTTACTAGCTTCAAAATTCATAAAAGTGTCAACACTGCTTTTCTGTGAGAGATGCTCCCTCTCTTAAAAAAAAACAAAACAAACAACAACGCCCCCCCTACCAAACTAAAATCTCCTAGGCTTTCTCTTGGAAAACCTACCATTTCCATTTGAACAAAAGGAAAGATGCTGAATCGAGTGATGCTGGGCTGGGACAATAATGGTCTCTGGGAACTTGCTATCATAACATTGAGGAAAGTCTCCTCAGAGCCCAGTCTTTCAAGGTAGGTAAGCTTTGTTACAGTTGTGCTCATTGATTAATGCAGTGGATGGGAGCTTGGAAGAGCTGGGCTCTATTTTGGGCTCCTGCCACAGACTTCCTATGTGCTGATGAACAAGTCTTTTTAGACCAATGCTTTTTCTTGCGAGAATTTCCTTGCATTTTAAGTCTGTGGGGAATTAAATGGAACGGACATTTAGATTCGCTTCCCCACCTCCTTCAGTAATAGATGAAATGGAGAGGATATAGAAACATGTTTAAAAGATCAAATCAATGCACTTATTTTGTAACCAGAAACTAAAGGGAACAAGCTGTTGTTTTTTTAAAAATACACATCTGCTTTTTTTTCCCCAACCTCCCTCTGAGATAAATCAAAATTAGTCTTTGAATGATTAATTAAGGAGTCCATATCTCGCAAAAATGTAGCCGATGACTAAAAAAGAAAAGGCGTAGTATGGACTAATAAAACTGTCTAGCTATACAAACCTTTGAAATCAAGAAATTGCCCATCCACATGTTTTTTCTGCCACATATCTTAATTAGCTCCACAAATAACACTGCCTACTTTCACTTTCCTATCTATTAATTAGTCCCATACTACTGTGAATTGAGCACTGAGAAAATAGCCATTCTTGGTTCCTTGTGTTATAATACAGGACATTACCTTCATTCTGACCTGAGGAGAAAGGAAGACTCTTTATGCTCTTTATGAGAGCATGGCTATCTTGTAAGGCTCCTGAATTAATTTACAGACTGGCATTATTTCTGTATAAGAAAGAATTTAATGTCCTGAACAGACACATACATGTATATATTCACACAAAATTAGTAAATCTAAAACACTGAACTGTGGTCTGCTCTAGGGTGTTCCTTTATGATTAAACTAATATTAGGGAAAGAAAGAGACTAGAAGACCAGAAGCTAAGTTAAAAAAAAAATAAAAAAATCTCATGCACTTAAGGGAGAAATAAAGAGCTGAGAATTTTTTCTTTTCTTCTCTTCCTCCAGTTAAAAAGGAGAAATACTAATGAAGAAAGAAACACTAAACTGAATTCAGGCCGCTCTTTAAGAACAACACTAAAAATTCCTTGAGTTAAAAATTAGTCTGGATAGCTGGCAGATTCACCTACAAAGTTACCATTGCTCCTCCAGTACTTGTTCAGATGAGATAAGTTCTTTTTCTGATAAGGCATGTCTGTAAGCTTGTTAACTGAACCCATAATTAACAGACTTCTAACGTCTAGAGCCCCAAGTACCTTAAAATTATAATACCTTGAGGGTTCTGACCTGTGAAAGCAGAAGTTTTCAAAGGGTATTGCTCATGCTTATAAGCTTTCCGAGTGGCCAGAGTAACAAATATAGTTTGGATATTTTCTTGTTGGGTGAAAACTGTCTAACCTAGTATCAACATTTCTGTTATTAGTGGCTTTAGTTTTTATTCTTTGCAAACCATCTCCAAGTTGTGGGGATTGAGCTGAAACTGATGGACTTTCCTACTGCCTGTGTTTTCTACCACCAGGAGACCGCAGACCACCTTGTTGTGAGAGGCAGTCTGCTTTCAGAACAAAGCAGTTTGGAGTGGCTGGAAGAGTAGGGATTTATGGCACGGCATCAAAGTGCAGGCAGGTAACCGTGGCAATACCCACCCTCCAGAAAAATGTGATCCTGCATAGTCCTGAGTTTCCCCAAGTCTAACATTATGATATCAGTTATTCAACATCTCTCCAGTGAATAAAGTTCAGTTTGAGGATCTATCTATTGTTTCATCTTGATGAGGAAAAAACCGATTGAGTTTAGGCCAGGCATAGCTAATTTATCTTAATATAGATGAAGCCTGTATACCCATCTTCAAGTTTAGATCATGTTTCCCATCGTGATATCTGAGAGTCTTTATCTATCATGACAACTTTCATTTCCTCACTTAAAAAGGAATAATTAGAGAATTCAGTATGCCAATTTTATCTGATTAAAAAAAAGTATATACCCTCTTCCCCCATAGTTTGTCAAGCTTATCCTATGTATCACCAAAGTCGGGTAAAAAGATAGGTCATTCAAAGAAGACTATGTGGTATAGTATGAAGGTTGTTCTTTCAGGTTCATAAAGTGATCTGATTTCATTTTGAGTTCCCAATTGATGTTTGTTTTTATTTAAAATGTCTGTAAGGGTAACTGTTCAGAATGTACTATCCAAGATAATAGCATTAACTGGCATGGCTGCAAAATCAATATTAGTAACAAAAATATACCTCTACTGATTAAGAGTGACATAAAATAAATCTGTTAACTAAAATGGATGTAGTCAACAGTTTAAACACGTGTCTCAAATACTGTAATGTAGTTCATAGTTCTTATTTTAACTTTTAGATAATTTTTTAAAAAGGAACCTTTGAAAATGTGTGTTGCGCTTCTCTCCTTATAAAAAGGCAAGCAAAACTGAGCTAGAAAGTATTTCACTTTCTCTAATAGAGCCCCCACCTGCAAAAATAAACCTGATAACAAAACCGTAGTGGACTTCACCTAGAGAAAGTAATTGAAAATGGTAATTCAGAAACCATAGACTAGCTTTGAAGGACAGGTCTTTGTCATCAGGCTTCATGAGAAACAGCAGAGCAGAAATAAAAATAGATCGTTGACCAAAAATATCCTTTTCCAGCTGGGTCATTTAAAGAACTGTCTTTTTTTTAATCATACATACAGCTGATTCCAAAACTACCCCAAAAAGGGTCTAACTAAGGGCAAATACTCTGGAGGGGTTTGTTGTTGTTTGCTTGGTTTGGATTTTTTTTGAGAGCAAGGGTGGTTAGAGGGATGAAGAAGTGATCTGCAAAAATATAAAGCCTGGAATAGAGTCTTTGAGTCAGGTATGCAAGCATACGTTCATTGAGTTGTGGACAGCACCAGGGCACGTGAGTACCAGTCATGTCCCTTCCAAACCCAATAGATTCCTGCTGCAGCTTTTTGAGGTCTTCTCTGCACCGACTCATGGATTTTGGAGTCGGCGCAGAAATCCACATGTGTGGGCCACGTATGCATTAACTTACCAAAGCTGATTATTGGTGTGTTTCACATAGGAAACCTAAAGGCTTTTGGGAATGAATGAGAACACACTGGGCACCCAACATAGCGTCATCATGAAGACACAGGTCAACAGTATGGCAAGTTAATTTTTACCTCATTTTGAGGGGAAAATGAAGACACTTAGCCATTAATTTAGAGGTCTTCAGGCTCTCTGAAATTTGTCTTTCGGAGATGCTGCAGTTGAGGTCAGATTCTTATATATTTGGCAGGGGGGGGGCTGTGATACATATACAGTTGAAAGTCACGGAAATGCTCTGTTTCTGTAGATTATTTTTATTTCCATTTAGCTGTGAGGATAAGACAGTTAAAAAGTACCTCTTCCCCATGTGGGTAGAGAGGGCACTGAGGGAGTGATTTTCACTGTGCAAGGGCTGAAGGGTAGCAGTAAGGCTCCTAGGGTGCTATGTGGTTACATGTTGCATGATTTCCTTGTATCTCACCATGTCAAAAAAGGGCTGAGGAGTGGAAGGATGAGCAGCATGCTCAATGGCAGACCTGCAACAGGGGTTCACCAGCCACCCCTTGAATGTAAGTGGAGAAAAGAAGGGGGCTGGAGGAGAGGATTCCCCATGGATGTGCATGCTGCACATGCTGACGTGCAGCTCCAAGCAAGGCACCGCATGTACTTGCTGCAGTTCTGTGAAGCTTTGCCCCATCCCGTGGAAGCCCAAGAAGAGCTTAAGGTCTGAGATAACTAGTTTAAAGTTATCTGCTGCAGCATACGTGCTCTGGTATTCACAAAATTCTCACCCTTTGAGACAGATCTTCAACTTCTATAAAACATTTTTGCTCAAGTGGGGGCCATCGGTTCATACCAGCTACTTATTTTTGCTGCCAGCTAAAATGAAAGTTTGGCAAAGCTTTGCTTGCATCCCCTTCATGCAGTGGCAGCCTGCATCCCCTTCATGCAGTAGCATTTCACAGAAAGACACATCTGGGAGACTACTACAGATGCTTCAGACACTGCGTAAAATGTTTATTAATCCTAGCTCTTTATTTTAATACATAAGCACAGCTTGAAGCAGAGATACAAAATACAACTGAGTATTGACAAGAGACACAAAAATATGAAGATTCTAGTTCAGGACTATTGGAGATAATGATACCTAAACACCTTAACCTCAAACTCATTAGTCTCACATATCTCAATCAATATGGATTCTCTCAGAAATCAATTTTCAGCAGCAAATATGATTGTTAAATAATTCACAAGTTACAGGCCTTCGGGCAAGAAGAGGTTAGAGAAGCAGAAGGAAAGTGGTGATCTCGACCTGAGATGTGATTTCAATTAAAAGAGGAGAGCATCTGTAAAACATAGTTTTATGTTCAAGGTGTCAAACTGTTTAAAGAAAAGAGGATTATAAATGTAAATTGCAGTATAAGCAGTATGGTATTTAAAACACACTCTTATTTTTTGTACATTAGCAGAAAGAATCCATTCAATTGATCAGCAAGGAATCTGTCATTTTAAAAATCCCAGCCAGTACTACTGGTATCGTTTCTTTTGTTGATTTACTTTTACTATTTCCCTGTCTATATTACACAGCTAATTTATTATGAAGTCTCAGTGAAAGGCAGAAGTGGTACAAAACTACAGGAGATTCTCTCAAATTCTTTGAATATTTCTGACCAAAGGCATTTGAATTTATGCCTATTGTTAATTTTATTTTCTCATGTCTGCTTGGTTTCATACCCGTGTTATCATATTCGCTATTAGGTGAATGACAGTTCTTAGCAGAAACATTATTTTAGGAATAGAAAGGTCAAGCTGGAAGAAGTCATATGAGGTGGGATAGTACTAGCACTCCAGTATTTTTCTCAGGGCCTTATCATACCTACTGCAGCCCATGGAAAGATTTGTATTGATCTGCTAAATCTTGGATCTGGCTCTAAATACGCTTGTGTAAATTTGGAATTACATCACTGAAGTTAATGGTATAATAACTATATTAGATTAATGCAAATATTCATGTTCAGGCCCCGAATTCTTTGTATTTGTAGTTTTGTTGCGATGTGCATAGATGCAAGTTGTAGTTTTAACACAATTTAGAAATCATAATTTAATTAAAAATATTTACTAACCTAATTATTTCTATACCAGACATCTCTTTGAAGTAATTATCATGATACATTTTAATCTGATGTTATCTGTATTCTGCCAGGGATTTTTCAATGGGCATAATTTGGATAAATATCAAGCACTCCAAATGCATTTGAATTCAACCCAGGTCAATAATGGTATTACTGTCTGAAGGCCCTCAATGGGTTTAGTCAGATGAGCTGGTGAGTTTATTCCAGTTTTGACAGCACTTAGATGCTCTGATGTCAGATGCCAATATAACAATTCAAGCAGATGGAAGAATTGCAGTCAAAAGGTACCTTTAGTGAGGCACAACTGAGGCTTTGTATAAAGACCTAACTACATTCCTGGTCTTTGAAGTGATCTGAGCTAAGACTCATTGGTTTGGGGTTGCCATGCATATGGCAAAACTTGAGTCCCACCCATGTTTTTAGCTTCCTTCATGGCTGGCTGGCAGCCTTTCAACCGCACAAAGTTTCAGTTACATAGAAACTAAAAAAAAAAAAAAAAAAAAAAAAAAAGAAGAAATCCAACAAAAGACCTCTCCCTCCAATCCTTAGAAACACCATATAAGTTCGCCATCTTTAAGATTGTTCAAACATGAAAAATACCACTTTTAGTAATACTTCACCTATCTCTAAAATTACTTAAAACTTTTTCTCTGTTAGGAGGTGCATGAAAGAGTAAAGGAGCCATGCTTTTCTCAGCTGTGGATAATGAGTTAATTGTGATCAGAAGTGAAGGGCAGCACCTGGCTGCTGGTGAGAAGAGGGACAACACTAAGCAAGATCATGAAGATTAGTTTTCTTATGTAGTGATGGGAGAGAGGGCTTGATCCCCTTTTCTGTCTCAGCTTACTGTGAAAACAGAGAATTTGTATCCATGAATAGGGTCGTGGTCTGAGCACATGTCCCAAGAAAGTGAAAGGGGGTAAGGGAGAGTGTTTATGTTTACTGCTATGGAATTACAGCCAACCCCGTTAAAAGTGATTTCAGTCAAACATCGGCTAAAGTAAGCTTAATAGGTGTAATGTATGCTTATGTTGCTCTTCCTTTCTAAATCTGGTTTTGTGTTGAATGAACTTTGTTTTTAAAAATGTATTTTGAAATGTGATTAGTGGTGAACGTCAGTGAAATTTATTGTACTATTAAAATCCTATTGGGTCTTTGTTTATGAAATGTATTTTCCTGTATTTGAGGCTTAGGGAGGGTTGATAATGAGGCTGTGAAGATTCATGGCCCCTTTTCTGCAGCTTAATTTAGGCTCTATATCAAATATGTAAAAGAACATTATATCTTCCTGCAGCCTGTGCGTGTGATACATTTTTGTATTATTTCCCTGCCAATGTTATTTCTTTTACAAATGCAGAGCTGGAAAATGGTGACAAACTGACAAGCTTAGCTTTCTGTTATTTTCTAGGCTAGAAAGAGTCAATCTGAAAGGTGCTGTGGTCCTAAGTTTTATTAAGGTGAGACACGTGCCCATGGCTGTGTTCACCAAAGATCACGTTATTCTTGATTTAAAGTAATAATGGACAGCCAGCAGTGAAATTTGTGAGGAGATATTTCAGAGGCCCACTGTCTCTGCTGCTGGCTGAGAGCTTCCACCTTCCAGTGTAGGACACCTGAAGATAAACATTCCCATTGGAAAGCAGCATGGTGCCCCCAGCCATGTGCCAGTGACCTGGCAATGGGCTTTAGCTTTAGAGGGGTAGCTGAGGGAAACTCTTGTCCTCGGCTGTAACGAACTTCAGAGGATAGTGATTACAGTGGAAAGGTGTTGTTTTGATTTTCACAGAGTTGGTCCTATCTCCTCCTCAATTCTGCTGGTGATCGGTGCTGCGATCCATCACTGCAGAGGCGTGGGTATGGTAGGATCCGTCCCCAGGCTGTTTCGGTCTGTTGCTCCAACACAGCATAATCTCTTCCAGGGACGTGTTACAGTGTGTGATTTAGGAAAATGCCATATATTGCTCTTTTCCATAATTTAGGAAGATCTTTAATTCCTATTTTCCTTGTTCCATGGATTATGCAATCCCTCTCGATGCTCAAATCCTTCCCAAGACCCGGGTTCACCAAGAGTGGTACGTAGGTGTCTCTGGGCCCAGTTGCTCTCAATTCTTCAAATACCCTTTTTACTAACTCGGTCAAACAGCTGTCTCCGACCATAAGGAGGAGAGAGGTTTCTGAAGGGTGGAGATATAGGAAGAATAAGGTAAGATGTTCCCATTTGTTATAGGTGCATCCCTAAGTACGAGAGAAGGGCATTGCTTCCCGCGTATGTCAGTGTAATTGAAATTAGAAGCCTGCCCCAGCAGTCTGTATGGAAACTGATAAAGATCCATTTTGTTACCTCACTGAAAACTGAAATATCACAAATTGATCTCCTCTTGCTTACACTGATATAAACCCCGAGTAATCCCACAGAAGGCTGAGGAATGACATATGTAAAACTCTTGTTCTCTGATCAAGCCCCAAAGTCTTTGGAAGCAAAAGCTGTCATTTGCTGGCGTCTTTCGGATTGGTAGGAGCGGTTAGGGAATGAAACCATCAGATCCATCTCTAAGATCTCTACAAGCAGTATGTCCCTGGTTTGAATTGTTCCGAGTACTGTCTTTGAATCCTACCTCTGCTGTGTTTGAGGCATTGTTTAGCCAGAAAAAACAAATCTGTAGGGCCAGGCTTTCCTTTCAGCTGTGTCCTGGGATGTCAAGAGAACAAAGCGCTGTTAATTGTTCCTCATTCAAGATGCGTAGCATGGCATTATAATACTCAAACAATATTCATTAGGCAAAACAATTGCAATAATTATCTTATAAAAAGTCAGGCAGGGTAATTTCTTTTAAAATGAGGATAATCTCCAGAGGAGATTCTGCTCCAGTTTTGTTTTTGTTTGTTTATTTTTGGCTGAATGGTTTTAAATAGAAATTACTGAGGTGTCAATGACCTCTGGGTTCAAATGAATTAAGACATTTAAATGAAGTTTAAGCAATATTGGTATTTGCTGGGAGGTAGAAAATTGTGTCTGTGAAACATACTGCAAAAATGCTACCTACGTAAAATTTGTTTTGAAGCCATGACTAAGAATTGGGTGGTAGAGGGGTTTTAAGCATTTCAGTAAGGCTCCTGAAATTTGGAAAACCAGATCTCATCCTTAACCATCCTCAGGGCGTTCTGGTTTTCAATGCTTTGAGACATGACTGGCTTTTTTGTGTGTCTACGGGGACTCATACAGGTTGTGAAAAATAGCAATAGCATTCCTTCTCTTGAGTTTTTTGGGTTTTTTTTTTTTTTTGCATCTCAGGTCTCATGTTATTCCTGAGTATTAGCAAGATCCTGGACTTGGGTGATATTATGCGTTAGCAGCACGGAAGAAGTACATGCCAGTAGCTAAGTATTTAAAAAATCAAATAGTCATTTTTACTGGACACCATGATAATTATCCCTCAAAAATTAGGAGTATTTCTAGTCAGCCAAGATTCTCCTTCTTTGGATTCAGTACTGTAGTTTCCAGAAGATACCAATAGTACTGTGAGATTAATTCAATACTAGGATGCAGCTGCATTGATCTTTCTGATGTCACTGCCCTAAATTATTATAGGATACAACTGAAAAACAGGTCTAGAATACATATAAGCAAGGACATGATCCAGGAGTATTTCTTCTCATTCTAATAATGAGTTAGTAGACTAAAATCCAACTGTATTTCAGTTTTCATAAGATTATTTTTTTTTATATTTTTAAATCTGAAGGGGAGGAGGCTTGTAGCAAGAAGATTGATCACTGACAGAGAAGGCTAGAAGCTGATCCTATACTCTCTTATTCAAATTCATGAATAATTTTCACTTGTATGAATTGCCCATTGAAGTCCACAGCACTTCTTAAGTGGGACAGGATCACTCATGCAAATAAAGGTTTACAGGACAAGGATCTAGGATGTGTTATTACAGGGTCATTTCTTGATACAGCCTTGGCTTTTTTCCTTCTTACTCGCTAATTTTATAGGTTCTATTCTTCTGCCAAAAGAGGTGGTTACATCATAAATAATGGAGCTTATTATTGCTTTTAATATTTGAATTATATTCGAAAAAGCTTGAAGGTGTATTCATTTCCTTAGGAGCATTAAAATTAAAAGATGCTAGAGTCTTTGAGTTATACTCTGTATAATTTTAAAATAATTTTGGCATTTTTTCCCCTCTGGCAACTGAAGCCTTTAACCTTATGCGACTCTGATTTACAGTGACACCACAGTCTTTTCAAAGGCAACATTATTATGTCACTGATACTGAGATGGTACAGTCAGAAATAAGCAGAAAGCAATTAAGGGACAAAATTATTATAGTAGAGCAGACTTGACTCGGAGACCAAGGGCCATATCCTGCTTGCTTTATTCGAACAAATAGTCCCGTTGCATCTCATTCAGATGTGCAGCACTAGCATAAACCCAGAAAAAAGCTCACATGAAGTCACTGCTGTAACTGAGATTAGAATCTAACTTATGCATGTGTATGTAGAGGGAGGAAGAGATTGTCCAAAATATTCATTTAATTTGAATATGTATAGGAAGTGAATGAAAGTGTTGGGCCAAATCCTGCTCACATTTACATTAATGCAGCCCCACGAAGTCTGTTGAGGGTAGAATTTGATCTGACATTAGCACAAACTAACTTTTACATTTGCCAGATTCTTATTTGCTCACAGCATGTGGCCGGCCAGAAATATAAATAAATCAAATCTGTTTCTAGGAAGAATCCAGCAATCCTTTGAAACTTTCCTCCTTTGCATTACAAGAAAAGAAGGGGTAGAAAAAAGGGGAGAGGATGGAGGGTTACATAAATGAGAGCAGGTGCGGTCGTGCAGAAGTAACTATTCAGCATATGTAAGTGCAGTTGGAAAATCATTGTCTTGCAGAGAATACTTGAAATTGGTCCCTAATGGCCTTGGTTTTTGTCATATGGTCTTGATTATCAGACTAAAATTGCATTGCCGATGCCTTTAGTGTGAACGAGATGGATGAATAATTATTACGTGCGCTGAATACCTTTCTGCAAGGAGGAACCAGGACATCCCCTGGTCACCGCAGCTACCATTTCACCTTGCTGTCAAGAAAACTGCAAGTGGCCAATTCATCACTTCCTTATTGTTCTTAAAATATATGTTTATAATAATGAACGCTCATACCCGCACTAGGAATGGGCAATGCAAAACCTCAACGTTGCGAGGAATAATTGTGAGACCCAGTTATTTCTGGGACTAAGGGGTGCAAACCCTAAGTGGCTTTTCCTGTTTCTAAAGAGCTTGCTTTATCTTTGTATTCACGTAGATCTCTGTGACTATATTTATTAAGGAGAAAAATGAGTTTCGAATAAATAAAGTTAGTTTTGGCCTCTGTTCAGAAATGAATTACCATCTTTTTCCTTTTTAGCAGTTAAAAAAGGGCTCATATGCTGCCTTACTTCCCTCTTCCTACCTTTATCTCCATTACCAGTTACTACTACAATAACAGAAGTAGCAGTAATGAGGTTAACAAAAATCTTATTGCTAGCACTAAGAATAAGTCTCTGTGTTATTGAAAAGATCACTCCACTCCGCACTGGCCCCTCCACAGAAAGGAAAATGTGATGGTAAGGTTCAGAACCACTCCAAGATCCATGACCGTGACCACACTGCTCGTTCATCACCTGAATATTGACATTAAATCATGGCTGGGTGTGACTGCTGCTTACTCTCTGTGCAATCCTTTGCAATATTGGCAATTAGTTATGGGATCCACCAGTTCCTAAATGATGCAGGTTGAGCTTCCTTGTAGTCACAAATAGAGCACAACAGCTTGTGCTTCCTCTTGGTGTGTGATCAGAAGGATTGCATGTGCGCAGGGTACAAGTGTTTCAGGACAAGATTTCCCGTGTCTGCAGGTTTTTCTAATTAATTGCTTGATGCCATTTGCCATTAAAACCCTAATGAAGTGCCTAAAAACAGTTTTGATTAAATAATCAGACAATCACCCCAACTATTCAGGTCTACTGATTATGTCTTACTGGTTGTTTTAGCAGTGACTGCCTATTTTGGACCTAAAAAAAATCTATGTGTATAGCTTAAATTTGAAGAAAAGAAAGAAAAAGGTAATAAAAAAAATCACATTTAAGAGAATGGGTTTTAACCATATTTTAGTACCTTCCATCGAATTCTCCAAATACTCTTCCTGAATGAGTAAATTAATCGTTGTAAAACATTTCCCTTGAACTTACATATGCTTTTATACCTATTTTACAGATGACTACACTCAAGTGCAGTGTATCTCTACACTCAAAACTAAACATGTAGCTAAGTCAGGTTAAATATGATCCTATGATCTGGGTGATGAGTGATCAGATTAACAACTGGAGTTAAACCTGAAGAGAAGCCTGAAATGAAGCACAAGCTGCTAGTCTCAATTCTCAATTTTCTCTCATTAGCTATCCGAGGTTCTCTGGCCCAAAGTAAGGCAACTTTCTTTTCCCCCAGAGTACCAAAAGTACCTAAGGAAAAGCCAATTGACCCGCCTAAAGTAATTGCCAGAACACAATATGAAGATTTGGACTTCATTTCACCCAAGCTCATATGTAGCCCATGAGCACGCTTGCAGCAAAATTTTGGTAGCAGCCTGGCTCCACATGTCTTTTTAAACCCAGTGTGATAGGCATCACTGAAGTGCAACGGAAGAACTGATTAATCAAATCACCTGAAGGAAGATCTGATGGTGGAAACTACATGTTCTGAATTTTTTCAGAGACGTAGTCTATATACCTAGGTAGGATTCAAGTGATCTGAATCTTCCCCATAGTGCCTCATTCATTTCTGTTGATACTGATTTGCATTGGAGCAGCCTCTGGCTTTTTTGAAGTACCCTTTCAAAAGGCTTGATCTGTTCAAATAGTAGACACCAGTCTTAATCTGGGACTGCAATGGACTTTTTTGGGATTAGACTTTTTTGGATCTCACAGAGGTCTCGGACACCTTCTGTATCATGCAGTGTTGCAAAAGGTCATGCATTTCATGCCTTTCTCCACTGCAATCACAGAGCTGCTGCAGTGTGTTGCCAAAGTTCACAGCTGTGAGGGTGCAAAGAGTTACTGCCTATCCGTGCGTTTTGCTTCCTGATGAACTGTCTTTGGTAAATTCACACTGTGCCTCTTGGTAAAAATTAAAGAAGTCATCTTGCTATGAATAAAAGTCTAACCATAGACATCAGGGATATTATTATGTAAAAGGATGCTATTGATACTAATTTTAAAAAAAAAAACAAACCCAAACAAAAACCTAGAGGCTAGAATGTGGTAGTTTATCATGTCCTAGGGTTTTCTTTTAACTTTCTTTTCTAATTGAAAAAGCTAAATTGATTGAAGCATTTGAGCCCTGATTTAGCTTTTAAAAAAAGAAGCAAAAGCTAAAAATGGCTCAGCGAAGCAACTGAAATGCTATCACAAGCTAGTGAGATCGATAAGCTAGAAAAAAAAAGGAAGAAAAGTTTTTGAGTGACAGTGTAAAAATGGGAAATTTAAATACATCTATATCGTTGCATTTTGCTCCATTGTATATTGCATAAAATACACTTTGGCAGTGTGTTTCCATGCAATCTAGAAGGTGATTTATTAGTAACACTGAATTTGTGTTTATGTTCCAAATTGTAAACTACATTTATAGCAATATTTCTGTATTAAGGTATTAATGCTAGAAGTGCTACCTAAGCTTAACTTTACCAATATAACTCAAAATGTAGTTTATAGCGCTATAAATAGTAACATTGATATTGACACTTACAGCAGCATCTAACTCCCTGGAAAGCTGTTTCTGATACTAAATGAAAATGCAGAGAGCTGACAGTGTATTTATACATACCAGGGAGTACAAATAGTACTTCATAGTTCTTATTGTTGAGGTTCCCTTGTGCTAAAGAGTATTTAAATATTTAGTAGCATTGCCAAATATTCCAACTTAAAACCGAATGTTTGCATGTATTATTAGATAAATGTTGTTGTTATTATTTATAATAATGCCAACCTCATGCATAAAAATATTAAACAGGCATAATACCTGTTACCTTGTGTTGGGGACTGATCATTCATGATGTTCTTTGACTTTGTTCCTTGCCTGTTTTTCTGGAGTCTTCAGGATTTTCACTGGAAGTCTTCTCACAACTCTGAAACATCTGGGAATTACAACCAGGACTGTTGACTTCCCCAGACCCTCCTTTAACTGAAGGGTCTGTGATAGGAAGCCACTTCATGGCTTCATCTCTCCTCCTGCAATACACACGGCAAGCTGTTGTATGCTTAACTTTATATTGTTTAAAGAAAGGAGGAGCAAGGACAATCATCAGTTCACCAAAACCTGATTTTGACTATTCTGAAAATATTAACAAAGTTAATCCAAGTTTTTCCATACTTTCAATTTAGAAGAACATCTGACAGGTCAGACCTTTTAAAAAGTTTGTGATTGACTGTCGCCTCATTTTAGGCAGAAGCTCAAAGCACTCGCTCAGGACATCAGAAACACAAATCCAATTCCTTTTTCTTTCTCAGGGGTCTTGAGCTCCATTCTCAAGAGAAGGCGCTATGCACTGTGTGTCTGAAAAGGAAAATTTCTGATGGTTGCCTATAACAGTCTGTCCAACATGTGACTTCTAAAAAAATTATCTGCTGAACTGCAAAATGAATTATTCTCACAGTCTTTCACACTGACATTTTTACTTGCAGCTTGTGGCATAAAAGGCTTCATGTAATTTTTGGCTATATTACACATGCTGAGTATGGCAAGGATGATGTTTTGTGGTTTAGAGTTCCAGGTTTTATTCTCAGCACTCCTAGAGAATCACTGTTCAAGTATGGACAAGTTTATTTCCTGCCTTGTTTTCCTCATTTCTAAATTAAATATGACTGTTTCCTTTAATGATTCCTTACATAAGCGTTGTGTATTTGGGATTACTGTGGGCCTCATGAGAGGTGCTCAGAACTATAAACTATTTTATCTAAGGTGGATATGTCTGTGATGTGTGTATGATGTCAATGTGTGTTAATGTGTATGTTTTGTATTAGAAGTATATATGTATTATAGGTTTATCTAGGTTTATGACGTATGAATACTATGATGAAGAGTACCAAATGAAATGCCCTTACTTGAATAATTACTATCATGCCATAGTATTCCCTTTAAAAAGGGTATTCTGTCCTCTTTAACTGAAGTTGAAGCTATGCACTTATGTGAGCCAGATTGTACCCTCACAGACCATTTAGTACTCGTGTCAAACTGACTTTATGATTTTCTCAGACAAGTTTTGGCCCTTAGTATATTTATTCACTGAATTACAACTGAAGGATCTGAATGTCCCATGTTGACCTGAAAGGTGTAGGCCTCTCTGAGATTAAGAAAGGTGAGAGGATCCACTCTCTGTAGAGGTCCTTAAGTTCTTGCACTTGACTTTTAAGCTCTTCTGCTCCTGTCAGAGCATGTTTTTAGCTGGGGAACAATGGGGATGATTCAGAGGGGATGCTGTATGTGAGCAGGATAGTGAAGGTGAACACGAGCAACCCAGCACAAAGATCAGGAAACAGCTGTGAAATCAGGGCTTGGAGAAGATTTGGGTTTTTTTCCCAGTGCTGTGGTTGTGCCCAAATCCCAAAAGCCTCTCACTATCTTATTCTTTCTTTTGCCCAAACTTTCAACACTTTTTGCATTTTTCTTTTTAAGAACTTTTAAAGGAGTAGTACATAACTGTTCAGTTTTATCACGCCTGATTCCTCACAATACATCTACTGGGAGATTGGCAGCTGCCATTGTAAAGAGAGGTTAGAGCAAACATTCCCTTTCTGCAGTCTGGGTGAAAATGACAGTGGAGAGGTTGGTTCTCGTGATTTTTCATAGTTTCTAGCTGTTGTTATTTGGAATTCTAATTCAGTGCTTTATATTCTGAAATTAACTTCTCACTTTGGTCCGCCCGAGCCCATGTTTGGTGTCTGTTAACTAATGTAAGTTGTGGCCTTCTCAAGCTTTTCCCTGAGAAGGTGACTGTAGGTTGGTAGATTTTTCTCTATTTTGGACACCAGTTAGTATACTTTATGCTTTGTTGGAACAGTATGTTACAACAAACGGAAAGATAGCTTGTAGTTTCGTAGGTCTTTGCCTTTGTCTGTCCAGGAAATAACCGATTAGTGTATTAAAACACGCTCTGAGAATACACACTGGTTTTAGAGTATTGCACCTCTGCTTTGCATTTCATTTAAAATACCTTTTAAAACCATTTCATACTGTATTCATGAAACATTCTAGCAAATACTCTCACAACAAGACCAAGATCGTTCAGAAAGGTTAGGAATATGCTCTTCAGATTCTTAGGTTTATTTATTATTAATTTTTTATTTTCTTTTTTTTTTTCCCCCTTCTTTGTTCTCTATTCCCTGGTTTAATTAGATGCCTCCTCCTCCTTTTCCCTCAGGATCCTTTACTTTCTGTAGCAATTTGTGATTTACTGGCTAATTTGAACTCTAGTTTTCTTAGTTAAAAAAATCCCCATGTATATTCAGATTTGTGACTCTGTGATTAGTGTATGGGAGATAAGGCAGGAACATAAAACTAAGAAAGGAAGAGAAAAACACCGGTCCCAGTATATGGCACCTGTGTCATAGCTCTGTTATTTATTCATCTGAATAATGGACAAATGGCAAAACTCCCATTGATTTCAGTGGGAGCAGAAGTTAACTCAAAATGAGCAGCTTTCCTACATGTCTAATATTCTGAGGACTCAGGTGTTAATTTGCGAAGAAAGATCAACACAGATGGGAAAAGTTATAGCTTGTGGAAGAATAGCTGGTTGAAATGCAGATCCACACAGTAAGGGCCTAATCTGCTTGATGCCACATACCGACTTCGGTAAGAGTCAGGGCCGTTGCAGGAATCCAAGCTAAACGATAGTAAAAAATCTAGAGAGAGACTAGACAAAGCCCCTCACTGGTGTGAAATCGTGTGTACATATAACCTTCCACATACAGATTTGTACATATGTTTCCTTAGAATAAAACGTTAATAAAAGGAAAATGGCATCCGGGAAGACAAAGCATCCAAGGCAACCCATCTGCACTCTTGTCATATGATAGACTTGGACAAACCTAAAGCTGCCAATACAACTGCTCAAGAAGTATGCCAAGGGAGCAGATGCTACCTCTGCAAGGATATTTTCCAAAGTTTGGCACTCAGGATCTTGTGATTACCATCCAGAGAGGAAGAGGTGAGGAAGAGAAGTGGAATGATGTTGCCTTGGCACCTCCCGGTGTCAGCTTGCCTTTCACATTCACTCGAGTTAGGTCTTTTCAATTCTTTATTCTTCTGCCTAAGAGAGGCATCTGGTGTGGAAGTTAAAAAGGAAAACAGGTACATATGAAAGTAGAACACTGTGAAACTTGATGCCACCTTTAAAATATTTATTCAATGGCAAATTCATGAGGGTATTTAGATTTATGATGCATAATCATGTTTGGGTTAGCAAAAGGCCCACAGAGGTGCTGAATAAATCTGTGAGATCAGAAGCCGGTGGGGTTTTTGTGAGTGAACTCAAGTGGCTGGAATAGAAGATTGTTACGATTTTTAGAGAGCAGCCTGGAAGCGGTGCCTTTTGGAGAACAGCAGGTCCTGCAGCACCTCTGCTCCTTCAGAAGGCTGGGGCATCCCTTCCGAGCACTGCGTGGGTGGTGGGCGAGCCAGTGTTAGTACGGCAGGTTCAGCGCGCATCTGAGAAACGAGGAACTGCTTTCGTGCAGACCCTCGCACACCAGCAAGACCAGGCCGTTGCCGAGAGCCGTTGCAGCACGCGCAGAGGCTCCTGTGTGTGGGACACGGCGTGAGAACTGGGGAGAAGCGGGAGCGGCCGTGGTGCCACTGCTAGCACCACGTTTGGTAAGCTGGGGTTAGTGCTCTGCCCCTGTGGTCAGCACCGCCCACAGCCAAATATAGATATTTTCTTAAAAAAAAAAAAAAAAAAACCCACAAAAACCCCCTCTATAGAATTGTTTAAATATTTCCCATTGTTTTCATTCCCTCTATAATACTAATTTTAAAAGGTAACGTGACAGCCGGCAGGCCTGGGTTTGGGCGCACGGCTCTTCCGGTGACCTTTGGTGTCCGTGTTGTTCTGCCTGACGCTAGGCCGTATCTGTGAAAACGTCCCTTCTCTGAGCTAATCTAAGGAAACACAAACATACGCAGCCAGTAACAGTCTCTGTTTCCAGAGGTTTATAGTCTCTTTCAGGCTCATGCTGATAAATAATGTTGCAGTGATTTCTTTAACGTGAGGAAGTGCTCCTCCAGGCCATGCTCACGGTTCTTATCAAACTTACTTGCCTTTTGGACCAAGTGCGCTTTCGACCAAGCCCCACCAGCACAGGAACTAGTAAGTGACGACCTGTATTTTGTTTGGGGGTCGGAAGAGAGGGAGAGGGAGGCAGGCTAAAACCCAATTCCCGTGGCTGGTCCCCACCGAGCCGTGGCCACCCTCGCTCCCGGCCCCTCCGAGGAGGAGAGGGGTGAGCGAGGGAGGTTTGGCCGAGCCTCCCGGCAGCTGGCGGCCACCCCAAGGAAGAGGGGAAGGAGGGCCGCTCCGGAGGGGCCCTGCCTTTCCTGCCCCGCTGCCCTCACGCGCAAGTGAGCTCAGCGTTTTCTTTCGTAAAGCGGCGTTTGCTCTGTGCTGCTGCTGGACGCCGCGACAGGTCAGCCAAAATGATCTTCAGCGCATCGTTTCCCCGGTGCGAAGGGTGCAGTAGGGAACCTCTGAGTGAAGGCCATGCTTTTATTTGTCCTGCAAGCGTTCCCTTTGCCGTTATAGTCCCTGCGGACGAGTACCGTTGCCCGGGTTGAAACCGGCCTCCGGCCCCTTTCTGTGGGTGCAGCAGCCTCCAGCGTGGCCGGGCCCCTTGCTCGCAGCCCTGCGGTGGCTGTCTCGGGTCCGAGCTCTCTGTCTTACCGGGTGCAGACCCAGGGACTGAGATCCTGGTCTCGTTGGCTCTACACGCCCCTGGAGCATCGCAGAAACCCCAACCGACAGTTTGCCGAGGAAGAGGTTTTATACTGGTTTTGGCAGCACTCGTCTGACTGGGGGTTAGCAGTGTCCTGAGCAGAAAACCACAGGAACGGAATCTCATTTGCTAGGATTGAAATATAGCAACCGTGGCAGATCATCCTGTCTCGCTGTTTTTATGTGTCCCTGAGTCTAAAGTCATTTTTAAAATGTGAGTGATGCAATTTCTTGCATCTTTCATTTAATATGCTGCTTGGTAAACACTGTTTTAGATTAGTATATTTGTAATTTAAATGAAGACAATACATCAAGTCAAGTCAGAAAAGAAGGAAGAAGTTTAAGGAATGATTGATGCCTCTTTCAGCGTTATGCCCTCTTCAAAAAGAAAAAGAAAAAGAAGCATAAGGAGAGGGAAGAGGTGGGATTATTGAGGATCTAGTGGGGTAAGGGAGAAAGAGAGAAAGTATTGTTCATGGGCAGAAATACACTATTTTTAAAACCACAGTCAGCTCTGATAGCTGAATCTGTTTTCTTCAAGCACACTAATAAATTCTGCCTAATTCATTTTTTATTCTCTCTTGGGGTCTGCTTGCAGATTTGCCTCAACAAAGGAAGCATCATGTTACTTCTTTTAAATAATTGATGGCTCTTGGTCCAAGCCAGCTTGAAGGAAATTCAAAAATAGGTACTGATTGAGTAAATACCCTGCTTCCCCCCCCCCACTCCCACCCCCCATCCCTTATTTATTTTTGCAGCCTGGATGACTGGCAGTTGCCGATGATGTCATCGAAGCTTTGGGTACACCCAGCACTTAGCGGTTCTGATTTCATTTATGTATTTATTTATATTTAAGAAAAGGAGAAGCTGTTAATTGTAAACTGTCTGATGGAGCTAAGAGCTCTTAATAAATCATCAGCAGTCTTGCACCATAACAACCAGGGATGGACTTTAACAGGCTGCGGTTGGAACAGGTACCAAGAAAGGCATTGGGGAGAATTGCGTATATATGCTCTCCTCTGCTGGGGGACGTGGTCTTCTCAGGGTACCCGTGGATCAGTGGTTTCCATCGTGTCGGTTGTTTGCAGGCTTTGTCATGCCACCTCTACAGTAGTGTTGTTTCCATTGAATAAGTCTTTTCACTGGACGGCGCGGATTTGCTGAAGCTCTGTGATGTCATTTTTAAAGACGCACCCTTTATAATTTGCCCTTTAAATTATTCAGACCCAGAGTGGTATCAATTAATGACAACAAAACCCAGGAATAATTTCTGGCTTCCCCCCCCCCCCCCCCTTTTTTAGCTAGCTTTGGAGAGGCAGTGTGGTCTTTTTCTGCTGTCTTTACAGCAAATACTGCCACAGTAAGAACATTTTTGATGTGAAATACTGCATAGGAGAAAATAGTGGGAGTTTGCATCTAGTGAGTTTTGCATTCATACTCTGATTTGTAGTCCACCTGACTTCATGCCTCCCCAGTTTTGATAGCAGTGAGATAAAGGGCTGAAGAAAAGTTTGTGGAAGGTGGCTTCTGTGTGAAATTGTTATCCCTCTTAGGCTTTCTTTGTAAGGTGTAGCGATGTTTTGTAATGTTACTTGTGCAATGTTGCATAAGTGATGCTCAACTATAAAAGGGGCTGATGCCTGTAGAAAAAAATTAGGAACTTTTTTTTTTTCCCCAAACAGGCAAGTCCTACAGTTCATCTTGATAAAATATTTTCATGCACGAAACCAGCACTCACCTAGTAAATAACATAAGGTCTTCTTGACCTTGCAGCGTTACGTGGGCATGCATGCCATTCAGCTGAACTACTCTAGTGTCCAATACCTTGGAGAAATTGTCAAGTATTTCCTCTGATGCCATGCTTGTGTCACCCACGCTCACTCGGTTGTTCCTTGCTGCCTGCTGACGGTGCTCAGGCCATGGAGCAGTTTGAGTGCCGACAGCCATAGCGGGATCAGGCCGGGCGTTTCCAGCTGGGAGAGCAAAGCACCATCAGGGGCATGTCCACATGAGTAGGTGCAGATGGACCAGAGCGGACTGAACGTGGTTTGGCTCTGGTCTGGAAGCCATGAAGCTAATTAATGCGATGTTGTCATCAGGCTAATACTCTTATTGTGTATTATTAGTAGCGTTCGATCTAGAAGCTCCACTATGAAGATTGATCTGTCAGGAGTATGCCGTATATTTTGCATGTTTATTGTCCTGTTTTCCCTCCTGTAAAGTGAGTATCGTCTCCAGTAAAGGGAGCATTGTAATGGCAGATAATCTCATTTACAAAGAAAGCTTTCTTTGAGAAATGGAGTGATGGAGCCAGTGCTGTGTATTTCTCCTCTTCCAGAAATGGACCTCTGGGGGTTTGTATTAAGAAAACCATAGCATTTAGGGAGGGGCAACATGGAGACATGAGTTCATTGTTTCTGAGGAATTACAATCGAGGCAGTAAAAGGACAATGCAAGAATGAAACTTGAAATAATACCAAAAAATGATTGCCAAAGCGAGGCATACATTTGCGGATTTGGATATCTACAAAGTCTCCTGTACTCTGAGTAGTTCCTCTGATCAATGTGGTACATGTTGGTGCACAATGATGTGCAAGAGGCTTTTCAAGTGATTGCGAATGCGTATGAATTTTTATACAAGTGACTGTAGTATTTGGAAACTTTTCCTCTGTGCAGTGCAAAGTTTGCAAGCAGAATTTAGAGATTGTTCAAATCGTCTCTTTCTCTGCCAAAAGAACAGGTAAAAAATTAATTTGGTGATAGGAAAAGCCTAAAAGCAGCACACTAGCTCGCTTTGCGTGTTAATACAGTCTTTTGCCATAGAGGGAAATCAAAGACTTGCTGAAGGCATAGCATACTAAGGTATATCTATTAGTGTGTACTTAACTCTGTTGCCTGGGAGCTTTTATTAAATGCAATGGCCAGGAAAATTGACCTCACATTTTGCTTTTTTTCTTTTGGGGTTGGATCCTGACTTGCATTGCATACATATATAAAGCTGGCAATTTATCAATGAAAAAAACACTTAGTTGGAAAAAAGGGGAAAACCTTGCAATAACATCATTGGGCTTTGAAATATAAGCTGCATCAGAGGATATGAGTATGTTACTGGGTGTAGTAGGGACCCTCTTATCCGTCAATGTAATGCCATATAACAAATATCATGAGACAAAGTAAAACCAGTTTCTCTGATGGCTGGACTCTGGTTATAAAACGCTACTGCAAGCATTCTGTTTAGGAAGGGAAGTTAAAAGCCTCTCAAGGGTACATAGAAAATGCTGATCCCGAATGTATAAATGGGCACATTTTAATCCTTAACTTATTAATTATTACTCATGATTAATTGTAATTATTTTATTACTACTCCAAACCCTTGGGTCAAATTGCACACTGAAGTCGGTAAGAAATTTGCTGAAGAATCTCTTGATTTGGTATGTTATCATTATTATATTGAATATTGGACATTATCAGTTGCACTAAAGAGACCAACTGCTATCATGCCATCAAATTACAGGATATATTTGGGTTGCGGGCGTAACTCCATTTCTTTCAGTGTCATCAGATATAACTGTAAATTTCATGCACAAAGGGAAGGGGAAATAAATCCCTTCACCCACAAAGACATAAATTAAATGTTACCCCATGCTAAAAAATGTAGTCCTAAGTGAACCTCACGTACAGGAAAGTTCAGTGCATACATTCAGTACGTAGGCTCTGTTCAAGGCGATGGCAAGTACTTTCAGACCAGTCTGTTTTATTGCAGATTTTCCAGTGGAAAAGCTTGGCACGCCCTCCCTCTGGCCAGCCCTACCTTCTGACTGCCTCTCTCTCCTCAAGTAACCAGAAGAATCTTTTTCTTCTGAACATATAGCTTGTAATATACATAAAAGCAGAGTTTGCTTTGATCCTGACAGTGAAACGTTTATTTTTAAACTCGGGCTGGGCTCTTGTCCAGCAATGCTCTTTCCTTTGCATCATGCCCTGGGTTTCAGCTCCGCAGCCCGCCTGGGTGCAGCCGGACCTGCTGCAAGACGGACCTGGCGTGATGGGTCCTGCGGAGCTCCCTCCCTCTCTCTCCCCCCATTCCTCCTCCTCTCGTTTTGAAATTCAAATTGAATGCAATTTTCAGCTCATTTGAGCCAGAATATACTCTTGCTGAGCTTCAGTGGCTCTTAAATTCAAACTCGCAGGAGAAAACAGATATCATCTGTCACCGAGGGTGGGAAAGGGTGTCCTCCGCACATTTTATTCATGGGAGGCAGGGCTGCACTGACTAATTCCAGTCTTTCTGACTAATCACTCACTGGCAAACTAATCAGCTAATCGATGCGACTGGTTTCTTGTAGTTTGGTCTCTTATTGCAGGTTTTTTTTTATTTCTCCAGCCTATTTAGTATTTATATTTAATGTCCTAGAAGTGCCCTAGCTGGAATACCTGTGTTCACATTTGACTGTACCTGCTCGTTTCTGGTCTTGTTGTCTTCATCACAGACTATTCCCTTTAAAGAACTACAGATGGAAATGCCCCACATCAGATAGTTGGCAGAGGAAAGGCCAGGGGAGAGAGATTTTCAAAAGAAGCTAAAAAAATGGTAAGGGACAAAGGAGAAAATGTATTAAATGCATTAGTTGTCGTTATGTCAGCAGGTTTAGGACCATGTACATCCATGGTGTACATACCATAGCTACTTACTCTATAAAACCTGTTTCATATTAACGCATGTGCCAATATCTCATGAGTCACCTCATGGGAGGTGGGAGTCCTGCTTAAAAGTAAAGGAGAAAACCAACTCCCTATCTTGCGTTATGGTTTGGGTTTTTTTTTAATATTATGTTTGAAATAGAAAAAGACTCTTGCAAAGTGGACCAGCTCCTGCTTTTATTGCACTGCTTTGCAAACCCTTCTTTCATTTGCTGAAAGTAGCATTGGCTTGGAGATCGGCAAACTATCTTCAAAAGGAAATGTTGCAAGAAACAGCAATTTGGTAGGTGTAAGGGCAAAACTAAAGTACAATCTGTGCTAGTAGAGAAAATAGGTTACTTAATCTAACAGCTTGATAACATTTTAATGCTGCTCTGAGCAACATCAGCTTGTTACTGGCAAAAATCCACAACCTGAATTTTTGTTTTAGCAAAATCTACATGCCATAAAGGATGTCAGAAATAGATGGGACACGCAGAAGTGGTGAGAACATATTAAAGTCCAACTGGAAATAATATCAAACACCATGCTGGTCCCTCAGTTGTTTCATATGCTCTAAAGCCTTGATATATTACTAAACCTGCTTATGGTGGAAGCTGAAAGTTCTGCAGCTTTCTTGGTGGCTGTTCTTTGTTCCTCATACGGGACGAGGCCTTGCGTATAATTAGGGCTCAGTCCTGTTAACAGTTTTGTATTTGGTATGCTAATGTCACCTAAACAGAAATTAAACTTTGTGACAATATTCAGTTGTTCACTTTGGGGACCTTAAGTAATTCCAGTTTAGTGTGTTGTAATCCCTAAAGAAACACTTTCTTGACGTGGGCTGAGTCAAAGCAAAGAACTGGCCCGTGCAGTCAGCTGGCCAGTTCGCAATAGCCAAGAGACAGATGCCTTGCACAGAAGCCAGTGCGCTGCTATGGCAGAACTTGTGTATTTTGTATTGGAGAGTCACTGGCAAAAAGCAGCGATGAGAAAAGAGGGCACCCTTAGTGCGTGTTAGGAGTAGCCCAAGCTCACCTTTGGGACTGGGACCCTTCACGACACAGGCAGCGTTTAGAGACCTGTATCTGGATCACGGTGGAGTTTAGAGCGGTGACCAGCATGCAGCTGCCAGGGTAGCAGGAACTGATTTCCAGTGGTCTTTATCATCGTAAATGTTAGCCCTGATGCTTTTACAGTTTCTGAAGCAGGGGATTTTGGAAGCTCTTTTCTAATTAGGCAATTAAATTCAGGTTAAGCCCTGTTTTAGGCACCTTGGTACCTCTCTGAATCTTCCCCTTTGTCTCCAGTGGCTCTGTTAGATGTTGACACTGACCTGCAAAGCTGGTACTACAAGTCCGTATAAAGAAATCTGATATTCTTATGGAAGTTATGATGATGTATGTAAATCAGCTGCCGTATCCATGCTGTCACCTCTTCAGCTGAAAAAGAAGGGCAAATCATTTCGTTGGTAGCTGCTGAAACCGTCAGCTGCACTGTCATTAATACTCTACCCTCTTTCCTGGAAACTCAATATGTCAGCTACCTGATGTACCCTTCCTCTTCCAAGAATACATCTCTCCATTCCTTCAAATTCTTCTTGAGCTGGGACCTCCCATCTGCCAGTTTATTGTTCTTCCTCTGGCCCATTAGTTTTTCCTCCCATTCTTTTTTCATAGCCTCATGTGTTTTTTATAGAGTCTTATCATGTGCTAATGACCTGAGTATCTGAGCTCCTTCCAGGAGCTTATGAAGTGATGTGTCCAGCTGCTATTATGCCTTTTTCTTTCCTCGTCTTTCTCGTGTGGAGAACAGTGGGGGGTAAAGCATTAGGTTTTGAATTTGTTTATATTGCTGTGGTATATACAGCTATACCGTCATGACCCTGGTCACCCTCTGCCTGTAAGGCATCCCCTGGACTACCCTGTTTGGACTTGGGTGCTGGATGTGTTCCTCATGGAACTGCCTAGGTTTCTTTTGCTGCTCTCTGGGAAAAGACTCTCCATGTGGTGACACTTCTCTGAAGCAGAGAAGGTCTGTCTCCGTAGATGCCATTGCTGAAATTTCTTGTTCCACACTGCCTACTCTGTTTTGCAGCTTAACCCTGATGGTCCCAGAGATCTTCTGTCATCAGTCCTGTCATCTATAATTTATCCTCCAGGGGCCACATGGTAGCTGAAGCACTTGCACACAAACTTCATGCTGGGATTTGTATCATAAAAAGTATTTTGCTTCACAGCAGTACAAGAGCCCTAGAAATCCAGGTGAAATAAGAAGTGCCTGCCTCCTTGCTTTAGTGGATCTCCTGGATCTCACCCCTCTCTGGCACTTGCCCTCCTTTTAGCCCTTTCTTGATTTGTTCTTGGCCTATATGAGAAGCTTTCTGTTGTAGAAGGAAGCAAAACTCTGGTTGATGTCAGTGGACATATTGTCATCAATGGGGTTTTTACTTAAAATAAGTTTCTGCACCTTGCCTTTTTGTTGTAGCAGATATTCCTGTACAACTATTGGAATACTAAGAAGTAGCAGTTACACCTGTAAGTTTTCCATGTGTGTAGACTCCTGTGTATCTGAGGGATCCTATTAAAGATAGAGATTTCCACATGAGGAAGAAATGACTGGACTGCAAATCCTAAAATTATTGTCCTATCCTATAAAAAAACCTGTTGGTGTGTCTATGTGAGTTTTGCATATGTAGGTGTGTATCCATAGAGATAGACGTACATTTTATGATATCTCCTAAATCGCAGATTACTTGTTGCTATTCAGAGGTCACCGGGTGTCCTGCAATTCCTGCTTGATTATAACATGCTCAATAGAGATCACAGTTTCAAATGAATAAATAACTGCCAGCCAAACTGTGAGTGCTTGCGGTACTGAACCTGTAATCAGGTTTTTGCATTTTAATTTCATATCTACTTTTAATATTACATATGTTAATCCTTCTGACTGGTGGTTATTCTTCTTTATCATTCTCTATTTTTTATGTGTTTGTTTCTTTACTGTGTTTTGAGAATTTAGTAGTATAGGATCAGAACTGGTCTCTCTGAAATTATCTTTAAAACTACTATTGACTTCAACAGGATTAGTGGTCACGTTAGGGAGCCTGAGAAAGTGGTCTTACAGCACATACAGCATCTGATGCCTAAATAACAAGCCTCGTCAAGCCAACTGTTTCCTCGAGTCACGTTTTGTTCCATTCTGGCACAAACCAGACTGGGACGACAAATTGTATCACCAAAGAGGCATGACATTAGCCTTGTGTATATTTTCACCGACCTTTGTATTGCCATGGCAACAATAATTTTAATTATGGAAAGCCAAAACGATCATTTGTATATCAGATGGGGCTCAGTTTTCCCTGTGGACAAAACTCTGATTAGCCATTGGAGAAAAGCTTTGTATCTCGGTTTTCCTCCCAGGCTGGATTTTATTCTCTGCTTTAACAGACAGCTGTTGTGCTCACGGTGTGAACTTGGAGGGGCTGCAGCTGGCTGGAGGGCTGCTGGACAGTGGCCCAGCGGGAGATGAACTGACCCTCCTGTCTCGGGGCCAGCCTGGCGCCGTGGTGGTTCGTGTGTTTAAGAACAGTTCTCTCACGAAAGGACCGCTCTTGGCTTCCCTTGAAACTGCCGGAGGTCTGCATATTTGGAAAAGCCTGGTGTGAAGTGATGTCTAATAATCGGCCTTGACAACGCTCAAGATCGTGCTTGGGGGACAAACAAGAAGCTCCACTTCAGCAGTAGACATGAAAATTCGCAAAGCAGATCCGCGTCCACATCCAGCTGTGACGTGGAAACAAATATATCTGCGTGGTAGGATGCAGGTCGGGAGTGGCTTTCTTCACGGTGGCGAGGGTGTTAAGTCACATTTCCCAAGACAGGGCATGTAAGGGCAGTGACCAAAAATGTATATGTTACTCAGGAAATTCATACCAAGAGCAAAAAATCGGTTGATGTGAATTAGTGTCGTCTTTTTAATATAATCAATTATGTGGACTTCTAATGCATTCATTTCCTATTTAGGATGAATGGTGGCCCTTGGTGGTATGGTAAAGCTTCTTCTGGGTTTGTGAACTTCCTGGCAGTGTTTGAAGAGCAGAGAGGTTGGTGAGGAGATGGGATGTCACGTAACTTTGCCTGGATCTTCTCTGACAAGCTGAGATTCCTAGCATTTGGTTTCATGATTGCAGATCTGAGGCAGTGTCATCAGGAGATTATGGACAGAGATCATGAAATCACCGAGAATAAGAGTTGCACGATCACACTGTTAACTAGAAACTCAATTATTTAAACATGGTTCCAGAATGCAGGGGGCTCAGCAAGCATGTAGGCTAATATTTAGACTTGCTGAATCTCTAATCTCACTCCTTGAGGTGTTACAACAGCTTTTTTTACAACACAAAACCCTGAGCAAGTATTTAAGTGGTAATTGTACTGTTGATTCACTTATACTTTTGGAAATTTAAGAAGTCCTGCCTCTAAGACTGTGATTTTGGAATTTGAGATCATAAATTAAGCCCTCTTATGAAAGAAAATAAGAAGTTCGCTGTTGTTTTTAATAAGATTTTATGGTAAGTATGGCAACGGTAAGTCTATCAGTCCTGCCTTTGCTGCACATGTGTAGCACTCTGTGCTTTGAGACCCTTGAAATGTCTGTTTTTAGGACATCAGCAGGGGGCTAATGAAAAGGCTTTGTTGATTTTAACGAATTGCAAGCCACTGTAGCCAAAATAAATATAATCTGCTTTTTGGATTAGTTGTCACACATGATTTTACCTACTAACAGTGATTAAAGAACCCTGGTGGACCAGAAGCATAGCTGCTCTCTGGTGACTTGCTAAAATAGCAATAAACAGAAGTAAATAAAGACTTAGGGCATTAGTTATCTTTAATAAACAGTGACACTGCATATAATGTTGGGGGGAGACTTCAAAAACCTGCAGCGTGTACAGCAGTGTCACTCTTTCTAGCGCAGAGAGCGTTGGTCATGTTAGATAGCTGGAAATGATAGCATCACCGAGCTGCTTTCCTTGCGTTGCTGACCTGCAGTCCCGCTTCAAGAGCTGCCGACCCAGCCGGACACCTCGTGGAGACCTTCATCGCTCAGCCATTTCTGTCCAGCAGCAGACATCAGAAACAAAGTTGAAAATGTCCAAAACTAGAGGGATTACAACAGGAAAATGAAGGGAGTGTTAATTGCTTGTGTAATTATGCAACCTCCGAACCACTGTAATTCCATCCAGTTAATGAACAGAGGGCCAGTGCTGGTCTCTCTTACCTTAGTCTTTGTAAGCTGATAAAATGAATTACTTGCCCCTGCTGACATCTTTTATCCCTGATATTTTCCCAGTAATCAAGGGTGGGTGTGTTTCCTGATCCCCTTCACGTTTGTTGTGAAAGGCAACAATTACAGTTGATGGTATTGTACTACTCCTTTGGACTCACTGTTTCTTTTAATCAGTGGATGGAAGAAACAAAACAAACGAAAGCATGTTCCCTCTTCCGAGAGGGAATTATTGCTGCTTGTTGGGAATGATTTTAGGCTCTGTCGTAGGGGGAAAAACACCTTCCTGAGACTGGCAGGGAATGGAGGAGTTTCCCACCAGGAACATGGCAAGTCGAGGCTTTTGAAATTAAAAAAATCAAGGGCTAGCAAAATATGAGAAATATTACTTTAAGGATAAATCCTACCAAAACAGGGAAAGGGTCTGAGCTTTCTAATGAGTCTTCAACTTGTATTCATCTATCCCTAATTATGCACCCCTGGAAGGTACCTGGCAAGGTTCTACAAGGAGTTTATCTTTTACGTGACAGCTAAAAAACCTTAAATTAATCAAGCGAACATCCTCAGGCTTTTTTAGAATTGTGTAATTCCTTTTTGATGGTATAGAGTTAGATTTTTGTTCGGTGTTTTCAGTGAAGTTGTGCAGCGGTTATAATCCACTTCTGGCTTTACAGTCTATGGAAAAAATACTTTGATATCATGCTCAGGAAGGGAGTAAGACCCACCAAGGACCCATCCTTCTCTTGGTTGGCAGTCATTAGGAGTTTGGAGACTTGCCCGATGGTGTAATTCAAGTCTTGACTGCATATCTTATTGGTTAAAAATAGGAGCCAACTCCAGCTCATCAGTTTTGCTAAGAAACTATTGATTGTGATTAGCAAGCTTAAAAATAATTACCTTGTGTGTTCATTGCTATTTTGGACATATTCTCATATTCCTACTCTTATAGAAAGTATTGAGCAGCACAATAGGGTGATTTGATGACTAAGGTGTTACACTGCGTGGCGGGGAGAAGGGTATTGAGCACTTCTTAATTGTTCCCTCTTGTGGGGATTAAACAAACACGCAACACCTACACAGGGGAGAAAACCCACTGGCCCTACTGAAGGGTACAAAATGAGCTATCCACAACCCCCTTGTTCCCATGGGGGAACATACATCCAGTCCTTCCCAGTTTCAGTCATGACTTTCACCACTCAGCTCTTCTTTGGCAGGAGCCACAAGGCCACCCAGCACCACAGGTGCTGCACGTGGGGAGGAGTAAAAAATTTGCTTAGCACCTGGGGAAGGGAGGATGAGTTTCACCTGGGTTTTAACACCTGATTTAAAATCCTGATGATACTGATTCATAGCCGGCAGTGAGTTGACCCTGAATGGCTGATTCCATTAAGGATACCTGAAAGGCTGTCTGTCTCTGGAAGTTGTTCCTGTAGCAGGAACAGTTACAGCAAGCAGTTGAATTTTTGTTACTTACAGCACTCTGTATTCGAGTGAACCAGTATCCACTTTAGTCTGTTCAAGCCTGGGCTGCCTGCTGAGCGTGTGAGAAGAGCTACCTATCCCTGTCAGATGCCTGATGCAGGTCAGTAGCCACTTCAGGGGGCCACCTTCCCCAGGCTTTAACTCTTGAGCACCTGTGGAAAAGCCAGTTTCTTGCCATGCTGTTTTCCTCTGTTGAGAGAGCCTAGGAAGAGTAACTTTTCCATTTAAGTTTCATGTCCGAAGTTGGATGATGAGAATGCTGTTGCGTGATGCTATGCCTGTATGGTCTTCCCACCTTGTTCTTTAGGTTTCGTATCCCCTATAAATGCGTCAGTAACTTCAAATCATAATAATCCGTAGTTTGGTTTTGCATTTTCAATTTGTATTTCTCCTGGAGTTTTGTGTTGGTTTGGTGTGTACCAGGGTTACCCTCAGCAGGCACCTGATGTGCTGGCAGGGACATGTACGATAATACGGGTTAGAATACAAATTATACAGGTGTTTTGCAACCAGGGATGCTTGCTGTGGGGCTGTGCGTATCAAACTGAAGTCTTGTTGCACAGCCAGATAGTGACGTGTGGGCAGGGTGCAGAGAAACTCTTCAGGCCTCTTGCAAGTCGCGTGAAACTGTATGTGTTTGTGTGTTCAGGAGAGGGATTTGTCCCAGTTTTTTGACTGTTAATGGCAGCTTTTGAAATTCAGAGTTGGAATTTACAGGGAAAAAATAAAATTACTTCTTAAAGTGTTTGCTGGTGTAATGGTCTTTGTATCAGCACAGGTGGGAGAGGTGAGTGCTGGGTCACACCAGAGTTATTGTGCCTCGTGTGGGTTTTGGGTTTTGTGTTGCTTCAAGAACATAGAAGAATTAAATGCGAGGCTTCAGTGCGGTAGCAAGGGAAACTGCGGGCATGTTTGCTTTCCTTTGTGCTCTGGTCTGTGTCAGAGGAGGAGATGCAGATGGACTGCAGCTGCAGCTCTGAGAAAACAGGGCTGGAGCAGGAGCCCTGCGGGGGTGGCGGAGGAGCCGGTGAACCTGGTGGGAAGGTGCAGCTCTCTTCCTCTCGCCGCCCTGTGAGGGACGTTACGACAGCCCGGAGAAAGGTCTGGGCTGTGTGGATAGAAAGCAGGTGATGGTATGGGAAAAAAACTTCACTGACAGGAATTTCTGACGGCAGCTTTTTGCACTAAAGGTATTGTCATATGCTTTTTAAGACTTTCTAAGTGACTCTAAACCTGTATACTGCAGTAATTTCTCTATAAATACCTGTGTAGACTCTCAATAGACCTATACACATAAGCTATGTATTTCCAAACAATTTGCTTCAAAAAATATTTGGGCTGACTGAGAAAAATATTATTGGAAGAGCTATGGAAGAGCTATCCCCACCCCCCCGCCCCAGCCGTATTGAAAGGGGCTTAGACTTGAGTCCTTAAATTCAGCATCCTTTATTGGCACGATTCCAGGACTCACAAGGATTTCTATAAGAGCTTGAAACATTTAATATATGTTTTTCCCATTTAAAAACAAATGATACAACTTTAACATTTGATCTATTGGGCTGTACCAGAGCTAGAAGCGAGTGTTGTATCGCTTTCCCGTGGTTTGAGTACCTTCTCCTTCACCCAGGAGACTGCAACGTATTTTTTCGTGTCTGGCTGTCTCAGTCTCAGATACTTACATGGCTGCAACTACCGCAGTTTCTGAATGTTTCACAACACTTCTGGGAGAATATTATTACCTTAAACGTATCACTGGATCATGACTACTGAGTGCCTTTCTTTAGCACAGATGAACTTTGACAAGGCTTTTGGTACTTTTTGGAAAGAAGGGTATGATTTGGAGGAAGTTTACTAACAAATATAACAAGAGCAGCTGCAGCTTTTGCACACCAGCAATGAACGGTGGGCTGAAACCCATCAAGCCTTGGCCGTGGAGAAGCTGAGCTAGTTGGAAGTCCCCCATTTACTTTATTTGCCACGTGAATATAGGTGTTACACAGCCTATTGGCTACACAAGCAACTTGTGATCTTTCGTAGTCATTTTTTGCATTATATTTAACACTTTTCTCGACAGAAGCAGTGAGAAACAGGGAGGAATACTTCTGCTTGTATGTAGTTGATGGCTCAGAATCAACTACAACCACTAGCCTGGTAATAATTTGAATTACTGCAAACACATGGGAAGAGTAAAAAAGAGGCTGGGTAAAAAAAAAAAAAAAAAAAAAAAATCATCATCACCAGGGACATTTCTTAGGGATAGTTTTATTAAAAGTTCATGTTTGAAGCGATGTCATCATTTTGATTCTGTGTATTCAGTTGCCTTTCTGAAGCTTGGCATAGCTATTCTGATGTGCAGCAAAAATATTACATCAAAGGTGAATGTTTGAATCCAGGCTGAAAAATAAAAAAAGAGGGCGATGGGACACAGAGCAGGGGAGAACCCCCAAATGACTAAGAGTTCTTAAAAGTAAGATATAAAAGAAAATAATCATTTTTCTCCCCTGACAAATAGTTCAAAAAGTACCCAACAGTTTGGATCTGGTATGTCACATTGCATACAAATGAAGAAACTGTCACCGTTGGTTTACTTTGAAACTTTTTGATCTTATCTTCTGTAGTAAAGGGCATGTGACTTGATCAGGGCTTTTCCTCTCTGATACATAGTCAGAGTCCTGATCTACTGAAATATCTGTGACAGATTTCTCCATTCAATTGATACGATTATTTTTTTTTCCTTTCCCTTCAGTGCCTCTGTGTGTGGTGGGTATGGTTCACCCTTTCCTCTCCATCCAGGAAAGCCAAGTTCCTAATTTGGCAATTTCCAGCTAATCCTCTATGTTATGGCTTGTAGTAGTCTTATACCTGTTTTCTCTCCATTTGCCAGGATCTTTTCTAGTAAGAACAGAAGGTGGAATTACAATGTTTTGGAAAGACATTGGACACACAATTCCTCCGAAAAGTCGTGGGATATATATTCTGATAATTAACTAAGGGTTGTTTTGTTACAGAGTACCTTTAGATGGATGATTTGAATACGCATGGTCAGTAGTGTCGGGACAGTAGTGGAAGGAAAAGATTTTTACAGACCTCTAATATTTAATCTTTAAAAAGCCCAGTTTCTGTGAGGTGATTATACTTTTAATATGAGCTATAGTAGTAATGTGCTTTAGCTGATTTATGTTTTGGTCCAGAACTAGTGACATTGACGAAAATTTTCCCAAAGGGCTAAACTCTGCTAGTGTGGCAATTGATGGCAAATCTATCTTTGACTTCTCTACTGTGAGACTGCACTGTGAGGGAGAGTTGAAATAGGAACTAAGCCCCAGGAGGTCTCGTTGGGCTCCTCTTTGCAGAGTAAAGGCCAGAACAAAATATCCTTGGGTCCATGGGCTGTCACCGCTGGGCTTTGCTGCTGAGCTGCTGGTGGAGGACGCCCTTGGTGGTGGTCACCCCGGGGTGGTTTCTGCCCCCAGCGAGGTCCCACAGCTGGAGGAACTAGTTTGCAAAATTTATGAGGCTTGCAGCAGAGACCAAGAAAGTTTATACAGATTTCCTTTTTTTTCTTCTGCTTTTTTTTCTGAGGAAGGTAAGCAGTGATTGAGGTGTCCAGGAGTTGTCTCTACCCATACTCACTAATTAAAAAAAAGTGCTGGAGTTACTGAGCTCAAAGCAGCATTTAAATGGGTGAAAGTTAATGGCCAGTGTTTGCACAGGAGGTCGGACTGGGTGATCCCTTTTAGCCTGAAGCCAGTTAACCCCTGAGTATGCCATGCTACCTTGTGCTGCAGCCGTGCAGATGGGGAGTTGGCTTAAGAGAAACCTGAAGATTTCCTAGTCTGTAGGAGTGACCGGCCTGGCGGTGGGCTGCCTGAGCAGGCTCTGCTCTGTTTGGTTTTCCGCTCGGCTTCTGTCACCGGCACGTCCCCGTTACAAGTAAAGAGCTGATAGAGACTGGAAGAAAGCCTGGAGCGTGCCAGCTCGTCTGGGAGGTGCAGCTGGGCAAAGTGCAGCACCAAGTCATTTGTAGTGCTGGTACTGAAAGCTGCTTCACAGAGCAATTTTGTTCTTCAGTGACTCTAATGCTGCTAGCAATTAGATGTGTTTACATGGTAAGTGTCCCTCTACACGCTGAGGTGGCTTGCGTGCACTGTTCTTCAGAGCTGGAGGAAGGTGATTGTTGGGCTGCTTGTACAGAAGTGTCTCTTTCGGAGTCTTTCATCGTGTGAAAATCTTTTGGGAGAACCAGAATATGTGAGGCTGGTCCATCGGCATGTTCTCTTGCTGCTGAGGTCCCTCAGCTTTTAGCTCCTGGTGTAGCAGAGAAGGAAAGCATGTCAGGACGTCCTGCTGGGGCTCAATTATGTGCTTAGGATGTTTTGCTTCTTGGCTCGCAAGAAAAGTTAGCAAAGCTAACTTGACTTTGTTTCATCTGGAGAATTTGGCTTTTTCTGTGTCTGTGCTTCTTCCCATATGCTGTCTGTTGTGTGAGGAGTAAGAGCTGGTATTGAATAGTGAGGGGTTTGGTCACTGAGTGGAGCAGAGGGTCCTAACTATTGGGAACGTGGAATGCAAATGGCGTCCAAATCAAAGTGGATTTGCCTCTTATCTGTTAACACAAACGCAGCTCACATATCTTAACTATCAATATGGGTGAAAAATCAGTCTTCCCAATGCTCCGCAGGACTCTCAGGTCAATATCTTCTAGATGCTTCAGCCCTGGAGTGTAATGGTCAGAGAGAGAAGAGGTTGCTTCCTCCTGCACGACCTGGAGATGTTTGCGGTCACCCCAGCACCGTTTATCTGGGGTAGGCAGCACCTCAGCAGCCAGCTGCCAAGCAAGGAGGCCTGCTGCTGATGCTGAGGGCTGGAAGAAAGACTCGGATGTGGCTGGAGATAAGAGCCTGCCATTGCAAGCTCCCTCGCCCTGGCTGGTGGGGGAAGGATGGTGGGGACCTGATGGACCCACCGTTTCCCCTCCGAGGAGCGAGGATGTGGGGGAGTGTGATGCTTAACACTCAGCGGCATGGCTTAGGAGATCCAGAAAACCACCCATTTACTTTCAAGGCTTACTCTGCAATCAGCATAATTTCTCATGAGGAGGGGATTTTACTGTAGAACAGAAGGTTGGGGAATGGAGTGTTTGCAAAGGGAAAAATAATTATATTTATGGACTGGGAGTCTAAGACCTTTTGGGGCACGATCACCTATATCTGTCCGCTTTGCGTACAAGAGGCAAGTTATTGGATAGTTTAAAATGTTGGCTATTTTATAATAATACTAATAACAATTTAAAGATTTTCCCAGCTGTTGGAGGATGCAATTTTTCTTTCACAGGCCATTATGTATGCAAGACCAATTGGTAAACTGCAATGTACTGTTCTGTAATTATTCTCCCCTGTAGCTTTAATGAGGAGATCTGTGTGCAGTTTGATGGGAGAATATACTCTGCCGACAGCTACATAGAAAATCAAGACAGGTGTAATCTGCTTACTGTAGTCTGTGAATCCTCACCATGTGGCTATGTTATCTCTAGTGCATGTTTATAGAAAGATGCTTGTAAAAGGATTTAATTTAATGGAATAATGGTAACTGACACTATGAAAATGAAGGGGCTCAAATAATACAGTGAGCAGAGTCATATAAATACTGAAGTAGATGATTAAAAAATTGCTATATTACGTCATTCAGTTAACATCATATGAAAGGAAAATACAAATTAAGCCATGCTATGTACTAAAAGAAAATGCATTCTTTATTACTAACCTAGTCTTAGAACAGACTTTGGGGAAAATGTATCATCCTGGAGTATGTATGTAGAGATATGTGCCCAGTCCTGCAGTTGCGTTTGCGTGGGCAGATGTGCATGGCTATCGCTGGAGCTCCACGTGGGTGTGTTTCCAGGACTGGGGTTTTAAGAACAGTGTATCTTTTAGAAGGCAGATACTCTGCTGAACCATAGCCAAAAAGCTCCAGCTTTCTCTCAGTTGGAAGAATAGTTGTGTGAGGAAAGGACCAGCTGAGACTGTGTTTAGGAACCCACTCTGCGGTGGGGAGGTGTCAAGACATTCGCACATGATGTGTCTCTGTTGCCTTACCTGCACAGCAATGATAACAATAAACTATTAGTAGAAAAGCAGCCCAAATAACTTACTGTTTTGAAGCCTATTGAGAAAAAGGAACATCTCCTTGCTAGCAGCAGTTACATGAGTTTGTTCATTTGGAAAGATGAAATTATTTAGGCAGAACTGTGAATCTAGCTCTTCTTTTCAGAGGCTGAAAGAAATAATACCTGGTCACTCTCTATGGATGCGATTTACTAATGATCGGATTTTTAATTACCTGATACTGACATATATCTAACACACTGGAGAGTTTAATATCTGAAAAAATACTTATCATGATTTTTCTCAGCAGTCCATTTTTAAGTGCTGGGGGAGATAATGTGGTGCTAGCACTTTGGTATTGTGTTTCTTATCCTGTATGACTCTGTCCTTGAATGTGGAGTGTGAGTGCACAGAGGATGGCAAAAGAGCTAAGCAAAGTGTTGCCATGTTCCTCACTGAATTGCTTGAAAGCCTTTGACTTATAGAATTTGGACACTTCGTGATGCTTAGGGTTTTTTTTTAATATTTAATCTTTTTGGTGTTCGGGTCAATCCATACCAAGGATAGTGAAAGTGCATGATCAGACATATTATGTTACTGCATCAGGCAAAAGTATTTTTAAAAAATAATACTGAAAAGCACTTCTGTTGGGGAAAGATGGGGGCTGGATGGGAGTTGGGCAGCGCTGTTTATTGTTATTATGCTGATCTCACTCAGATTTTGAGTCTGGTGATTGCACTGACAAAGGAGCAGCCTTGATTTCTGCACGTATTTTACAGTTACTTGTAAAACTGGGCTCACAGATTGCTCTGAAGCTTTTACTGTTCTTGCAGAACATTTCCGTAGTTCCAGCAGTTTGATCACAAATGCAGCATCTCTCTCCTAATGCTGTGCAGGTTGATAAAACAGTTGCCGAGCTGGAGTCCCTAAAGAAATTATTAATTATCTGGTTAATGTGCATCAGGCTGTGGGAGTGTGAGATTAATCACCAGTGCTGGGATGAGTTGCTGAAGTGGATTTTGGTTTTTCGTCTCCTGTCACTCGGTAATGGCTTTTCCTTCCTTCACCATCAGGTGAACAGGTGCAGAGATGCTGTATTTTCATTTTCCTGTAGTCGGTAACAGCCGGTGACCAGGAGATGCCTTTTTCTCAGTCCTGCTGCATGAGCAGTTTACAACGTGGAGCGCTACCTGCTTCGGATGTTCCAGCTGCGGGAGATGCTCCTACAGCACAGGACTGACCTGAGCCTTCCCAGATAAACACATTTGAACACATGTGCTCAGGGAGGGGTGCCAGGGAGGAGTGTCGGGCTGAGCTTGGGCTGGCTTTTCTGTATTCCCCAGGTCTCGAAGGGGTTGACTTATATTTGGATGAGGAATTGCAACTTGACTCCTATTCTGAACATATTTATAATACTCAGAATTTTTCAGGAAGTGAACATTCAGCATGCCTCCTTTGTTTGATGTAACAAAAGAAAAATGTGCTCCTTTATTGGAGAGATACAGAAGAAGGTTCTTCTAGCTCAGTCTTTAGTGGTACCTTCCTTAAAGCCCATGGGCTGCATAAATATTCAGCCATGGGAGAATGGGTCAGACTCCTTTCTGGTGTGGTGGTGGACCGGGCAGGGTGTTCGGGTGCAGTGCTGCAGCACTTGTCCTGTCCTGTTAACTGCCATTAACCATCAGCAGCTGCATCAGAAATTGTTCAGTAAAGCTCTGATGCTCTTCCAGAGGTCCCTACTGGATTACACACACACTTGCACCACACAGTGCACTGATGAAAAAACTGAGGAGTAATTTGTCTTTAAATTTTACAGTTGTATTGCTACATGAATCTTGTACATGAAGCCATAACAGCTCTGCCTCAGGGTCAGGACCATTGGCTGGAAGTCTTGTTTTAGCAACTACTAATGAGGAGAGGAAGGAAGACAAGGTGGAAGGAGCTACCTTGTACACATCTAAAGCAGTTTGCCTGAGGCCAGGGGAGCATCCTCTAGTTAAGAAGGGAAGAAGCTTTAGACAACAGCACAACAATCATTCCACTCATACGTGCTGAGGGACAGATGTAGAGTTTGAATTTCTCTCTACTAATAAAGTCTAATCATTTGGATTGCTTTATCATCTCTAGCACAAGTGTTGCTTCTCCCTGAGGAAGTTCTGCAAATGACTGCAGCTATTGAGACTTTGAGATGCATGGCACTTGAGATTGGAGACCTGTTTTTAACCTTCTACTTGACTATGTTGTATCAAGCTTTTTTTGTGGTGTGAACGTGTAGGTATTGGCCTTCATCAGCTTATAGGTTTTGTTTCTTCTTGGCTGAACTAGTGGGGTTTTTGTTCCCAGTGAACTGAAAATTTTTGATTACCTTGCCACTTCAAGCAGGCAGAGACATACTTGTATTTGAGATTGCACTGCACTACTCCATCGTTGAGCTTTTGCTGTTCATATTGTACTATCCTGATCCCTTTTCAGCTAAAGTTTTTACCTTGGGAGGGGAGGAGAGAGGTGTGCAGTTCTCAGAATTTGCTTTTATAATAGCTATGTGCTCCAGCCTGGAATCCCTGAATAGCCCAATGATGGCATAAACATCCATTTGTTTGGCAGGCTATTGTGTAACTTCACATTAAATGTAGATGACACATTTGTGTTTGAAACCCCCTTACCAGCAAGTCAGCACGGCAGCAGCAGGGTTTTAAATGTTAAGCAGTCTTCAGGGCTTCAGGTTGAGTATTTGCATCAGAGTTGTTTGGGTGTCTGCTCCTTGTAGAGCTTCCTGAGCTGCTTGTGATAAGTAAAATCAAGTTTACTTTGTTAAGCTCAGCAGTTCCCAGCACTGAAGAGATAATGGGGGAGAAATAATACCTTTAAGAGACAAGAAGTAAATTTCTGTCTGTATGGGGATGCAGATCACTCTTTTTGTATGACGTTATTTGATGGTGGTGTGCCCATTTCTTTATGTGTGGGTTGTGTGACCATGCACGCAGGTGCGCTTGCCCACAGTGGTATACAAAAGTGATGCAAAAGGAGTGTAAAACTTGGTAAATGTATGAACCATAAAGACAGTAACTCACCAGACTCTTCTGTAGCTGTTGATCTCTGGTGCTTAAAAATAAGTAGAATAGCAGATTTTCAGATGAGTAAATTGTGCAAATCCATGCCTAATTTACATGTAAGATCACCTTGACTGCTTGTACAAATCGGGTAATTGCGCATGCAAATAGCTAATTAACACAATTAGCCGATCTGCTCATGCAGTCTCAGGATCTGTAAGTGTATACTAGCCATGTAGTTGTCATGTATCTGCAAACCAATCACATGAAAAAAATCTAAGCCCTCATAACTGTTAGCAGGTGTGTGGAGTTATTTTTTTTTAATACCACAGTTTTTTGGCTTTGGGGTGGAGAAGTGTCTGATGGGAATCACAACTGTTATTGCAGTTGGGATCCAAGATCACTTAGGTTTATTAGAAGAATTTCACTTGGAAGGAGCAAGTCGGCATTGCTGCTGAAGCCTGCTCCCAGCACTGCAACTTGTCGCAGGCTGACCGGTCTGGTGGCACAAAGGCTCCAGTCATGCCCATCTCATATGAATTCTTCCACGTGAGCACAGGGCTGTGCTTGTTTTGCCCTATGGCTTCATAAAAGTACCTGTGAACAATGCTTGTTAAATACCCACTTATTACTATTTTTAGATAAGCAAAATATTTCAGATTTTAAAGCCACCTGCCTCTTTCCACCTTGGTAGAAAAGAATTTACTCAAAAAAGATTTAAAGAGCGAGTCTCCTGGTTTTATCTATTTGTCCAACTCAGAGATCTCTTCTTTAGCATTTGACTGTGAAGCAAAAACACCCAGGCAAGTTTAAAC
Organism: Astur gentilis; assembly: GCF_929443795.1. Lineage (NCBI taxonomy): Eukaryota > Metazoa > Chordata > Aves > Accipitriformes > Accipitridae > Astur > Astur gentilis. The sequence goes on along the minus strand of NC_064909.1, from coordinate 11,802,845 downwards.
ATGCAAATTGTCAAAGTTTTGCAACTGCATCAATAGACACTAAATACAAGTCCAGGGATTTCAGAAGTGTGTTTCTCCCATCTTTGTTTCTATTATTGTTATAGATGTTACGGGGCAGACGGACACCCTTCCTCATAGTAATTATTTATATGTTCAAAGCAAACATAATGTGAACTTTCAATCAGTTCCTACAAATAATATCAGCATTTGTGGCTTCAAGTTGAGTCTGCACAAAAGTAACAGCATAAGCTTCTGAAGGCAGGTATTTCTTGAACTACCTTTTAAAAAATATTTCCTAGTTATAAAATAGAAAACTTAAGCCTGTGTGTTAGATTTGTGACCTACCTAATATCCCAAATGCTCTCTGAATTTTCATTCTTACATGTGTAGGGGTTTTTTTAAAACAAAGATGAAACATTCCAATCCAATGTAACTGGCGAGGATTCAAATCCTAGCAAAAGGTTTGTGTCCAAGACCACACCGTTGTATTCTTTTTCATATTTCTCACATAGATGTTTGTGGTATGTAGCATTTTCTTTACTCAGGGGAATTCAAAACATGTTGAAAAGCAATGAGTTACATGCTGATTGTGCAGGGACTGTGTTGGCAAAAGGAGCACCTTGTTCCATGCTCCACAGTAAGGCTCTCACGTCCTTAAAATCTGCTCTGTGACGGGAATTAGATGTGGCCAGGAAAGCTGGGATATGTCTTTTAAACACTGCTGTGAAATGTTTTACTATCATCTAGGTGGCCACCAGACAACGACCCAAGGGACTTCAGTGTAAGATCTTGTGTGGAAAAAAAAAAAATAAAAAAAAATAATTCTGGTAGAGCCATATCCATCTAGTGCTAGTTGGGTGCGGAGTCGGGACAGGGAAGAGTGTCAGCCCTGATGGGGTCACGAAGCCTCTCCCCTGAGGATCAGGGTGTTTCTAAGCAAGAACAGAGGAAACCCCTCAAACATGGACAGAAAATCTACTTCAAGGTACGTTTTTAAGAAAGCAGAATGAAGAGTGAAGTAGTGGAGACTTCCACACTTCTTGTCTGCAAAGTATACTGTGAAGAAACATAAAACCCATAAAGAGCCTCCTTTCTTTATCAAGCCAAGCAGTGGCACTATTCGAGGTGGGAATTAACACCCTCTTCCCCCTTCCCCTCCCCCAAAAGCACCCCCCCCCCCCCAAAAAAAAAATCCCCAAACCAACCACCCCCAAAAAAGTAGTCAAGGCCTGGATGCTAGCTGGCATGCTGACACCTGAGAGCACATCCAGCCCACGACGTCCTCTTACCAGCTTCGGTGTCCAAGCCCTGGGAACAGAAGGGAAGAGCTGGGGCCTCGCTAGTGTGTGCACAGGCTCTTCCTCCACTTCCAGCATGTGCTATGCAATTTAAAGACACAAAATTCGTTGAAGGACAAACGGCGATTAGCGAGGAGCTGAGGCTTCTCTGCTGCAAAAGGGAGCTGGGGAGGACAACTTTATTCCTGGCCATGTCAGGCTTTCACCTCTGCCGCCTGCTTAGTCTTTAAAGAACAGTGGCAACTGTTTGTTAAAGTTTGTTTAAAACTTGTTTTGACAAAAGCAACAGCTTTTATGATTTTATAACTCATTATTTCTCAATAAATCTTATAATTTAAAAAATAATTGGCTATAAAAACCTTTTCCATCATCGATCAGCCAGATTTCCCCATTGACTGTACTGGTGATCTGGAATTGAAAACTAATGGGAAATGAGAAGAAAGCAACAAGAAACATAAGCAGTCTGTTTTAAAGGCCAAACTGAATGAGACTGGGGGAGAAACTAAAATAAACTGAATATAAAACAAGCAAAGCTTCTGTAGCTCTTTCTGTTGGGACAGCTTAAATCCTACTTTTACCAGGTTGCGGAACTGCTTGCAGAATTGGGGCTGAAGGCTGTTAATGTGCTTAAGTGTCTTACAGGTGTGTGGCATTTTTCCTTCTGACCTGACACTAGCTGTGGGCTATACATTGCCAGCCAGAAAAAGAAAGAGCCATTTAGGGAACTGCTTAGAAGTGGGAAGGGCAGAGATCATACGTAGCCATGCTGATGACTTTTGCTTACTTGAAATGCTGTTAATATCCATGAATACAGGCTTAAAGCCTTCTCTGAAACCTTAGGAATTACCTGTCTGTTATTTTGAGAGACAGCTTTTTGTGTTGTTTTGTTTTTAAGATGATGTATGTCCTATTGAGTTCACTGGGAAAAACATCTACCTGTGATGGGATAAAGTTCCCACTCCCTGCTATGTTTCTTTAAGGACTAAAGGAAAAGGCAGGGTGTACGTGCTCTAGAATGGCTTGTGGGCTTTTTTCAGAAAGGATCCACCTGCCAAGCAGTGAAGCAGCACCTCTGTTCCTAGGCATCTCACTTGGAAGGTCCTAGAAGTTGATACTATTTTTTCTTTAGTTACTCAGACATTAAATAAACTGAAAATGCAGTGTTGATGCAAGTGCCAAATTACTGTGATATGCAGATGACTTCGAGAGAAGTCATCTTTCCTGTTGAGGACTGTAGTGCCAGCCAGGGAGATGGCTGATTGCCTTTGCCTGATCAAGGGGTGTCTGAGGAACAGCTGATGGCTGAACTCTGCTAAAATGGAGCTGCTGATTGTGAAGAGGAGGAACCTGTGCTGAGACTTGGTAACCACAGTTTATCTGAAAATACGTGCCTGCAGTCACTCTCAGGAGCCTGCTTGAAATCTCTTGCATTGTGATGTCCACAAGGCGTGATCTCCATTATCTCTAGGCGATTAGAAGATTATATTCCCTTCTGGCAAAAGATGGCCTCTTCTTGGATATTTACACCTTTGTCTTGCAGCCCACAGCCGTTTGGTGTTCCTGGACCTAACGGCAGTAGCACTTGGGCTAATCTGTTTTGTACAACGTGTAGAGGTGCGTGGCCTCAGCAGCGCAAGTCTCCGTGAGCCTCCTAGTGCTAGCTTCCAGGTAGTTTTAAATCCTGTTTGAAATCCTGGGTGTTTATCTTTCAGTTTCTTTGTGGCTGGGCCTTGTTTGGGTATTTTTATTGAAGTCCTGTGATGAAAACCGTGATGAGTGGCTTGGTGCCTCTAGCACAATCGAGTGCTCTGCAATAATGGGTGTTAACTTTTTTCCCCCCAAAAAATCTAGTGGAGTCATGGACAGCTATGCAGTGAGTTAAGCGATAGTTTGTTCATCTCTGTCATTTCAGGTTTACTGGGGCTCTGTCAATTGAAACCTGTCAAAATCCAGTGCTCTACAGCTAGTGGAGAGTTAGTCTGTGCTCCAGGCAGGAATTTCTTGTGGGATGGTCTGAAATGGTTACGTGGACTTCCCCACAACTTTCCAGTCACATGTCTGGTCTCGTGCACTGAGTGCATGTTTGACTTCATTCTTGCCTTCCCTGTCACAACCACAGGGTCTCTGTTTACAATGCAAACAAAACGCTGCTCAAGTTGTTTCCTTTGTGGAGGGGATGGGAGAAGCAGCAACATGTGAGAGATGTAATGATTCCTTGGTGTGATGGTACTGGGGACAATGTGGCGGAACACCCTAGCGCTTCTTGATCCCTGTTTCTGTGAAATATAGGCTGTTACACCCTTCAGAAAGCAAAGGAAACGTGCCTTGGAACGGACAAAGAAAAAAAGAATTGTGGTTTGTCCCACAGCACCTTTATTTACAGATTTTATCCTGGGAGCCTCAAAGCATTGCTAACTGTAACAGAAACTCAGTACACAATGACATTACTTTTCCCAGTGAATCAACAAGCATATTGTATTGACATTTAAGTTTTGACGTCTTTGTATATCCCTGGTGCAGGAACGAAGCTCTCAGATCAGCTGCTGCTGGCGAGGAGACGTAGACGCATTATTAGGGATAACTTGGTTTATCTCCTTTGACACTTTTCTGATATCCCTTGATCATTAAGGTCTGGATTAAGTGGGAAAAAACATTACTTGCATGGATGTTACGTAGCTTATGCCTCAGATCTTTTATGAGAGAGTTTGGGTGCTTAATGTCTTCCAATTCAAAAAGAAAAATCAAAGTCTTGTGTACAGCTGCCGAGATGAGGGTTAGGTGAGCATGTAATAGAAACCTGGATATCTGAAAGTCACATTTCCAGCTGCATTTAATACAAGTGTAGATAAAATGCATCAAAAAGGAAGGGGTTGTTTGGGGGTGTTTTTGCATTCTAAGTGGGTTTAATGTGTACTACTCTGTGTCACTCTTGGGAGAACAGTCACCTGCATTTTGTTTCCCGTGAGCTTGCATCATGGCATTTTTGTGAAGCACTGGTGTGTCGGGAGCTCGCTGTACGTTCATCCGCAGCACTGGGAAGAAATGGCTCTCTGGCAGTGCTGTCAGCGGCGTTACACAGATGAGAGAAAGCGCTTGGCAGCCGGCAGGTATTGGAAGAGGGTAGGAAAAGCAGGTCTGTATGTGTCTGGCTGCCCAAAAGAACTGTACTGATCTTCAGAGAAACGTATTGTTTTTCAATATTTTCTTCCAAATCCCTACTCCACTGAAAATGTAGCTATTATTTATAATTAATAAATTAATGTCTTTCATCCTGAACCTGTAACAGAATGCAGAAATCAAACATATCTGTCTTTCAGTCCAGCCAGAAGTGGCGATTCATGTTTCACAGGAGCTCAACAGGCATTTCTGGTACTCCAGAGCTGATGGAAGATCAGGGAGGCTATCACGTTGCTTCGCTGTGATAGCAGAAACACCATGGTACCTGTCCTAGGGACTGAGGTATTTAGCAGCCTGATGCACCTTAACTGGGGCAGTCCTTTATTTATCTTAGTTTGTTTCTCTTCAGCACTTTTCATCTGAGGATTATGAAAAGTGGACTTCACCCTGTGGAGCTGTTACCATAACTGTTTTTGGATGGAAAACTGAGGCTCAGGTAAAATGTGACTTTCCAAAGGTTACTTCACATGCCAGTAGCACAAACAAGGAGCTGTGCATCTATCTTTCCTGAGCCGTTACTTTTTTCCCCACACTTTCTTTAACCATGTGGGAAGAAAGCCATCTCTACACGGGGTCTAGCATGATTTACGTAAGCAAGGATCACTTAAATTGTCAGGTGAGACCTTCTGCTGGTGCAGCACAGAGGGATAAATTGGTCGAGAACTTTGTGGGCTGCTTCGCAAAAGACAAATGACTGCATGAAATTTGATTTGCAGAGAAACTGCTTCCTAGGAGAAAGCAGAACCTCAGCATAGATCTGCAAACTAATGACGTAAAAATAGCTTGGATGATAATAAGCTGGTAAATAGAGTTACGTCAGCAATTGGGATGTATGTGAGAGACAAGTTAAACTGATCTGAGTTTGGAGGAATTTATTCTCTCACAGAGTTCCTCAGGTTTAACTCAGTCAGTGCTAGGTCACTTTTAGTTGAAGCAGAAGAATATTTATTTGTAGAAGCCTAAAGTCATCTTCCTGTAAAGCAAAGCAAGAAATTGCCCAACTGTAAGCCTGAGCTTGCTCAGAATAATCCAAATTCATTTTGAAGGACTTCAGGGATATATTTCCTTCTGAAGATTCCCATTCTTCTGGTTTTGGTTTTTTTTTTTGCCAAGTGAGACATTAGTTATTCCTTGATTATTGCTTATTGCTTTATACTTTTTCATGGAGACAGCAAGGGACTGTGAGGCTGTTAATAGCTATGCTTAGATCACCTTTCTTTCTCAAGCATGGTTTTATTAGCTTAAAAATAACAGTGTGAAGCATTTTTAAGTTCCTGGGGTGTGTGGTGGTTTGGAGTTGTGGTTTTTTTGGTGTGTGGTTTTTTTGTGTTTTTTTTTTTTTTTTTTTTTTTTTTTTTTACTGGAATCCTGAGTGCTTTCCAGAGCATCCTCAGTGAATACCAGAAATGTGTAGTCTCATTTTTCTTGCCCTGAATTGCTACACCCCAACAGCATTGATCAACAGCATCAGACATGGAAGCTTGACTTAAGTGGTCTTAGTCTCTTTTTCATCCCATAGTTGAAAATTTTCTTTCATCTTTTCAGATGTTCCTAAACATGGCAACAAGCGTGGCTCTGCAACAGATGCAATTCTTTCGAGGTCTCTAGGTAACATTTTAACCTGTGTAATGTTCACAGCATAGCATCGTAAGTAATATTCCAGGAAATACGCTGCTGCTTGTTAAAAAGGATAGGACCCCAGAGATGCCTTTAAATATGCCTGTAAAGTGAGAGGTGCCAAGAGAAAGATAATATGGCTGATTATAGTTATTTACCTTACATTTTCATTCGCCCTTAACTGGGTGTAATTTAGGGGCATGAAATCTCTTATTGGAAGTGTATTTGCATTAAACAGCTCTAAGCAACCATGAAAGTGCAGAAGCTGAAAAATTGACAGACTGGGTTCCTAGAATCCCAAAGTAGCATTTTTGTAATAGGCATACAAACAAATCAAATAAACATGTTTTGCTTCAACGATTTAAAGAATATGGTCTTTGGAGTAATTTGTCTTTTTTTTTTTTTTTTTTTTTCCCAAACTATCATTTCTAACCTTTTCATTGCCTATCTCTAGTTTGCAGCTCCTCCTAACAATCTGCAGCAATTTCCAACCCAGCTGTTGTGGTTGCAGAGCATTGTGCCTTTGTTTAGCTTTCCCTGAGCTATCAAATCGGCCTATAAAGGGGATTACCTGGCTGGTGATGTTGTTTTTCAGGTCTGCACTTTTTAACAAATAATTGTTTCAGAGTGGTTTTTAAAAAAAAAAAAAAAAAATCCAGCAACTCTGAAAATCAAACTTTACTGTTGGATGGAATCCCATCTTGCAAGTAGGTACCTTTGGTTGGCTTTGATAATCTCCCTCCCTTGCTTTGCAAGGGTTCATAAACAAGTTGAAATCAACTGCAAGAATAGTGGATCTTTTCAATCAGGTCATGTTTTTGTAGCAAGACTTAAATTTTCATGTGTGCTTTATTTAAAAAAAGACATTTTTCATCTACTATGTTGGTGTGTGCTAAGCCTGAGAAATTTATAATATGACTGTGTACTATTAAACAGGTATGATCTTCCACTTCTACCTCCTACTAGTTGGTCCGTTCTTTTATATCCATTGCCTCTCCCACAAGGCAGTTTGTGAAATGTTGTGATCTTTGTATGAATGGAGTTATTGAAGTGAAAGGCATTAGCAATATTTATTTCAGCAGGTTGCGGAATTAATGACTACAGAAGAAAAACTGGTAGAACTTGCCTTTTATATATACAATAGAGTCTTTAAGAAACTTAATTCGTGTTTAAGATTGTAGACGTGTCTGTCTGAGTTTATATTACAGTATGTATGCTCTCCGTATCATGGTGTGTTGAAAGTTTTCTAATGATAGGTGTTATTGAAATGTATCTATAGTATTCATTTTTTAGTATTTTCTTATATTGAGTGTTAAATGGAAGCTAGCGTCTTGCTCTGCTCGGTAGAAAAGATATATTTACTGTACTTGAGTGTCGTCAGTTTTGGTTCTCGTTTTGCAAACAGTACATTTTAATTAAGGCTTGTCACTCGAGATCTAATGAATACATTTACTGTAATATCTCCATCTTCAGGAGGTGAATTTGACTTAGAAATTGTCTCTGTCACAGAGGGGGTGATAATATCAGTTTAAAGATTTCTTCTTTTCCTGGGGAAGAGCAGTTTGCGTGGTTTGTGCTGCTCTTGCTGGGTACACGGGGCAGGGTAGCAGCGCTCGCCTAAAGGATTGCAGAACAATGCTTACTGCAACGTACAGACAGACAAGAAAAATCCCTAAAGACATGTATGTACATTTAGCTCAGAGAATGTACTTGCATGAGACTGTCTCCCCCCGCCTTTTTTTTTCTTTGGCACAGTTTCAGAGGTGGTTTATTGATTATGTTTGGAAAGATTAAGAAACTCCTCTCCCCAAATCATGCTTCTGTTAGCATATGGGAGGACTTTGATCAAACAAACAATGAATTGTCTAATACACTCAGTTAAAAACAAAAAATCTGATAAATGCAGGTTTCAGTTGACCTTTTACCTGTGCCTGTTTCTACTCTGGTGGGTGGGGACTGTGCACGAGGAGGATTGCTACGCTCCTGTGTCTTTGACTCGTGTTGCTGTTGGTGTTAAAACTCCTGCTTTTAATGTCAAGTCAAAACCATAACTAATTTTACTGTCATGTAAATGCCATTTTATGTCTTGTAGTTGTGTGGGAAAGCACTGAAAAGTGAATTTGGAGTCTTCAAGAGGAAGAAACTAAACAAAGCCTCAAAATTTTTGCTTTTCAGTGTAGCGGTATTTTAAACTGAAATTATTTTCAGCTAGTTAAGTCAAGATTATATCATGGTGCTGTCTTCTGGTGCAGCGTTGTGGGGGAAAGGCTTTAGCCCCCAAGCTTCTTCCCCAGCCTCTTCTAACAGCAGCTTTTACCTTCCCCGTACCCAGACTGTGTGACATCAGCCTTTGTTAGAAAATGCTGGGTTTTGCATAGAGGAAGGGCCCCGTGTGGGGTCGAGATGAAAGGGAGATGCTGGGGGGACCCCAGGGGGCACAGGGAGGCGCCCTGCCCTGGGGTCTCCGGCCCACCTCTGGGCTCTCTTCTTCTGTCCGTCCTTCGGCCGAGAGTGCCGGGCAGCGCTTTGCACAACGGCGAAACGGCGGGGTCAGGCAGCGCCTGTGGCACGGGGGTGTTGAGAACGGGAGGCACAGGAAGAGGATGGGAGGAGGCCGGTGGGGTCCCCCGAGAGCGTCCCATACCGCGTGCAGTACAGGGATGCCCAAAAGAGAAGCCAGTGGGGTGGCGGCTTGCTCGTTGTCCTCGGGTGTCCTGGCTAGGGACTTACTTGGCAGGTGGTACCCGATTCACTCTCAATCATGCAATGCAAACGTTTGGGAAGTGTTATTGCATCTGTTTTGTGTGTGAGGAATGGCGTCACACCGAGAGCAAAGCCCAGATTTTCAAATGAACTTAGGCACTCATGCTCCGGTGTCCTCACCCGGGGTCCCAGAGGAGCTCTGTGACAGGGAACCAAGGCCAGCCTCGCCCGAATCGCGCCGCGAAGCTCGTCCTTCCCTCCGAGAGCCCGTTCCTGCCGCAGGGGTGGCGGGAGCAGGCTGGGGACCGGGACCTGCTGCAGAGGGGGCACGAGTTCAGTGCTGTGAACGGGCCGCCTGCGAGGTGGCAGGTTATGGCTAATGACAAACACGTGCCACTGATAGGTACGTGCTTTTTTGACCTGCCTTAATTTTTCTAGCTGGGCCTTTAATTGCCGGGGAAAGGTATAGACAAATGCAATAAAAAAAGCCAAACAAATCAGAGCTATAGCAAGGCTCTACAAGGAAATACGTTTTAGAAAGACTTTTTTTTTTTTTAATTAATCGGGATTTTGTTGTGAGGCTAAACCAGACTAAAAATAAACAGCTGTATAGTACTTCATTAAGCTGCCTGCTTGGAGTGATTTTCCCATTGATTAGTCTCAGGGCTAATGCTGGTTCATTCCTCATTTCATTGCTAATTAACATCAGCTCTGCTCCTGACCACTTGACCGCACTCTCTCTGTGAACATGTGCTGGTTTGGCAAGTAATAACTGCTCGCTCCTTCCCTCTTAAAAGAGAGAATTAAGGGAGAAAACAGCTATCAAGCGTAGATCTCTGGCTGCTTCTACTGTACGGAGAGCAAACTGTAAAACCGTATCGGCCCGTACGAAGGGTAATAAACATAGTTTACAGAGCGCAGGAGTTTGATTGAGGAACTATGTAAATACAGATGATGAGCTCAAGCTGCTGTATGAATTGACAGGCTTGGCTCATCTCCTGTCAGTCGAGTTGATTCAGGCTCTTCTGGGATGCTTGCGGTGCAGATTACTTGACCCAGGGGCTTACAGCCGCTGGCCGACAGGGAGAGGGCTACTTTGGATGGGCAGCACTTACTCTCCCAAGTCTCCACAATGTTCCCAGAGTCCGAATAATATGTTGGCAGTGGGTACGGCAACATAACGTAGCAGGAAGCGTAACGCCACGTTTATAGCTTTGTCAGGCCACTTCCATGCAAGCAGAATATAGATGAAAATAGGGGAATGAAATACTAGAATTGGCATGGATGCACTCTGAGAAAATATCTAACAACTTTAATGAAATTAGCAGCCTCTGTTCTGGGTGAAAAGGTCAATTTTTCCATAAAACCCAAGTAAACTGGCATTCTGAAAAGCATCTACTAAACTTGGCACAGAATAAATAACATTATCCCAAAGTCTTGGTTCAATTCCAGATCATAGCATTTTCTTTTAATTGAATTGGATATTGCATTTCATTTTCAAAAAGTCTTTTTTTTTTTTTATTCCTACATTTTGAAGCATTCATATCTCAGAACTAATCAGAAACTCGGCCTTATACAAATCTATCAATCAGGAACAGTCACTGGAGAGAGAGCTTGCCTGAGTGATAATCCTTTTCTACCTACTTTTGAGCAGAATCCTAATTCACTTGTTCATCAATTATATATTTTATATATTTCCACCATTAATTTAATGGATTTAGGGCTCAGTCTTGCAAACACTTCTGCACGTGAATAACTCTATTCATGCAAGCAGGCTGCTCATGTGAGTAAAATTAACCATGTGAGATATTTGTGGCATGAAGCTTTGCAGCAGTTGTGTGTATCCACACACAAAGCCATTGCCTTCCTAATTCCCCTTCTTTGATCTGTAGTAACAAGAAGCATTTTTTACTCACGAGTTAAAAAAAAAAAAAAAAAAAAAAAAAGAAAGAAAATTTTAGTAACTACTTATTATGATAAGTAAAATAGAGAAGTCATTCCTATGTTTAAAAATGTAACCACTTTGGTTCGGGAAGGACTGCCTCCTAATTAACTATTGTGTGATTGGTTACATCATGTAGCTTTCACGGATGGTTCTGGAATTGGCCTCAGAGCAGAGACAGACGTGTAGAAAATCCCATGTTATTGTCAGCTGACTTTAGACAAGCCTAAAACCATATTGTGCTACAGACTTTGTTCAGTTGGAAAATGGAAGTGGAATTTTTGCTTCTTGTCCAGTATCTCCTCTTTCTAAAAAAGATGCCTGTTATATTTTTAACTGTTCTCATGATACTTCCATTTCCAGGCCCGGTCAGATACAAAACAAAACAGCAAACAGATATTTACATTCATAATAAAAAAAATAAACCAAAGGAAAAAAATTCCTTGGATGCTTTTAAACTGTAAGGAGTCCTATTTGAGGGAGTGTATTGGTCAGTATCTTGCTTTTGGTAGGTCAGTAGTTGCACTCTCTTGCTTGCGTTCAGCTATTTCATACTTTGCTCTACTGTGGAGAGGTATTGGGAAATGGTAAAATACTGATTCATTATTGGCATAAAAATAACCCCAAAGTTGTTTTCTTTCCTTTTGCTTCTGTAGTGAAATAAGCATATCCATGTACTTTAGCACGTATATATTGGGAGCAAGCACAGTTCTTCTGCAGGACGGTGTCCAAGCCACTTGCTGGCTGTCCCACGTTGAGGTGAGCTTTCTGGGCAGCTTCACTGGCTGCGGGATGTGGGATACCACTGGTGGGCAGCCCCTGGGGCACAGGGACAAACTCTGGAGCCCCCATTGCAGGGTAGGAGGGGACTCCAGAGAAGAGCAAGAAAATGAGCCAAGCACTATGGGCAGGACTGCAGCTTGGAGGCAGTGGGTGCCTACAATATTGCAGGTTTAGCTAAAAGCAGTAAATCTGTGGACAGTTCCTTGCCTGTTACCAGAGCATTTAATAATGAAGTTGAAAGCTGGGTGTTTTGTGTTTTTCTTCTTTGCATCTTCATTCAAAGAATGTCAAAAAAAGGAGCTAAGACAGTTTTAAAAACCATTATGAAGGTGGCATGCTTTAAATAAGATCTTAGAGGAGGCTGATTTGGGTGACAGGGACTTTGTGATCCTCAGCAGTGGGACTATTTAAGATATAAACCTTATGATGCTCTTTCTGGCCTTGTTACCCTTACTACTTAAAAAGAAGATGAATCTTTGAGTTTTCATAGTTGAAAGTTACTGTGAGGGCCTCCAGTCGTTTGAACTGTAAGTCGGCATATCATATTAAATAAGCTTCAGTAGCTTCTTGTTTCACTACAGGCTGGAATTTGGTGAATAAAGTACGATTAATAGCTCTTACAAACCTCTGGATGGACACCAAAGGAGAGGAATAATACAGTTGCAGTATTACAAGTCAGCAGCATATTAAACTTTTTTTTTTCCTTAGGAAAGGATTTCCTGTAGAGGTCCTGAAGAAAAATAAGTTTCATTAGTCGAGCGTCGAGCAGAGATAGAGCAACAGGATTGATTGTAATAAGCCTCTCCTTTTTACCGAAATCCATTACTTTCTGAGCTATTAAGTGATGAAAGGGATTAAGAGAATAAAAAAAATATAAGTGGGACTGTATTCGTAAATCTAATAAAGTTGATAACAGTAGAGCATTTTGTGAAATTTGCATGTGAATTTATAACATCCTAATCCGTCGGCAGGCAGCGTTGCGCTGCAGAGGGAAGGGGGTGCACCGTGCATACAGGATAAAAATGCAAGAGCAGAACTTCTGGCCAAGAAGCCTTTTTTTTTTTTTTTTCCATATGGATATCCATATGTTTTATCACAGATTACATACTTTTGGTGCCAGGATCCATATGTTTAGCTTTTGCTCAAATAAAAGACTAAAATCATTCTTCATTATCTCTTTCTTCCTAGCTGGTGTTTTTGTAGACATAACCAAATGTGATGCTAGATGTTTGGGGCATACCCAGATAGGATGCAGTTGGACCTCATCAGAGGTATTTAAAACCAGTACATGGGGAGTTCAAGGGCTGGATTATCTTCTGAGTATAATGCCCCTTGACAGTGCTCGAATAATGCAGGGGGTGCTATCATCTGATTGCAAAGTCCTGACATGGTTTTTTCCCTATAAAAGGAGAAGCTCCTTTGGGAGCAACAATGAGAATTTTCCTCCCTTTATTTAATTCTCAACCTGCACCCCTGCCTCTGTGCTTCTGCTGAGGGGTGTGTGATGCAGGGAGATGGCTTGACAGACCTGTATTTTACTTCTGCCTTTTCTGTTTGCCCAAGGCCTGCAGTTGATAGAATAGCAGCAGAATTTAGAAGTGCTGATCTAGAGAATTTGGGGTTGGCGTAAGGATGGTACATCACCATCTCCTTGACGTGACCCAGTCTGCTCTGTGCCAAGCAGATATCACTCACTGAGCATTGTGCCTAATAAGGTTTTATTTTTCCTTTTCTCCCCCCCCCCCCCCCCCCCCCGCTTTCTGCTGGAAATGTTAATATAATGCTTGTAAGGGTCTAAAACACAATTCAGTGTCCACGGTTAGACCTTGGAATAGGTACCAAGTAACCATCAATAGCAAAATCTGCATGTTGGCTCTCTGGTTGGATTCCATCTTCACTTGGACTTCCAGTCCTTAACTTCTTTTCTGGGACAGCATGTGGTAGAAAAGTAGCTGTGTTGTGTGTGTTTACTTCTCTTGGTTGGGAGTTTGATTGCCTACCATCAGGTCCTATCACTATGGCATTTTTAACTTGCAGAATGGATAAGGAATATCCTGTAATTTTGAATAGGAGAAAACTAGGGTAGTCGTAATTACAAGCATTACAGTACACAGTTTCAAAATGAAGGCAGCAATGTGAATATCTTATTCACAGTTCCCACCTCTAGCCCATGAAGTGTAACCCTGAGGTAGGCTCGGAGTTATGCTTTATCCTCTGCATTCCTGACAATAATAGAAATTATTGTGAAAGGTTAATAACCATTGTGCATCGAAGCTGTGTTATCTTTCACGTGGAAGAAAGAAAAGGCAGCTACCTTCTCTGAATGAACGAAGCAGTAGCATCTTGACTTTAGAGAGGGGACAGTCAGTGCTGTAAGAACCTCACGAAAGCAGCTACATCTTGGATAGACTCATATTAATTTTCAGGCTAACCTCACTCTCAACAGAGGCAAAAGCAAAATTTACCACTGATATAATTCAAAGCAGACATAGCTCCTGATATTATCTATACAGAAGCTATAGAGAAACTTAACCTTTCTTTTGAGATTTACTTGTAAAACTATCATCCATTTGAGGTTGAATTTAGTTTGCATTTCAGTGGAAATAATCCATCATTTTTCAGCTCTACGTTTCCATCCCAGGGTTGTGGCTCTGGCAAGGTCAGTGGCAGGTATGTAGTGATTCGCCAGTTGTAAGCTACCTCATGGGTCTTGATTGATAGTACAACGAGCCACTAATCAAAAGAGATGGCACACAAAGCATGCCCCATGCATGGTGGTGTGCCCCACGCATGGTGGCCTTCTGCTTGCGGCGGTTGCTGGGCACGATGGTCAGACATCCCAGTTCAACCTCCCTGGCTGTCTGGCCCGTGCATGCCATCCCCACTGGAGATGCCTCAGTGTGAGGAGCTGGTATTTTGACCCCCAAGTTGGCAAGAGCTTGGCAGTCATCTACTTGTCGTATTCACACAGGGAGGATAGACTCTAAATACTAAATGCAACTCAAGCTGATTGTCCAGAGAAATTGAGTGACATCTTTCCTCCTTTCAGAAATGATTCTCTTGTAAAAATGCTGTGCTTTTTTTTTTTCTTTTCCTCCCCCCGCCCCCACCCCCAGCGTTTGAATACCAGATTGAGCTAATTTTAAGATTCTTCAGGGCAGTGGCCCTGCATTCCTTCCACTCCGCTATTCCTTACCACATTACCTCACCGCATCAGCACTCGTATCTCCTGCTGATGGCATCCAGTTTCCATTCCATTCACAGCAGCCAAGGATCATATCTCTGATCCACTTAGAAACACAATGATCTCTACCCCTGAGAATGCAAACGCTTTCTCAGTCAAATCTATTGATCTACAGGGCTCTATTTCTGGCTTTCCATTCACTCACTTGATGTTTGGGATGCTGCATATTCTTTCTGGGGAAAGAGTTAAATTGGTTACTAGGAACTTGGTGAAGAACGTTTCTGCAGGATCCAAAGATAGAAGTGATCTCGTATATTCTTTTGTCTATACAAATACTACACTTCTTAACTGAGCAAAATCAAAACCTCCCAGCCAGCACTGTGACAATGATAGACCTGAGTCTTATTCCAAGCCGATTCACTGAGCGTGCTAATGTTGAGTTGAGACAGGCAAGCACATACGGACTTCTGCAAGGGAAGAGGTAAACAGTTTACAAATGGTCTCCAGGAGAGGGGGATTTAAAATCTAAAAAGAAGAGATGAGACCAACAGGCAAGGGCATTGGATGTGAAGAATGACGTGGTTTGACAACTGTACAAATTCAGTGAAACCGCTTTAATGAAAAGCAAGAATTGTTTCTGAAGAGTATTGCTGTCAGGGAACTTGGCTGCTATGGGCTTGACTCTGGGCTCTCTCAGAAGTGTAGTTACAAAGAAAATCAGGGATTTGTGGGGTGAGTATTCCAGCTTCCCCACACAGGTTATGCATTGAAACAGGCCTCTCCAGGAGGCAAGCCCAATGTGTCCTTCAAATGGTCCTCAGAAAGTCCTCTTTTTTCATCAGTGATAGCACAGGCTATAGGGCAAATACACCTGCGTGCCTAACTTTGGCCTTATTGGTGTTCAGAGATGTTCACTGTTACCCCCAAATGGAAATTTGGTTCTTAACATACGGGATTTTAAGGATTTTCAGGTATTGCTCCACATTGACCTTGAGCTCATGTTTAAAAGAACTCCAGGCACCATGATGATGAGTGAGCTATGCCTGAGTTAATTATCTAGACCTTAGATGATTTTGAAAATATTACCCGTAATTGATGTTTTCTGGGTTCCAGCTGAGCGCCCTGTTTTCTCTACTTGTACGTGACAAATGAATCCACTGTTTCTGTGTGGGTTCTTTTAAATACAGATACTAGGTTACCACTTGGTCTGAAAGAAGACTTCTGTTATTCAACACTTAAGACTGCTGGGGGCATAGTAGCTAACCTGGTTTGGTCTTGATTGTGTCACTCACTCTATAGCTAAAGTTGTTTCCCACCACTCATGGTGTTCAGTCTAACAACAAGGTAAGTCAGGCAGGGATGGAAAGGGTCCCAGGTGAAATAGTTATGGGGTTGATTACTGTGATTATATACAATTATAATCTTAGTATATCCACGAAGAGTAGTGATGTTTGAGAGAATTTGACTTGTGAAGGAGTATTAAATTTTTACAGGGAAACTTACTCTGAAGTTAAACAGATACTGGCTCCTGATGTGCAGGATTAGTATGCAGTTGAAGGTGAACTGTCTTGCTTCATTTTCTCCTTTAGCCACAAAAGTTTTTTCTCTCTTCTCCTGTGAGCTTTGCCTGCAAAGATAAGAAATAGCTAGTGCACTTCTTTGTAACTTTCTCATGTAGCCAGCTCCACTAACTGTTCAGCATGTTTGTCACCATTTCCAAATTTAAACTGAGGGAGGGGCAGGAAATTTCTCTTTCCTTATCAAAAAATGCGGGAAGAATAGTATAAAAATATGAACACTGAAATTAATATGTAATGTGATATAATGTCCTTGTCTGGACATTTCATTGCCTTTACAGCAATAATTTAATTTAATGTTCTAAAACTCCAGGAACATAATAGTGCAGGGATGATCCTTCCCTGCTTACGGACATGAGATAGGCTTATACACATACATACACACAGGTAAAAGCTTCCCCTCTCTTAGTCTTTCCAGCAGGTACAAACCATTGATCATCCTTCATTCCTGCAGAAATTGGGGGAGTGGGCGGGCATGTTTTAGGAAAAGCCCGGAGCTGCTTGCCCAAATCTTTGATAAATCCAGTCCTCTTGACTCTAAGTCCTGTACCTTAGCTACCTTCTTCCAGCAAATGACACATATTGTAATTCTATGGCATAAAATAAGAAAGACTAATTACTTTGAAGATTTTATTAGTTTGTTTTTCAGTCCTCGCTCCTAGTACACCATTCACTAATGCCTTTCCCTCCAAAAGAAAAGAGCGTTGAACTCTTTCCATCTACCTCCCTTATTTGTATGTGCACGTAACACGTCTATGCAGGCAGCACCCACAGGTCTCAGTAGAAGAGAGTGTCTTCTCTAGCAGGTTATCATGATGTGCCCACCACCAAAAAGGTTTCTGTACTGGTTTGGGCAGTGGCTTTATAAGATTTCAAGCCTCCCTTTTCCCACCCCCTCCCTCTCCCAGTTCCAGATAAAGCACTTCAGAGGGCAAATGTACTGCTGCTGGTAGACATGTAGCTACTGTTGTATTATGGGGTTTTGTTTTGTTTTTTTGCCAGCTACTTGACATTGTTTTACAGCTGGACTGTGCGGCCATTTCTAAAAGGCTCAGCTAATTCTGTTGTCCTTTTTTATCAAGGAAATTCTTGAGAAACCACAATAAAGCAGCTGTAACCCTGGCGATGCTTACAACTGCGGCCAAAAATAGAAATCGGTGCTTCATGCATTTTCTTAATGAGGGTATAGGGTTGTTTGGTTTTTTTCAGTGTGGTCCTTGACACCTAGCCAAGTTAGGGCTTGGCTCTAAATATTTAGTGCAAGCTTTATAAATAGCCCTAGATAGATGGGGCATTTCTTTTCCCAGTGGCACGCCCTCTCCAGGCTGGCCCTTCCTGGTGTGCAGGGGGGAACTGCACTCTTGGGACACGATGGAGTATCTGCAACGAGCCTTTTAGGATGCAGTTGCCAAATACTTCACAGGAGGTGCTGATCACCTTGGGTCCCCGTTGGCTTGGAGGAGGTGGCTCAGCATCTTGCAGAATTAGGCTCGTAAGCTTTTGTTATTAATAACTGCCTTCATGTTCGTTTTGCTTACAGACAGGATTTATTTGGCTTTCGACCATCAGCGAAAGTGTCCCTATAACTGGATTTTATGCTCTCTCTGTACAAATAGAAAACCTTGGTTTGTTTGCTAACTCAAATAAGAGTTTACAAATGCAGGGGTTTTTCTGTGGCACATAACATGGCTAGTAAATGTGTATGAAACCACTCAATGCTGGGATTTCACAGTGTTCCCACAGGCAGGAGAGAGAGAGATGAGGGAAGATGAATTAAAACTTTGGTAAAGTTCAGTCAACAAACTAAGAAGTGCAGACATACTGATTTATAAAGATACTATAACTTTTAAACATGTACTTTCAATCTGAAGGACTGCAGTAGGGATTTAAAATATGACTATTTAATTTTTTAAAATTACATAAATTAAGTGAACAGCCCATTAATGGGATGCCATCGGGATCACATGGCCAATTCAGTTCAAGTTATATTATCTTGCTGGCCGGATTTGAATAAGAATTAAGAAATTACTATTCAAAGTAGTATGGGACATTGATCCTCATTCACAATGAAATTCGTCACCATAACTACCTGGAATTCCACTGCTTTCACAGAGGTGTTCCACTGAATCTTCTTTATGGAGCAACTAGAAGGGAATTGTATTAGTTGGAGGAAAAAAGCTGCTAATTAGTTGTTCTGCCTACATGTTAAATGAAGTTTTGTCTTGCAGAGAGTTCACAGATAAGCAGCAAGACGTGTCTAATGAATGGTAACCCAGATCCAATAGACAACAAACTTCCTCCAGTTGGTCCATCGCTTGACTAAAGGTTCACCTCTGGGGCTATTTATTTATCCTAGCGAGAGGAGCTTGCCTCTTATTTAGCAGCTGATACTTCATATTTAAACTTGGTAAATCGAAGCATGTGTGTTAGGGTTAACCAAGCTGAGTGATACTCTTTAAGGATAAATTGTTCTCAGTGAAATACCTTACAGAGCCTCTGATAAACTGAACAACCAAAATTCACTATTACATACAACTCTTTAGTTACTCTTCACAGTTTTGGAAACCTGTTTGAAAACAACTAAAAACCATCAGCTTAGTTCAGTGCTACACTATGTCAAAAAAGTGTAAACAGTAAAACAAAAAGCTGCTACGAATGGTCAAGCAACTCGTGTTACAGTTTAAAGAAACAAAGTCAACGTTATTAATCTTAACTATGTTCAGTTTATTTTAGAAATATTAATTTTACCAGCATTTTTCTCGACTGCAGTGCATTTCAAGTCAAATTTCTGTGATAATTAAAATGTGAATATCAGAATCTAATTCTGCTTTTGCACCATTTTTTTGGTTCCAGTTTAACTCCATTGACTTGCTGCTAATTTGCCCTGGCATAAATGCAAGACTACTAGGCTCAGCAGTTTAGCAGGTTGAGATCAAAACCTTTTAAAACCTTTTACTGACAGAGAACCCTTGGAATGGCAGATGCTGAGTATTTGGGTTGTTAAGCATTTACAAAATGTGATAGTGGTATATAAACACTAAAATGAATGCCCCCAGATAAGTTATACATCCACACATCATCCGAAATTAGCATTCTGGAGTTTGCAGTCCATGGAAAGAGTTGCAGTAGATGGTCATGAATATTTGCATTGCTCACTGTTACCTGTTTTTTCATAGGCTGGTACCTGTATCTAATGCTACATAGATGTGTTCCCTCAAAGATTGGCAAAAAATTTATTCATGTTATTTTTTTATGAAGTCTTTTCAGCACCTGGGCTCCCCTAAGGTCACAAATTACAATCATAGGCTTTTTTTCCTCTTTCATGCTTATAATAAATAGCTATAATAAGAATGTGATAGCAGGGAGTAACATCAGCATGTCCGTTGGTTTCAATAATCCATTTTAAATAATCACAAACAAAACACAAAAAGTGTCTGCGTAACGAAGTTAAGCAACTTACCACTCGCTGGTGGTTACGTATGTTCCTAGGTAAGAAATAAACCCCCACTTTTCTTCTTTTTTTTAACCATTCTGTAGCATTCTTTCATATCTTCTCACTGCCAGCATCTTACCAGCAACATACTGAGAAAGGGACTTCTCATAGGTTTTATAGCTATGACTAGAAGCAGAAGAGCCTAAAACCTTAAAGGAAAGATGAGGCTAGTAAGATTGCATTCACATTTGCAGTCCCAGTTGTATCAGACAGACTTTTAGAAGAGCAGCTGGTGATGATCTGAATAACGATCTGAATTTGACCAAAATTCTAAACCTTTTGATTTAGCTGATGTGCTGAAACTGATCTTGAATAATATTTTTTTGAAACACAATATTTAACTTCATTTTAGAAGGTTACTTGGTACCAGCGTTCTGGTTTTGATGTTTAAATTTGAAGTCAGCAGAAGGTTGTAGATGAGGATGCCGAATGGGCTGTGCTCTGCTCTCTTCAGATGATAACGAGAGGAAATTTATACCCTGAAAACTCAGTTTCCTGGCGTAGCATAAACTACAACCAAAGACTTAAAAACCAAACTCATATTATTCATCTTTTTTGGTAATTATTTAAGCTGTAAATGTGAGCTTGAATTTTACTTGATGAGCTGCTGCAGTACGGTGAATTGCTGAGTCCTGTGCTGGCGGTACACTGGTGTTGGTGTATGATTTATGTGGTGGGACCCTGATTTGGAAAACCAGAACAAAATTCTTGAGAAAGAAGCAAATCGAGGATGATGTGGGATCTGACTATGAGCACAAGGTACAATTATTTCTTGTGTGACTGTCAATGTTAACTGGAAGAAATGAAATGTCCATTGAGCTGTTCATCTGACAGCAGCCTGAGATTTTTTCTTAATTTTTTTTTTAAAGATGTTGAAGTGTTATTTTTTGTAGTGTGGTAGCAACTAGAGACTTCTGTCCCTTTGTTCTAAGCAAAAAGCAGGCATGTATCAAAATGACAGTTTCTACCATACAGTGACTCGGCTGAGACTGATTTTTAAAAGGTTTTCTGAAATTCCTGTAGTTTGCTGCTCTGTTGTTTCTTCTTTAAAGATTTCAGTTTTCACTGCCTTTTGAATACTCTCATTCTGTCTACCGAGTTTTGTTCATCTGGCCAAGGAAGAGAAACTCTTCAGTGTGTTTTGTGTGGCTAATGGCAATTAACCAAGAAAAATTGGAATAGATTTGTTGCAGGGTCAATAAAACTTGTTTTACTTTATTAAAAATAAACCCAGCTAAAACTAAATAAGTACAAAAAAAAGGGGGGGGGGACGGGACGGGACACACAACACAAATTACTTCAGGCAGGTGCGTGTCAGGGGATTATACAAACTAGCTGTTTAGAAGCTGGCTGGCAAGCCTTCTACGTATGTGTCAGACCATTTTTTTTAAATGGTTGTGCTTTCTCCTTACCTACCTCTCATTTTAATTTTGTCTGTCTAATGGAAATGTAAAATGAGCTTGTATGACACTAGGATGGAAAACCTGCGTAGTTCCCCAATTTGCAAGTCTTCTGTTGCACATGGATCAAGGGGAGTATTTGGCCTCCAGTGCCAGGAAATGTGAAGGGAATTTTCCTGTGTCACAAATGAGTACCTAAGCAAGATGTGTGGGTTTGGGTTTTTTTAATTCTTTTGAACACACACACAAATGCTTTTGTATGCAAGACCCATGTTCATACAACAATGGTGATTTGATCACAGTTCCTGTTGCAGCACTCTCCTTTGAAAAATGCATTGTAAGTGCCTCTTTTTTTGGTTTTTATTTATTACCGACCTGTGTTGGACCACATAGCGATGGAGAAAAAAAAATACTTTAACTGAAACTTTGCTTTGCATTCATATCTCTTCTGTTGGTTTGAGTTTCAGTTCAAGACAGTACTTAGGCTTGTGCTTAGGCTGAGCTTGGTTCAGACAGGCACGCGAGGCTACGCTCATCTTTAATGCTACTTAGCGCAAGCTGAAGCATTGCTTAAATTCAAAGCGCTTTCTTACAGCAGCGTTGGCTGGGAGAGACACTGGGGCATGGAGGGACTTGACCCTTCTTCCCAGCCTACTTCCCATTTGCTGTGGGACTTGTGGAGGACTTGCTGATGGCCCTGTTTTGTTGCCCAGTGAAGCCCATGGCAGGGGCCCCAGTGCCTCACTGGTGGTGGTGGTGTCATTGCAGGGGGAAGGGAGGACCCGCAGTGAAAGCGGGACGGTGCCTTACCTCTGCTGGGGCCGCATTAATGCGGCAGTGTGGCAGCAGCTGTCCTTTTTAAACAGCCTTTTTTTTTTTTTTTTTTTTTTTTTTTTTCTCTCCTCTTGTAGAGTAAGCTGACCAGATTTGCAGTTTATAAAACTGGGACAGCCTAGCAGGGGATAGGGTTGTCCACACACCATCTTCAGGGGATAATAATATCCGTCAGAGAATGACTGCCACGACAATTGCAGAGAGGGGTGAATTGCTGCGTGCGTGTACCCACGCAGTGAACAGCTTCCTTAAAGAGAGAAAGACGGGGAAGGCTCCCAAACTGGGTGCTGGCTTTTGTTAGAGCTGGAGCGAAGCGCTTGCCGAGCAGTTGAACTCCAGGCAAAACGTGCTCCTGTAAACTCTTCACCTCGGTATTGTTTAGAGAGAAGAAGGGCTGCAAGAATTGGTTTAAATAAACAAACAGAGCTAGTGAGGATCCTTTCAAGCTCTCGCTGCTCCAGCTTTGCAGCTAGAAGTAAAATATTGTGGATAACAAAAAGAAATCGCTCTCCTATGAGCAGTGTTTTTCTTCTTGCGCCGTGGATCTCTCTTTGTACCAGGCACCCAAGTGCGGCTCCTCTGGTTTCTTCTGTCTCAGCTGGTCCCGCGGAGCTGGGGTTAGTTGATGTTGGGGACGTGCTCCAGGGGCTGCCTGTTTTATCTGGCTCTTCCCGAGGGGCTGGATTAGTGGGGTGCAGGAAGGGAAGGCAAAGCCGTGGTCCTGCGGGCGTTTGAAGGTTTGTTAATGTAGCTGTTGGATGAACAGTGACTCTGTACAAAACTTTCTGCTGGTTTGTACGTTCGCTGCAAGTTTTTCAAGGGGAAAGATTTTTCCCTGCATCTTTTTAACTGATGTATAGGGAAAATGAAACACAATTTGAAACAATCTTTGTTTCGTCTGTTCTGTTGAGGCCTCGGGGGCAAAGAAGAGCAAATAGCCCCGAGCCTACCTGATGTGTGTGAATACCAGCCGTGTTTAGAAACCTGCTGGCTCAACAAAGCCCTATTTACTTGTTGCTCATGGGACAGCTGATGCTCCGTTCCTCTACCTGGTTCGCGGTGTTCCCAGGGGCATTAAAAATAAGAGTTACAAACTTGTGCATATAGAAAGGAGAACTGGATTACCTGGGGAAGATTATAATAGCGTGGCTGTCAGTCTTCCACTTTTCCTCAGCCTTTAAAACAGTAGATTCAGTCTGGCATCTTTTCTCCTGCAAAAGTAGTATACGCACGCGTGCATACATACGTATATACGTACACATGTGCCTCTCTGACAGCCACCCAGACTCGAATCCTACTTTTTCAATGTGCTTTCTAGTCTCTGAACTGAATCAGAGATACTCAATAATATCCTTCTATTTGGTCTCTGTTGCTGGTTACCACTATATATCCCTGGTGCTGCTACAAACCCAGCCATTTGGATTTTTCCATCACAATTAATGTTTTCAATAGTCAAATACAGATTAGTCTCAGCTGTTTCATAGCTTAGTGAATGTCACAAGGAGGTAGATCACTTAATCAGTATGCTTGAACCAAATCTTTGAAAGGAAATGGGAAAGGCACAAGAAATTAGAGACAGGATTATTATTTTTTTTCTTTTAATATGGTGATAGGACCAAATCTAGATGAGGAAAAAACTGGAACCGTAAGTCAGATGGTTTTTCCTCTAACTTATAGAAGACAGTGAACTGATAAAAGCAGTAGGAAGATTGTATTTGTTAAAAGTCTCTGATGTCTTGAAAGTGATACACTTCATTTTATTTCTTGTCTTTCACTCCCGTCTAAACAATTTAAAGACAAAACCTAGACCATCTATTTTGTGTACACATGTGGTTATCTATTTACCCATACACATTGGTGTGTGCACATGTATAGATAAATATGTACCCCATAGGTGTGTTTTTAGAATGCTCTTCAGTAATTTTTTTCCCCAACTCCTAGATTTCAGTGTTTGACCCCGTACTTCAAAAAAACAAGAGATTAAGCAGGACCCATTATTTTGACATCAAATGCAAGCCCTAAACCGTTGCTAGGATACAGGATGTGGCACTATAATATTGCTGTGGTGTAAGGTTATATTGTCTTAAGTGTGGGGAGCAGGCCATATTATAAATCTAAGTAAGCTGATAGAAGAGATAACGATTGCTGCTCTTACATTGTAATTAAAAGGAAGGGAATGTGTATAAAACAATTCGGTCATGTACTTCGCCTTTATTTGGCCAGTAAGTGAAGCACTATCAATAAGCAATTTCATTACGGTCAGTACAGGTTTTGTATACTTTCACTTTCCATCTGCATTAATTTAGAGTAACTCTACGGGTTTATTGTTGATTGACACAGGTTTAAGCAATGCTAAAATTTGGCTGTTATGTCAGGCCTGTTAATTTTCTCTCTTTATTTTTCTTTTGTGATTGTATTAATTGAAACTTGGCTTCTAATTTCAGCAGTATCAACTCAGGGGTGTTTTCCTACACTTTCTATAGGGCTCAAAAGAGCTGCAAACTTGGTATGGGGGGGGATTGTTTGCCTTTGATTTTTGTTGTAGACTTGGGGGAGTTGTATAATTGTCTCAGATGTCACATCTAAATTGGCTCAGATGCAGCATCTAAATGAGCCAAATCCAGTACATGTGTGGCCGTACAAAAAAAGAAGTGGATGTTTTTATTACTTCTAATTGGTTTTGTCTTTTCAGGAAGGGAAAAAAACCCACCACAAAACGCACAACCACCCCACCCCCCAAACCAGGAAAATGGAGATTTATATCTTTTATTTTTTCTTTTAAATCCTAGAGAGTTTTGTTGAGGAATGGCAGCGGTTTATATGCAGCCCCTGCATGCAATTGCCGCTTGTAAAGCAGCTGGTTCATGTGGAGTGAGAGCCTGCACTCTGCTGTAGAGCTGAAGTCTCTATCACAGAGAGAAAAAAAGAAAGACCTTTGACTACACAGGTGGCAGACAGGGGTAGGTGCCGGTGAAATGTGAACGAAGCTGCCTCCTGGGTCAAGATGTCCACTAAGTGCACAGTGGGCCAGATCAGCACGGCAGCCTCCTCATCTGTGAAAATTAGTGTTTTTCATAGGTGATGGTGCTGCCAGTGATTCTTGGCTTCTTCACCATTGTTGATGCAGACGGATCATGGGCTGCTCCATGCGTCTTACCGAAATGCAAAAGGACCTTTCAATGTACTTAATGAAGGTACGTTTGTCCTTAACACAAATGCCGAGATGAAGGGACATCCCAGCTGGTAACTCAGAAAAGTAGAGTAAGTTGGAGATGGATGAATGGTAACTGTGTTTATTGGGGCCAAAATAGTACATGTTTGGATGGAGCATAACCAAACAAGCCATTGCAGGTCTAAGTGGTGCAGTGAAAGAGGTTGGTGCCTTCACAGAGAGATACTGTGAGCTTTCCGCCTCTGGGAGTGGCTGCGGTGAGTGAAGCTGCTGAAGGTTGTACTGGAGCGGACTGGAGTGCTCTTGTGAGCAGCTGGTGAGGCTGAGCTCAGAGACTGCTAGTCAACAGTGGAGGGCAACAGCACCTTAAAGCAGCAGAGCTGCTTCCAGCAGGTTCCTCTGTCCTTGCTCCCACAGCCACCCAGGTGCATCCAGTTTGGGAAGCACCACAGGCTTTATACCTTGTGTTGCCAGAACAAAAAGTTTCCTTTTCCAGGGGTAACAGGCAAGGATCATGTTCTCAATGTTCGCGTAGTCCAGCCTCCTGGTTAATGGCTAAGAAGGTATTTCATATCCAGCAAGTATCCGACCCGTTGACTGATAGAGAGCAGTTCTGGACAGCTGATTCAGGCTGCATGGCTATATTTTAGCAGATGGAGTTATGTCTGGCAGTTACTGATTTCAATGACTTCACAGTGTTGCACCACGTATAAGAGGTTCCGTTTTGTGCTATTCAGTAGCAGTTCTTTTAGGGTCATTTTAGTTAAACGATGAAATACTTCCATACCTATTTAATCACATCTGTGTGACTATCGAGTTAATTCTTGTGAAATCTCTTTTAAGATGTTAGCTTATCTTCCCTATTTTATGCATAAAGACATGTAGGTTCAGCCCCTAGGCTAACAGACACCTGAAAAATCAGATTTCTGTGCCAGGTGTCTCCTAGTTCTCTGGTTTCAGGACACCGCAATTTTGGAAGTACAAATATAAGTCTAATCAAAATGAAGTTGGATGTGCAATAACGGAAGTAGAAAACAGTCTACACATTTTGGCTAAAATGCTTTCTCCAAGGTCAAAAAGAGAACCAGTAGCAGAGCCAGGAATAGAACCGTTATCTCCCAAGCCTTTTTCTTTTGCTTCTGTCCCAAAAGACACTATGCAAGGTACAATATCCATTTGACAAATTGCACAGTTATGTGATGAATTGCATTTATAATGCACATTTTATGGCCTCTTTTGGCCACTTCCTACTAATCCATCTTTCCTGGGGTATGTTCTTAACACTCCATAGCTCTCAGTGGCTATTAAACAACAACACAAAAATGTTTTCTCCCAAATGTAGAATTCACCACAACTTCTTTGGTCTGAAGCAGAGGCCTGGAAATAGTCAGGCCTGCTCAGGTGACAGTTTTAGGGCCTAATGTCGTTCAGCCTGAAGGGGTAGGAAATAGTTTTTGTATGGCAAAAGGGACATGGGAATGTCCCAGTTTCTCATTAAAAACATAAATTCCTTCTACCCCCGCATGTTTATAAGATCTGGTATAATTCTATGATTTGGTACTAAATATAGTTTGGACTTCTTTTGTAAGACTTGTATCCTCCAGCCAAGTCTTTGCCTCTCATTACCTGTGTCAAATCCGTAGCAATCAGCAAGTTACCAATTACTTTTTAACACCACATATATAACATGCAAATACATACACTAGCTGACTTACCAGTAATATGAACATTTCACAATATAAAATGGTTATTTCCTGTGGTTCAAATTTCTTGAATTTCTTGCAGTAAATGCATATGTACTGTGGTGTAGGATGAAGTGACTGGACTGGGGCCCGAGTTGCTGGGACATACATAGACTTAGGCTAAGGAAGTACCTCTGATCAGGACAGCTGGAGTTGAGCGAGAGTCAAGCAGGACTTACGGGCGTCCTTGAAGTTAGGCAAGTAAGATCCTGCATAAGGATGCATCTTAAGTATATGCTTCAGTGTTATGTTGAGCTGAAGAGTTGACAATGTTTCTGAGGCATCTTCATGGTGACAGTTGGATTTTTGGGGCTGTACTTATGTTACTACCACTAATGCATCATGGTCTTAGAAACATCACTTAACCTTTCTGTCACCTAGTATATATACCTGTAAACCAGATATAAAACCACCTACTTCTCAAACATCTTGCAAGAATTAATGAGTACTGAAGTGCCTTGAAACTCTTGGCCAAAAGTCATGTACAGAGGTACAAAGTAGTATAATTGTCTATGACTATAATACTGTGTCTCTATATAAATGCATGGGATTCAAACCCAGAGTTCATTAAGAAAAAAAATAAAATCCAGGTGCAAATCTGAAATATTGCTATAAACCTGGGTCTTAAGCTCCATGACAGAGGGCATAGATGAAAACACCTTTAACAGAAGTTACCTTTACTTTAAATTATCATTGTGAATGTACTTAATTTTCAACAAACCTTATGACCCCTTTCGCTCTCCATCCTTCTCCCTAGAAGACTGGGAAAAAATAAACTTGTTACCACACCAGCTTTATCCTCCTGCCTTTGGCATTTTATATTGTGTTTCAGCAAACATGAACCATGAAAAAAAATAATTGTGTTTATTTTTAAATATGAAACTATGCGGACAATATTATTGTTGCATTTCTTGAAATGTGTCCAGAATTCAAACCTGGAGGCAATAGACTTGTGAGAGTGAAATTGGCCCTAGACAGTTAATAAATTCTGAGCAGAGATGCATAAATCAGCGAGGGTATTTTTCAAACTTTTTTTTTTTTTTTTTTTTTCCAAAGGGGTGGGCATGGGGGAGGGAAACGTCTTTGGAGAATTGTTTTCTATCAGTTCAGAAAATAGAGAAAAGAATTCAGCAATACCCAGTGCTGGTTAGCAGATTGTCATTTTTGGGTTTGATGTTCCTGGGTTTAATTGTCTTTCATGTGAACAATGGCAGGAGCTCTCTAGTGTGCCATGCGAGCATGATAAAAGGGGGCCGTTCTTGCATAGCAATGCCTTTTTTTTATTATTAGCGTAAAAAATTAGCAAGCTGGAAGTCGTTAGAAGGAGTTCCATTGGCATTAATTGTAATGCAGCCTGAATTTGTTTGCAGACCAGTGCGGCAAGACAATAGCAGCAAGGAAAAAAAGCAATATTAATAGCCTTTTACTTATTGTATCATTTTAGTGAGCCTTAATAAGGTGTCTGCTGTCAACTGGAATTTATTAAAATAAAAAAAAAAAGACATGGTAATTGATGTATTGCAGTAAGTATGGATGAGGGCTCAACTTGATTAATGTATGAGTTGGCTTTTTAAGGCATTTTAAAAAGGCTTCTTAACTGGGTCTTAAGAGACTGGCACAAGCCCACTGTAAACTACCTCATTGCAGTTGGAAAACAGCCTGACAGCTGCTGATGTCTCCTGTGGCTTTGCTTTTTTTTCTGATCAGAGAAAACTGAAGTAATATAGTCCTCGTCAATAATTGCAGTGCTTAAAAATCTTATAAAGGGATTTCTATTCTTCCCTCCGGAGATAACTTTTCAAAGGTTAAATTAGTTTTACTTGTGTGTGCTTCAAATATCTCAGCTCCCAATAAGGATCAAGTTTTGTTTTAAATAAACTGCTAGTTTGTGTGTTGCATTGGATTAGCACCTTGCTGAATACCTTCTCTTTCAGTATGAGATGGACACTACAAAGCATTTGGTTTAAGTCTAGCTGGAGTCCTCCACAAAAGCCTCAAGATCCTGGCTCACTTGGCTTGTTTAGTTCAGAGATGGGTACTGCCTTTTTTTTGTTGCTGTTGGTGGTTTTTGTGGTGAACTTCACCTGAATTTATCAGCTTTGTTGTGCCATTTTTCTACTCAGCTAACTTCAAGAAGTAGTGGTGGAAAGGTTTGCATCAAAGCCTATGGGAGTTAGGGAGTCTGATATCTTTTGACTTCAGTGTGCACCTGTTCTCAAGAAGGTCTCAGCCTAAAATATTCTGGCTGTCTAGGTTCTTCTCACGCTTCCAAAATGCTGAAGGAGATATGATAACAGGAAGGCCCTAATGTGTGTGAGAAGGCTGTTTTATGTAGATTGTGAGGAAACAGTTTTGTAGAAATATGGATTATAGAACAGTAGTATTTCTGTAACTATATGTAGGTTTTTGTCTTAACCCACCTGTTTTGTCCTAGGTCAAAAAACAAACAAAAAAATATTTGGCACGCTGTATAGAAAAGTCGCTTGTGCTTACCCGGCATTTCAGTTGTATTTACCAGGTAGTCTGTGAGCACACAGAGAAGTGCCTTGTGAAGAACAGATGGAGGTGTCACCTATAGAAATTGTTCAGTTAGTCTGAATAAATATATTCAATATTTTCTGTTGGGGTCACCATGAGCCTAAGGTGTAAGGTGAAGCGACAGTGTCTAGTTTTATTAAAAATTTCCAGATTTGTCTCCCAGGATAATAGATGACTTTCTACTGGCTAGACTAATCAAGGTTCTTCTTTCCTTAGTGTTGTCCCCATCAGTGCTGCAAATGTCATCCAAGTAGATATCAAAGTCAAAGGGAGAGAAACAGAGTTTTAATTTGGTACAATACCATGTTGCCCTTCCTGATAGCTCTGAGCCTTTCCCAGAGGAAGTGCTCATGCTTCATTATGGATGTAAGCTTTATTAGTATAGACGTCATCAGGTTCAAGTGTTAGGAAAAGCCTCTGCTTGGTAACAAAGGCCATGGCCTCGGATAATGCAACTGTTCTTATTACCGAAGTTTGTAAGTCAGTGTGGATGATACTCTACTCTTCTCCTTCTATTTTTTTTCTTTTTTTTTTTAACATCCTGGTCCTGCTTGGAGGTCTTGTGTGATGCAATTCTCCTTCTCTGAAGGCTAAAAAGGAGAACTTGAGTGCTCTGTTTTCAGTACATTCCTTTTGCTTTGGATCCAGCCGCTTACCAGAGAAAAAGCCTAGCTGAAGCCATTGCAAAAATCTGCGTATAACCTGTAGTCAATTAATCCACAGAGACTTGCTTTAAGATTTCTTCTTCTGGCTTCAGATACCAGCAGTGCAGCAGCACAGCGTATGCACTTGTGAGATTTTTTTTAATCTTTTTGTCTTTCCCCTTCTGGCAGGTTTGCTATTAAATGAAATTGTTGCATAGCTCTAAATATGAGTTTCAGCTTCTCTTTACGTTAGAAGTCTGACCTTTAACTTCTTTCTATGCAGGTTACCTTCTGCATGAGAGATGCAGCTGAGGGGTGATTTTTCTAGGAAGTTTCTTTTCCTGTCACCTTTATTTTATCTAGTGACACTTCCTTCTCCAGTAGCTGTTAGGTAAAACCTTTCTTTCTTCTGTTCTCTGTCAGCAGGTGAGAGGAAACTTGAATGAATTGATAGTGATACAGCATTGCATTAATTGCAGCTCCTGCTTCTTCAGCCTGTTGGCCACCTGGGCTTTCCAGTTCCAAGCAACACTCCAGTGGCTCTGATACACCATTGAGGATAACAACATTTAAATATAGACATCTTAGATATTTACTCTTCTAGTTACACCACTGTGGCAGATGCTGCAGCGGTCTCTTGATCTATGCAAAAAACCCATGCTGTCCCAATGGTTTCTTCATTTAGCCTAACTCACAGTTTACATAATAATTCACTTCAAGGTCTGATTCACCTCGAGTCATTTTCTCCTTCTCATTCCCTTCTCTCCTTCATTTTTAGGCATGGGCTTTCGGAAATCTGTTCCTGAATATACCCAAAGATTGCAAGCATTTGAAAGCTAAGTGTGGATTCTGATCAAAATTTTACAAATGGTTTCCATTTTATTAAGGAGTCAGATTGAAGACCATTAATAAAATGGAAACTCTGCAGCTTAATCTAACCTTGATATATTTCCAGCCTAATGCATCTGCTTATAGCCCTGTCACCGCTGGATCTGAGCACCGAGAGCATTGTTGAATACATTTTCATACCTTTGCATTTCTCCCCCACATCCCGAGTTAGGCCAGTTCTCCACTGTTCCAGGCATCTTTCTTTTCCTGACTTTGGCTAGAATTAGAAGAGCAATGCCAGCCTTTATTTGACACCCTGTTTGCTTCTAAATGTACAACTCGTCCCTTCTGCATCACTCCTCTTCCACTAAACATTGAACTTGTGGCAGATTTTGGAGGTAAATAAGACTGGGTGCTACGTAGCATATTTATCTGCAAGAAGAGTTATGATAGTGAGCAGCCCCATAGCACAACCATATCCAAATAATAAGTAGCGATAGTGACCAAGCAGAAGTCTGCAGGCCTGACTCATAAGATTTCACAGAATTCAAGTTACGCACCATGTTTGTCTCTGCTGAAACTTGTGCTTTACTACGAACTTTATGTGGACCCTTGTATGCACTGGTGACTTTTCTTCCTCCCACCGCAAAAATTCAGTTTCCCCTGTTGATGTACAGAGGTAACCTCATCTACTTAGGTTGCAGGTCTGTTGCAAACCTGTCTGAATTGATTTATCACCAAATTGTGGATTATCCCTGAGTTGTAACTACCACATGACTATAAAATACTATTAATTAATGTAATTATTTAATAGTTGTGATTAGAAAGAAAGTGGAGTCGCAGGTGTTACAGAGCAGGTGTTTCTTTAGACATTCAAAATGTGTTTCTCCCAAGTCTTACTGTGAGACTGAACCTGACCCTAACAAATGGATTTGATAATTGGATTTGCAACATGGATCAAACATTTGGGGGTAATAGCAAATTTGCTTGCACTTGCCATTTTTGAGGTGCGTGCTTGAAAAAGCCCAGTTTCCTCTTTTATTCTGGTACCGTTTCAAAGCCTGGTGCAAAGTCCTTTCGGTGGCACTGAAAGGGGTCTCGTCTCTCACCGCATCAGAGCATGAATCTCAGATTCCCTCTTCTGAAAGTGGTCTCTAGTTATTACATGAGTAAAAATACAGACAATCTCTGCCAGACGTACACGGAGACTAGGTGTCTGTGCTGACACATCAATACAAAGAACTGTTATCACAGGAAAATTTCTCCTTCTAAACCTGGGCTTAAACTAATATGAAGAGACATACAAAGGCCCCGGTGGGTGACCTTTGTTCACATGAGAATGTGTCTGCTCAGGGATTTCTTAGTTCATGTTAATTGATTGCCTGATGGGATTGATTAACTAATTGATTTACTGTGGTTTGTGATTTAACACAAGGATTGGCCTAGGGTATACTTCAAAAGTTTTTGACATGGAAGAGAAATTTGGGAAAAGCCGGCACTAGCAGTGGTAGTCTTTTTCAGTGTGACTCCAGCGTCTTACACCAGGTGAATCCCATTGCCAAGGGTGATAGTACTTAGCATGAGTAACGCTTTATAGGCTGGCTTAGGGCAAAGTAAGCAGAGGAGAGGAGTGAATTTACAGCGTCTTTGTTAACCCATATTTATTTCATATAAGCCCACTTGCAGTGCATGCTAATCATGTCAGTGTGTGAGGTATCCATCTTCTCTCTTACCCTTTTGCAGAAAAAGGGAGAGGGACTACTGACAGGGTCTGTGCTCAAAATCATTGTCCCTGCCCTCTTTCTGCAGGAGTGGGCTCCTAATCATTATTCTCTGTGTGCCTCTACTCCCCCCACCCTCGCCACAGTGCATATATGCTCGAGCAGCTCTTACTATGGAGGTGCAGAGAAAGACGTGAAAACCCCCACAGGAGACCAGCCTTGCAGCAAAGCGTACCCCCGATGCTGTCATTCACACATGTCTGCTGCCTGGCAAAAAAATGCCATTTAGTGTGAGACACCAGAACCAAAATTCAGATCTATATGACAATTTTGAAAGTGTGGTCTACGTGCCTGATGGATGCAGTTGAAATGGCTTTCCTGTTGCTTATATAAACTTGTTTCATAGAAATAATGTTGTAGACCTACAGTGAGGGCGCAATAGACTTTCTGTTCATGCTCTGGGTATTTCTGGGTACTTAAGAGTCTCAAAAAAAAAAAAAAATTCCTATTAACCTGTTTTGAAAATAGTCTTCCCATATCAAAGCATGTTTAAAAAGCAGATTGCATTTGATAGCAGTAACTAAAATGCAGTAAGAAGCAGCCTTTTGATCTGTTGCAAATAAACTCTTTTGCAGATAAATACGTTACAAGTGTATTTTTGTTCATTTGCTATCAAATTTAATAACAACCAGTGGAACTGAGTTCAACCAAAATGGTTTCATATCAGACTTTGAATACATACTTTTAAATATTAAAAGATAATGATTTGTATGGCATTGTTATATAATGCATTTCTTGTCTTCTCTTGTGTGCATGTGACAAATTCCAGTCGATAAGCCCAGGACTCTGGAGTCAGTTGTCTGGCTAGTTATTAAGATTAAGATAAGTACTGAGAAGGGAAAGATACAGCACATTGTGCTGCCCTGCTGGGACGGGGCCACCTCGGATTCCAAGTGTAAACAATGCATTAGTTCTCCCTGGCTTATT
The DNA here is from genome assembly GCF_929443795.1 of Astur gentilis. Classification (NCBI taxonomy): domain Eukaryota; kingdom Metazoa; phylum Chordata; class Aves; order Accipitriformes; family Accipitridae; genus Astur; species Astur gentilis. Next base: position 11,769,205 of record NC_064909.1, on the reverse strand, counting down.
TCAAACCCAAGGTGTACACTGTAAATATTTGGGAAATATGATGGAAAGAGTGTGGAAAGACTTTTTTATTTTTTATCCATTAAATGTTATTACTAAAAAGTGAACCTTAGCCCCCCCTTGGGTCCCAAATCATTACTCATCTGTAAAAATCCAAGACCAATTTCTGTTAATTACTTATGAAAAATTACTTTTCTTTTTTCTCCCTACCCAAGCCATAAAAAAGCTGACAGACATTTGGACGGCGTTATCACTAGGCACTTCATGCTGAATGTGCCACAACAATAACAACAGAGTTAATGCTCACACAGCGAAGCCCAATTAGGGTTTTGGGGGGAAAGGGGAGGGAGATAGGACTAGAAGGCCTGAACTACTGAATACTGAAGTTAATGCAAAGTCTCCTTATGACTTCAGTAAACTTTGGGTCAGGTCCAAAATGAAAGTTAGTGAGCACGTTAGAGCTGTTATTGCTGGTCTCTCTGCAGCGGAGTCCTAAGGGCATCATGCTGCTTTTGCCAAAGGAGGAGAAGGAAAAAGTTTTCTGTTATTCCAAAATATTACTGAGATATTAAAAAAAGACAAATATTTCCTGAAGTTCAGTTGTTGATTCTCACTAACTACAATAAATATGAGCTTTGCTACAGTTGGTAGTCAACGCTCTCAAGACAGCAAAGTTTGACTTGTCTGTAGGATCACTGGAGAAGTGACAGAAAGCAGTGATTTAGAAAGTGTGTTGAAGCTGCGTGCTATGCAATGTAGACCACTGGGTAGCAATTAATTTTTGTTAATGAATTTATAACTAGATGTATGGAAATGGTTGTATAAGACTTATACACTGCTAAACAGCTAACTAGTCCTTGGGGTTTGCATTTTCATTATCTGTATGTAAATCATCTCAGCGCGCATGATCTAATGAGTCAAAAACTGCTCTGAAATTTGAATTCAGATTTGCAAGATGCTTTTTGAAAATCCTCATGCCCTGCTTCATTGTATGGCCCTTACAATGAAGCTATGTCTGTCCTCTGATTAATCACCTCTTATCTGGAGATAGTTTGTAGGTTTTATTGTGTTTCAGAAGGGTTATTTCTAAACTCTAGGAATATCCCACATTAGTGGGGATGGGAAATTAAGGAACATTCAAAACCATTCAAGAGAAACAAGGAGCACAGCTGAATGGTCCCCAGTGACCCCTCCTAAATCTAATGTTTCTTATGTGGTAGGAAATAAATAATAAAATAAAATAGTTAACTGTAAAAGGTTATCTGACAAAACCATGCAAACTGCTTTTTCCTGAGCGCCAGAAAGTTCTCTTACTGAATTAGAAGCTGTCTCTTTCCTTCATATGCCAGTTAAATCATTGTACTTCCTTAGCTCCCCTAAGGTATAAGCTACGATTTCCTCTTAACCAGCAATGAAGATAAATAGCTCCTGTATTTTTTCTGTTTACAGTTATCTTAAGCTAAACCAAAATTAAAGCAGAATTGCTGCAGCATCACAGTTTCTTAAGGAATCCTGAATGTAGGACAAAAAGTTGGAATACCTCAGAAAGGATATATAATACATGAAAGACAAAATATGTGTATACACTTGCGTGCATATTTATAACTTCAGTTACTAGTAGACCTCAAAAAATTGAGTAATTAAAAATGATACCTAAACTTGATGTCCTGTAACCAGATAAATGAAATGTACAGAGTGGACTGGAATATTTGGAGTACCACAGTCCGTTTCCCACCCCTTTTTTCACAGTGTGAGAATTATATCATGGTTGTGTACATTCCAGTTAGCTGCAAGTGAGAAATCACTGCCGAGGTCGCTGAAATGTCAGTGCCACATACACTGAGGACAAAAACGGATGGAATTCCCTGTTATAATTCTAATTATCAAAACTCTTATGATACAAGAGGAAAGTGTGTGTGTCCTGTATGCTGTGTACTGCAATCTAACAGAGACACTGCCTAGCTGAAAAGTCCTACAAACAAGCTTATGCCCTAATCGATTTTTAGATTTTTAAACATTTCATGTGCCAGGTGAATAAATTTAGTGTCTGGCACACACAGATGGCTTTATGCTGTATATTCACTGAATACTCTTGAAACCAGGTACATGTTTTTAAAGCTCTTTAGCTGAACCCTGTACGGTCTGAAATACCCAGGTAGTTAGCATTCCTGCCAATTTGATATGATTGAGACCTTTACTTGAACTGACCTCAGAAGGAATAGAAGACTAATTGAGGCAGCCCTAGTTCTAGCTCTCTAGAGGTGTAAAACACTGCAAATGGTATCTGGTGCATGCATAAAAAGGTTTACATAGTGGAAGAGGGACATGGGAAGGAAAAGAAAGACTTTTCTTTCTCCATGTCTCAGCAGCCTATTTCCCCTTCCCCCTGAAGCTTCAAGAAAAATATAATTTTATTCCCATCTTAATGTCATTGCATGGTAAAATAAGTAAAGTAAAAAAAAAAAAAAACAACAAAAAAACAAAACACCCAAACAATGCAGAAGGTAAAATTAGGACAGTACTTGGGTGCCTCAGGGCTGTAATTAAAGCTATCTGGATAAAAAGAGATATTCTGCCTCAGATTTATGTTCTGGGGGTGGGGGGTGGGGGGGAGGCTCAAAGTGAAACACAGCAAAAGAAATCCGTAATTCCAATGTATTCAACTCGCCCATCAGAAGAAATGGCATTAATTCAGGTACCCAATTACTGTAATGTGGTTCAGAGCACCTCAATAGGTGTTTCAATCTCAAGCCAGGACTAACATTTGTAATCCTTTAAATGCACTTAAGAAATTGATGTTACAGCCCCACAATCTGTTAGGGGCCTTGCTTCCTGGCTGATTGCAAAGTATCCCACCATTAATTGGATCATCAGAATGTGATCCGCGTTCTGGTCCCCGGATTATGTAAGACTGACTTTGCTCTGACGCGCTGAACCAGAGGCTTCTTTTGCTGGATATTTTGACCCTTAATGTAGATAAGTGGTATTTTTCATCAATCTTAGCTTGCATTAAAAAAGGGAAATGTCAATTCAATGTGGGGCGTTTAACTTAATTCAACATCTTTTAATTTAATACCTTGGAAAAGTTAGTCTGTCTCCGACCTGCTGGCGACTTCTGCTGATGGAATGGTTTGCGGAGCGAGGCTGGAGGCACATCGTTCCCGCTCTGTAACACGGTCAGGTCCCAAAAGTCTCTTCATGCTTTGTCCCTGTATGAAAGGGAAAGATAGAAAAAAAACCAAACAGCCCCCTGACCATGCTTTGCCGTGCTGGTAATGAGTTTCCTCAGCTCCTTTGGACTGTTCCCTAATGACCACTCTACGTGCCTGAGGGAAAAGAGACAAAAAAAATTAATTCAGTGTTTACTGCCCTGTTTTCTTCTTGGACTTCGGTTTTCTTGATTTTTGTTTGTTTTGTTTTGTTTTGTTTTATGAATCAGGGTGCTTTGATTAATTTGCTCAATATTCTTAACATGTTTTGGTGCTACAATAACAGCCAGTTGGAAATCCTCTGCGTGGACTAGACCTAAAATCCTGCTGAAAATAGGGGACATTCTTTCTGACAGAAGGAGGCTTTATCTTAATTTTTTTTTTTTAAAAAAAAATTTATTACCAGAATAGGAACAGGACATGTCATAACACTTTTTTCTTTTCTTTTCTTTTTTCTTTTTTTTTTTTCCTTGTACTGCAACATAAAAGCCCTCTCAGTGCTTCTCTTCTGGTACTGAACAGATTTGTCCCAGTGGTACAGACAGAAGTTCAAAGATGATTGCAAGTTTTTGGGGGTTTTTTGGTTGGGTTTTTTTCCCCCCCAGTGAAAATAGTAAGCTTCCCAGTTTTCTGGGCATTGCAATGAGCATCAGATTCATTTAAGCCTTACCATGGCTTTGGGAAAACTATTATGTGGCATGGTGTCTGTTGGCCTCATGGTTGTTAGGAGTGAAGGTGGTTAGGTGAAGAGAATAACATTGGGTTTCATGACCAAGGCTTGATGTTTCTCCTGGAACTGATGCATAATAATCCTGGGTATGGCAATGATCTCAGTAAAGTTAGTACCCACTATCTACATATGTATGTGTGTGTGTTGTTTCAGAGAAAGAGCAAAGCTCTTTTCACCTGTGTCACACAGAAGCAGAAGCTCATAGAAATCATTTTGTAGCTTAGGCTGGCTGACTTAGGTCTTCTTTCTTTTGTTTTCTGCCAAGATCTTGGTCTTATTTTTCCAACTTTCCCCTCTCCCCCCTCTTTTGCAAGTCATTCAAAAATAATGCTATATTGTGGGCAGGAAGAACTGCCAAGGCACAGCAATGGTGAAGGGGTGGTTGGACTTCGTGTTTCACTGCCATCTTCTAGGCTGTGGAGATTGTTTTTGAGAGGTCTTTAGAACTTTACAGGTTGAGGAAAACCAAGTTTTTGAGGCAGCATCTTTGTTTCATAAGAAATGTTTCATCCCAAGGAGAATTGGACTGAAGAGGGTGGTTCTTGCATTACTCCCACTCTCCTGCTGGCCAAGACCAATTCAAAGTCTGCCACGTAGGGAAAAAAGGTCAAAACTTTGAGGCAGGGAGTTTAAGTAAGAGATTTGGGACAGTCAGTCACTTAGGATGACACGCTGTGAGCTTTCTCAGCATGTCAGAGAGCATAGCTGTCCTTGTCTTTGGTCCACGCTAATCAGGTTTTGTAGATTAGCAGAATATCTAGGTTAGCCTTCTTGCTGGATTTATAGAGGCAATAAACACAGATGCATAATAAGGTTTTTGGTGGGAGATATTTTTGTCATCTTGCACATGGATAGGAAAAGAACTGGTCTGGCATTCAGAGTGAGCTGACTTATTGACAATGAATTGCACACTGAGCAGGAGGAGGCAGTGTTTCTGGTGTTGGGTTGGGGGTTTGGGTCCATGTGAAGTTGCTGTTACTCATACAAGGTATGTAGCTCATACATAAGTACCTGACCTTGCTTCCCCCCCCCCCCCCCCCCCCCCCCTTTTTTTCTTTCTCCTTTCTTCCTGATATGAATTGAATAGGATAGATATATACAGTTCTGGTCAGCCTAATTGGCGCTAGAGGTGATATGGTGCTACACTAGGACAGAATAACCTTTAGGTTTATGCTCCTGGCTGGAGCACAAGAAACATGTGCATTCAATTCCCAGCAGTTCTCTGGCTGGTGTCTTTGAGTTGCGGTATGTATTGGTCATGGTGGTCTTCTCCCTTGGCGCTTGTACAGCTCCTGGTGCAGGAGGAGCTCACCTGGAACAACAGATACCACTGAACTGTAAATAAGAGCCCTGGCTAGAGATTCCTATAAGCAGGTGACCAGCTTTCAAAAATATAATACTTTTCTACCAAGCATGTTTCATGTTACACTATTTGAATCTCTGTGCTCTCCTTGAAACAGCCCCCATGGATGAAGAATGAGTTCAGGCTGTAATATTACATACTTGCTATACTAACATGCAAAGAGAAGTCCAAAGATGTATACTTATATATTATCCATGAGGGAATTACACTTAAGCTTAAATATTTTAACAAGCAGTGTTGAAAGAAGCTTGTTTGGCCGTGTTCAGACCTGGTATAAACAGAATCACTTTTCCTGAAGTGAGTGAAGCTGTATCTGCTTCTGGCAAACTGAAGTTTAGCTCGGAGACTTCCAGATAAGTACTAGTCTCACAACTCAGCTCATTCAACAATGATACAAAGCTCTTTTCATAAAAGAGAAATATAAAGCAATATAGGTAAGTCTATAATTACTTTGGCCACAGAACAAACATATTGTTTCTTCCTGCTTGGAAGGGCCTAACCTTCTGTAGGGAGAGTAGGATCTGTGATATCTCTGGTGTTGATAGCGTTCTTACAGCAACTGCGTTTTCCAGCAAGCTTTGTACTAGCATAAGATGCTTCTGTTATTCCACTGTATGGAAGGGAAAGGAAACCTTTTGTAGCTTGTGTTGATGCCTTCCTGGGCAATTGATTTAAAACCCAGAGAGTGTATCTCAGGGTGTTCTGCTGTATGGAGTTGCATTGGAAGTGCGTCACTTCCAATCTGTTTAATTGGAGTCTTGGGTGACACTTCTCTGCTGCCTTATCCCTGGATAGAAAGCTGATCTACGTTTTAGCTTTAAGTACACCACAAGGTTGGAAAGTAAAGTTGAGTTTGCAGTGAAGCAGATATATTGGCTTCCCATGCTTTGAAGACAAATGGAGTCTCATCCATCGCTGCTATACCAGTATGCTGGTGCTGTTTCAGGCTGCTTTGGGTTAGGATTTCAGTTTGCCCTTCCTTCCTAATGGGGTCCCTTGGTGGAGAATGCCATCCAAGCACAGGATGGATGAGATGCCCTAAGGACCTGTATCAGGCTTGCCTTTTAAGCAGTGCCTTGCTGAACTGTGAACTGGGCTTTTCTTGGAGTGCTGCGTGAGGATATGTATTCAACTTTGAGACAAAAAGAAGGGGAACAAATACCACATACAGCAGCATGTGTCAGACCAAAAGCACGCAGTATTCGGCGGCAGTATTAATATGGATCTAAAATGATTTTCTTGTGGTGTCCTAAGTATTTCCCAGGGGCTCCTTTCTTTGTTCTAACTCCCTGTGGAAGGGGCAGAGAAAAATGGCTGGTGTGTTCGCTTCGGCCACTGTCAGCGACAGGCTCGCGGCAGAATTAATTCTGTCGTCTCTAATGACCGTCAGTTACCTCATTGCCAGGGAAATGGCCCCCTCCACCTGCAGGATCATAGCAACTCAGTTTTGTTACGTAGGACAAAATGCTTCTCTCCTGAAGGCTGACCGCAAAGGCTGAGGTGTTTCTGCTGGCCTGTGTGGCCAAGCGGCGCAGGTTTCTCTGTTCGGTAACAGTTACCTGTCCCAGGGTAGGCTATGTATCCACAGCTTGCGTGTCTGCTGCTTGGCATGTTACTGTTTTGGTTTTTCTCTGAAGAGTAAACCCTGTGTTTCCTTCACATTGGGGGGAAAAAAGATTTTAAAAAGTGGATAGGATGAAACAAACCTGCGTGTTGTATCCATCGTGATCATAACTGCACCTGGGCTTCTCGGTTCCCTGGGAAGATGTGTTTGCAAGACCGGGTGGATGTGTGTAAATACTGAATGTTTTTTGCATTGGGATGCATGGTTTTGGGGGTTGGACTCCTGCTTGTAATCATGACTCCACCTTTCTCAGAGGCCCAACCGCACAAAATGCGAATACTTTTCAAGGCAATATTGATTAATTCAGCAAATTCAGTCCATTCTACACAGCAGTGTAAAACAAATGCCCTGTTTCTATTTCCCAAACTTGCACTCACTACAAACTTTACCCATGTAATTAGTTGGATGCTGTTGCTAAAAATGTAGGACAAAAGTGTCCTATAAGGGAGAGCTAGTCAGCGTATTTTGATGTGTTGTGAGTGATCGCTCACACGTACTTGGGTGTGAAGCTGAGCAAGTGTGTTTTAATGGTTGATTTGGGTTTCAGTGTTGAGCCCAGCTGTTCCTTGAAATACTCGGTACAGTACAGTAATTTAGAGTGTAATGGTCTCGTATAAGGAGACAGATGTGAATCACAGGTGAACTACTTCTGAGTGATGACAAGGGTGTGAGCACTCTCCTTGCCCTTGTCTTTCCCTTCCCAGTTTCTTTCTCCCACACATATTTTTTTCTTTTTTTTTTTTCCTTTCTTCCCACCACCTCTTTGCAACACAGGTAGGCGCATTCCAGTGTGACTCTGATGAGCCTGCTATGTACTGGTTAATCTGTTTCTCGTGTTTGATTTCAATGTCTTTTTTCACCTTGCCTACCCTGAGAAACCCATACCGCCTCAAGTAGCTTTGAATGTACCAATAAGTGTATGTTATGGAGTGAGAAGTGAAATGGAGAATGTGTCTTTACCCAAGATCTGGAAGTAGTAGGAAATGACCTCTTAAACTTCTTTTGCGTTTTAGATCTTTAAGCCCTAAGCCACCCTAAATCTACTGTCCCTATAAAAAGCTGCATTTTAAAAGGTTTTAGGAGGCTTGCTGACCTTGCAACCTACTTTGTAAGGAGTCTGCACCCACAGCTATTAAACAAAATTAATTTCAGCACTTTTAAATTGTTAATCTTGCAAAAGACAACTTGCTTGCTCTCCAGTGATCCCACAGGTCATCATTCTGTGAGCTGCAAGCCATCACCAGGGTTCATGGCTCTGAACATCATCAGTCTGCTTGTGGTCTCCCAAATGCCTTGCAAAATTAATTCCTCTGCCCTCCACTTTTCCTCCCCAGCAGCTCTTTGAGATCTGGGCGCTTGGTGAGCTCTGTGTGTAGAGCAGCTATTCACCAGTAGCCACGCCACAGATTATTCTCATTTTAAGGTTACTCTATCCTAAATCAGTGCTTCCAATCCTCAACTCACGGTAATGAACTTTGGGCAGCAGGACATGAATTCAGGTAGGAAATGACAGTTTCAGTCTATGGAGTGTTAGGGTTTCTATTGAAAGGGCGACGTCTCTTGTAAGATAAGTTTTTCAGTACCTGTGGGGCAGATGCTTTACCAGGTACTAATTTATTTTGAATCATCTTAAGTGTATTTTTTCTGCCTGGCCATGAAACTTGGAAATGTTGCCTTTTTTCCTCCAGGTAGCGGTATGTGTGAGTGCACTGGGGGTGGGGGAGAAAGTCTGTGCTGTATCTGGTATTATCATGCCTGGTTGTCCCTGCTCCTTCCACCTCTTTTGTCTCTGCCACTCAAGCCAATTTCAGCCATCCGCTGACTCTCATTTGGGATAATAGCCTCTCTTTTTACTGTTGTCTTGTCATGTTTGATTCGGCAGCACAAGGGTTTTAAATTAGCCAAAACGTTTGCATGCTGGGCTTACTCTGCTGCCACTACCAGTTGTAGAGCTACTAAACCACTTGATGCTGAAATTGATGATTGCTCGGAAGGAATAAGAAATTGTTGGTGGCTACCGGGAAGATTCATTCACGCCGAGCCCCTTTTAAGAAATCTAGGGGGGAGGGAGAGAGAGATTTCCTTCATTTTCCTGCTGCCTGGCTGGTGGTTGCATTGTGCTTGTGCCAGGTTCCTGCTGAGTGATTACAGCCTTGCTAGGCTGCGTAGTTCCTGTGATTTCAACATAAAAACAGAAGAAGAAAAATACAGAGGGAAGGCGGTGGGGGGAATAAAGCTCCAAAGTCTTGCAGTTCAATTCAGGCATGTAGAATTGTGATGTTTTAACTCACTGTGCACTTTTTCTTTTCTTTTGGTTTTTGGGGTTGTTTGTTTTGTTTGGGGGTTTAGGGGTTTTTTTCAATCTAATTTAACCCCTCCTGACTAGAAGTTTACTTATTAGAAGTTTTACCCAGTAGAATACTCTCTGTATTGGCCTGAGTTGGTGATGCTAAACCACAGCTGGGCTGTAAGCAGTTTTTAATATTCTCTGGGTTAAAAATGACCTGTCATTAATGGAATCTTGGATCACCAAGAACCTACAAAACTTCTAATAATACATACACACCCCCGCCCCCAATGCCTTTTACTTGTTTATGTTAGTGTTTAAAGATATGGAGGGCCAGAATTTATAAGGGAAAAGAAGTTGACAGTGCTTGAGAAACTGTACAAAGAGAAAACAAATGAAGCTGTAGAATTAAGTGTGAATGACTAGGGTTGCATGAGGGATATAATTATATTTCAGAACTATATACAATCACATATGCAAAGTGAGAGAGGCAGCTTTTATTTCCATTGAGTGGATTTGGTTTCTTCTTGAAGAGAGAGTCTGTTTTAGTGCTTTTTTTTTTTTTTTTTAATATTCTAGCACTAGCTTCTGAGTTACGGTGATGATAGGTAGTCAAATGGTCAGAAAAGGTCAGTAAGAGACCCATGTACAATGGCTCAGGGTTTCCAAGTCCAAAGACAAACACTATCTAACAGAAAACAGTAGCAACTGTGATTTCAAAACAAACCAACCAACCAACCCTCTATTAGCTATATATGCAAGTTCCCAGACAGTTAGAAGCATGGGTTCAGATATATAATTCATTATACAGTGTCACAAACAAGACCCTAAATATAACACATGTGGGAATATGATTGCACAGCATCCAAGCCAAGAAAGATGTTCTCATTTGATCTAATATTGCTAACATTATTATCAGTAATGTTCTAGAACTTTTTTCCTGATTACTAAGCCACATGTTCTCTTGCATAAGATACCCTTTTTTATGCTAAAAGAAAAAAAATCTTGTAAATTTGAAGGTGTTGGCATCCAACTTTATTTCTCTCTTGTACGTAATAAATCGTGAAGAAATCATGTGAATGACTAAAGCTCTAAAAATACAAATCTAACTAAGAGCCCGAATCTCTGGGGCCTGGCAGTGGCATGCTGTTGTGCAAGTCTAGCTCTAAGAGCTTCTGTCTGTGCCAATTAACAGTAGATTGGAAAGCCAGGCGACCATGATGGGTTTAGTCCTGTTATCTGTCTCTAACTGCTGCACTGTTCAGAATTGCTGATTTCTCTGCAAAATCATGACAGATGTATTACAGGAAAATGTATTGGTCGAGTAGCTAGTGAGAGAGTTAATGCAAGGGATAATAAGTAGCTAAGGCTATGTCCTCCAGCAGACTTTGATGTGGTTTGATAATATATGGGATGGGTCAATCTGCCCTATTAGCAAATGTAGCCAGTTTATGCTCTACATACAAACTAGAGATTTGATAAAGCACTAAATTAGTTTTCACAAGGTATTAGATGTTAGATACTTAATGGGATCATCATGCTTTTGCTACACTTGGTTAAGATGTGTTCTGTAACAGAAGCATGCGGCAGCATGACATTTCACCAGGAAAGGAAGCGTGTCTTGTGACTGAATCACGAGTCTGGGAATTATAACGTCCAGGCATTGCTTGGCTTCCGAATTACTGTCTGTCTGATTTACCAGAGAGGTTTCTCTTTTCACATCTGCAGAATGGGACTGTGTCCTTCCCTTTCCTCTTTGTCCCCTTGTGAAGCTTAAGCGACCAATGCTTGTAAAGTGTTGCGTTGTTTTTTTTATTCTTGGATGCAAAGGGTGCAAGTAATCATAATTCCGTAAAGCTTTGGTTGCACGAGACTAATACTATCCCACTCAGTAGATGCTGGGAAATTCCCTACACTTAACAGCAGAGAATTTACAGATTCAAGCAAATTTTAGTAAGAAACCTTACTAGAGTGTGAAAGGAGAAGCTCAGGGTTTTGATGTGGTGCTCTACAACCATGCTCTGCATTCACTCTATGCCAGTGTTCAACTTGTATTTAAAAGCTGAAGTAAACCCAATAGTTCAGTGAAGCTAGTAACACTTCTGTACAACCAAAAATCCATTGGTAAGATATGTCACACGAGGGCAACATCCTTGCCTTCACACATTTGCACCCATTCTACCAGTTGGGAACGTAGGTGAAGGCGGTGACCTTCCCGCGGCCACATGGCAAGTCAGTCCCTGAAATGGGTCCTCACTCTGAGCATTCCCCTTATGCGAGCTGATGTTTCGTCCACTAAAGCAGGCTGCTGCTTTGGTTAGCTGGTAACACTTTTATAAGCTTGTGTCTGCACCATCAAAGAAAGGGCTGTAAAATGACCTTTTTTATTTTTTTTAAAAAAAAAAAAGTTCTGTGTCTTTTGTCTTGTTAAATAAAAATCTAAAACTGCTGACAGCAGTGTATGCCCACAGCTACCTTCAGAAAACTATGCTTTAAAACCCACTAAGCGTTTTGTATTTATCACATGAATCTAAGTTTTGCTGATGTTATTTTTCCCTGTGTTTACAGATACTGTTCTTAATTACATTTGAAATGCATCATTTTACTTTCTCTAACGTCTTAACTAGTTATGCAAGTAGCCAGTCCAGAATGACCACTGCCAGGCTTTGTGCTTCTCCTAGCGCTAGGGAGACATTGCTACCTTTTTGTGAAATGCAGCAAGAGTGTCATATATAAAACAATCCTGTTTGAAAGGATAGAAGCCACATCCCAATATAGATCACAGTGGAAAATGACTCAAAATTACATGACAGCTTCTCCCCATTTACCCCCCCTTCCTCCTTCCCTTTCTCAGCTTGTTTCCCTGTCAGGCTGTGGTAAGAAATGCGTCGTGTATTGTGACATTTTAGTTTACTGTTACTAATAATGCCTTTGCATCTTTCATTAGCGTGTTATTTATAGGATCGCAAAAGGGCATCGATACCGCTCAGCCTCTGAGGTGGCACTGCCGGTGTCCCAAGGACCGAAATGTTTTTTAAAAGCGCTGGGCCGCACCTTGGCCTTGGCCGCAGGCTCGCCTAGCTCCGGCAGAAGCCCCGTACCATGCTCTGGGCTGAAACCCCGCGCTTTAAAACGCGCGGAGGCCAGCGTGGACTTTGGCTGCTTGTATAAATGAGAAGACTTTGCCTCGTAACTCCTCCTAAGCCTGCACCTGATGAGCCGCTCGGAGCTGGAGGGCTGCGTTTCCCCTAATAAATTCCTTTTTGTGAACCCACTTGTTAGTCAAGCGTTGTGCACACTAACTACAGCGAGGGCCCTGTGTCTTGGGCATAAATTACTCTCGCGTGGCACTGTCTCCGAGCAGCCCCCCAGTTATGGATTACTTTGTTCTCGACTTGACAGGAACATAATTAGAACTGTTGATGAAATCTACCAAATTGTTCCTCCGTGGCCTCAATGGTCAGGAAATTTGGCTGAGTCGTATTTGTCACCGACGTAAAGGCTCTAAACACTTCATATTAACTATGTTATTAATGTGCCCTCTAATCTGTCCGTGAATTGGTAACACTTGGAGTGAGCTTGTGCTCTAATAGCACCTTGTGATGAATACATTGTAATGCTGTTTAAAAGTTTCTGGAGGGGGGGGGGGAACCCACCTTAATAAAAAGTGAACATTTCTAGGTTGTTTCATTTCTCTGTATGTACGTTTTTATGTTATAGAGTTTTGTTTTGTTTAATTGGAGATTTAGGCTTTACATTGACAGACCGTTTTCTGTTCTATAGGATTTGCTGACATTTGGGCTGTTTCATTGCCAGAGGAGGCTTTGTGTGTCCCAAAGGAAGTGAGTGATCTGGCCATAACAAATCCTGCCAAAATATTTTAACACCGTTACGATTTTCTAATGCAATGCATAGTGAATGTGACTAAAAAAGGATGGTGAGTCCACGAAGGGGGTTCGCTCCCTCTCCTCTGCGATTTGTCTGGTGGAACGAGCACTCAGGAGCTGCCGGGGGTGGTGGGAGACTGCAGCCAGCAGTGGGGGGGTTGTTTGCCTCCTGAAGCGTATCGCTTCAGACACACAATGGCTCACGCTTAATCTTTAAGCTAAGCTTTCAAATTTTGGCCCTGCTCTTGAACTTTCCAAGAGTCCAGGGTGATCAGAGGTGGCGTTTTAGTTATGTTAAATAAATGCATTTTGGCTGCTGTAAATGTTCAGTGAGTTAAAACAAGGAAACACATGTTAGACACTTACAGATGAGAGAGATTAGTGGCTGAAGGTCCTAGAAGTTGACAAGGTGCTTTTTGGGGTAAAGCAAACTCTGGCCTTCAAAACAAAGGGCTATCTCGTGCCTCAGTATGGTTTTGAAGAACACTAAGGTGGCTCTTAACTCTATAAGCAGCCATGCTTAGATAAAGCGTTAGAACACAAAAATATGAGGCTTTCACATGTAGTGTTCAGGGGATGAAGACAATTCTGACGACCTAATGTTTAGCGTAGAGCTGGAAGTATGGGAAAACAATGATTTAGACCCCTGAGCTCTTCTCTAAAGTAGCAGGTAAATTAGCTGCTGTTTTTCTTATACCTTGGTGATTTGCTTAGATTAACTTTAACACCACCGACTCACCCCCACCCCCAAAAAACCCCAAACTATGGCTAAAGTTAGTATTTAGTAAACAATTTAAAACCTAAAACCAGCAAGCAGTTAAAAATGTGCTGACTACGGAATATCAGCCATCATCTCTTGTGACCAACATACACCACGTTGGATTACTCTGGCAATCAGCTTCTCTACCAGGGTAAACTCATGTTTCTTTGGTCAGTCGTTTTACATTCATGTACTTAAGAATAAACAAAGTGGCTGACCATGTGTACCAGCGAGTTTTGCTGAAGGGAGGAAAGCTAATGAGAAGCAGAGAAGTTGAGCATGACCACAGCTTTGGAAGTTGTTCCACATGAGCAAATCCTTCCACTTCTGCTGAACAGTCCCAAGCTTCTGACTGGGTTGAGCTATTTGCTCCTGACCTATGTTGTCAGGTGCTCAGATGGACAGGCTTTTCACTGTTGATGGTGTTTCCCACTTGGATGTTTCTCTATTTGCTTGTCTTTGAATACTGAACAGAATTGCAAATTCTTATGCTCATCTCCTAAGCCCTTGTTCTGTTTTTGCTGGGCTCACTCAAACTGCCTCTTCCCTGTGGCAGCTGTATGTGTTATTTCGCGGGTCCCGCAGGCAACGATGCTGTTACCAACAGGAGGGAAGTGTTAGCCTGGGAGTTAGGACTTACTTTGAAATTTCATTTTATGATCTTGCTATTCGTAAATGAAATGGGAATCTAACTCTGCACCTTTCTCATGCAAATCAATCTATTTCTAGTAATGAGCAATTTAAGTGTTGTTTTTTTTTTTTTTAATATGTAGTTGCCATCTCTGGAAATCAGGATCAGAATTCAGGATGCTCAAATTAGGCGTTAGTGTGTACAGATACTCTGTTGATGACTCTATTATTAGAATAAAGTAGACCAGTACTTTCCCTGGGTCTGTTTCTTTTCACTGCTTTTGTCTCTTCTTCTCTCTCAGTTCATCTTGTATAAGCTTTTCTTCTGTTCTTTAATTTCACCTTTTAATTCATTTCTGCCAAAGCCATGGGATCTTGAGGGGCTTTCTAAATAATTAGATCTTGTTACTTACTTGCAGTGTGTTCAAAACTGAATTACATTTTCTTTTGTCATAGTCTTGTTTTATCACTATTCTAAAATGGGACAGTATTTTGGGGTATTCTTATCTCAAACCATGCTTTTGCTGTCCTGGCTGTACTTCATCTTTGAAAATGCATTTGCTACTAAATAATTTTCTTTAAGTGAATGAGTATTGTATTATCCTTGTATGTTACTAGTTTTCTGGGCTTGTTTTTTTTATTTAAGTTTCGAGTGGGAACGTCATGATATGCATGCTGTACATACAAATCTAACTTGTGTCATTCAGTAAACCAAAATGCATCATGAGCAGAGCTTAATCCTGATTTCACTTTTGTTTAGGAAGTAAAATTACTTCTGTAGAAACCAAGGCACTTACTCAAGGGGGAGGTGAGGGATGGGGATTTAATATCAGAATCGGGCCCTGGAATATTAATTTGATAAAACTGTATGATCTTAGTGTCAGCAGTGGAGAGCATAGGCTAGTAGACACTGATGTTTGAAATCAGGCTTCATAGTTAATTATTCTAAGAAATAGACTTATCACTTCATAAACTCTAGGAAAGACTGTTTTCTTTTCCAAACATTTAAATTATTCAGCCGTTTTATACATTAAAACCCAATTATAACTTACAGGGCATTTCAAAGAATTTTCAAAGTTATTTCTTTTAGGAACTGTACGTAGACTGAGGCCTTAGCATGGAGTAGTTCATATTCTCAACTGCATTTATGAGGGTTTTTTTCTAACAAAATAGGGTTTCGAGAATGTTCATCACCAGACTAGCAAGTACAAATCCTAAACAGCCAGTACCACTTTCAGAACATGCGATGTCCCCTAAAACTAGGAAACTGAAATCCCAATGTGGCTAATGAGCTTCAGAATATAGCTTAAAAATACTTTATTTCCTTTCTCTAAGATGATAATGACCAGGTTAAAGTAAAGGTTTATTCTATCACCTTTCTTCTGCCACGTTACGCCGACTGCAAGTGGAACACATTCAGAGAGAAATAAAAATCAAAATGTGCTGCAAGATTTTAAGGAATAAGATGTACCTGCTACTGAATGGAAAAGCTTGTTTTAAGCACCACCTTCTTGGTTCTCAGGACCACCTTAATACTTGAGATGGACTGGCATATATCAGCGGCATTCTTCTGAAAACTGCCTTTCCTCAAAGTACCTAAATCCATACTGTTTCTCAGAGTACACAGCCAACGTGGTTTGACAGAGTCCAGCTACGAAGTTGTATGTTACTTGACCCACACGAAATCATGACATCTCCAAAAAAATTACTGTCCAAAGCTACAGAATAATCTTTCAAATTATTCATTTGGATGCTGATTTATCAGCAGAAAGGTATATGTGAATCAGATCATGCCAATCTAGGTCAGAAAATGACCGGTGTTATTGTACATAGCGCACTAGCTAGGGAGTGTATTGTAAGTATGAAGACGTAAAAGATGCACGACGCTCGCGCCGTTACAAGACTACTTACCGAAGGCACCCTTTTCCTGAGCATAGCAAGCTATTCCCACAGCATTATTCACCTGTTAGGAATTAATAGGATGGTGTTTGCTAAACGTTATATTCCTAAATCAAGGCTTAGCTACTCATGGACAACAAGGAATAAAAAAGGATGTTCATAGAATGGAAAAGTCCTACTTTAAAGGCCAAATAAGAGAGAATAAGATTTCAAAATCAGAAACTGCTTTCCAAATACTACTGTGGGCCCAGGATCTCCTCATAGGAGAAAATAAAGCAGTTTGCTTTAACAAAAAGAAACAGAAGAGGGCTAGATGATTGCTCAGTCTGTATCTTGCAGTAGAGCTGAAGTTGAGATGAAAGCCTGGTGCTTCTCCTCATGAAGGGACTGTATGAATGAAAGGTTGCAAAGATATTAGGATTTACTAAGTCACGTCATACTTGTCAATAGCTTCTCTTGCTAGATATTTAAAGTTCAAGTGCTTGTTTGCTTTAGTTAAGTGCTCTGAAGTGCTTTAAAAAGCATTGGCCCATTTATATAAACAAATAGAGAAACTCACTGATAGTCTTCCCAGTCAGCGTGTGTTACCCAATATTTGGATACCCTTCCTTCGGTCTGAAAAAGCTTTGCACTAGCAACTTCTAATACATGTGAGTCTTTGTTAATGGAATATTGTACTATATTATATTATATGATCATAGACATTGCCTATGTTAAAACACAGTATCTCCATCACGCACAACCATGAGGAAATAAAGGGGAGTCAGTAGCTCAAACTTACTTATCCAGAACTTAGGTGTGACTTGAGAGAAAGAATAAGCTGGAGGCCTGATTTCCTTTTGGAATATTTGCAGTAGAAAATTGATACTTACACCTCTCCTATATTTTTCTTCTATCCACTCAGCTGTGCTAACTTGGGAATCTCTTTTCGTGCTGTGAGTCAGGCAACCACATTTAAACACGTTCTCAAACCATGGCAAAATCCTGTGCACGCGTGTATGACCACTCACAGAAAGAAAGGAAACTGCCAACGCTAACAGGTAGCGAAGGTGAACGTTGGGATGGTATTTACATGTTTCTCCACAGTGTTCCCAACTGGTCAGTGTTGTAGTGCTTCCCTACCAGTCATCCTCATGGTAACAGCTGTACCATCACAATATTGCTCTTCTGGAGTGTCCTTTAATCTAATGATACTGTTGTGGTACTGAAAGCCTAAGAATGTCATAAAATTTTATATTGAAAGTTATCCTCTTTCATATGTATAAAGAAATTGGCATTGTTTGGAGGAATCACTGGACATACCTTATCCAGTAAGGTCAAGGCAGTTAGCTCCAGAAGAAAAAGTAAACTGAATACCATCAGCAACTACCCCTCAAAATGCAACATAATGTGAGCAATAGGGATGTAACTGGGTGCTATCTTAGAATTAAAATGGGATCCTTCATCTAGGAAAAAAAAAAAAAAAGAGGTTTGTTCTAATAATTTTGATTTGCATGTGTTTTCTTTTTACCTACCTCATGTACTGTCTGTGAGATTCAGAGGGTATCATAAGCAGGTGGATTTAGAGCTGTTGCTAATTTAAACTGCATTTAATAAAACACAAGTTTGAGGGATCTTACAAATCAGTGAATGTGGCATAGTTTGAAGATTGCTTTTGTCAAGTTTGATTAGCTCAAAGAGAAACCTTTTCTAAATATTGGTTCTGAGATTAATCAGGCAATGTAAGACCTTGAATTATTCCTCATCACAGGAAAACAATGTATATTATCTCATTTGATGACCAGGAAAATGTAACTTTTGAGGATTTAAAATTTGTGTTTTAAAGATTGGACCCAGGGAAAAACTTTCAGACTGTTCTTTTTTTTTTTTAAACTGACTTGTAATTTTCAGTATTGTACTTCACTTTCTATAACATATTCCCATATTACAAGCTGATAGTACCAACATCATTATGTTGAAGGATGTTCTCATTATTGACTCCATTCTCAATTAATTATAAGTTTGTAATGTTTTAATGAGTAGGATTAAACTTTCATATTCCAAATATATGTCTCACGTTGCTTGCTTAGAAACTTTCTAAAGAAGGTGGTTGAACCATTTCTCTGAATTAGTGCGAGGAAACAAAGTATTCCTTGTGCACATTAAAAAGCATTTACCGTATTTACAAACACTTGTAGAAAAGCTTTAGTAGCTGTGTGCTTTGGAACAAAGTTTTGAAATTTGGGTAAAAGCTTTCCTGTTCTTTTCTAGCCTTCTCTGTCACAAACAGTTGCTGTCTTTGCTGAAACAAAGACTCATACAGACATGTGTTATGTCCTGTAAAATACAGGATAGCTGAAGGGAGAGTAGCACTAATGTATTTTAGGCATACCCTAATTTTCACTGGGTGCTCTTTTTTCCTCTCTGATAAATCCTTGCCTCCTTCTTTAGCCTTCCTCCCCCCCTCCCCTCCCCCCAAAATGAAATGGTACTTTGTACTTTTACTTAATTGCCCTGTCTTTTAAAACAGTGGTATGTTTGCAACAAAGTTGCTGCCACCTGTGCCTTTCAGATTCGGATCTGGTCCAGTGCAGCTCTGCAGGGCATCTATCAGGCTTTCTCTCCAAAGTTCAGCGTGCATTAATAGACCCTGTTTATTCATCATATTTTCTAGCAGAAGTTTGATGTTCATTTGTCTTTTACTTCCTTATACAACTTAACACACCTTTCTCACTAGTACAGATCAAATCCTTTCTAAGAATGCCAGCAAAATATACAAACAGGATGGATGTACTCTAGCCCTGTTGTTGCCGGACTGTTCCTGCTGGTTTCAGTATGGTTATGGGTTTTTTTTTTTCCCCCCAATCTATCAATAATTATTAGGTATCTGTAAGCAATAACCATCGATAAATTTGGACTCTGTGTCAGTAGATGGGCACCACAATATGGGCAGGTACTGGTGTCACAGCTGCATAAATCACAGCAGGTTCCTACCAAAGAAAAGCAGGTTCCATACCAAAAAGAAAATCTTTCATTAAATATGTTTTACATCGCTTGTTTAGTCTGTATCGAATTAAAAAAGTAACGTTGCAATTTGAATAGCAATGTTAACTGATATCATAGTTTGGCTAATAACACATGAGCATGATCTGAAGGGGGCTGGATCAGCGTGTTCCCCACCAGGTAGAAACCCAAAGTCCTGGTAAATGCTCAGCAGCACTCTACACCCCAGGCCATTTCTCATGAGACCTGTTACTACAAATAGGATATAGCTACATTTAGGTATTCAGGTTTCGACAGGATGTGGCTGCTCTTTCTCACTTACCAGATGGCTTTCCATGTAGCATCACCTGTCCTAGTGCTCCTTCGCCTCACTAACAGAGTTGTGACAAGAACTGTCGTGATGGTTGTGAAAGCTGCTTTCTGCATGTGGCCATCGTAACTATCGCATGTAGGCACCTCTATTTAGCAAGTCCATGTGCATATTACTGTTGCAAATGTCTTATGTTTGGATACATTCTTCTTCTATCCTCTTTTTATATCGCGCGTCTGTGGTGCTGATATTCTGCAGCCTAATCAGAGAGTTAAACCTGTGTAAAACCTGCTTGATCTCAAGATCAGGCTTTGTATGTCTGTATGATAGGGTATGAATTTCTTCATGCTCCTATTTGGAAGAACATCTATAACTCAGTTGTAGCTTTGCACTACTTGAAAGTAAATCAGTAAAATCATGCATGGCAATGGAAGTTTTATACTACACCTCCCCATCACCCATCCTCACGCACGTTTTCTACATGTATCATTATTATCATCAGCATCTGTCTTTTGAGTGATGATTTACATGTCTCTAGGTCTCTGTCCCTTTATACAATACTAGATCTAAAATTACCTCTGTCTGGAGAGCAAGGCATGATCTCAAAGATTTAATACTGGTTTCAAAATTTTATTGCCAATAACTAAATGAGAAATTGCTTTAAATTAACAGTAATTATTTAGAATGAAGTAGGAAAGAGTTAAAAAAAATTTTAAAGAAAAAAATCCCTTTCCCAGGATAACTGGGAAAAGCCGTTGCAGGAGGTTTCAGTGGTATGAATAAATGTATTTCTTTTAACACTTTTGTTGTTTAAAATGCTATTGTTTCATCTGAGGTGTGAGAGGATGTGCTAACCTTGTCAATGTGGGTGCAGTAGAGCAGAAATGATAACTGTATATACTTTTTTTAAACAAAAATACGGAGTGAGAGAGAGTGTGTGGCGGGGGGGGGGGGGGAGAGAGAGACAACTTATTTAAATCCTGAATACAGTCAGACCTCATATGCATTGTTAAAAAAAAGCCCTAAAGAATTGCATATGGATTAGGGGGATGAATATTCTATTATTTCAGTCTGTTCTGCTGATCTTCTTATTGTGACTTTGCGCTTCAGAAATCTGCCAGGAATTTGGCTTTGCTGTACTAGGCAGTAATTTTAAATGTGTATCAAGCACTTGATAGTGTATGATTTGCGTGCTGTTGCATTCCCATTCCCTAAATTTTCCACCAATTTATTACTTTTTTCATACTGTTTTAATATTTCAGGATGATGAATATATACAGCATCATTAAAGGTAAATAAAAAATGCATGAAATTAAAAAATGGAATATTAGATGTTTCTTTGCTGTAATCCCTAGGTCCAATAGGAATGAAATGTCTCTGTTCTGTCAAGTAATCCCTAAACATGATTAGGGACCTTGTAGTTTCCACATAGCCCACATAATATTTGTATCATATAAGCCTATTTATGTAAGGTTTGAGTAAAGGTTGTTATTAGAAGACCTATAAACCTATTTTACAATTCAAAAAGATATGCTGCCTCTTAATCTCTCTACTTTTATTATTTTGCTGGAGATGGCAATACGTCCTTAATTCATTTTTCAGAATTCTGTTACATCTTTTGGGTACTTATATCATGCATTAACGACCCCAATGAAATGTATTTTTAAGACAGAGGACTGAGTTCAACAGTTCATCTACTTGTGTAGCTTCTCCTTAAATCCGCGTTGGAAGGGACGTGCACCTCTTTCTAGGTCTCTTCTTCGACATCCAGGTTTAATCTGAACTGGGGGTCAGGAGATGTAGAGATTGTTTTTCTGATTTTGGGGAAGGGGAGATGGAAAGAGAGAGAGGGGATTACTTTTCTCTGTTTAAATCGTGTGATAATGTATTATCAGTGATGTAGGTGCTTCTGGCAGCGTCACAGAAAGTTTTCAAAATCAGCTTTTGATTTGACGAGCCAATAGCAGAGTTTTAGGGAGAAAAAGCTAGAAAGAAGGAAAATGGGGAAAAGTTTTGAATGACAAAAGAATAAGACAGGAGAGATGATAGCTGTTTCCAGCTGTTTCTCGTGACGCCATTGTGTTGGGGATGCAACAACCCAACACTCCCTATTCCCTGCCTCAGCTGCTTGCCTGGGCAGCAGAGATGCTCATAGTCCCATCTTGTATGTTGTTAGGCTGAACACATTAATGTTCAGAGGAATTCAAGATCCGCGGTAACACAGGGAAGCTCAATCAATAAATAAGAACAGTAAATTCTAACTTCTAGGGTTTGAGCAGACATTCACTAACAAAATATTTTCAAACGATAGCAGGGGTCGGCTGTGGCAATTCTGCACTTTCCATAAGGAAATTTGAGATTATATTAACCTTGGGATATCTACTCAAAAAACCCCGTGGAAATACACCTGTATTGCTTCCACACTGTATTGAAATTTTAATTCTATTTCATTTTCTGCAGTTAGGGTGGCATTTGAGCAATAGCTTTATTCTTGTATTTATGAACCAAGAGAAGCAAAACTGCTCACTGCTGAGCCTAAGGATCCTCTTCCAGGAAAACTGAGATCAATAACTGTTATCAAGTCTTCATTTATAGGGAGCGTTAAATGACCACAAAGCCCTGATGTTCATCAATTAATGGGGTGCGCTTAAAACTGGGCTGTCTGCCCCCCCGCAACCTACCACAGTCAGAATATTTGATCTTTGCTATCATTTTAAACAGTCACTTTCAGTTATTACAATTTCTTTTTAACTAGAGATACTGTATTACAGTGGTGCCAGTAAGTTAAAGGTAAGCGATGTTTTCCCTTGCCAACCTCCTCCTTCCTGCTAGCAACGGAAGGTAGGAACAACGTGATGATACCTAAGGCTTGTTTATGACCCAAAGTGGGGAATTACAATTATTATTGCAATTATTTTTGCGTGTTGGTACTCAGCAAGAAGGCAAGTGCGCACCCCAACCAGAGCAGAACAAACCCTGAAACCTGAAAATAAAAGCCTCACGTGTAGAGGCATTTTCAGATGCCTTTATTCCCTCAGTTTAAGTGAAAAGAGAGAGCTTAATTTAACAAAATAATATTATGCTTTTGATCCTTAAAATGAATGAATTATTTGGATACTTAGCAGTATAATGTCTTTGAATAATGCTGGTACTTAAGATAGAAAAAATGATATTGTGAATGTGCTGTGTTTGCCTCTTATGATGTTTTTACCAATTTGGCATTTATGGGAAGCAATATCATTGTTGCAAAGTTTCCAAATTGCTTTTTACAGAAATCCACAGAAATTAAATCTCCTTCTTGTTATGAAAATGAAGTGATGCCTTGAGACATTGGTATATTAGAGCAAATCTGTGGGGACAATAAACCCGATTCTGCTTGCAGTTATTGTGCGTCCACTCTTAATTGTTCCAAGAAGATATGTTGGGTATCGGCTACTGCACGCCAAAGTAAATAAGCGTGTGCTTAAGTATAGCATGTGAGCAGTAGCAGGGACGTCCCATAGGACCTCTTGTGCTTTAAGTTAAGCCCACGCCTGACCTCTTCTGTGGCGACGAATTTAGCCCACGACATGGAGTAGTGTGTGACGCAGGAATAATGGCAAACTATCTAAATTGTGAGCCTTCAGAGAGAACATCACAAATCAATTTCAAGCTCAAAGAAAATAACATGAATACAAATTGGTGTAGGCCACGTGAAGATTGCGGGAGATGGCGTACCGCCGTGGTGCAGTGCAGATTGGGCCCACTGTGGAGGTCTTCAGCAAAAGCCTGCTGGCGTTACTCCGGTTTCTATTCAGAACAGCTTCAGGAAAGGCCACGCATTTTATCTGAGAGGTGGGAAAATATAGTAGTACAGATTGTACTACCACCAAAAAAAGAGACGTTTAGCAGAAACATGTTTTGAATCGTAGCAACGCTGAGCTCTGGACAAAGGCGCTAGGTGAGAACGGTGCCTGGCTGGCGAGCGTTTTTGCTGGGTCCTCCCCAAAACCCTGTTCGGCCATAGCTGCTGACAGAGTGGCGACTTGGGGAGTAATGCGTGCGTGTCTGAGGGAGTTTTGCCTCGTTAGTAAGAGTCGTCTAACATCCCAGCCCCTTTCTCTGTCCCCTCGGACTGCGCGGCCCAATATGTATTGGAAGGGAACAGGCACAGCATGGGTTGGAAGAGAGACCAGTTCACGGGCAGTCCAGGTGACTCGCGTCTCTTCCAGGTAAGCCACCGTCTAACGGGGCATGATGCAGAATTATTTTAACTCAGAACCATAATGGGTCTTCATAGCTGAATTTAAACTACATCAAAGTGCCGTATGTGATGTGTTTAAATTCATTGACAGAATTAAAGCAAGGCTAAGGCAAGTGCATGATTGATTTTTACAAATACAAATGAATCTAATAGATGGAGGAAGGCAAGATGGATCAAATTTTAAGACCTGGGAGCTGATTTACCTACATCAGATGTTTAATGGGATGCTTAATTTGATTGCTTCTCCAAAAACTACTCACAATAGTCAAGCCACTGACTAAATGTCTGTGTAATCAAGGCCTCTGCGTGCATCTACATCTTGATTTCCATGTACAAATAACCAGCAATTAATGCTGCTGATTGACTGCAGGGAACACTTTGAGGTTCAAAATGGCAACTCCAGAGTTTTGGGGGTCTTTTAGCATTATTTCACTATGTTTTTAGAAGTGAGTATAGACAGACTTGCGCAAGTCCATGTAAATGAAAGCTTTTCAACTCAAGTTGCAGAAGGTTCTTCATGGCTATAGCTAGAAAACGTCTCTTTTCAGCAAGGTTAGAAGCTTTTAATTGTGAGAGTTAGGCTTTTTATATTAAAACTAACATATTAGCCACTTCTGTGTAGCCTAAAGGTCCCATTAGTGCATTAATATTTCCATATTAAAAAAAAAAAATAAATCAGGGAAGATGTTTGAATGGAAGGAGGCGAGCAGCTCTATATATTTTGTAGCAATCACAAGGCACGGTATACTTCCTTCTTTCTCAGGAATGAAGATATTTCTGAATGGAAAGTCAGCAGTCACTATTGGCACCCTTTTCTTTTTAGTTTTGTTTTTTAAATCGGTCTCATTGTAATGTATATGAAGGTCATTAGAATATTGGGCCAAGCTTCTTGCAAATACAGGTTCTTCCTCATTATTTTTACCTTAGTATTTCTACAGAAGTGAATTATCAATTACATTAAGTCTTTTTATTTCCCATGGCACAGCTACAACAACTAAAATTAAGGGCGTTACGCTTGCACCACTCATTCTACTATGGACAAACTTTTGCTGTTTTCTCATAGTAACCTTTACAATGCAACCGATAAACATTATTCCTGTTTTAATGACTCCCAAATAATGTCATATTTAAATGAAATGCAGTTTGCCTCAGCAGGGTTCTTTGAATTTATGAGCATTTTTGTCCCATATCCTACAATAATGTGACAAATATTATTTGCATTTTTACTGTTTTCTTGAATACTTTTAAACACCCATTTTTAGGAGACTTCAGATTGCTTTTGAACATATTTGAATGCATTTTTAGCTATCACCAAGCTTAAAATAGGAACCCTTTTTTCAGCTTATCTTTATTAAACACCTGTAAAAATCAGTGGTATTTCTTTTTCTTATAAAGCTTTTTTCCTTTAACGAATGCCAGAAATGCTGCACAGTTTATTCTAGTATGGGCTGCTTTTCTTGGCGGTAATGGGCAGTAAATGGTCTGGTAATGTCTGAGCCATACACACAGGCATTTATCTACCCGAATGTCATAAATAGAAACTTGAAATTGTAATGTAATGTATCTGATCTTTAACTATAATCAATTAATATTAGAACCTTTAGGCAACTTTTATAAATATTATCCAGAATAAAGTCTTAGAAATTGGTCATTCTGTATAAATGATCATGCTTGAAATAAACCTGCGATCTACAGAGTAGGTGGCCAGGCATGACAGTGACCAATTAATTATATTTTCTTATTGAATATTCACTTTGCATTTTTTAAAACCACAGATTTTATTTTTTTTTTTTATGGTGTTTGAGGGGTGTGTGGGGGGGTGTTGTTTTGGGGTTTTTTTTTTAGATACATACTTCTTTTAGAAGGAATTTTATTATTTGGCACCTTTATAACCTAAAGGTGGACAAGCAGCTTAATCTTGCTGTTCTTCAAGGCAGATATTCCGGTGATTTCACAGAGTTCTTTGTCTTGGCTGGGTTAAGTTTTCTGTTTTCCTTTAATGCTTTTTTTTTTTTTTTTTAAGAATGAAAATTGTCTGATCATTTTTAAGACGATATTTCACTTATTGAATCAAATTTAAAAAAAAAAATCAAAGTAATTCTTGTATCTCTATAATCATACTAAGACCTCTCTAAGATTCACAGAAGTCAGTGGGAAGGTTTCTTTATTGTTGTTGTGCTGCAAAAATAACTTCTGTGTACGTTTTTGTGGTCAAAAAAGCCCAACCAAACACCCTGTACAGAATTTTGCAAGTGAAACCAAATTGTTTAAAATAAGATTGCGGTCGCTCACCGGTCTCCATTTGAGCACTGTGCTAGACGCCGGTTAAAATTCAACCTCCTTAATGGACTAACGAGAGAAGGTAGGAGTAGAAACAAGAAAAAGATGGCATAAGTAAATATGCTCGTAAATAAGGAAATGACATGTTTGCTTTTGTGGCCTTTGATCAAGCCCAGGAGTTTATTTTCAAAGGACATTGCGGGATGCTTGGGAAAGGAACAGCCACCCAGTGTAATTGGAAAGGGGGAAGGTCTGTAGCACGCCGGCTGCTGCCGCTCCTGCCTCCCTGATAAGATTGTAAGAGTTGCCAATATCAGTATTCAGTCTTGTAGCGTGTCAGGGCGCTTTCATGTGAACTGAACTGAACTGTCTGTGCGCGCTCCCTCCCGCTCTCCTCCCGCTCTCCTTCCCGGCGCTCGGCGTCGCATTGAAGTCAGGGGAGAGGAAAAAAAGATTTGAGGATCGCCCAATTTGTTCTGACATAAAGAGATGTTTAGCTCTGTGAAAGGTGGTGGAGGCAGAGTGCCTGACTGACATTTCAACAGGCTGTCTGCTGGGATTGCTCACTTCATGTCCCTTCATATTCCTGCTGTGTCCTGCGCGAGTGCTCTTGTCTAATCTTCACAGCGAGAGCACCAAGAGTCCCCTGGGCTTCGGTGCTCAACACCTTGTTAGATGGGGCGTACGGTGCCGTAGCTCCTGCTTTTGTACTTGCTTTTACTCTAATGTTTCAGGCTTGTTTCAAGTCCTAATTTTTGTTATTTTGTTTTTTGGTTTTTTTTTTTTTTAAGGGATTTGCTAAAATAACAGTGTGTGTCTCCTAATCACCTTGGTCTTCTCTTGGCAATGCTAGATTTGGGACATACCAGGTAGAAACACACAGAGGGAAAGAAAATAAAAGACCTCAGTAAGTCAAAGCTTTAAAGCAGCATTCTGTGCTTTTGTTTTTAAATGAAGATGCATTGACCTGCTTTGGCTGGTTTAGAAAACAGACGAGAGAAAATACTCATTGAACAACCAACGGGAGGTATAACACGTTGATAATAAAGCTGAGACAGTGTCTGATCAGGAATGCCGAACTCCATACCAGGGGCTGCAGGGAAGTTTAGTTGTCGAGGGTTTGTTTGCTTTTAGAATTCTGAACACGTTGTGATGCATTCTGGCATGCCACATCCTGTTACATCACGTTGGGTCAGCCTGTGATGCTGAATAACACTAAGAACATGAATTAATGAGAGCTAATGCTCACCTTGTATTGCAGAAGCGTTATCAGGTACCTTGTTAGCCACAGTTCCTATCCGGATTCAGTCCTCCTAAAGTGGAACTGATGTTAAAGATACCCGTGTTATGTTTTTAACAGATAGATATGTTATTTTTCATTAGCCTTCTCAAAATATATTAATTAATGGATGCGGTTTAATCCTTGTTAAGCCATTAAAAATAATCCATGTACTGTACTCACAGTCCTCCGTTATATCTTTTTTTAAAGGCACTTCTTTTCCTCTAGTGTATTATTGCTGGTGACAAAAAGCAGAATGGTATTGTCCTCTGCTTCCTGCAGATCTGGGGTCCCTGTACTGTTATCCCAGAAACACATTGCGTGCGTTCTGTAGCATATGGTTGCTCGTGAGTGGTTGTCACTGTTCAAATTTCCCCCTCAATTTCAAATTTTGAATAAATGTCTCTTAATATATGTCTCATCCTGAGTCACATGTCTCGCCAGGTAAGAGATTTCTAACGTAAGCTTGTACTCTTGGACAAACTTTAAAACCTGTGTGCCTAAAGCTGAATTCTCCTCCCTCCCAAAATGCAAGGACAGCTACACAAAAACGCGGATCACGAATAGCTGCGTCGTGTCCTCCAGCCAGTGGGATATCTAGTCACGTGTTCCATTTGCTAGGGATTGGCAAGGGCTTCTTATCCTGTGATTGACTGAACAGGTGGATATTAAACCAAGCTTTTCTTCATTTCTGTAGCATCTATAGCACAGAAAAGCTAAACTTACGTTAGTGCACTGTCACAATTAGAGGATGTTATAGAGATGCCGTAGAGGTCTCGCCAGGGTCCAGACTATTCAGAAGGCCAAATTCCAGTTCTCAGAAATTGCAATAACTAGGGAATTAACTAGTAAGCTTTTTGCTGTAGATAAAGGCCGGATGATATCAGAAAGTTTTAAGAAGTGGTTCGGTGAATCTCGGACACAAGAAAAGGCTCACACATACATAAGGATCAGATCTCTCTACCTATTATCCAGCATGACTAATAACTGGGCCCATGCTGTAGCAGATATAATTGATGCCTGGATCATATTTATGTAAGAGCTGCTGTCATGCTTCATTCCCATTTCAATGTGTCTGTCTTCATTTTTGCCTGTGAGTTGGAGTCAGCGCAAGCAATCATTAGCATCCCTTAAAATACATACAAAGGAATCACGATGTCTGACATTTTCACTGGGAGAATGTTACGGGTGTACTCTGGCACACATAGCCTGATTCTGTCAACTCCTGAGATGATAGTCGGTGTATGTACTGTGCAAATTCGTAGGAGAAAAGACTTTTTTGGAGGAGACCCAGGCAGGTGGAGGGGATATCTCATCACGGGGCATTTGGAAAAGAAGATAGCAAGGAGATAGTGCCAGTCGTGCGCATCTTAATTGCTCAGGTATCCCAGACTCCTGCAGACATTTCCCTACAAAGAAGCACATTGGCAAAACATCTCCGGACTTCCAGCCGTGGTCCAGCAGTTTGTGATATATGTCTAACTTAAAACACGTGAATAATCCAAGAGATGCTCAGGGACAAGTCATGTGTAGCATTACACACGTTTAGTGACTTACGGGATTAAATGCTAAGCAAAAGCCGTTTGCTCCCCAGCAAGTAGGTAGCCAGTGCATGTGAGATGTTCAGAGGTACACACAGGCAAATGTGTGTTCGTGTGCGTGTGCCTACAGGCTTTCTCTCTTCCTATGTGCTTTTGTGTGCACACACGTATTATTAGATAGTATTTCATTGATATCAAGAATGTAATTGTTTTATAAAACTTGTACTTGTCTGTACAAGTGTAGCAGTACAAGCCTGCAGGGTTAACTCAGGTTGATTGTTTCCAAACAGAAGTTACCATCAATTTAACAGAAGTTGCTTTTATTTAAAAATTGACTTAAAAGACAGTAAATTACTCAATGACTCATTAAATCAATTTAAAAATTGACTTAAAGTACAGTAAGTGACTCATTGTATTAAGCCATAGAACGACACCCAATAAAAAGAAGAAAAAACAAACTGACAGCAAGTTGTAGCTTAGTATCCTGACGTATTTTGGTTCAGAATAAAATAGTCTGATTACTAAAAGTGGATGCAAGGCCATCTACCTGAGTATTATGAAATACTCGGGTAGCAAAAGCACCACGTAAAGCAAGGGGCCAAGTGTCACTGAAATATTTCCCTGATTTTTGTATCAATGAATGAAGTTTATAATAATGCTTTAGCTGGGAGATATTTAGCTGCATACCTGGATACTATTAATTTACTAACATTGAGTAACTGTTCTATATGTCCCTAGATTTGTTGAATGTAATGTCTATATGTTAAACAGTTTTCTATGGTATTTAAAAATTGACATTTCAAAGAGTGTAATAGCATAATGAAATGTAAACTGAAAACAGGAATGAGTTAATTAGACTAATGATCCCTTGACTCCTTTATTAGCCAGCTCTTTAGAAATTGGGATTAGCTTTGTTTTCTCTGCTGAATAAAGACAGGAAGGATGATGTTGATTCTAGTAAATGACAGCACCAGAAGAAATGAGCATTTTCCTGTTCGTTATAGGTTTCCTCACTTAAGATAAAAATTTAGCCTTCCTGCATGCATACCTAATTTTATTACACTTTGAGTTCAGCTCAGATTGGAGAGAGAAATCAGGAAAATAACTTAGGAATGCCAACTGATTTCATACCATGATCTTAAAAGTGATCTACTCTATGTTGTTTCTGGACTTGGAACTTTATGATTCTTCCTGCGAACCTGGAGTAGACTGGGTTTGAATTTAAACTAAGTCTTCAGAAAAGGCAAGCTTGACAACTTTTGATCTAGGTTTTGAACACTTAATTTCTCCTCTCTATAAGAGAGTGATTTACACATCTCTCTTGCTTTTAAGGGCTATCGAGAAGCACGAGAATTATCTCTGTAGTGGTTCAAACCAAGCATGCACAGAGAAACAAAATCGTTTTTATGACAAATAGGAGGATTCGTAAGTCAGCAGCTGTTAGTGAAACAACATCATTAAAACTTCCAGCAATTCCAGACCTTGCTCTCAGGAGTCGCTCAGGCCAAGCAAAACCTTAGATAAAGTGCTGAATTATAGGCAGGAAAAAGAAAACCAGAATTTAAATTGGTAGGAATTAGTGATGATTCACTAAGCTAATTTCTGCCCTCCGTTACCCTCGCGTGGCGGCGCATGGAGCAGTGCCGGGATGAGAGAGGGCAGAGCGGGAGCCGCTGACAGCCAGCTTTTAAGTTCAGATTCTTTCTGGTAGATCTTTATCCTGCAAAGTAATGAGCTCCTCAGCTTCCCTGGAAACCTATAGGTATAGAGGGCACCCAGCGCTGTGCAGGATCAGCTCTTTAACGAATGCCTGAGGAATACAAAATTTATCACACAAATGAGGCGACGGAGAGGAGGTGGCAGCAGCTGAGTTATGAAGCTTTTTACTTACAAGCAGGGTTCGTTTGCTATCCTGCACGCCCTCGTTAAGTGTTCTTTGAGCACCACGCTGAAGCAGAAGTAATAACGTCATTTGTTTGTACTTTAGTTTTTTCAGCTTTCTGGAGGGTGCTTAGGAAGAGGTGTGATGGAGCAGTTTGGGGTTGGCAGGACAGCATCAGCACGCTCAGGCTATCCCAGGTACTCTGCTCCTTTCTGGAAAGGAGCATCTGGTACCCATCAAGTGCCTATCAGTTGTTTCGTAGGTGCTACTCGGCAGCTCTTTGGTATGAGATTCCCTTGATGGTTAACTTTACCGCGCTGTGGGCAGAGGGTGCAGCCCGCGTGTTGCACGCAGAAGAGTTGAACGTTGCTTGTAGTCCAACACCATGCCTGACCTTGCAGCTCAGTATTAATTTGAAGTAGTGGAATTAAAATTTTCCATTCTTTTGCATTGTCATGCCTCACGTTGATAAGCACAAAGAAATGTAAATAAAAAAGACCTATTTCACAACCCTCGCTACAACCTTTTTGTTTTATGACAAAAGACAGTTAATTAGCATACTAGCAGTAAGCAGCCTTCCCAAACTCGTGCTAATTATGTATTCTGTTGACCGTGACTCCAGTCATAAGGTAATTGGCTTGCAGCAACATGACATTTCAAATCATCTCTTGAAATTACATCAAAAAGCCAGCCTGTTTTGTTTTGATAGGGGAACAATCAATTTGATAAGTGGTAACACAGCTCATTGTTTCACATTAATTAGACTAATTGCAGCATGTTAGCCTCTGAAATAGACAGAACTTGGAGAAGACAAAGGCTGTGGCCTTTAGCATGCAGTGCATGTGGTGGTTCCACTTGCTTGCACATACTGTAGGCAGAAAACAGAGTTGTTAGGATTCAGCCTTGCGGGAGACTGGGTGTTAACAGTGGTTTGATGTGTTATGCTTAATCCACTGGCTTTCAATTATAAGATCCAGGTTCAAAAAATCCCAGAGAGAGGAAGGGAGGGGGGGAAAGCAGCCATCTCAGTATTAATGGTGCCCAAGTTTTTGGTGATCTTTGGTTTTCTGTCTCCTGAAAGAGGAAGCAGAGATCTGGCTGCAGGATCTCTTAGAAGTTTGTGGACCGTAGGGTCTTTCTTTGAGAAGGCTTCACTTCCACTCTTGCTTTTCCTGCCCACTCCCACTAATGTTTCTTTCTTAGTATACCTTAGTTGGGTTATTTTTATTTTCACTTTTATATTCACTTAAGAATGATGTATCAAAAAAAATACTTAGCGGATGGATTACTGAAGATAGATAGTACAGATGCATAACCCACCCACACATTTCTAATTTAGAGCATCTTTGCCTGCTATTGAGATTACCAATTGTACTTAGCTCTGTGATGATTTTTATGATCAAGCTATGTCATCTGTAGATTGACATGACCAAATGGATTTTGCCTGTGACCTAATTGAAATGTAAACCAAAGTTTTAAGAGATGAAAAGTTTAAGGGGTTATCTCAGTCCACAGACAAGGCTAACTTCATTGCTGTTCACAGCTTGGTACAGTGGTTTTTGCACATCAAACTCAACATCAGGCCACTGGATATGTAAAGGGTGTACTCTTTGACCAGTACGTTGTTAGTATGTTTGATAAATGGGGTCATAGTTAGCAACTTCTCCAAGACTGAAAAGCATCAGAGACTAGATTCCAATACTGTGTGAATGTTGATGAAATCATATGCATGAGACCAACTCTGACTTCTTTTCTACATCCCTCTAGTCCACTTGGTTGAAACTAAGTACCACCAGAGCATTTTACCTCTTTTAATTATCTCTACTCAATAAAAAGCATCCTTGGTTTAAAAAAAAAAAAAAGGAAAAGGAAAAGAAAAGAAAAAGAGAGATTGGGGGGGCAGTTGTTAATAATCGTGGAATTGCTTATATGAAAGCTGTAATTCTTCAGTTGCTCTCTGTGGAAAATGAGATTATCTTTTTTTTTCCAAGTGAGGCAAGGAGATTTAGGTATCCACATATTTCTGCTAGGCACAGACTTCACTTACATATTTTTGTTTCTGTTAGCCCCTCCAATCATTGACTGGTTAGTAAAACCTTTGGGGCAGAGATTTTGTTAAATTCGCCTGTAGTCTATGTTTGGAGAAGTGTAGTTTTGTTTAAATCAAAGAATTTGTTCCAACAGCTTAACATTGTCATTGCTCGTGGAAGCTGTATTTTTATTAGTTTTGCTTATGCTTTATGTTGGCCCCTTAGCAAATGGTCATAAACTCTGTTTTAAATCCAGCTACCAGTGACTTCATACTGCTGATTTATTTCTATCATTTACTGGCAAGAATACATTTTTAAAAATGTATTCTAAGCAATTCATTCCTCTCCACCTCCTCTCTTCTGTGCCTCCCTTTGCTTTCCTCCTCCTTCAACATTTAAATCGCCTTTCATTGAGCTTAAAATTATGCCCGGATTAGCGATGTAACTACCCTAATGTGCCGCTCTTACTGAAAAGTTCTGGGTTTGTACAGGAGGTGAATTGGAAAGAAGCAGAAGATTGAAGCCTTTTAGCATTCAGCTTAAGTGCTGGTTCCACTTGCCTGAG
This sequence comes from Astur gentilis, assembly GCF_929443795.1. Taxonomy (NCBI): domain Eukaryota; kingdom Metazoa; phylum Chordata; class Aves; order Accipitriformes; family Accipitridae; genus Astur; species Astur gentilis. The sequence goes on along the minus strand of NC_064909.1, from coordinate 11,735,707 downwards.
CACAAGCTGGAAACGGCGTTGTTAGGATGCAAGCCTGCACCCTCGCTGTCACTGCTGGTCCTTGTGTAGTCAGGTTCCTGCTTGGAGCAGAGCAAATCTTTGCTCAGTTAAGCGAGCGTCAGTCACTGGCAAGCTTGGCTGCCAGCCCAGGGTTGTTAGACTTTTCCGTGCTACACCTGAATGAGATATTGAGGAGACATGGCTACCTAAACAGAGTTGAGAAGCACTAGATATTTAAAAAAAAAAAAAAAAAAAAAGTAAATTGTCAGGGGGATGACAGAATAATTTTGAGAATATAACTTACACTTCCAGTGCTCGCCTGGGAGGCTTGCAATAAGGAACTTATGTTCCTTGCTCGGTGATGGATCCTGTGTGATATTATTTAAATAACTTCCTCTGTTTTCTTGAAATCCAAGACTAGAAGGTAACGCCGACTTCTGACTGAAAAGCAGGGGCACCAGCGAATCACAGTTTAGCAAGCTGAAACACACCGATACCATCCTGCAAGGTGCAGAGCTCTCTCCAAGATGCTAAATTACTGCTTTTGGTTTACATCAATAGTGGGCACTCAGCTACTTGTAGGATTGTGCTTTTAAGTTGCTTGGTTATTATCCAGTCAAACAAAATCGACAGGACCACCTTCAAGTGGAAATGGAATAGTGAGAAATAAAGTTGCAAAGTTTTGAGTTGCATGAAGACTCTGGCAGTGGGTACTCTGCACAGAGAGCAGAGGAAAATCTGGGAGAGGGTAAAAAGATAAAATAGGAATAGTTTTTAAATAGGAATTGTTGGCAGAGCTATTAATCACATAAGTCTTTGAGCTCTAAGGGTTGCATGAGCAGAGCTAATGCGAAGGAGGAGAGATATTTTGCCGATATCTTGAAATACACTATTAAAAGCAACAAGGAAAATTAAAGGGAGATAATGCCTGAACAGGTTAATGACATGTCATAATAATTAAAAAAAACCCCAAACCTACAGACAAAACCCAAGTATCTTCAAAAATCCAACTCCCCATGTGTGACTGTTGTTTTGTATGGGATAGCCTTTTAATAATCAATTTTGCAAGTTGCTAGTCTTGCCATACAGTCTCAGCTTCGACTCTGATCTCATTTACACCAGTACAAATAAATTCAAATTTCTGCCATTCTTCTGCCTATATGCTGTAACTGTGACCAGAACGTGGACTCTGCTAGAGTTTGTGTGGTTTTTAGCAGCAGACTTCACAGTGTCTCTGAAGTGGGTTAGAAGAGAAAAATGAATTTTTCATTGCTAAGGTAGGCCACTGCCTGCTTTTTGCAGACTGCCAGACTAAACAGGGACTTGATGCAGGTAGGGGCTTTTTGTCTGACAAGATGAATCAAGAATCTGTGAATACAAGAGAGAGACTTCAGACATAACTTGTATCATTGTATTTCTTTTCAAAATATACATGTATCATCTTTGAAATGATGTCATCATTGCAGTCAATTTAGGGCAAACTGAACACAGGTTTAGGACTTTGCACAGGGGAATAATCTTTTCCTTACATGGATGATACTTTTTTTTTTTTAAGGTCCTTTTCTTGGTATTTCTATGACCTTCCACCCCTAATGTACAATCGTACATGTTTAATGAAAGAAAACAAACCTAAATTCTGCACTGACCTGGACCTGCGAAACAACCAGGGTTTTCAGTGAAGCCTTCATAAGCTATAAATCAGTGTAAAATTTAGTTCATATTGCATTCTCATTGGAAACGGGTTATATGATAATTTATGTTGAGCTGATCATAACTAAGCACCTCATAGTAGTGTCCTTCAAAAAATTTTAATCAAGATTGTCTTTCTCTCTCCACCTCTCTTGGTGCAATTTCAAGAGGTTTATTTGCATGTCAATCTGCACGTGTTACTGAAGTTATTCCACTGAAGCGAGCACAACATCTCAGCTGCATACGTGTTTTACAGCAGCATAATGTCAGGTGACTCTTTGCATTTATTTCTGATTTGTGCTAGTGGAAGAGTCAGGCCCTTAATTCTCTTAAGCCCTGAAAACAAGAGTATTTCCAAGTGCCTGTCAGATCTGTTTTCCAAGTCTTTTTGTGCTTTGCAGTGACTGCTCAATGAACGATGTAGGGGAAGAAACTGTTGATCCTGTGAAAATCACTGAGATGGTGTACTGGTTTCGGCTGGGATGGAGTTAATTTTCTTCCTACTAGTTGGTGTAGTGCTATGTTTTGGATTTAGTATGAGAAGAATGTTGATAACACACTGATGTTTTCAGTTGTTGCTAAGTAGTGTTTATACCAAGTCAAGGATTTTTCAGCTTCTCCTGCCCAGCCAGCAAGAAGGCTGGAGGGGCACAAGAAGTTGGGAGGGGACACAGCCAGGACAGCTGACCCAAACTGGCCAAAGGGGTATTCCATACCATGTGACGTCATGCCCAGTATATAAACTGGGGGGAGTGGGGCTGGGAGGAATCGCTGCTTGGGAACTCACTGGGTGTCAGTCGGCAGGTGGTGAGCAATTGCATTGTGCGTCACTTGTATATTCCAATCCTTTTATTATTATTATTGTCATTTTAATATTGTTATTAGTATCATTATTATTTTCTTCCTTTCTGACCTATTAAACTGTTCTTATTTCAACCCACGAGTTTTACTATTTTTTTTTTCCCCAATTCTGTCCCCCGTCCCACTGGGTGAGGGGAAGCGAGCAAGTGACTGCTTGGTGCTTAGTTGCTTGTTGGGGTTAAACCATGATAGATGGTCCAACTTTTACTTTAAAATCTATGTAAAAAAGTGTTTCTTAAGTATGTTTGACATTTACTTTTAGATGCATGTTTTCTCTTGAGGTTTTTCCCCTATTTGTTGTACGGTGAACAGCAAAGGTGTTCCAGAGAGGTGTCTTGGGCAGCAAATACCAGGAGAGTCCTCTCCAGGGCAAACTTGCTAAAAGCTCTTTACATCAAGGACTGTCTTAATTTCACAGTACTTATGCAATCTCTGATATGATGGGGTTCTGCAGTGAGGACAGAGTTGCTCCATAATTGGTGATAATAAAGTTTCCCACCTTACTATGTATAATCAAGATGAACAGGGTGGGGAGAGGTGTGCTGGTAAGAGTGGGTGTGTTGATTTCTCGTGCAGCCTGTTTTCTTTTTCATAATTAAAGGCTTATGTTATAAAGTTACATAGGGGTGGACTCCTGGTAGAATCCTAGAAAGGATAAACAAGTTTTAAACAGATTTTGAATGGATATTGAAGACAAAGGTTATGAGCTATGACCAGATAAGTTTGATTCCAGAAGCCCAGCTGAGCATATTTGTAGTTAGACTAGAGCTTTAAGCTCACGACGTGTCAAGTTTGACAGCCAAGAAGTAAGCAGTTTTCATGCCATGGTGGAGCGTTGGATTTGAAGGTGGAAGGCTCGGGATTTGTTGAGGAGTGACTGAAGTGGAGGAGGAGGAAAACCGAGGTACAGAAACATACTCACACAATGGTAGCTGTAGCTGCAGCAGATGAAGTGTGCTAGGGGAAGCTGAGACGACTGATGTGAGAGACTGTGAGGGTAGAGATGTTGGTTCTTTGGCAGATGCCTTGTAACTTGCTCTGGGTGGAACTTTCAGGAGATGCCTAGTATATTTGCCCCTAGATCCTGCCAAATCAGCAGTCGCTACCAGGCTTCAAGTTTCATAAGTCTCATAAAATTAACGGAGATAATGCCACAAACCACTCTTTTCTCTCTCTCCCACCTTTTGCTATGTGTTGTCTTCCCCCCACCCCCGCCAGTAAACATTAGAAGTTGAGGTTGAGCTATTTCCAAATTATCTTTTCCTTCCCACCAGTCGTTTCTGGCAATGTTCCAAAGAGGGAGAGAAGATGACAGGTTTTCATTGGTCACTTAATTGTGCATGTCCATTGGTTTTTATGACTTCCAAATTCATATTTTTGTGTGCTTAGGGGCTTTTGTGACAAGGTGCTAATGGGTTCCTGGCTGGGCGAGCACCTGTGTCAGAAAGCGTTTCGTTGTGTCCCTTATTTTTCCAACTCTGACTGCTTCTGTTAGTTTGCATATATACCTTTATTGCAACCCCCGATGTACTTTTGTTTGTGGTTTGTGTTATTTTGTGGACATATAATCTGCATGTACAAAGGAAGCTGTTATTCTTATGTGCAAAAGAGTCTATTACTCTTAATACAGAAAGAAAATGGGAGTTTCAAATGAGAGCTCCACTTGCACATTGCCTGAGAGACAAGAAATCTGGGAGATACAGAAACGACTTGGACCACTGACCTGTCCAGGGATTTTCATCATACGATCTGAGAAGTTCAGCAAGGTGGGCTGTGGGTAGCTGGCACTTATCATGCTGCTGGAAAATCCCATTTCTGACTGTTAGGCTGCATGAAACGGTAGATAACAGTACCCTACACGGTTTCTAACAAAGTGCTTCCAAATGAACTCTTGTTGTAGCTGCTCCAGCCTTATGATTGTGAAAGTGAAGAGAAACAGTGTCAGCAGCTTTAAAAGAGAAAGCAAAGCATCCACAAAGTGATCTCCATATTAGACTGTGATCTGTGTTAGGCAGGAGACCTTAAGTCCCCTCAGGATATTGTGTCTAAACCTGTGTACTAGTTGCAGCAAGAAATTTCTTCTGCTTCTGAAAGTGAAGATAAAGACTAGCTTTTCTTCCTTGTTTTGCTGGTATTTCCTCTAATACAAGGTATTTATTGATGACCTAATGCATTTTGGAAGATAATATTGGTTTCTCATCTTATGGTCTGTGCAGTAAGTTAGCATTTTATTCCAGTCCAAATGTGGACAAAATTTGTTGCAGATTTTGGCCATTTTAGCACTACCAGCAAGTAAATCCAGGCCACAACTGTTACATGGTATGCTGTCCCTTGTTCTAAGGAGCAGTTTCTATAACATGGCTGTCATCAGCTTTTTTAATGGAAAATTATTAGACTTTTTTATGCTTCCTAGTTTGCTCTTGCACATTGGTTTGCCCTCCGCACTTCTCCAAAGTGAAAGACCTAGCTGATGAACTTCTGGGTGGGGAAAAACCAAGGTATGGCAGGTTTGGGGTGCACTAAAAATACAAGTAGAATAGATTTAGAAATGTGCTTGTTTAACAGACCTTCTGAAACTGAAAACCTATATGAACACAACAAAGACCTTAACTTCCAAATCTATAGGACAAGACATGAACAATAAAGCATCTCTTGAGACCCATAGAGTGTGTCCTGGCATAGGTCTTGCAAATAGTTTTTGTAAATTAGTTTATACAGTTATGTTATAAGAGAGATATAGCCAAGAATAGAGGAACAGGATCTATAAATGTGATTTTTATGACCCAAATGTGCATATGAAACATAGGACAGACTAGATTCAAAGTTCCCTATTGTGGAACCTGCCTTTAACATGAGACTTGCAGTATTTTCCGTTGTGCTCCAAAGACAAAGACAATTTTGTGCTAAAAAAAATGATTCTGTCTAAGCCTATATAAATTTAAATATATCTATTGTTTTTCACTCCCCTTTCCAGCCAGATTAGCAGAAACTATACTGTATGTGTTTATCCTTTCCAATTGATAGAAATTTTTCATGATTTTGTTTTAACTGACCTATAACCATTTTTCCTAAAAGGAAAATGTCCTGATACCTTAAAAAACAAATGTGTCTATGACCGCTGCTGGTCTGGTGATGAGGTATACAAGCTTTTGTTTTCTCTGTGCAAGGAAGAAGAGAGATTATGGTGGTTTGTTTTTTTTAATTTTCTGTCTCTGTAGGGTTTTTTGCAACTGTTTATTTCCTTGAAGGTTGGTCTTATAATTCAACAGTGTATTATAAAGCTTGTTCGCTTAGAAGCCTTCCATCTACCCCTGGCTAATAACAATGACAATGCATTGGGAACTCGTTTAACACATGGGCTGGACTGCAAGCTGTGCCCTGCTTGTGCCGCTGGGAGAGCAGCTGCCAAGGAGTCTTTTGAGGCTCTTTGGACTGACTTGTCCTCCATCCCAGCACTGCTGTACTTGGGACTTCAGGACTACTCTGTATTTATAGCTGGATGTCTGTACATGATACTCACAGAACCATCAAACTACAGGAGAAATCAGTGGCCACTGCCCAAACCCCAGCACTGTGCTGAGGAAGCAAGACAGCAGCTCTAAATCAGATAGATATTTGGGGCTTGAATCCTGCACCTTGAGTCCTTGTAATCTGTTATCCCCACAACCAAATTCACCTTCCAGATATGCTGCTGTGAGAATTTGAGTAATTCAATGTCATCAATTAAGTTATTCCAGAATTACTCCAGTGTATCTGAGAACAAAATTAAGCCTCTAGTCTGTTCTGGGAAATTAGACAGATATGTTTTTTTCTAAGTGGTTTCTAATACATTTCATTAGGAAATTATTTGATGAATGTCATTTAGGCATTGGGGATTGGTATAGTGTCTGGGGTTTGAACAGCCTGACAATTTGTAGCTGGCCAAAAGGAATGAAAGGCTAATATCTTCACAGAACACTTCAATATTTTTAATCTTCTTTTTTTTTTTTTTTTTTTTTTCTTTTTCCTCCCCTCAAGCATTGAATACTTCAAAGATGTCATAAAGACGTGGAATAGGAGATTCATTCCTAAGGACCTGGGAGTTCTCCAACTTATTTTCCCTAAATGAGTTGGCTATCTTAAAACTTAGCTGTCTCATGGTATTAGTTTGTATCTGTGTCAGTTGTTGTAATTTTCACAAGTAAGCAGTCTGCAAATGAAAGGCAGAGATTCAATTATAATTTTCTTAAATTGCGTAAAAAAATCACCTATTGTTCTGCCATGACTTCACAGTTTCTAAGGTACCAGAAAAACTTTACGCTAAGGCTGATGCAATATTCTTGGCTACAGAACAATTTATCTGAGTTCACTGGAAACCTGAAGGGAGGTGAATCCACCAAGGTCGGCAGCATGATTATATAATTTTTGCATTGTGAATAAACAGATGTTGTCTTTCATGAGTATTCACACCTATAGTATTGGACATTAGGTGAAGTATCCCAGCCTACTGATGCATCTAAAACAGGTTTGTTGCTGCCAAAGACATGGAAAACTTTTAAATCCTGTTGGATGCTGATATAAATGCTGAATATAATCCACTGTTGTTGGTTTTCACTCTCATTTCACTCACGTGTGGAACAGAGGACTAGACCTGGCTCTTGGTTAAAATTGCAGACTTTTTTTTTTTTTTTTTTTTTTTTTTAATATTAGCAGGGTACTTTGGATTTTTGCAAAGACAGGTGAAATCTGGCCCATTGGACCACTGCTGATTCCTCAAACTAGGACTTTAATAAAGGGTGTAATTAAAAATTACCTGCTGTATACAGGAAACAAAACAGTTACTCAACCAAGAAGTGGTCCTCAAATTGTGCTTTGGGCCATTTTTTGGAAGTAATATTACTATATATTAACTTAATCTTTTTTTTCTATATCAAATTAATGTGTCAGATGATCTGGTTTCTCCAGTTGTTCTACATCACTCTGGTGATACAGAAAAAAACTCATACCTACTTTGGCTAGTTTGCCTGTGCACGTTTGTCTTACACTGTCAGAACAAATCAAAGCTATTGAAGTATACCTGTAACTTTGGCGTAATGAATTCTTACTGCTTTTAACACATGAGCTCCTTCCTTGTCTTGGCTATTTCTTTTATTTCTTTTAACTCCTCTCTTCTGTCGTTCTGTTCTCAGGTCTGGACTAATGTCTCTTTTCTTACATGTGCGCCAGATAACTAGCTCTTCTTCCTTCATAAATATATACCTCACATTAGGTATGTTAATATTTACCTGCCAAAGAAATGGGAAGAGGGGTGGAAGTGGACCAGGACGGGCCAGAAAGCTTGAGAGACCATGTCGGTCAGTTTGTTCAGTCTCTGTCTTCTAGTTTAAACTGTATTGACTGTACTCTTGATCATAACTTGTTAGCAGCATGAAACGTCATTTCAGCTGCACACAGCAATGCACCTGCCTGGCCTCTTTGGCTGCTATGTTACAATGACAGGGGCAGAATAAGAGTAAGAGAATAGCAAGAGATAAATAAGTGGAGGATCCTTTTCCATATATGAGATATTTTTCTTTCTTTCTTTCTTTCTCTCAAGATGCAAACGTTAGCCTGACAGTGGTCAAAGAATAATGTCAAGAAAGGAAATGGAAAAGTTGAGAGTATTTATTGTGTTGGTATATCAATCTCTTACACACCCTGTGTAAAGACAAGAGAGTTCAAGCCTGTTAACTGAAGACTGTAAATTGTATTAATAAGTATCAGTATAATCCAGTGCAGTTAGAGTCTAACCACACCTGCATGAATATCTTCAGCTATGTTTAATCCATTTCTTAGAAGAAAACCCCCGCCCTTTGCATTTTTATTGAAGCACTTTGTCTTACTCTGCCTTTAGTCTTCAGTCTCTGTGGTGGTATATGATTACCGGTAGCACCTGGACGGTTGTGTGCAACACCTTCTACTTAATGTTCACAGTGAGGTTCACCAAACAAAGTGGCCATGCTATGGTTAATAAAAAGGTTTTATTAAAGCTTAATGAGGCTTAACAACAAATATAAATTGGGGGATCACCTTTTTCTTTGCCTTCCTTTGAAAAAGTAAGAAAAGCAAAAAGACAGTTTGTTCAGCTAGAACCTAGTTAGAAGTTTGTCAGGGAGCTGCAGAAGGAAAACTTAAGTGAGAAGAAGAATATTAATGTGATACTCATAACCCTTGTATCAAGGAATCTAGATCATTTCAGAAATGTGTAATTGGTGAAGTCCCAGTGAAGTCCCTTTACTTTTACGAAGAGACTGCTGGAGAGGCAGACAGATTAAGGGACTGTGGACAGGACCCTGGAGTCACTCACTTGTAAAATCAAGAACAAAGAGGAAAAATCCTCATATTCATCTTCTGTTCTGACCCACTTACTGTGTTGTTGCAAACAGTTAGAGTCAAATAACTCTGAATGTGATGTTTAAAGCAATTTTGCTAAGGAGAAACGAGCCTAACTTAAACCCGGCCGTAGCAAAGTGAATTATTTCTTTTTTTTACTATGACAGTTATCTTGAAATAGCTCTTTGATGAAATCCTCTCCTCTTTCAAGTCCTTGGAAAAACTCCTACGACAAGATTCATTTCACCTAACTTTAGACAGCTCTAGTGTAAACTTCTATATGTGAGCTCCCCATCCTCAACTCTCTTTATAGCTGGTGGAGAGAAATGGGGCCTTCTAGGGTACGATTCATCTTCCTTGTTTCAGATGGCTACTTTAGAAGAGAGAAATCTAACACTGTAAGTACCTGCCTCTCTCTGTCAGCTTTAGAGATGCTAGATGAACAACTTCAGTGGCATCACACTCATCTAGTCAGAAGAAACCCACCTGTTGTGACTTCAGAGGGGATTTGAACACCCACATTTTTTCCTTGGGAAGACATCACTGGCTGTATGTGGGAAATGCTGAGGTTCTTGCAGATCGGCAGTATGTTTTGGTTATGCTCTCAGCTGCTTTCACACCTCTACCTGTAGTCTCAGACTTCTGTTGCGTGAAAATACGTTTCACTGCAGAAAATCTGCTGAAGTTACATACGGGTTGTTTAAGCTTACTCTCAAAAGTATCTTCTGCTCTTCTGTAACTACAATGTCTTCATTCCTCTTCCTAAAAGTGCAAGTAAATGCTGTGAATCTGTGGACTCACTCATTCACCCCAAAACATTCTGGGAAAACTTTAAGAATCCATTCAGAGGAATGCTAAAAGAAAATAAGTTACTCTGATATCTCTTGTCTCCTTGTATGAGTATTCTTTCCATTCCGAGCTTAAGATAGAGATGAACCAAAGGAGAAGTAGGCATGGGCCATAATGCAAAATGGAAAATTTAGGAAATCATGTGCAATTGCTATATGGAGGTCAAGAATAACACTGAAAGAATGCTAGGCAGCAGTCAGTGTGTAGCAGCTCTTCTGTTGAGCTTTATCACAGTGTCTTGTGAAACAAGTTTAATCACTTAAAGGTAGGAAATAGCAGTTTGGCTTTTTTTTTTTTTTTTTTGTTAGTGAAAAAGAGAGACTTACTGGGGCAATACTGAAAGTGCTGTTTAGGTGCTTTCACTTTTTGTGTTTTGATTAGCCCTTTTTTAGGATATGTTCCTTAGCAAAGGTTGTCTGTGCAGAATAAAAGCAAGGTAGAATAAAAGCAAGGTAAAAATCTCCTGTGGTTTAAAATGGTCCGGTGTGTTGTGACTTGCCATTACACATGGTGAAGGGGTTGGTGGCATAATTTCTTAATTTGTTGGACTTTCTTCACTGGGGAGTGGGTATGTTTCAGAGGCAGTTGTTTCCTTGCAGCCCTTGCCAGTCAGGTGGCTGCATGGAGGTTGATGTTGGTGTCCCTACCCATGGTGGTCACCCGGGCACTGAGGAGCTGAGATTAGTGCTGAAAACGATGCTTTGGTCAACAGCCCATCTCCTTGGTTTGGTCTACATAAGTCAGCATAGCTTGACTGATTGCAGTTCTTACGTGATCACTGACAGTTTGGCCTGCTGGTTTTTGAGATAGTTTACTTTTTTCGACATTAAGAAGTGGAGATGGTTGACTTAAAGGAGCAGTTGCTGTAGCTGAAGTGCATGCACGGAAGCAGAGCGGAGGAACTTTTCATGTCTGTGGAAGGGTTTGATGTGTGGGTGGGAAAGAGGAAATCAGAGCCATGAGAGGCTCATAACAAGACTGCAACTGTAGGAGAAAAACAGGAGAGAAGGTAGGGTGGCAAATGATGAAAGAGGAAAGAGTATTTAAGTTGTCTATAACTCCTTGGAACCTCAAGGAAGGAGGGTCATTCTGTCCATTTACATAAATCCAAAATAACATAATTGCATAATAAAATAACATAATTGCTGCTGTCTTCATGTTATTCTGATGTGTGAGCAGAATTGATGACATTGTGGCTGATGTTTTGTCCCTTGAAAAAGGAATATTTCAGATCACTTTTCATCTGTTTTTATAGTCACCCTTCATGTTGTTTTGGTGGCATCCAAAAGAAACTTCACCAAATCTTTCTTGTAATAGTGGGACAATAACATGTCTTATAAGGAAAGAAGAGTCTTCCATATAGAGGAGAAAAAAAAACAAAAACCAAACAGCAAAAAAGACTTTGTGAAAATGACAGGTTCATGTGTTCTGTATGTTTGCAAGGGTGTAAAATAATAAACTAGCTTTCCCCCCCCCCCCCCAGCTTTATGTAATTAATTGCCTTTTTGGGGGTAGTTAACTGTAAAATACCTCAGCTATATTAACATCTAAAAGTGTGCTTGCCTGTTCCATAAGAAGTGCATTAGGATTTTCTCAAGATGAATTGTGTTACAGCAGTTTAGAACACTATGTTATCTGTGGTACCATTGTGTCCCTTCAGTTCTGTCCGTCTTCCTCTTTCTTCCTCCCATTCTTTCTCCCAGTAAAAATGTCTACTTGTGGTTTTGCTTCAGTGGTGTTACTTAGCAATTTATTTCCAATAATGAACACATCTGTACATACCTGATCTAAAGGCAAGTGAAGATGAGGGAATGTTTTCCCTTCGGATCAGTGGATTTCAGATGTGACACTCAACAGATGATTATCAAATGCTGAAATTCACATCTGAATAAAGGAGGGGTGTGTGTGTGTGTGTAGAAATGCTTTCTTTAGCCTAAGGGATAGCAGTCAATACAGAAAGTGAGATGAAAACTGAATTTTTGCAGAACGGAGGTTTCATTTTAACTAAGTATTTTTTCCTTTTATTCTTCTACTCTCTGTTTGAAAAAAATGTTAAACACGTTGAGTCAGGGAGGCATTCCTGTGCTGCATTAGAATAGCCATCAACGTCAGCCGAGACCATTTGGATCATGTCACTTGTCCTAAAGTGTGTAGCTGTTTTTAAAGAAAGAACATGTCATGTTCTGTACAGGGATCTTTAATGCATGAAACTTGTTTGAAGCAATAATAAATCAAGTCCGTGCTGCTAAAACCAGTGTCTGATTTTCCCTCGTGACAATCTCTATCTTTCCATGTGTAAAAACTGAGACAATAGCAAGAACAATTCTGCACCCAGAAGTATTGCAAATAATTTTGATCACAACTAAATACATAAATCTAGCAAAATAAAGAACTGTGATATAAATGTCCTATGCATTTGCTACAGTGTTTAATAATGTACTCTTTTTCTACAACCATCGTTACAGGAGGTTGCAAGCTGTGTAGAGAGGTTTTCATTATTCATGCTCTATTGAGTAGGCAGTTCTGCAGACGTTTTTCTCACCTCTCCTAAAAAAGTGGAATAATTAAGACCAAGTAGAGTGTTTGAGACTTATTTGCCTATCATTTTCCACTCTTTTACGCAAGTATTAGTTCTATTAGATTCAAGCCAGTTACTGGTGATGTAAAGAGAAATCAGGCTTTTGCATTTTTACTCTTTATTAATTACTCCTTTTGACTGTGCGTAGCCATAACTAATACAAGTAAAGGAAATGTAAATGCAAATCCATTTAAATTAATCTGGAGTAGTTTAGAATTGCAGGCTATTTTAGCAGCATGACTTAGTTTCAAAAGCCTTGTAAGAAGATGACAGAAATCTCAGTCCTGGCAAATGTTATTACTGTCTACAATGTATAGTAGTGTAATCATAATTACGAATGGATGGTGCTGAGATCCCTGTTTGGGCTTCAACTGGGGTTGAAGTTTAATCAGACAAGGGATTTAAGGGTCTGATTCTTTGTCACCTTTTAAAATGCCCTGCTCTTTCCTCCACTACAGATTCACTGGCTTTGGAATTGGGCAATAAATTATAAGTATGAAAACGTGTATTTTTTTTTCCTTTGATGTATAGAAAGGAAAAAAAACCCCAAACCCTCAAAGCAAATTGGTGAAGATTATCAAAGTGGCAGCACTAAGAGCTGGGGCCCCTGTAATAGGAGTGACCTGTGTCCAGAAGCGGAGGCAGTCAGGACACCTCCCGACCCGGGTGAGCTGTCCCAGGGGCGCTCCAGGAGCACCGTGTCAGTGCCCACGCACTCCTCCACTGAGAACATCAGCAAAGGTGCCAAGCAGCACCAGCTGCAATTAGGTTTGCTTTTTAAATATCAGTGGGCTCCAGTCCGCTAGGGATGGCAGAGAGATCAGAAGTGCATTTTGCATAGGCTAGGATTTGAACAGCAGACGGTAATGACTTTGAGTTACGTCAGGAGCAAACTTGACTTCAGCCAGTGACCTTGAGCTGAAAAACGTTAGCCCGTTATCAGTGCCCTGAACCACAAAGTCGCTTTGTATGTTTGTGAGTGTTTTTGCTTATGTAGATTGGTTTATTTATTTTTTTAATCTGGTGCAGCATAGTAGAGGTAACCATCAGTTTATTATAAAACCGAGTGCTCCATTGACCTTTCTCTTTCTACTCTGAGTGCAGTAGAAACCCGAGGTGGCCATCACTTGTTTGTTGTTCCACTCACTGGGCTGCTCGAGAACTTCCAATTTCCAGCAGCTCAGCTCTGAGGAGCAAACTTGAGCGTAGAGGCACAACATGTGAATTGTTGTGATTTGTTGCCATGATGACAGTGTCAACTTAACTACAGCTGACAAACAGTTTTTAAATAGAACATTTCAATTCATTATAGTATTCTCCATCTGTTTTTTTTCACTGTCTGCATACATGCAAAACATCTGAGAAATGTTACCACAATGGTTTAGTTTACTTATCTAGCCGCTAACATTAATTAGTTGTTGAGAGTGGTAGTTTAGGGAGCAAGTAAAATGATGAAATTCCCCCCTCAGTAAAGGAAACTATTTTTTCAACAAAAGATGCCCAGTAGACCTGCTTCCGCGTTTAGAGAGAGTTTTTAAATTTGATTATTTTTTTTTTTTTTTTAGCATAGGTGCTATATCATTGGGGGTTATTACTTTGTTACCTCTTGCTTTTTGCCATATTTTGCTTCCTTCCCAAAAGCATCTGCCACTGCTATTTCCAGTGTGGAACTGGTAACAGAAGGGGACCATCATTTCGTAATTAAATCAGGCTGCTGGGGTCAAATTTAGAGGGTTTTATTCACAGCTTTGCCACTGGCCCACTCTATGACCTTGAGCAAGTTGCGCATTGCTATATCTCAGTTTACCTATAGGTAAACTAATATTGACTTCCCTTGAGGGGATATCATGAGGCTTAATTAAGCGTCTGCAAAGATCTGTGAGATAGAGGACTGAAAGCTGCCATAGACATACAAATGACGACGATGATGATTTGTGCCCAATTGCACCGCTTCCCACAGAACTGCCACTGTAGCTGCTGAGCGGATTAGTTGTCAGGTGAACTATGAATCTATCAATTCATCCATCATTCTCCCCCTTGTAGATTGAGCCCAGCTGGCTAGCTTTGCTTATTAGTAGCTTTTAATAAATCAAATCATATTTGCTCTTTTAATTGTATCTTAAAGGGTAGCATGGTTCTTTGCTTTTAAATTAAAAACAGTGTGACAACGTAGACATTAGAAGCTGTGCTGCTGCTCTTGTACTCCACTGCTCTCAAGCTGTTGACATAAAACTGGGTTAAAAATATATGTTTAAGGAACCTCATAATTTTAAAACATGCAACTACTAAATTCTGGCAGAGGACTTGCTCTAGGTGCCTCTTTTGCAAAGTTTGGGTATCCTTGTTCGTAAATCCTCTCAGAGCACCGTCCCAGTAACCACATTTTGAAAATTATAATCTACTCATCCGCAGGAATCCAGGGTGAAAGGAGCTGAGGATAGCTGTTCGTTGACAGAAACAGCCATGACCATGGGGGGGGTGTCAAAATGATGTAAAATCAGATTAATGAATTATTCAAGATATACTTTATTGTGATTTTTATTTTTAAACAACAGCGGTCAAAAAAGCAATGGGAATAACAAACTGGCATGTTTTATTTTTAATCTGGGGCCAAAACTGTATCTTACAAATCTCATTAAAATGGAGTATATCCACTAAAATATTGATAACATAATTTCCTTTAAATTTGGTTCTCAGTCATATGAAAAGCAAAGGGCCTACATGGAAATGGATACTCTTGGAGGAGTCCTACTCATTGAAATCAATGGAAGTAGCCCAGGTGGCTACTTTTGCCCATTACTAATTTATAGTAAATCAAGCAATACTTCCTTTTCTAACATGATCTGAATGCCAAGTCATATAGGAATTCCTCACCAAGTGCAGAAAAGGGTTAGGGTTAAAAACAGCAGGAGTTTCCCCTGGATTTCAGATAAGGTTTTGCCCAATATCGTATTGTATTTTAGATCATCAGCCTTGGAGTTTTGTGGAGTTTACCTTTCCATCAGATGCAAAACTTGATTCAAGGGTGCCTAGCAGGTAAAAGTGAAAAGGGGCCGTTGGGCTCTTTAGCCATCCCGAAAAACTTCACCCTCTAACTTTACTGTTTCTAGAGGAATTGCATAATGATGATAATGCATTCAAATGGCAAGCAGGAAAATCAACACAGCGCGTGCGGTCAATAATTTCTAACTCTTGAGAGGAGATCAAAGAGAAAAGCAGCAGGAGGAGGAGTAGCCTTATATAAATGTAAAGGAAAAACTCTCAGTAACTGAGATAGCGCTATGAGGAGATAACAGAATTCAAAAAGATTTATTAAAAAAGCAAACAAAGTAGTTAACCGGAGAATTCAGCTACTGGAACATAAACCGAACACGCTAAGCGGAGCAGTAAGCTGAAGCAATATATTTTTGGACGTGCTGGTCCTGCGTTTGACCCAAAGGCCCCCTTTCGCACCATAAAAGGGTGTGAAAAGCACAGATGGCTTTGAAACCCTTACCACCATACGCTGGCAATAGGAGGAAGGATCTCTGACCCTTCAGCAGGGGGACAGGCTTGGAATATGTGCCGAAGCCGGGCTTCCCAGCAGGAAACGGGACAGAGTGCTGGAGATCCCCCTCTCCGGGCCCGGCCGTCGCAGCTTGTAACTGCTGGTGGTCTGCAGGGCCGGGGCAGGACCCTGGCGGGATATGGCCCGAGCGCACGTAGGCCCAGGTGTAGGCCCGGATGAACGTTTTGGGGGAAAGGCGGTATATAACTGTTAAAGCCTCCACTATTCCTGTGGTTGTGTGCGTGGCTGAGCAGTGCAGGTTTCTTCAGAAGCAGCGTCGGCTAGTGTTTCGCTCCCCTAGGTATTTAAAAAAAACCAAAAAGGTACAGCAGCAATGAAAAAGGGATGCTGCAAATAAGAATAGCATCTCGTGCAAAACAGCGATGTGTCCAGAGCGTACAGCCACCTTCAGTTTCTTTGAAATCAGTCAGGAGTGGGTTTGAACGCCCGTCAGAAGGGTTTAAGAAACTGGAAAGGTGACATTCAGTGAGAAAGTGTGCACAAGCATTTGAGATAAGTGTCCAGGTAGGTTGGCAAAGGAGACATCAGTTTGGCTAAAGTCACTACTGTAAGGAGCAGATGAGGCAGACCGCTGGAGGCTGTTTGAGCTAATGATGTACACAAGTGCAGGAAAGCACAGATATAGTTACGGCAAGGGCCAGACAGTCAAAGAATTTAGGCAGAATTTCTTTACAGCGGAATACACTACAAAGGTCAGGAATTAGAGCAAGAGAATAGTATAAGGAAAATACTTTTGTCTATGTATTAATGTTCTTCTTACACTTCCCCATAACTACTAGTCCGTAACAAAAAAAACCCAAACTACTATATATATATATTAATAGTGTGTCTAGGGATGTGTTGTTTTTCTAACATCAGCCTGTAAATTGGAGGGGGGAGTATTTTGTGTTGAAGTAGCTCATCTCTTTCACTTACAGAAAATTTTCCTCTTGTTCCCTCCCTGACCTCTTTATTTTTTTTTTTATTTTTTTTTTTCCTAAACCTGAACAGTTGTCTGAAGTGACTTCACTCCAGGATCCCACAGTTGGATAAAAAGAACAAAATACAGAAAGATAAGTTCTTAAAATCACTCCGGGCTTTCTTTAATGGTAATCATTAGCCCTGTTCTGAACTCTATTGACAAAATGCTGGAGTAGTCTTGAAAGCCGAGTGAGTGCTCTTTTAAAGGAAGAAGTGGTTAATTAGAAGATCTAATGCAAGTGACCTAATTCTGCAGCTCAGCGCTAACTTTTCAAACACACAATAACATAAAGATTGGAAATGATACATATTGATTCATGTAAGTCAACAAGTTGAAATCTTGATTGGGAAGCTAATTTCTCCATAGCTATTTAAAATCATCATCTTCTTTCCAGACCAATACCAGGTATTTTTTGCCTGCAATTTGATAACCAGCATGGAGCCCATGTATTCATATGTACAGGGAGCCACAGAAACATGGAGAAGATGCTTAATGGTCAAAGGAAGAGGCAACCGTGTTGTTACTCATGAGCGGCACAGCTCTGAGCTGCTAAGTCATCTTGTAGCAAATGCAAATGTTCTTGTTTTCTAAAAAAATAAATAGGAATTTACTTTTAATCACTCATACAGCTATTGTTGAGGATTGAAAGCTATTGCTAAGAGTATGTGAATGTTTTCACCGTAAATCAGAGCATGCGAAATGTCACTGCGTTTTGGATCCAAATATGTCTCTTTTAAAGACAATGCTATTTTCTGTCCCCTTCCCTCAGCTTTAAGTAGTAAAGATATGTAAAATAATTTTTCTAGCTGCAGGTGGACATTTTAGACATAACTCAAGAGGATAGTATAAATTATTTCTCACTAGGCCTGGTAAGATTAATGCGTAATCTACCAGCATTGTTCTGGTTTCCTTTTTCCGTAGACGGGATGTGGGTATATTGTGATTCCTTACAATGCCTTGCTGTAGTACCTCACCTGAACTTCAGGAACAGTTGCTCTTTTGTATGTTTATAAAGGCATGCTGCAAAGGAGGATCTTCACATCCAACTTCGAACGTCCAACTAGGGTTTGTGAACAACGTTCCAGAGGACCTCCCCTCCACCCATTGACTGTCTTTGCATGTCTGGCTCCTGTCTGTAGGGGCTCTGAATCACACCTGGCCTAGACATCTGTGATATTGGGTCCAGAGGGCTTTCTTGTCTATAATGTAGCTGCTGCACATTTATACATCATTCCTTTTTTAATTTCTGTGGGAGTTTTGTACGAGTCAGATGTACAGGGTTTGTCCCAAAAGAGGAGGTATTTCAGCTATAGTAGGGTACGTTAGTAGTGTATTTAGATATGGAAGTGTTAAAGTGGCAAAGACTCCAAAGCATTGGTATGTGAATGCTAAGAAGTCTGCAAATCTGGTAGCAGTAAGAATAATTCAAATTATTTTTATAACCCAGATGCCCTGTTTCAGAATAATTTATCCAAAGTTCCAGGCCCAGTGAAGGTCCTAAAAAGTATTTATAAATAAAGATATGAGGTTCTCTCAACCTGGCAGCACCTTGGTATTTTATGTGAAAATTTAATTGTGCTATGGAGTATGTACACGCTCTCCTCTGGTGCCTGGAGAGTTTATGCCCTTAACTTCATTTGATTTCCTGGAAGAGGCTTTTGGGGCGCCAGGTCAAAGCAACTTGTTAGTCTCTTGTGACAATTGAGAATGAAGATTTTGGTGTCTTTTCATGGAAAATGTTGGGAGTTTGGCTGCAGACTAGACTAGTTCTTCTTTCAGGCTGACTTAACAGTTCCATAGTGCAAAGGCCGAGCTATGAAGATAGTGGCTGAGTAATGCAGAGAAACTGGTCATCCTAAGAAGTAGGAAACTCTTTTTTCTTTCTTTCTTTCCTTTTTTTTTTTTTTTTTTTTTTTTTTTTAAATGAGACTCTTTGCTGCTGTTAAATTAAGTGAGCTGGTTTCAAAGAGATAATTTGTGGGGATCATATGTATCAAAGAGAAGAGCTAGCTGATAAAAGAAGCATTGGAAAAAACCTCAAAATAAATGGCAAAAATTATTTGATTCAGGATTTTAGTCATAAGGAGTTACTGTTATATGAATACAATGTAACTAATATTTAGTATTGCTATTTCATGACTGCTTCATAGCTCAGGCACCAATGTAACATAGTCTCATGCTTGTCTATGGCATACACTGATGGTGCGACTTGGGTTCAGTCATTCTACTTGATCCCCGGATTGCTGGCTATAGGTTATTCTTGTTCTGTGATGTATCAGTTAAGAGAATAGCTTTTTGACTGAAACTGGAATAAGCTGGGGAACAAGTAGTGCACTGGTTTGTGATGGGAGATGAGACCAAATTTATATACATGGATATTCCTCCACTAGGAGAGATTCAGGCTACTTTTAAGAATTCCAGTGTATTGAGTTATAACAACAAAAGCAATTGAAGTAAAAATCCAGCAAGCGGATTTCAGTAGAGTGTAGTCTCTTGTACAGTATGGCAGCATTTACCTCTAATCAGTTTTAATTCAGCTCCAGTTTGTAGTAACTGAATATGATTTCCAGCTGATGGAGGCTTAGGCAGATGCTTACACGAAGGGTTCAGTTGTATATAGATTCTTCTTTCCTATCTAATAAATTTTTCCCAACTAGTTAGTAGTTTCACTAGAGAAACTGGCATGAGCGCTCCTGTACCTTCCCATCTCTGTAAGGCTTTATCTCCAGACAAGAGTTATGCCACGTTGATAATGTAAGGAAGCCGTTGCATGGCTGTGTTTGTTGTTTTTGTTTTTGTTTTTTTTTAATCTGTAAGAATGAGCTCTGGGAAAATTGGCAGATGTAAAATTATTTAGTCAAATCTAGATGAGACACTGTAAGGAACTTCTAAAGGACTTAACTGGCTGCATAATGATACAGGAAATTCATTGATTATAAATGCAAAGTAATGACCACTGGGATAGAAAAATGTTACTATTTGTCTAACTGTACTATAAAATAACCATATCAACTCAGGAAAGAAACCCAGCTATCAATACTGGCAGTTACTTGAGGACATCTGCTCAGTGCACAGCTTCAGTCAAAAGACAGGTTTAGGTACACGAGGAAAGAATAAAGAATAATATGGAAAATGCAGTAATGCCATTATGCAAATGGTGCTGGTTCATCAAATGGGTGACACCATCTCAAATAGGGTATTACAGATTTACCAGGAGTTCCGAGTGAGGCAAGAAGAATGATCAGGTGCAGGGGAAAACTCTCATATGAGGAGAGATTGAAAAAACTGGGATTACTGCCTTCGAGAGGAGATGAATAAAAAAGAACTTGATAAGACTCTAACATTCATTAGTTTGCATAAAGAAGGCAGTTTGGGAAGAGCTTTTCTCTCTATTTGATGATACAAGAACAAGGGAACATTAGAGAAAGGTGGCTGATTAATATCTTTTCACCTGATGTGCAATTAGGTAATGGACTTTGCTCTGGGAAGTTGCTAAGGAATTTGATGTGGTTTAGGAAAAGGTCTGTTGATTTATGTGAATGAGAATATTCTGTGTTGTTATTATCTATTAAAAAAAGACTACTAAGAGAGATCTGAAATGATGTGCTTTAGGTTTGCACTCTAATTGCTAGGAGACATTGCAAGGACGCTTTCTTGGGGGATGGGTTATCCCAGATCTGCCTAGTGCAGGGTTTTTTTTGCATTTTCCGCTGATGCATCAGGTTCTGCTTATAGTTCTAGATGAAACTAGATTTGAGCCCATGTGGTAATTTCTGTGTTCCTGGTTGTTTCATTGTCAGGCTATTTCAATAGCTGTTGATGCCAGCTCAAATTTACAGCCATATTATGTTGTGCAAGCTACTTGTGGCATGAACTGTCCTTCTGTTTGGAACTTCTTCAGCATTTACAAGACAGTGGGTCATGGTCTATGAGCACAGTTATAGGCACAGTGGTAATACAAACAACAAATAGTAATTGTCCATGTGAACATTTAGAAAACATCCTCAACTACAAAAATAAATTACTACTGGTAGTAGCAGTTATGCATCATATGTGGGAATTGTTTATTATTGCAATTGTTACGCTTTCCTCTCTCTATGCAGGAAAGAGCTTATGGCAGGAGAGAAGATATTAGTGAGGAAAACATTTCCCCTCGAAGACCGGTGTCCAACACCACCTTGAGGTCCTCACTACAATAATGGTTGTTCTTTTTGCCTAATCCCCAACTGGCAGGACTTCACATTGCGAAAGCATCACAAGACCTGCTTTACAATCTCAGCTCAGTATTGGAGTTAGCCAAGGAAAATAGACTACCTTTGGCCTTCAGAGACTCTTAGGGCTGTATCTGTCTCATGATACATGTGTAAAGTTAACCATACTACTACAGCATGCCCTAGAGAGGAGAACATAGTCCTTGCAGTATTTGTTCCTTCACTCTTCTTCTAGCGATTGCTTGATTATAGAAAAGCATGATTGCAGAAAAGCAGCCTGTAGATTACATGCATACACATATAACCATATGTACATACAAGTTTGTGTGTACATACAGACATATATATGTACCCTAATATATAGACAAACGTCTATAGACATCTGAATATTTTTCGAAGGAGATGACCACCTCCTGCTGTTGAAAATTCTTCAAGGGAACTCGGTGCACCAGTGTGTAGTCCCAAAATAAAGCACTGAAAATCTCGGCAATCCTATGAGGTTAATAAAGTTCACTGTTGCTTAAATGAGATCAGTGTAATTCACTGCATCTCTAGCGGAAATTAAATTTGTGTTTAAAACTAAGGAGCAAACCAGCCCAGTTCAGGAGCACATTTGGGATGCAAAATACATTAGGCCTATTGCACGTTGGTTATAGCTTTTGGTGCCTTGAACTCCTCAGATGAACTACTCGTATGATATAAGAAGTTACTTGTGGTATTATACATACCATTTATTATCTGAACCTTTTTTTTTTTTTCTTTTCTCTCAGCTCTTCCAAGAAAAAAGGAGGAGAAAAACTGGAGAACATTTGTTCAGTCTATTCAACCCTTATGGCAAACTAATGAGACAGTAACCATCAAGCCCCCTCCTTTGTGCAGATAGTTATCTGCTTTGACAAGCGAGTTTGCTGCACTGCTTTGATTCTTACGCATATACAAGAGAGAATCAAATGGGGTTGTTAACACAGCCCATAAGAAGCCATCAAACTTTCCATCTATCTGACATAAACCTGTGTTTTTGTTGTTTTCTGCAAACAGTGTAAGAGGTTTCTGCTGCGTTCCGGAAATGGATGCACAGCACAGCCAAAGGATTATTATTTTCTTTTCCTTCCTTTGAAAATGAGTATGTGGAGCTTTCCATAGATATTTAGCATGGAAGAGAAGCTGTGGTTTGTCATCAGACTTCATTATTAAAAATATAATAGCATTATGGGTTCTAAGTACTGGCAGGTTTTTTTTGTTATGGTTCTACTGCCTAGTAGATTGCACTAGGAAGTTGGAGATGAAACTACTGTATGCAGACAAATCCATATTGTTGCTGTCTGCGTGCTTGCTGTGAAACTGCTCTACAGCTATACAGTTTGAAAGCAGAATCTCATGAAAGTAAAATCAGCATAAAAGTCAGGTTTAGACTTCTATATTCATATTTATGAATTTGAAAAACCTCCACCATGATCTTATCTGGAGCTGTGGTAGCAGTTGACAACAAATGTGCCCTTGAGAAAACTGTGTACGGTAATGCAATGGAATTGAGGATGTTCCTAGTACTACTTGCTTGCATTGATGTTGTTATTAATAGCAACAGTGATAATTATTATTATTATTAGAAGCTTGGGTGCCACAGAAGGTTTCTGCTGGCCTGCAACTATTGCTCAGCCAACTGGCTTTGAGTTTGTAATAACTACTGTGTAATGAATTTACCTTTGTACTCTGTTCACAATGCGGGGTGACTCTGTTCTCCCAGACTGTTGTGTTTATGGGCTGCTGAAAATTCAAGGTAATTAAATTTCTTCTGCTGAAGTACTCTGTTTATGGTAATGCTTCTGTTCAAGCCACGCTAATTTGTATACATTTCTCAAACAGAGAGTCCCCACTCTTCCCCTACCAGTTTTTTTCTGTAGATCCATGACCATTCTAAATAAAACTCAGTCTTTTTTAATAAACTACAAATTAAAGTTCCTCTTGCCCCTTTTCATTAATGGGATAAAAAAAGTTCTGGTTTTCTGCAGTTACTAATACTCTGTTGAGGCTTTTGAGGTGGTCAGGTAGAGATGTCTTGGAGCATGCTGTGGTGTTTGGCAAAATCAGGCAAAAGTAGTTAGGTTTTTTTTTTTTCTCAGTTGCCAATCTGTATTGTTAGCAGAAAAATGTCTTAAAATAAAACTTGACGCAGGAGGCTAATTCAGGACTAGCGGGCAGAATGAGCCACAAAAGAAGGTGCTTCTTAGCAAGTGTAAATACAGCAGTGTAAAAATAAGAAAAGATGATAAATCTCATTCTGATTCAACCTATATATATTTTTTTAATAGCCCTTTTAAAGACACAGCATTGTGGTTTATGAGGTGAGTCCTCCAGTATTTGGACAGAAATCCATTAAATTCGGGGCCTGAAGACTGGACAGTTTAAGACATACCAAGACTAAGCAGAGACAGTTTTGGGGCTTGTAGTGACAAGGTAGTAGTCAGGAAGGAGGAACATTTCCTTTAATACTTATAACAGTGCTTCTTATAACAATAATTTGGACTCCTGGTGAACAGTTTATGAAACCTTCTTTCCTATGGGAACTTAATTCATTGAAGGTGTTCAACTGATTAAGTGAACCGCCCAGAGTGCCAATTAAAAGGGTAGACTTTACTTAAATTTTCCGTATTTACAGTACTCAGAAATCAAAGCCAGCCTGATCTGTGTGGCAACCTCTGTTACAAAGTCCAAGTGTCTACGTTGTTTAAAGGGCTTGTATCTCATTGTTTAAATAGCCTTTTGATAAGCAACAATATAATAGTGTTGGTGATTGCCTTCAGATTGGCCTATCGGGATGGCCTTTTAGGCTGTAGTCCTGAGTGTTTCTTTTTGCTTTGTACCCGTTTTATTAATAAACAAAGCACACAGGTCTTTGAACTTCCAACCAGCACAAATGCCTGTGTGTTATGTATGCGTGGGATCACGTGTTCATGTCTGTGTGTGGCATTTTGGTTTGGGGTTGTGTTTCTTTTTAGATGGAAGTGGTTGCTGAATAGAGTATTTGGTCAAGGATTTTTAAGTTACACTTCTGTAATTCAGATTTAATTAAAATTGTTGGTGAAGCAGAGAGGAAGCCATAAAGGTAGAGAGAAAAAAGGTCAGAGAGGAATGAGTAGAGCAAAGGGGGGGGGGCGCTAATATGTGAATAAGATCATAAGAAAAGAAACCAAGAGGAGGAAGAGCAAGAACTGAGAAAAGGAAGATGAGAGAAACTGGGGGGTGATTATTTGCAGAGATTATTTTATTTGCAGAGTTACTAATCCCAGTGCTCTGACTTGTTACTTGTTTGGCAGCATAGTGATGTTTTTGTTGAGAAGGAATAGCATGGCATAAGTTTTCCAGGATGGATGCAAGGATTTGTTTTGTTATCCAAATACAAATACATCTAAAGCTCATGGTGATCAAGGAATTTCTTGTGTTGCCTCTGCTGGGAATTGTCCTTCGGTTCCTTGTTGTAAGTTCCCACCTGAACAAGGTCTTCATGGATGTCTTTACGTTGCTGAGAGAGGGGAATAACAGCGTCACCCTGCTGTTGTCTGCTCAAGTTTTGCTACCAGCTTCAGTAGCAGGCCTGCTGCCCTCCATTTATACCTGCTGGGGAAGATGAATCAGAGTCTGCAGTGGGAAAGGCAGTTGACAGGTGTGTGGGGTTAGTCTGTATGGCAGCATGTGACATATCAAAAAAGAAAGGAATAGACCTTGTTTCTGATCGGACTCTCAATAAGCTCTGAGTTTGGGAGTAAGCCTGCAAGATCTGCAAAGAGTTGTCTGTTGAGTTTATTCCTAACAGAACATATTTCACCTGACCTGGACTGGCCATTGAAAGTGGAAAGTCTGCGCTTGATAATTATGGCTTTATTTTTACTGGCTCTTTGAATACTTGAGCTTTAAAACTGGTAACCTAATATGTTGGTGCATTAGGAGAGGCACCTTCAAATAGTGACCTATCTTTAATCTGTAAAGTATGGGGCACACCTGTAGCATGGTAAGCATAAAATACCACTACAACAGTACTCACTCCACTTGTTCACTTATAGGACCATATAGGACAGGCACTGCAATACATGTCCGTGAAAATATGGTTTGTAATATTAGATGACTCGTATACTCAGGAAATATTGAACATTATGGAGCATTTAGTATTTGTGTTTGAACTGCTATAGACTTGAATACCTCTGATGCTCAGAAATAAATCTAGGGAAGAAAAGAAGAGAAATGCTGGGATCGATGTTGGTGGCTAGTACTAAGAGTAAATAGAAGTACGAACATTTATTTAACTGTTTCTCATAATCCAAGGATATTCTATCAGCCACTTAGTTATGAACATGCTTCTTTCTCTTTGATAAAAGTACTTTTTCTTAAAGGATCAATTAATTGTCCAGTAAAATATGTTAGAGATTAGGTTTTGTAACTATATAGGGTCACAAACCTCTTTACCCAAAATTCTGGTGCAGAGAGGCATCAGCAGTTATTTTTTCTTAGCTTTTTATTCTTAGCTTTGACAATTGATCTTCAGAAGAATTTTACTCAGGAATCAAGATTATTTTTGAACACAAGAGGGGACGTATACCTGCCAACATTTCTCCTCTCTGAAAAAAGATGTGTAGGAGATGTATAAAGATACCACTTCTGCCTTGCACTGGAGGGTTTTCTGGAGGGGTGACAGCCTGGAAACATGGCAGTTGATTTTCCTCCAAAAAAAGGAGGTTTTGAAACTGACTGGCTTGCATGTGGTGTTGCTCCCCCTCCCCCCCTGCCTTCCACCTTTTTTTTTTTTTTTTTTTTTCTTCCCCCCAACATGAGATGGTTCTGTGGAATAATAAGCCTGGCCAGTTTGGGATCTGAACACAATCTCACTCACTCTCATGTTGTTTGGCACTTGAACAGGAGTGACAGGCTTTGGTTCCTTTATCAAATAACTGAGTGTATCTATTTTTGTAAGCCGTGTCATTGGCTGAAAAATGCAGGTCCCTCTACAATTATGGGGCATGACCGGGAGGAACAGAGGCAGCCGGGCTTCTCTTGGACTCCTACCAGTTAATTGAAATTCTACTCCAGCCAGTTGAGATGGGAAGTGATATGAAGATGTGGAAAAACCTGAGTTGAATTGATTTTTCCCTCTCTCCCCCCCCCCCTTTTTTTTTTTTGTTTAAAGAGAAAAGAAAAAGATAATTGTTTGTGTTTATTAGGGGAGTTTAATACAAGTGTTGAGAGAGAGACCACAAAGAGTGGGGGCTCACATGTATCACTGGTTTTGTTTTCTTTTGCATTTTCTAAATGAAGAGAGAGAAAAAATTTTGCATACTTTCACCATATTGACATGTATCTGTAGCTCAGCTTGCTAAATTTAACCAGGGAATATATACATAAACTATGTTAACATTAGTATTGTGGCATTTTTGGTATACCTGCCCACCAGTGCTTGCCTGCTACAACTTTTGCTTACTTCTAAGAATTTTCAGACGTGAACGCTAATCCTACTTGACTTTTTTTTATTCTTTCTTCTTGGTGAACAAATGCTCAGGATTCTTCCACTGTCAAGGTTTTTTCTTCTCAGGGCCTAGGGAATGATACAGTGGTAACAGTAAGGCCAAAAAAAATGCTTCAAGCTTTCCTAGAGCAGCAAAACTTTTTTTCTATCCCCCACCATGTGAGCACTTGCCATTAGAGGTGTCTGTCCTGTTACTCAGACCCACTCATTTGGATTACCACCAGTTCAAAAGAAACCTTTTTCTTCTGACTTTGTAAGAACATACGTATGCATTTGTTCCAAATTCAGGACTTTGAAATTCATGCTAGACTTCAGTAGATTTAAAAGAAGTGAGAAGAGAGGTAAAATCTATTGTGTACACATACGTCATAAATATCTCTATATTTTCACAAATACCCTTGTAAACATGTGTTGTAATTTTCCCAAATAAGTAAGCTGCCAAAATATGCCTACCCTTGTGTACCAGCTAAGGGTGTGGTAGCACTGAAAAGTGTATGGGTTAAACTTGTTCTCGTTTTTCTCAAGGAGGAATGTGGTATGAGGCACTTTGGAAAAGCTATTGTGAAATCTTCAGCACTGGGTTTGGTTGTTGGTGGTTTTCTGTGGTTTTGGTTTTAGTTCTTTTTAATGACTGCTGCTGCTATAAATTTGATCCCATGAAATGATGGGCAACCTTTGCTTCCATAAACATTAATGGAGGTTTAAGGCGATTAATATCCCTTTGGATCAGGCCTTTGTATAAAAATTCTCAATTGTTATAAACACATGTGCCATTATAGGCTTAATCCTGAATGAGTGATTTTCCAGCACAATTAGGTAAATCTCCAAGTTACCAGTTCACCTGGCTGATTAAGCTCATTGAAATACCCTTGTGCACTAACTTGGAAATAGTTTGACTTTGCTAATATTGAAAAATAAGCATGAAATTGTATAAGTAATAAATAAATATGACTTAGGCTTTGGCCACAATTTAAGAAGGAAAAATCTTTGGGAAAAGGCTGGAAGCATGATATTAACTGGGTTTGGTTTGATATTTGGACAAAGAAATCACTGCTCTGAGCTGAGCAGAGAGATAAGCGCCTTGACTTGCAATAGATTAAGAGCCCTGCATTGGTTAGAACAAACCATGTTTGAGACTCTCCCCAAGTGCCGCCACGTTTAGATTTAAGATTAACTGCAGCAGAATGGCGGAGCGGCTGTTTGTTTTATGAAACAATCACTAATGACATTAAACAGACGGTGCCCCTTCCAACACGATTGTTCATTTGCGATAAACTGAGAGAAGCCCACAAGAGATTGGAAAAGAAAACTCATAAGTGCTTCATTTTCAGGCTCTTACAATGTCCTATTGGAGGTGACAATTAGTGAAAGAGAAGAAGAATCTAACTCCTAACGCATTTAGAATGCCTTTTTTTTTTCCCTCCCCCAAATAATTTGTAAATATTAGCTTTACTCTATCTTTATACCAAGGAGCTGCATGGTAATAATATAATGACAAGGTTTTCTGTGCGGATTTTTTCTAACTCTCTCCCTCCCCTCACTCCTGTCTGTGCGAAGCCCATATTAAGCATTAACAGTATTAAAAAGAGTGTTATCTATTAGTTCAATTAGACATCAGACATTTACTTTTCAATGTATTTGAAGACTGATTTGATTTGGGTCCAATCATTTAAAAATAAGAGAGCAGAGCTGTGTACAGAGCTGTGTACAGATATCTGTAGCTCTGAAGTCTTAATTGCAAATTCAGATAAGGATTAGAAGGGGCTGTATCTCTGTAGACCAAAGGTATTTGCTAATACCTGAGATATAAAAGTGGTTAAATTCAATATTTACTAATTTAGGATTTCCACTTTGGATTTTGATTAAGCTTTTTGGTTGAAAACCCCACGTTATTAAGCTGTGATGAGGGAAAAACCAACCCTTTCATAAGCCTCACTTTAACGCTTTATTTCAAATAATTTATTTTGGACCTTCTAAAAGCTGCTGCAGTACTTCATTTAAAGAAAGAAAAAACCCAATGAAACAAACAAAAACATTGTCAAAGGCCTGTTGTGGCATTAAGCTTTTGTTTTGTACACAAAGAAATATATTAATAAAAAGTGTTTTTAAGTGCTTATTACCGAGATGGTTTGTTTTGAAACACAGGCTTTTTCACAGCAGTTTTTACACTTCATTGTGTACTATGAAAGACACACTAAGTAGAGGTTGTCAGGTTCCCATCTGAAGTAGACTACTGCTGGGGAATGGAGCCATTTATGATGCCACTCAAGCAGGACTAATCTAGAGTAGATCTCTTATAAATAACCAGCCAACAAAAATACTAAATCATTCCCTGTTTCTGATTGAAGCAGGCAGAATTGCTGTTTTAAAGAGCAGGGGATGCTCCTTACGAAGACATACTGAAAGAATTAGTGAATCCCCTGAATATAGTGGGACATCAAACCTCAGCCCTTCTGGAGGAATCAAAGCATTGGTTTCATGTAGACTAGCTTTTTGAGAGTTATGCTTTGTTTTTCAGGCTATCATTTGATAGATAGGTGCTCTGCAGTTTTGTTTTTGCGTTATCGACTCTGGCTATTGTAAACCTCCTGTTGTAAAACTTCACGCTGTATGTTCTAACTTGCTGTAAGTGGTCTCCCTACACAGTGTAAATGCTGATTTATGAACCCTGCCTTCTCCAGCCAGGGTTCCTGAGATCGCACCCTCCTAGCAAGGGCTGGGCTACAGCTGTCTTTTGCGCTTTAAGACGTGTTTCGGCAACATGGTGCTCAGGCTTCCAGACCTTATTTACATGACTAGTCCCTCTTATGAATAATTGAACTTCTGTATATTGCTTATGGAAAAGAAAAAAGAAAACCCACTTCAAAGTCATGTCCTCCCATTAGGAAATAGGTTCCTGCTTAAAAGGAAGGATATTCATAATTTTTTGAGGCTGGAGCGGCCTTTCTGTCTTTATGCTTAGGCATCAGGAGTACGTAATTATTTTTAAAATAATAATTCTGCATTATTGAGGTGAAGGACTGGGAGGGAGAGTAGGACGATACTTTTGGCTCTAAGGATATGCTCTGCAATTTGCTGATTAACTTAACTTGCCTCTTGTTTTGAAAACTAACTATTGCTTTAGGGATTCATGAAATGCGGAATGCACTTACTGATTCAGTGCTGCAAGTCTCACTGGTACAGAGAGCAGCCAGCGCTGACGCCAGGCATTGGTAATGGCACACCTTTGCATGCAAACATCTACCCACTTTGCTCCTTCTTTTCTCTTTTTGGAGGAAAATTCCTTGGTGAGAATTAATCTCGGGATGAATAACTACCCCTCATGCTGTAAGGAGTAGGAGAGGTCCACTGTGCACCTAGTTTTAAGGCTAGAGAAGTTTTGTTGAGTTTATTTCTGTTTCCATCATCTTGGATTTTTTTTGTTGCAGGTGTTAAAATCTCCAATTGGTTATTAACAAAGACCCAGGGCAGAGATCAAATGATTAGTTGCAGAAAAATTTGAAGGGTGAATGTGAAAAAAATGCAAGAAATGGCATCTGTAGTATTTCCTGCAATAACATTTAGTAGCTATATCTTTCTGTCTGGCTGTACTAGATCAAGTATCTGAATTCATTCCACAAAGATGGTCTAAAAGTTCTGTAAAAATCATTATGTGGGCGATATATATACATTTCCTAGGACTTTGGATGTTTTCTGGAAGTTGCTAGTGTCTAAGAAGCTGCGCATAACTGTAGTTTAGATATTTCCTAATGCATTTCCCAGCCATGTTGGTTATTGTTCCAGGCAGGTCAATAATAAAAGGAAAAGAATAAAAATGACCTTGCTGGAATAAAGGTTTGATAAAGGTCCTTTCTTATTTTATTAGTCTCTAGATTAGTTTTGTGCTGGTATGAGTTCATTCTAACTCTATTGAAGTAAATCCTTTCGAGTCCAGATTTAGTGATGTGACTAGTAACAAAATTTGGCCCAGTGTAGGTATAAGTATCCATCAAATAAAAAATGTGGATTCGGAACCAGAAAATTCTAATACCTGTGTCGAGATGGCATGTGGATCACTCTGCATACAGTACTGTCTAACATGGAGAATGAAAAATCATGTTGAGAAAGTGACTGAGATGACAGACAGGGCAATCGCTATTTTGAAATGGTGGACAACACCGTGGGGAAAATGTAGAGATGGGGTCAAGTAGCAGAGACAAGTCATAGCATGTGTCCTTCAAATATTTGGAATCTACAGTTTTACATATCCAGCAGTTTTGTGATAAACTTACTTTTAATTTAAGAGTATGCGTGACTTAGGGGGAAAGAGGAACACTAAAGCCAGCATAGCGTCTGACCTAGGTAAGGGCTCCAAGCAAGACAACCAAGTGTGATGTACAGGATGATAGCAGGGGTAGTGGTCATCGCTGAGCTGCTGAAGGCTAGGCAAGGAAAATTTATTATGCATGGACGAGTGATAGAAACTTGAATTTTTATGCAATATTTTTTGTTTGGTTGGTTGGGTTTTTTTCCTATGGGTTTAATGTTTGTATAGAATTTCTACGTTAAAACAGCAATGACTTGCTCAAAATAATTCTTTAAAATATAGCCTGTCAAAAGTTCCTGTCTTTATCCTATTTTTAAATGTTTCTTCTTTTTCAGGTACTCTACATATGTATTATCTGTCTGTGTATTTCTATGCCTGTTGGCCCACTGCAGTTTTATTGTATACAAAATGTCTTGGCATCCATGGCTCTGTCTCCTGTTTACACTTTTAGCATAGGAATAAGCAAGAATTTGTCTGACTCCGTGGCCAGAATGTGCTACCTTTTGTGTTGAGCAGCATCACAGGTGCTGTTTGTGCCTGGCTGTTAGTTGTCTCTGAAGATAGTCAATAAGATACAATTGAGTGTCATCGGTATGATAGCACTTCATATAATATGCTGAATTGGAATGATAATCCCTCATAGCATGTTTTGTATTTACCTGTTAGTTTGCAACGTCTCTTATGACTGCTTGAAAGAAATGGAGAAATGTGCAAAGGCCAGTCTCTTGAATGGCACAAAAAATAAAGATACAAAAGGTAGAATACTTGTGTTAAGGTCATATTTAAAAAGAAAAACAAAGACAAAAAACCCCAAACCAAACAACACAAACCCCTTTGAAGTTAGGGAATAATCTTCTGACGTCAGAAAACTCCAATGAGGTTTGGATGAACAGTGTGTAGGCTTTTGACCTTTTCAGCATAGTCAAATAAAGAATGTCTAGTACTTGCATTGAGTATCTCAGATCCGTGGCCAAAAAGTCTTTAAAAGTTCCAGATCAGAAGGTGGAAACTCATATTTCATACTGACACAGGACAGAAATTTGAGTTATTTTCTCTAATTGTGTGCATCTTGCCTTTGTAGTGGAAGTAACTTGAGTCCAGCTTTCAGATTGGAGCCTAGCTATTAACATGGCCTTAAAGCTGTATCGTTTGACTCAGACAAAATGCTAGTATCGTAAGAGCTGCTAGAGTTTGGTATCTTTGAAAAGCTGATGCATCGCTTCTGAAATTGAGGAGTTGGAAACTGAGCCACACAGTTCATGAAGACTTTGCTGTCTGCAGTGTGTACAGGGACGTATGTTTCATTTTTCATTTAAAATATGTGCCTAAATGACTGCACCAGAATATTAGTATTTGTTACGTTTCTCCAGATAACAGTTACTCTGAATTAATCAAAGTGCATTTACCAGTTTTTCACAATTTTAGCAACAATCCGTTAGTTGGTGTTTGGTATTTAAGTCTCTCTTGCCAAAGTTTCAATCTCCAAGGCTGAGAAATAAATCTGTTTTTTGAATAGCAATGAGGGAGACTGGTAAGCATTTAAAAAAGGTCGATGGTGTTCAGCTAGTAGCAGTTCTAACAAAGTTTTTATGTTCTTGAGATTTATTCTGGGAAAAAGGCTGAACTGTCTTCTAAATGGGTGTTTTTAATGCTTATAGAGAAAAGGTAGTTTAAGGTTCAGAAGCTTTCTAAAATACTTGCTTTGCATCTGCCTTTTTTCAAAGTAACCACTTTCAGTAGCTGCATCTTTTCAGAGCTAAGTGAAACTGCTTAAAATGCTTTAGTGGTGTAAGATCCCCTGATAAGCCCTTCTAACTTAGAGCTTTCAGGTGGGACCCCAGTATCTCTCAACTGCTGATGTTTGTGGCCAATATTTCTACGTTAGCTTGCTGGGAACATAGGTAACGCACATGTTAAGCATCCTTTGGCTTCTACGTTTATCAGTGGAATTGCTTTACCTTGAACGACTGTACAGAGCTATAGGTAAACAGAGAAGAATGCGGTGAGAAAGTACACAGAAGAGGGATTTGTATGAGGAAAAGTTGCGTCTGCTTTGTTCAATGAACAAAAGAAAATAACACTTTGAAAGGCTGCAAGTATTAGCGTGTTATTATCACATCCTACTTTCTGCAGGCAAAAAAAAGAGGAAGTTTAAAGGACAAAAAGAACTTTTCCGAGAGACAGAAATCCTCTCTTTACTATCTACGTATTTAGCATAGATGATGTGGTTTGTGTGCTACAAGTACCACCGCTATTTTGTCTGTCTGGCGCGTGATGCGTTTGCCAGATTAGAAGCATTAGTGCCCTCTATTGTTCATCAGAGAACTGCAAATATTTTTACAGATTATGGCCCTTATTATCATTCTTGGTATCAAACAGATTTTAACAAAACCCATGCACATTATAAAAGCATATTTCTATAAGCTACACTGCTTCATCAAGAAGGGTACATATGTTTTTTCACTATATCAACATTCTGCTACAACTTTTTTTGCTTTATGAAATGCGATGAAATAAATTATAACTCCCATTAGGGGAAAATGTCTTGAAATACCTATAGAAACAGATATTCTTTTTGGTCACGTATTTGCTGACAAGTTCACTTCTTTCTGTGTGTAATTTTTTTAGTAGCAAAGATATTTTTAATCAAACCATTCTCAAGTGTCCAGAAGGAAAGTGTTTTGAAATAAATATTTGATCCTTTGCCTCTTTTTTTTCCCTCAAATTCATGTTTTATTTTGAGAAATCAGACTTCTATTATTTTGATAGGCTAGCAGAAATATAAGAGAGTGCAACTTTTCTGAAGAACAATAGAAAAATAACATGCCCAAGCTGTGGGTTGTGTGGGGGGGTTCACTACATTAAAGTGAACTGCAAGAATGACAACTTCATTCAAGCAGATCATTTGGAATTACATTAAACAGCTGCTATTAAACAGCTGACAACAAAGGAGACCATTTTGATCTCGACAGCAGAGAGATTCGAGCAGCATGCTCCCTCAGTGATGTTATGAAGAACACATTGTGCTCTTGTATACCAACACACAGTGTACTCCCCACTGTGCTTGTTGCCAAACACCGTTTTTTCAAATCACTTTGTATTCAGTCAGGGATCCTGGAAGTCCAAATCCAGCCAGACAAATGCAGAACAGCTTAGTTGAAGCAGCTTTAACAGGTGCCATCAGCACAGACTTGTCGAACCAGAGAGACAACGCAAACAACTATGGAGTGGTGGTCAACAGGGTGTGGATTTGCCCCCTTGCACATGGTGGCAGGGGGTACTAAATAGCTTTTTTTTGCCACAGGAGCTGGTTAATGGCACTTTGGTCGAGGGGAGGGGATGCGGCAAGGAAGGTACGTGGTAGCTCCTTACAGACGGAGTCTGCTAGACTTTTATGCTCACGTTAATTTGTTCTTCTCAGTCGTGCCAGACGCTGAGTGGACCAGAATAAAATGAGCATACCTGTAAAGGGATAAATGGAATGAACGTAGGATTGATTTAAGAGGGTGCTTCCCGTGCTTGAGATAGTTGACTGAAGGATGAGGAATAAAATAAGAGTAGAGATAATTGGATGGGTCATTGTCTTGTGCTGTCCTTGTCTTTCAGGGTATGAGAGGCATCCCTTCATTATATCATTGTAATCTGCCGTTGCTCATAATACGCCATGTGTGTTGCCCGCCAAGTTGTGTCACCCGTTCCCAGTGTGTAGTTATCCTGCACTTTTTCTGTCTTTTCAGCCGTAACCTTGACCCACTCCGTGCTGTTGACCTTCTTCTGTAGATGTGGATTTTTTTTTTTTCAGGTGGTAGAACACTGATGGAAAATAGGTTACAGTATTTAAAGCAATTGTATATTCTACTGTTTTCTTTAAGTGAGGACTTTGTGTGGTGGCCTCTGAATAACACGAAGGGATATAGTTGATCACAGGACTCAGATCTATTTTATTGCCTTCTAGCAAAAGAGAGAAATTCCAGCAAATCACTTGTCTAAATGTTCAGATTTGAATTTCGAATTGCAACACGTTTACTGTGTTGGAGAAATATGAAACTTACTTCCCTGGGAAATTTTGCAAGGCCGTAAACTAAATGTTTACGTTAGGCCCTTAGTTGTAGTTTTGTATTTGTCTTTACATCAATAGTCCTTCTCACTTCTGCAGAAATTATGTGAAAAAGTTGTCAGATGGGGCTCTGCCGGTGACAGAACCATCTTGCAGGCTTGTTTTAAAGAATGCATAGAATTGATAAGGAAAAAAGTTCCAACTATGCGTTAGATCATGCTTGTCTGGGCCAGAAACTGGAGACTTTGTCTGCTTTACTGTAAGAAAAATTCTACCTTTATTATTGTTGTCACACTAATGATGGGTAAAACCAGGAAGGTGGCCTGGACAGAAGTGTTAGAAATTAATTTTTTAAGGGGTGTCTATTCTCTGTTTTTTTTGCCACATAGTACAAGAAGTAGTAAATTGTGTTCAAGTTGGATGTGTGCACTTCCAGTGTAGAAGTAGTTTGTTGAATTTGAGCTTAAATTGGACTGTAGCGATTATCAAGCTTGACTGTATATCATGAGTAAAAAAATCTTCGTATGGAAACTTTTGTACTTGGCTTTATGCAAAATAATTCAACCTACATCATATATTTCAAAAAGCACTAGTGCAACAAAAAAACATTAAGTGATCCAGAAACTACTACAGCCCATAGTTACCTCAGTGGTCAATTCTTCCCCTTGTTTCATCATATCTCTAAACTGCATTTGTCTAAAGAACTGTCCGGCCTGAAAACCTTTGTCGTAGGTGCATTTTGTGAATTCTCATCAAGTCCACCCTCTGCCTTTGCTAACCTAGATTCTTATGATAGTGAAGTTATTCCTCGTACTCTGCTGTTTATGGTGAAGTGACATTTCATTGTACTTGAAATGCCAGAATAAAAGTATTTTCAAAGATGAGAACAAACCAAACCAAAACACACCCACACACACACCCCCCCCATCGCTGCTTCTAAAGCAATAGCTGCAATTGGACTTGAGCGTTTAATGCTGCAGTTGCTTTTAATTGCCTGTATTGTGTCAAAGTATTGTACGTATGGGGAAGTTCCTCTCAGGTGCGACAGTGAATCAAACCAGTTTTCCAGGATATGAATGAGGGTTGCCTGTTCATTATGTGTTTGTGGAATTGAGTGTTGTCCTTCAAAACAATGGGTCTTGAGTGGTAGTGAGCACACAGGTCTCTTGTGCTCAGCCTCGGGGGTGGCTGTGCCTCCTCCCTGCTCAAGACCGTGGAGGGGATGGGTGGAGTTTTGATCTCAAGTCTTCGCAGAAAGACGGCTAGGTATTTCTGATTTAGTTTTAACTTCTGTCCTGCTGAGTTCAAGAGATTTCTTTTTCTGAGCTAGATTACATTTAGTGAAACACAAGTGCGTATCGATGTGAAAAGGAAGCACTTACTAAAGTCAAGCATTTAGGCATTCATGTTTACAGAGGTCTGCGTGCATGCTCTGTCCAGCATCGTGCAATAGCTTGTACGCTTACTTTTAGCCAGTAAGGAAAAATGCTGTAGAGATTACATAAAAACTCGGGTAATGAGCAAATAAAAGGAAAAATAATCTAGAAAGAGATCAGAGTAAGGCTGAAAAAGTCTAACTTTAGAGCAGCCTTCTTTCTTTATGTGCCCTTGTATTGGCTTAAAGTAATTTGTCTTTAACTGATACACATTCTTCTCAACATATAGTTTAGTGTTAAGGAGCTGACACTCCATGGCAAGCCACAAGAAGGCTGAAAAGGCAATATCATGAATAGTGAACTCTCTCTTGGTTTCCTTGACACCTGCATAGTGCATACTGCCAACTATGATAAATGGAGCAGAAACATAGACACTTACTAAAAAGATGGAGCAGAAGTTAAAGGCTGGAGCGAGGGACATAGAAAGATGTATGCTTGATCTCACTTGGAAAGAGAAACAAATGGGTAGGGGAGCAAGTGAAGTTGAATGACATCTTGAAGACAGGAAAGGACTGAGGCTGAAGTGGCAGGAGGCCAGCAAGCAGAGCAGATGGGAGGTGGGACAAGTTTATTACCAAAGAGGCCATTGGATAGTAACAGTGCACATATTGCTAGAGAAACAGATGAGGTGAGCGGATCGTTTTTCTGAATTCTATCTGAATGTGCCTCCTATTCAGATTCCTCATTTCTTGAAGTTGGTATACTTTCTGGGAAACTTCCCTGGCAGATGGAAGAAAACTGTGCCATGTGACATTCAGAAAAGCAATCATCAGAAAGACGGCAGAGCAGGACGGGGGAACGGAGCTGCGTTCCAGAATATTTGAAGCTGTGTTCCAGAATATTTTCTTAAATGGGAAATATTGTGTTCATAATTCTAAACTGTTGCCCATGGAAGAGCAAAGTAACGTTAGAGAAGCGTATTTTGATAAACCTAGATTGGCTTGAACGGTTCTTTCCTTACTGTGGGAATTGGCCAAAACACACCGTGTTGTTTGGCTTGATAGTGGGGACAACTGAATTTTACATGGCCACTATTGCCTTGCAGATCCTGTGTATGTTGACAGTGAGTCTGACCTGATGCTGGGAGAAAAAAACAAAAAACCAAACAGCTGACCTTGTAAATGCCCCAAAGAGCAGAAGAAATGATGTTTTGCCTGCAGGGCTCATTAATTAGTTGAACTTCTCATCTAATCCTTCTGGGCCAGCTGTGGTGCTTACTCTACTCCAGAAGGGACAGGCTTGTAGAAACCGTCATGATAGGTATCTTCAAGATGCAATACACAGGCATAAACTATGTATGCAGTCAGCAAGGTGTATTCTATAACTTCTGTCCTTGCATGTTTACAAGGGGGCAGAGGTAAGGGGTTATTTTCATTTAGATAGCTACATAAGCCTATTAGATGACCTGACTTGAGATTAAAGCAGCCCTTGGACCAATCTGTGGAAAATGTTTTCCTTGGTTACTTTTCTTCTTAACTATCCAGCTACCTTACCTCTCTTCCAGCTGTACGAGTTGTTTTTTTAATAAATCAGCAGACACAAGTAGTTCCAACAGTATAGTAGTATGTGATATCTCACAATATCTCTAACAGTACAGTCTAGAAAAATGTTTTAAAGTGTTGACATGTTAGTAGCAATTATTTAATTTTTGTTCTATTTTTTCTTTTTATCATAGCAAGTTTAAGGACTAAATTTTGCTCTGCACTGCACCACATGCACATGCCTTGTCTAAATTTTGCTTGTATGTCTGCACAGTTGAGGGTAAAAGTGATCTGTCACCTTGACAGCACTTGAGGGATCTGCAATGCTTTAGGAGGTATGATACCAGGACAATTGGTAGTTTCATACCTCCTCGGCAATAAAGCCATTTTCAGTGCTAAGGATAATACAAGTTGGCTGTTCTCTTACTAGCACTTTAAGAGGGAGGCAGAATGTACTCTAACCTCTTGCTCCAACTCAGGAAAAGGCAACAACAGACAGACAGCAGCTTTTGAAGCATCAATATTAGTAAAATTAAAAACAATGGGCTGCTTTTAAGGAGCTTTGTGCTTCCTTTGAATCCAAGTAAGCGTTCTGCATTCCTCACTGTCTCTGTGCTTAACTGCCTTGTTTTTTGGCAATAATAATATCATTTTATGTTAACGTGATGATATTCATGCCTGTAAATCTTCAAAACTGTGTGAGTGAGAAAAAGATAGAGAATCACTACTCATTGCAACTACCTCTGGGGAGAAATTCAGCATTTGTTCAACAGCAAAGAATAACCTTACCTGGAAGTTCAGGACAATTAAAGTATAAGCTAGCAATGTAAAATTCAGTATGCTACGTAAAATGTATATTGTGCTTTAGGATATGGTAAGTAGGACAAAAAGACAGATACCCTCCCACCTGCCTCTCCATGCTTGCTATCCCAGATTACTTCTGTATATACAAATAAACATGTGGATAACCCCCTCCACAGTGAAGTTTCTTGAATTCCAGATTGTGTGCGCAAAGCCTATCTTGTTACCCTGAGCATTTGAGAGTGAGGGAGAGGGCCAAGAAGACAAATACAATGTGTACGTGTGTGTGTGTGTGTATATATATATATATGTCTTTCTAGATCATGGAAAGCCAGACTAAAGCCAAAGTATCTATAGAACTGTGTCACTGTAATTTTTTTTCTTGCTGTTTAAAGCCCTAGCCTGTATTATAACTGGCTTAAGTCCTGTCATAACACAAGTTTGATCTGGAGGTTTCAGCTTGTGCAGGGGTTTTTTTTGTGTCATTTCTAACTTTTAAATGAGCCGATATTAATTTTGAAGGAATTAGCCGGAAATTTCCTCCTACTGCAATGAAATGGCATGAGTTAGCCAGCCTAGCTGCTAAAGGTTTTCTAATGAAAACCAGGGTGATATGAAATTTCCCTGATAAAAGGATCTCTAGATTTCATCTGCTGTATTAAATACCAGCCTAAAAGGGACAGCGGGAGTCACAAATGGTTGACTAGATATTATCTACTTTTACATTCCAGGGACACTCCTTGACTTCTCTGTTAGGGTCCAAACAAAGCCTGAAAATCTTGAGGGTTGGGACTGTTTTCTTCCTCCAGGCTGGCGAGCTCCTTAAGAGTCTCGATTGCTTTTTTATTTATTTTTTTTTAAAATTTTATTTTAATTATTGTAACCGGTTCTTTTTCGGATACCACGTGAGGGTTTCGGTGTGGACAGGTGTTAGTGTGACTGCATTCCCCACAGGGCTTGGGGCTGGGGGGGGCACTGGGAGGTGTTGAGTGCTGAATGGTAAGCTCGTTCCTTTGTATGGCTTAGAAATCTCTGTTGTCCAGAATTGTACAGATAAGGCAGACCCATTTGCTTCATTGTCAGGCAATGTAGCTGAATAGAAATGCAAATGTGACATAAGGGGACTGCGCTGGGGAGGCGTTTGCTGTTACCTACTATAACAGTGCTCCTGGCTGTTGGAAAATTCTTGCAGAATCCAAGGGGGGCGGGGGGATTTATTTAATATATATATATTTTTTTTTTTATAATTAGCTACAGGTTATAGGGAAGATTCTCCAAAAGAAAATGTATCTCTCTTGCAGATGCTTTTATTTTTATGCAGTGGAACGGCTTGGTTTTAACTCCCTTATCAAGAGCTGCATGCACTGCCCAGACTAAATTGGGAGCATCTCCACACTGTTTGACAAATAGATTTTTTGTAAACTGATTTAGCCTTTTCATTGTTTGCATTTCATTATATAGCAGACTTCATGTCACAAAATCGGTATTCATTCAAAATAGAGAATTTAGAGATAGGACTGTAGCCAGATAAAAAAATATTGCACAGGTCAGGTCTATTAACCATAGAATAATAGCAAGTCAGTGATCCAAGGGGTAGTTCTTCTGCAGGGAAGGGCTAACATAACTGAGGTCAGGAGTCAGACCTCAGGACTTCAAATGTGGCTGTCACCAGATTTACAAGTAAATCTACTGGGAAAACAGGGAAAATGAAGGGACCTTGCAGGATAAGGAAAGAGAAAGGCAGCCCAGCTCTTTCATCTTAAATCTCAGGCTTCTCAGTGGATGAAGAATAAAAGTCTGATTTGCTTAAGTGCTTCACTTTATTCAGAAACTCTGAGTTGCATCTTCCAAAGCATGATTCAAGGATCTAACTCAATCAGGTTTAGAGAATTTATTTAGAAAAACAACATTAAAAGAGAACCGATTCTTGTTTTTCTGCCAAATTCATTATTGAATAAAGACCGCTAGCATTCTGAAAATATGGATACCAAATGCAAACAGTGCTAAAGAATACAGATATGGCCTTTAATAAGACTGCAGCAGTTTATGTTAATGCCTTAGGAGCAGATAATCTGAAGTTGGAGTAAACAGGTCAGTAGGAAGACGGAGTTGCAACTTTCCCTTTTGATACTTTATTTGTAACAGCTTTTCCAATTTTTTTAAACCTATTGTTTCCCTGACAATATTAGAGAAATTCTTGCTTGTCTCTTAACAGTCACGTAGTAATGGTCGCGTGCAGAAATTGCTTTAGATTTTCTTATTATACCAGTGCCCTGCCATCACTCTTATGCTTATAAACTTCAGATGTTTTGAATATAGTCCTGGACGGGTTCAAGGCAGGTAACAGCAAGGGTGTTCCCTGGGAAATCAGTATTTCATTGGGTAGTAATATTTGAACTTGTGCTCAGATAAGTTGTAACAGTATTCTTCTCGCTTATCTGCTCAGTAAAGATACTGTATTATGGTGCTAGTATTAGATCCGTTTTCTAGATGCTAAAAAATGGATGTGCTTTTAGGAAGTAGGTAACCAGGAATCTGTTCTTCAATGCTTTATTGGGGCAGGGGAGCGCTACTCAAGTTAACATGCATTTGTCTGAGAAAGGAATGTAAAGTCTGGCTCTCGGGTGACAAGAAGTAAGCACATTGTACCTTGGTGTGCTTTCAAATCGGCTCACCTGGAAGCTCCTTAAGCAGACAAGCAAGGACTTTGGAGGGACAAAATCAATAAAGTCGCTTCTAACTAGAATGAAAGGGGGAGCCATTCGCTTCTGCATACATGTGTTGGTTCAGTTTATTTTTTTACTACTTATTTTTTGTGTGTAAATATATGTAGATAACCAAGAGCCTATAGTGTAATACATTTACCTGTGTGTTTGTGTAGGTATAGGTACACACACACACATCGACTGTAATTGAACCAAATTGTTTGTGATACAAGTGTCAGAAGTGCAGTAAGTCTAAAGGCTGTACTTTCTGGATCAATTCACACCTTGAGTGAGTGCTTTAGCAGGAAAATATTGACTGGATCTACTTAAAAGTCATACTGCTATTTTATTGCTTTATTCAGCATACTTGAATCAAATAATTACAATTCTCGCTTTTCCTTTTTTATCTGTGAAAGACAGAAATTTCTGTCATAGGCAAGTTAAGCTCAATTTCTAGAAATGTAACACCTGAAATGGAGGCAGAAATGGTGGGAGGAAAAAAAAAACCCCTAACATGAAAACTTAGATTTGCTGTTTCTTAAAAAGGAAATTAGAATATAAATCCAAATTTGCAAGTAAATGAATTAAGCTGAAAGAGCAGAGCGTATGCATAATGTTTACACCTTAACCATTATACACGGAGCTAAATCTATTGATTTGCGATTGAATAATTGAATAGGGCTAACTGTCTGGTCAATAGGAGTGAAGCTGCTATAGGACAGAAACATAGGTGATAATAGAAGGCTTCAGCTGCAGAAGGATGTCATTATAATTATATTGTCTCATTTAATCACATTTACTAATACAGCCAGAAAAAAATGTTTTCATTGTAACAATGTAACACAGGCATTTTTGTTAATGTGCGATTCTTATGTATTGTACTAAAGATGTTAATATGATCCC
Organism: Astur gentilis; assembly: GCF_929443795.1. Classification (NCBI taxonomy): domain Eukaryota; kingdom Metazoa; phylum Chordata; class Aves; order Accipitriformes; family Accipitridae; genus Astur; species Astur gentilis. The sequence continues at coordinate 11,693,438 of NC_064909.1, read as the reverse complement.
ATTAAATGTTAGTGTACAAGTCTACTAGAGATAGCAGGATTGTTGCACTTGTATTGGTGTATACTGATATATTTTTGACTGGTATTCTAGACCTTCCACCCACCACTAAGTGGGAAATGGATATAGGAGTCGTGAACAGCATCTCGGTGCACCCTGATATGTTCTGTAAAGGCTTCCTTGAAGAGCATTAGATCTTTGACTTTCAGGCGGATGGAGATGTAGGACCCGGGAAAAGAGCAATTGGTGGTGAATTCCATGTTTCTTTGGAACTGCTGGAACCGTACAGATACCCATCTGGGAGCTGTATATCCACGAAAACCTTTATTGTAAGTTTCTTCATATTAATGATTGGGGAAAAGTACAAGATGTGCTTAACGTCTTCCTGTGCTTGGTTTATATGCGTACTCATGTGTCCAAGAAATCATTTGACCTAGAGTCTAAATATGGCCCTATACAAAGTTTACAATATTAAGGGCTCAGTCAGTCAGCTGATATACGGATTTAAAAGAAGGCATGTATACAGAAAGAAAAATTAGAATTCTGTTACCACAGGGACAGATTTCAGTGGCCTTCATTATGGAAGTCTCTACCTGCTTTAGAGCTGGGGTGTCTAGAGATGACTTGAGGGTAGCTAGTACCTTATGGGGAGGGAGGGAGGAAGGAAGGATTTGTTTACTCTTGAGCGCATGAACTCAACCCTTGTTACTGGTTTCTTCTGACTGTTTCAGAGCTGTTAATTTCCCATGGTGGAAGCTCTGATTCACCAGCGCAGTCAGGTTACCCTGAGCTGAGGACATTTCACTAGTCTCACTTGTCTCCAGTATTAATTCTGCGCCAAATTATTGCTTCCCCAGTCAGTGAAATATTAGAAGATAGAGACTCTCACCTCAGTCTTGGAGAGAACAGTTACATACTTCTATATTACATTAAATTCTTCCTTAATAGTCATGGATAACAAAAGTAGGACACCCATGCGGAAAGTCCCTGCTTGACAAGCAGATCAGTTTTTTGGTTTTCAGTACTTAAAATAGATGCTTTCCTGCTTGTCAGTATTTATTGTAGCTAAACTGTGAGCGTTTAATTTAGTGTTTCTTGCACCTTTAAAAAGTGCAACCCCTTTAATCTATTGTTTTAAAAAGCATGCATTAGATGTCAGACAACATAACGACAGCATGTAGAGATAACCCTGATGTAAGTGATGGTTCCAGTCATCTAGTGTATGGATAAAAGATTTCTGAGGCTATGTTACTTGGCAGTTCAACATGATCTAGCTGTTTGTTAATCAGAGAACACGAGAAGAACAAAGGAAGGAGAACAAAAATGTTGAAAAAAAGTGTTGTATAGCTAGAAGATGTACGGCGGGACGAGTAATGCAGTGGTAGGATTGGATAAAGCAGAGTCATGGAAACAATGAGCCGTAAGAGGGCAAAATTTGTTTCACTTTGTTTCATGTGACTTGAGTTTGTTGGTAAGGGGGATAACACTTTGTATTCAGTCAGAGAGCATGTTCTGTAAATCTCTTCAGTTACCCGTTCCCTGGGTGTCGCAATAGATTAAGTCGCTGTGTGATGATATGACACCGCCATCACTCGTCTTCCTGGGATATTGCTGGAGGCAACAACAAACCTGCGTCTTTGGCACATGTGAAGGAATTTAGTGCTTGAGGGGTTAAATTACACAGGCTCCCCTGTGGATCAGCTTATGCTTGGACAGTAATAATAGCAATAACATTAATAATAAAAATGCCAGAGCGAAGGGAGTGGAGGGGGGGAGCAGGGGGAGAAAAAGGAGGAAGAGTGATGGAAGATGGGCTGGGACAGTCGGGGGCGGGGGGGGGAGAGGCAGGCTAGAGAGAATGCGTCTTGTACGGCAGGTGTACCGGCTCCATGTCAGATGTCGTCGGAGCCTCTGCGACATGCACATGCACAAATACACGTTACAAAAGCTTTGAGGATGGTTGGTGGCTCCGTGTGTGTGTGTGCGCGCGCACTCTCGCTTCGAGCCATGATATCCTAGGGCAATGTAACAAGCAATTCATGTCAGCTCACAGTAAAGATTATTGGTGTTTTCACTGGGGAAATATTTACGCTCCATCTTCTTCTTCTATTTTTAGCACTTTGAGCTTGCAGTCAGGTAGGAAGGGCTGGTGGGGGAGTGGAAGGAGAGACCCATTGAGGGACACGTCTCATCCCTCAATTAGATGGAGCTAACCCCCTAATCTTGCTTAGGAATAGCTGCTGATGCTAAGTTTTCTTCTTTCTCTTCTGGTTTAGTGGGATATTACATTTCACTGCAGTATGGGCAATAGAATGGGATGCCAACTGGAATGTTTTGGTTCTAACAGAAAGCACAAGCGCTTTTTAAGGAAGGTATTTTTACATAGGTGAGGCCTCCAAAAAAACCAAAAGGTAATGCAAGTGCAGAATAATGTGGATCTTTTTAAAAATTTCTTTTTTTAATTGGTGGATAGAAAAGCCATCACAGTAAGGGACAGCAATTTATTGTATTGGAGAAGAAAAAAAAAGAGAAATCTGAATTTGTTCTCTTTCAGATTTGTTGTTTATCATAATAATCCTTCTAGTGAAAAGGGCTAATTTACTCTTTCTATAGGAATATTTTAAGTGTGATTATCATAATATCACAGCTGCTGAAAAGGTCTAAAATAGGACATTGACCTTGAACGTGTTCCTGCGTTTAGTATGTGGTGCTTAACATTCAAGAAACAATATAACTGCAACTCATTTATTAATGTATAATCTCAAAATGTTAACTCTTGCTCTGTAAATACATGCCACAAGGATTGTAGAAAGCTTGCAGTATCCCATGAAGCACATGTGGTATTTTATCAGTGTAAATATGTATAAGATTTTCGAGATTTCTGCTGGGAATACTCCATAACTAAAGTAAGTTTTCCCTTTGGTACTGCACTAGTTTATGATTTAATTTTTACTGACATTCCACCAGTCATATTATTAGCTTCACAAAATGAAAGTGAAATAATCCTGTATTAATTAAACAGAGCAACTGAATTCCCTCAGTCATCTTATCCTTGGCTGTCTGAGACAGTAATGCACTTCAGCTTCTCTGAAGAAACTTACACTAAAAAAAGAGCTTGGGGTAATAGTGAGATATCCATACTGAAGTGTGTGCCTGAATTATCTGTAGGGAGTAGACCTGTTTTGGTGGGTGACTGGCAACGTGCGTGCGGCTTCCTTTCTTTTTTTTTTTCTCTTTCTTTTTGTCAGAGCCTTTGGAAAAGGTGTTTCGTCAAGAGAATAATTTTCATTTACAGCAATATGAACGGTTTCTATTCTGTACCAGTGAAGGCAGTCATTTAAATATCCATGCCCTTGAAAATAAAACGAGGAGAAAATATGGAGTATTTATTTGAGACCAGATGAACTGAATGTAGTTCAGTAACATGGTGAGGCAATTGCTGTTATTTCACAGAGACATTTTTTTTGTATGCTGAAACTGAGTGTCGCAGCAAAAGCTAAAAGCCTTGCTCTGTGTATTTGTGAATGCACTGTGGAAAAGTTCTTGGGAGCATTTGGAGATTTTGTTATGTGAGCTTTTTTCCCTAAAATCAAAACAAGGAGTAATTAATGCTAAGTACAGACTGAAGTAGCAGATGGCTTTAAAGTAATAACCTTCTACAGTTTGTCCAACTATGTACAAACAGGTGAGCAGAATTTGGAACTTTTTGTAGCGTTCGTTTTTTTAATTCATTAGCAGTACATCCAGGGATGTACACCAAGTGCCTCCCAGTGAGAAGCACAAAAGGCAAAAGACCAGCAGACAGTGACAATATTGTTCTAATGTTGATCTCACCGTAGCGTAGCCCATCTGAGTTGTGTTTCTTTAATTAGTGACTGTGAATAAACAGAAAAATATCATATTGATGATACTTCAATATTTATTTCAAACTCTTAACAATATGGTATTTTCCAGCTAGACTTTGGGTAAGGTGCCATGGTGTACAGCACATTTCTGTTGAAAGTAACAGTATACTTGTTTTCAAATAAATTCTCAGCAGCTAATAGACTCTTTCATATTCTCCTTCCCAGATGGCTTGAGCTTGTTGCTCCTTTTGGTAAATACACATTTGACACAACGCACTGTGTGGCTTCTGTGAAGTGCCACTGAATCTTACTTCTTCAGTTGCCTTGAGGTAGTTGTGTTTTAAGAATCTGGCTGTTTGGATGCCTTGAAATGTCTATAGTATTTAAATGTGAAGGTGCTTAAAGACATACTGTTTGGCACACGGGAAAAATTATATGCAGAGAGAGACATGGAAATGTAGGTGCTGCTCAGTAATGCCCCTCGACTGGTACAGGCACTCGTGACGGTTTTTTCCTTCCCCTCTCTGATTCCATTACCACTGTTTTATATAGACTCCTTGTGGTAAGATTTTGCACTGTACATTTTGAGTTACAGTTAGTGCAGACGTGTGTTTGCACGCTTGTTCTTATTCCGTATACCCTGATAAAATTCAGTAAACCGATACCTGTTTTGCTTTTTTTCTTTCCCTTCCTACTAATTTATTTCTACAGAAAAACTTGAGAAAAGGAAGCTACGCTTAGCCCCAGTTTATTTGCTGCTATAATCTCTTTCTTATCTTTTTTTTCCCTTCCCCAAACTGAACTGTAATTGTGAAAGCCAAGTTCAAGAATGTAGTTGGAATTCCAGGCCCCAGTCTGGTGGAGGTGACACTTTCAGTCCCAGGGGAAGAAGCCAACTGCTTTGTTTATCAACATGCAAAGTACAGCACTGTGTTTCTGGTTCTCCAAGAAGCAGCGCTGGCAGGGACGAGAGCCGCTTGCCTGAATGAAAGACGGTTGATAGAAAGGTAGTGATGGTTCACTGGGGTAGAGGAAAAATGTATTATTTGGGGGTGTAGAGGAGGGTAGGGGACGACAAGCCAAAAAGGTAGCGGAAACTATGTGAACGTGAAAAGGAGGGCTTACAGGAAGACAGACCATGACAGAAGGAAAGAGACCATCATCTTTCAGCACCTGAATATATGTTTATAATATTAGGAGATAACGAACAAAAGTAGAAATCAAGCTAACCTGTGCTTTGGTAAGTTTCAAAATGGATTAGCTGTCATATTTTAAGGAGGGTGTATTCCAGGGAACTTAATGCAGAAAAGTGACCTTTTCAAATTACTCGTATAGGGATTCATTATGGGCGATTTTTAAATAAGAAAACACATACACATGAAAAGATTTGAAGGCATTTTAGCATAAAAAATATTGAAAAATGGCAGTTTGGGGTATAAATCTATAAACAGACACTCAGAGGGACACTCAGTACAAACAATATATTTGTATTTTCATGTTTTGCCAATGAGCACATGTAAATCAGTTTGAGAACTGTATTTTGGGTTCATATAGTAATACAGATACCTATACATAAACACTTCATATTCAAGTTCTGATTTGATTCCAAAATCCACATTTATCAAATTGTTACTTAAAGAGGACATTCTAATACAGTAACATGATTAAATGCCTCTCATTTTAAAATTTGTTAAAAACTGTTTTTTTTGTCTCTGATGTTTCTACAGAGTACTTGGATTTTACTCTACATTCAGAGCTTTTTAATTCACTGCTCACAAGCGAATTTACATCTTAATTACAGAGTTCACATTTAACAATATAGACAGCATAATGCTACTGGTAATTAAGCTTTTATACCTGCTTTTATACAGTAGTCTGAGCTGTAGGTTTGGTGTGTGAGTTCTGATTCCTAAACTTGCATGTATTTATACCAGATTTGTAGAAAGCAGGCCCAGTCTTCACATAAGGTTAAATACATAGCACTGGAATCTCTCTGCTGTAAACATACACAAACACATCTACTGAACTTAGATATTTTGGAATTGGGTTCTGTTGCTGTATTCATTTGGTAAAATGCTGTGAAACAGATTTGGAGAGGGCATTTGCGTTCCCTTTGTGAATGGTATTAATGCATTCTGAAGGTGTGCACTGATTTGTTTTGATCTAAGAGATTGCCATTTGCATCATGTTAGGGCTCCAGTCACAAAAGATTTTATAAGAGTTGAGCTGAATTATAAAAAAATTATGGTCTTTCCAGGGGATATTTTTTTTTTTTTCTTGCCAGAAATAGCCTACATCTGTTTGCACTGGTAGGGGCAGAAACAATTTGAACATGGAAAATAAGTGTGCTGTCTTAGTTGTAATATTAAGTAAAAATAGTAGCTTTTGAGAGGAAAAAAATGCACCCCCAATTCATTACTGATCCTTTCAAAAATGGGGGGTGTGCGTGTGTTTTAGTGCAAACAGCGTCTCTAAATTTGAGAATGGTCATTTTCTTGGAACAAGTTTAATCAGGGATCTTTCACACGACAGAGATGAGCAACTGAGCTGGCTCTAAGCCGCGGTTTGCTGGAACTGGGCTTGGTGGTGTTTTATGCAGGCATACATACAGGGCTACGTGTTTATTTCCTTTTTAGTTTGGTAAAATTTACTTTACAAAAACCCAACCCCTCAGACACTGTAGAGGTCTACGCACGCTCCCAGATTTACTAATGCAGACCTACTACAGCGCAGTCCTTATCTTGTTAAAATGAGGCAGGTTGAGTTAGTCCACTATAATCCCTCCACAGTTACAGAGGAAACTGATCAGTTCTGGAGCTTTTATTTCTCTTTACTGTATCTAAATATATACATCTAAATATTCGCACAGGGGCATACACCTTACATATACCCGTGTTAAGGTGTAGCTAACCTGCGTATGAACACATATACCTGTCTACGCTCCCAGTTGCGCCCGTGCTGCTAAGGAATGGATTGGAGTGCTCGTTTTGTTAGGAATGTCCTTTTATAGTAAGCACAAGATGAGGCTTTTAATTTTTAAATAGATAATTACATATTCATAAATAAGTATTTCTATATTATGTCCATTTTTGTCTATTGTAGATAATAAAATCCCAGCCCGGCCCCCCCCCCCCCCCCCCCCCCGCCCGCCCCCCCGCCCAGCAACTCGGATGACAATGAAAAGTTGAGTTACCCAGAAGCTTCGGCAGGCTGCACTTGGTGGTGTTATTATTATTTATTTTTTTCCCCGGCGCCGAGCAGTTCCGAAGGTTAAGGAAGCAGCAGCGGTCAGGAGAGGACGCCGAGAGCCGGGCCCCGGCCCCGGCCCCGGCCGCCACAGCGAAACGCCGCAACCGGCAACGGCAGCGCAAACTTCCTCCTCTCCCTTTACGCGCAATCCTTCGCGCCCTTAACCGGGAGCCTGCCAAGGTACCTGCCGAACCGCGCCTGAAGTTCGAGCCGGCCTCCCGGCGGCCGGGAGGGGAGGGGAGCGGAGCGGAGGGGAGGGGAGCGGAGCCCCCGGCGGGCCGCCGGCGCGGACATGTCCGCCGGCTCTGCCCCAACCGCCGCCGCCGCCGCCGCCTCAGGCCGCTCCCCCGTCCCCACCCCTCTACCTGCCGCGCGGCCCGCGCGCCGGGCCGCCCCGGCGCCCCTGGTGCCTGATTGGCCGCCGCCCCACCAATCCGCCGTCCCCCCGGGCCGGGGGGACTGCATATGTAAAGCCCTACTTCATATTCATGAGCTCCGAGCGGGGCTTTAAGTCCTTGATTAGGCGCGCGGGCGAGCTTTTGGTCCCAACTGGCCGCGCCTGCCGCCGCCGCCGCCGCCGCCTCGCCCGGAGAGCACTCGTGCCAAGTGCGCGGCGCTCGGCCACGGAAACTTTGATTTACCGCGGGGGCGCACGAAGAATGGTCGCCGGGCGCACATGGATTCGGTAGAACTTTGCCTGCCGGAGCCGCTCTCCCTGCACTACGAGGAAGAGTAGGTACCGCTCCCCGCCCCCACCCCACCGCCGCCGCCTGCCCCAAAACATGACAGGCGCCTAGACGCCGCTGCAGGTAACGCTGTGCCGGAGCCGCGGGCGTCAGCCGTCGCGGGCGCGTCGGGCCCGGCCCGACCCGACCCGACCCGACCCGGGGCACTGCGCGGCGGCTGCGCGCCGGGGACGCGGGGCGGCGGGGCGGGCGGGAGGCGCCCGGCAGCGGGCCGCTCCGCGCCGGGGAGGAGCGGTGCTGTCGGCGGGCGAGCGCCCGGCCCTGCTGCCTGCCCCGGCGCTCGCAGTCTGACAGGTGCGCCGGCTCCCCTGTCAGCGCCGGCTGTGAGGCGGCGGCGGCGGGAGGGAGGGAGGGAAGGAGGGAGGGAGCGAGCCCGCCCGCCCGCGCGCCGCTGGGGCGACGGTTGGGAGCGGCCGGCCGCCGCGCTGCCCTGAGGTAACGGCCGCCCTGCCGGGGTGCGCCGCGCCGGCCGGGCAGCCTGAGGGACCGGGGGGGCCGTTCTGTACTTTTGCGGGGGTCCGTGCCGCGCGGCGTGGCCCTCTGCGCTTGCTTTTCCCTACGAAAAGCAGCAAAATACTTTTTAACGAGCCGCAGTTCTTGGCCGGCACTTATTAGCTACCTGGCGGAGCGTCTCCGGCGAGGAGCGTGGCGCCCGAACAAAACCAGGCGGTCTGGGGCTGACGAGTGGCTCCTGAACTTGGTTTCAGCCCACAGCCGGGATTAAATATTAGTATATCACGGGAGCTGTCACCGATTCATTTTTCTTTATGTCGAGCCACTTACGTAGCCGTGCCTTCGTACTACGCTGAGAGTGACGGTAACGCCGAAGGAGAAACCCAAGCTAATAGCCAGCGTCGCCCTAGACGCAGTCTGTGGAAAGGCTGTATCGCGAGGTGACAGTGTATTATAGGTGGATGCCCACTAGCTGTCCTTACTGTCTGCATATTGCATTGCTATTTGTAATTAAGCCAGAGATGAAAAGTAAAATGCGGTGATTGCCCTGGTGAAATAATACGGGAAGTAACAAATAGCCTGGCTCGCAGGAATACAGTTTGGGAAGGGGAGGTAGGGAAACCCACTGTAATGTTCTGGGATAAATGAAATAAACAGAGGTAGGATGCCCTCTCAGATATGGCTTGTAGGTCAGTGCACAGTGAGCCACTGTGTAGCGTAAGATAGCTTCGTAAATGTAAGAATGCAGTTTCCACAGCTTTTACTAACAGTAACGTGTTTTTTATAAAATACATAAAAAGACGGTAAGTTTGGGGTTTTGGTGGGGTTTGTGGATGCTTCACACACACACCCCAAAACCCCCCCCCCCCTCCCCTCCCCAGGAGCTTTCTTGAATTTACCTTCTTACAGCTAATTTGAATGATTAGTTTAGATAAGCCTCTTGGAGTAGATGCATTTAAATGAAATCAGGGCACATGTCTTTTTGGCTCTGGTAAGAGATTCAAACTAATTTTTTTCTTCCTCTTAGGCTCAATTAAAAGTCATCTTAAAATACTCCCAATATATTGTCCGAGCATGTGGTTGAGTGGATACAGAGAAATAACTAACATTCAGAAACATATCTGCTTCTCTGTCTCAATTAATAAGCCCCAGAGTTTTACATGTTATTAATATTCACAGTAATTGTGCTTTGACTATATGTTGTCATATGCGTATGCACATTCAAGCATAAGGACATACAAAATAAATATAGTAGTTTCTGCAGTTCTTATGTTATGGATGAGGGCAGAGAGGATTTGAGCTAAAAATTGCCCGAACATTTTGGGAGTGCATAGACATCTGTCTGACCATCACTAGGTATGCTTTGATTTTAAGGCAGAGCACGTTAAAGAATGCAATAACTTAAAGCCAGCTGCAACCTTGGCTTTTTGCTTTTTCAGCAGTAAAAATAACACTAATAATTACTAATAGTTAATAAGCTAACAGATGCAATAAATATATCTGCTCATTTTGACATATGTGTCAGTTTAATCATTCTAAATGAATCAGTGCGTTCATAACGTGAAATCTCCTTCAACCTCTGATTAAAATGTAACGTTGACTAAAGGATTATAGAGCGGACTTAATTTTACTGACTGTTTTAACAGTTGTCACAGCTGTTGGAAGAAGGAAAGGCAATTGAAACACTCCAAAAAAAAAAAAAAAAAAAAAAAAAAAGGCGGGGGGGAACGATGACACACACGGGACGGGACTAGTTTAGTAAATTTAAACATGATCTCTGAATGCCAAACATAGAAAACTGAGAAGATTTGTAACTCCAGAAAGCTTCTCTGCACTGTGTACATTTGCCCTTTGATGTCTCACTGTGTTTCATTAATTTGAACCCTCAGTAGTTTCCCTACTTTCTCCATTTAAAAATGTACAGCAGCATTTAAACACAAAACAAATTCAGCTGTTAACAGTGTGCGTAGATTTTATTCTTACAATGCAACAGATAAAATACACAGATGACAAATAAAGATTGTGTAGTGTGGTTGTAACATTTAAAAAGTGGACATAGGCGTCACATCATGCGATTACTTCAGTGCAGTGATGGTCGGTATACACGTTTTTTTTATTTTTCTAACCATTCTCATGTTGCAATGTGGGAATGGTCTGTGGAGTTACTGTGCGAGTCTGGGTTATGTTTGTGTATGGATGAATATAAGTGCGTGTATACTCACGTGCATCAGCACGTAAATATATATATTTATGTGTGAGGTGATTATATGCTAAATGTAAAAGAGTTTATGTCGCTTTCACTCTTTAAAATATTTTGGCATAGCTTCTAATTCCCGAAGAATTTATTTTAGAAGTGTCTTTCATTTGTAAAGGGAAGAAAGGGGTGGACTGAAGAATGCTTCTTTGTGAAGTGGGAAGCAGCACTTCATTACACTCCAGGGTTTCTCCAGGCTGTGGAGATCTTTAACCTCATGCATTTGTCTTATTAGATAGCTATTTACAGTTATTAAGAAATAAAGCCCAAAGTTAATATTAAAGTCAAAAGTCTCCAGGCCTCCAGACACATACCCGGTGTGTAATGTGGCACGCAGCTCTGTGTTGTGAGGCAGCCCCCAAGTGTGGGTGAGTGAACAGACTCTGCTTGTGTTCTCCCCTTGGGCAGCAGGCAGGCCTTGGTCCGTTCTTCCTTCTCTGTTTCCGGTTGTAGGTCTTTGCTTTTTTGGTTTTGATAGACTGCTGGCAAGTTTTTAAATCCTGCAGAAAGTATAAAGGGTTTGTGCTGAAATGCCCGGCTGACAGCTTTTCATTTACTGGGGCTTGCCCCTCTTTTAGTGATGGTTGCTCATTTTAATGTGTTTATGGTTGTGCTCTTTTATTTACTGAGCCTGGTGCGTTGCAGCGGTAATTAACCCGTGTTATTAGCAAAGCCCTTGTGGATATCCATTAATTCTCTTGAATGGCTGATAATTTTTTCTGTACTTTTTCTCCCCCATTTCTTCCTAAGGCACGCTCTCCTTTTTCTAACAGTCCTTAAGCTTTAACATTTCCTACAAATTTCTTTTTAAACCGAGGCAGGTAGAAGGGCACCATCCCCATAGTTCCATAATAAAGAATAACTATTGTTTTAACAAACTGTTTTCAAAGATGCTAATGGGAAGCAAAACAACTGGGAGAATCTGTAGGGAACAATTTATTTAATTATTATTTTTCAAAACACATGCTTAATGATAAGAAAAGAGGTAAGAATTTCCTTAGTCCTTTTTTTTTTTTAAACTGCGTTAGTTGTTGTGAATATTTTAGCGTTCATATTTTAATCAGATTTCAACTTAGTTAATAGCACTTCGGGCATTTAAAAAATATTGAGCCAGCAGAAAAATACTTGTGCTTGCACTGCTGAGAAAAGATAAGGGCCGCCTCATTAGCCAACCCTACTTTTGCAATTAATTTCAAATACATGGTGCTATTCATCAAATACAGAAGGTAACTTGTCTATGATAATATTTAACAATACTTGAAGCCTACTTTGCTTAGAGTAGCTAAGAAGTATGATATGTCTATTCTCACAGATACGTCAGTCCATATGCTATGCTTCTATTTCTATATGTTACAGAGCAAAATTATGATAGAAAAATCATGGTATAAAAATATGAATTATTTATAAGTGACATGATTATTCATTTTACGGAATGTTTTTAAACGATTGACCCTTGACCTACAGGGAGCTTGCTTGCACCCCTGTGGAAGTGTAAGTAGGAATGAAAAAACCCACTTATTTGAACCTTTCAAGGAAGTAGATCAAATAATTATTTTTTTGCCTAGGATAAGTGAAATGCATAGGATAAGTAAGAAAAAAAAAAAAGGGAGGAATTCTTGCTCCTACTGAAGCTTAAAGTAGCCTCTGTCTATAAGATAAGCTTTGCTATGCATTCATCTTCATAGCAAATTCATGGAGGGAAGAAACAATAAAATGTTGATCCGTTACAAGTGCATATGAGCCTCACGCTACCAAGCTCTCTAGAGGAAATCTGTGATTATGCCGGGCCAGTTTGTTCAGTTTTTATCTCTTTTACATCCACTAGCCTTGTATTAAATTGTCATTGTCCTAAAGCACATGAGAGAGAAATGAATTGCATTTCTCGACATGCTCTGACAGTGAAATATTTAGCCTCTCTGTCTCCAATCATACTCATATGTATGTTTGATAGTGCAGGGATGACACCAACAGTCGCTGCAGCTTGACATTCCACTTATTACATGTTCTTTTACATTTTCTGTATCCTCTTTTACTTTTAGTCTTGAGTTAGATAATCCTACATGCATGCATTCATATCTGTAGAAGCATGTATATGTGTGGTTTTGTTTTATATATTTGGATTTTACGTGGAAATCCTCTGTCTATGCACAGCAAATTTTGAGTTCAAATATATATCTATGTATGTGTGCGTGTTCCAGGTATATAGTGTATTCCTTATGCAATTTGTCCAATGTACACCTGTTATTGTGTGTACGCACGCAGACATGTATACAGTAAGTATATGCAGGGCTATATAACTTCCCTCTATGCAGTTGCTTGTCAAAAACCTGCAATTTGTTTTTTTTTCTTACCCATGAGAAGAGACCTGGCCAGCTATGTAGATAAAGTACTTGCACTTGATTTTATATCAGATTCTCTGTGTAATCTAGCATTTTCTGTATTTATAGTCACAGTTTTGCTTTTAAAAGATGCTGTATTTTTTTATAAAAACTTCCTCTTCCAGGTAATTTACATGACTAATATTTATTCATATTCCTGTAAGTTTTGGCTGTCAATCAGAGAACTGTTTTTTCAGCTACATGTGTCCTTGGACACACAGTTAAGTTTACACCTGAGGAATATGATTGTTTTTAGGGGGGAAAGCCCTCCTACATACAGTTTTTAATATAAATCTTGATGTCCTCAGACAAAAATATAAAATACACAGACTGTTTTAGTGGTCCTTAGTCCTCACCAAAAATCTTACAGGTTATTTTTTTGTTATGATTTGCTTGTCCAGAAGTAAATATACTGTGAAACATTAAAGAAAAATATTAAACTGAATTGCGTACTGCTATTTCAGAGAGTAATACTTAATTATTTTTAAAGGATTTTGTTTTGCCTTTTCAGTAGCACTTTGGAGAGTAACTTCAACAGATATAGTAGAAGATTGCCTTTTGACATGTGTCTTGTGAAACAATTTATGTATTTGCTATGTTACAGAAGCTTTAAATCTCTTGGGTTTGTTTACATAATGCTTGTAACGTTTTTCAATTAATTTGTGTTTCCTTCAAACAAAGAAGGGCTTTTCTCTTTGCTATTCCTTAATATAGCAGGTTTGCATTAAAGGGAATCTTGCCTAATTTCCAATTATTTTCCTGTATTAAGGAGCATAGCTTTTTAATCAGAGTATTAAAATTGAAATAAAATTTATTTTTTCGCTTCAGCTTCCTACATTTGCTAAGAAAAATCTCTGTTAACATCCTAATGAAAGTTAGAACGATACAGGTACTTTTACAGAGTATAAGACAAGCATATGCTGTTTTTCTTTATTGCTGAATGTCTAATTCTTACCGTGGGTCACTATTCTGAATTTGCATGAAATCTAGATGGAATTTTCTGATTTAGATCAAAATGCTTTACAAGGCAAAACAAAAAATACTATTAGAAATATAAATTCGTATTTTTCATGACACTAACACAGAACATTAAGCATGAAATTGGAGAAGGGTCTCCATATACTGCAGAAAGTTAGTATATTGGGGTGTATGAAATAGAGGTTCCTTGTCCTCGGTCTGATCAAGCCATTTATAATATCCTTGTACAGAATTGTGCACATTTATTTATATGATAGCCTACTGAAATATGATGAGTTACCTGTAGGATAGTCTAAATAATATATCCTTTCATCATATACTGAAAATTATATTCCCTTTCCCTGTGTAAAATCTCTTTGCAGATTTGAGCTGGAGTCTTTGTGGGAGGGCAGATTGTCTTAAAGGATTGCATTCTGAAATCAAACTTTTAAGATAAAGTGATTTGAGATTTTTTAGTTATTACTCTGTAGTTTAGTGTGGATGTCTCTTACTCCTCTGTATCTTTCTATGTTGCTTTAAGTGAAAAAAACCCTGCACATCTCCTTTTCATCATTTTGATTGGAACTACATACCATATGTAATGTGTTTTGGCAGCACTTACCTAGCCAAAGAAAACAAATTAATATTAGCCATGCTGAGGGGTGTCAGAAGTATCACAGATGTGTCGATTTAGCTTTGCTCCATCACACACTCTTTCCTTAAACAACTGGTCAAGCTGTCGCAAAATGTAGTGTTGGCTACAGCAAGATTCTAATAGGTGTGATCAGAGATTGATGGCTTTGGCAAGTTACAATGAGAAGATTATGTGGAGTTGCTGTTGCTTGTTTTGAATGGCCTCAGAAAAAATCCAAACAAACAAAAGAAAAAAAAAAAAAGGGGGGGGGGGGGGAGAAAAAATTTTTTTAAAATTATAAGCCAGCCCCCTCCCCCCAAGCCAGCTAGACATTAAACAATTTAAAGTTGTGCAGATGTGCAGATACTGTCAAGCGTAATGAAAAAAGTCTATCTAAAAGGTAGTGCTGACTTGTTCCTGAGCATTTCTGAAATTCCTTCCCATATAAAGGTGCCAGGACGGGTGGGGAGAGGAGGAGGTGGCTTGTTTTATTCAGTCCATCCTTACCCGTGATACTGCTCTTCTTTTCCCCTTTCTCCCTATTTCTGGGTTTGTTTCTAGAGCTATTTTTTTTAAGAAACACTTTTCAAAATCTCACACATGAATATTTTTAAGGAAATACAAGATGGGAAAATCTAATAAAGAACAATAGTTAACAAAATGCTGAAATCATACTCCTTTATGTACTCTCAGCTGTGCTCTTAGTATAGGCAGTTACTGGCAGTTTGTACAATTCTCCATATATTGAAAATGCAACAGAGAGAAAGGATCAAGCAATTTTCTATGTACTCTTTGTTTACTTTTAATTTTTTTTTTTCTGTCTTCAAATTGTCTGCAGGATTTGGTTCATGTCTTTTCAGAGGATGAATGCCCATGTCCTTTTATGTTTAAGTTGGTATTTTCTTGCTTAGATGGACTGTGGTATGCTTGGTTGACAAGTATTAATGCTAAAATAGTTTTCAGAGGAATTAATTTCAGAAAGTCTGTGAGGTTTTCTTTAGCACAATTATTTTACCCCTTTTTAAAAAAAAAAAGGAAAAAACATGTAGTAAAAATAAAAGCAAAAACTCATGTGCCATCTTAAAACCAAACAGATTTAGAGTGTGTTTCCGAAAGCAAATGCACACGGACTGCTAGCAAAATTATCTTCAGAGAATGGTAAAATTCTAACAAAAAAGTGGATTTTTTTTTAATTTTTTTTTTATTTTAAATTTCCAGCATGGTAGTTTAACGTTCCATGAATGCAAGATTTCCTCTACTAAATTATATTCACTTTCCCAGCAGTGAAAGAATTCCCTGGCAGTGTTCTCATAGCAGCCGTTAACGTAGTGGGACAGATTAGATGTCTTGAAGTGGCATGAAATGCCATGTCTTTAACCAACTGTTCCCGTGAGCGTTAAAGGGGTGAGACTCGGATTCCCAATAGCTGAGTAAAGCTCACGGGCACCCCATCGTTCTTCTCGCAGGAGCTGCTTGGGCCCAGTTGGTGCTGGGTGGTATTTGAAGAGCTGCGCAGCCACTGTCGGTGGCTGACATTAGTATGAATGACACCTGTCCCATCAATCACCAGGCCGCAGTGTCACAGATGGAGAAACAACAATCGGCTGAATTACCCGGCGCTGCACACTTGGCTTAATTCAGCTCATTGTTCTCCTACAAATCTAGAGGATGGCTCGTTCTGCGCTGGGAGTCCAGACAGAAGCACAAGATGGGCTCAGGTGGTGGCACGTGCCTGCCCTTTGCTGCTCCGTCAGAGGTATTCGGCAAAAGGCTGTCAGGGGCTGGGGGTGGTGGGAAGGAGCGCTCGACGCAGGGACTGAAGCTTCAGCTCCTGAAGGCGGCTGTAATTAATCAAGAGCTGAAACTCAGGATTTCTCCTGGTGTTCCAGAACTTCTCATGTAGCTATCCAAAAGCGCCCAGCACAGGGCCAGGTTAACATTTAACTCTTCAAATACTACTACACTGTAGCTGTCACTCTTGAGAAGAATGAAGGGAGATTCTGCACGTATTTCCTGTGGCTGTGCAGTAAACAAAATCTTCAAAGCCATGGCCCTTCTGAAGTAGTACATCTTTTATTATTCCTCAGTAGTTAGCACTGAAAATTCAGTATCTGAGACACTGAATGAAAAGGAGAGTTGCTGACAGCCTTATTTGGGAGGGGAGTGGTGTTTTTTGGTTTTGTGGTGGGTCTTTTAATGCCAGACGAAGGTTAGATCATGAGGAATCTCAGTCGTCTTGTTCCCGACAAAAACAGTAAAGGCATTTAAATGCCTTCAGACACTGTAACCATTTTCTTTTCTGTCTTTCTGTCTGTCTTTCTGTCTTTTTCTTGCCCCTTGCAAATCAGAGTCAGTTCCTACAGGACAAGAGAATAAAATAAACCCCCCAAAAAAGCGAAGAGAAATTATTTCTCTGCTCCTAAGTCCTGTGTCAGGTATGTTTTGAATGCATTTGAATCCTACTGCTTCCATGCTCTTTTCCTAGTAGCACCAGGTAAATACCTGTGAAATATTGAGATGGAAGTGATCACTCTTTACTTCAGAAAATTCTTCTTTTTTTTTTTTTTTCTTTCTTCCCACATCCCTGTTGTGTTACGTGCTATAGAGTGGCTGTATTTTTGTTGTAAGCTAATTCACTGCTGCCGTTTTTGTTACAACTAATGTCAAGCAGAAAACCTGTAGCATGCCTGAAACAGGCTACGATATATTGAAGACGCAGCTTATGTTTGATTGCGTGTAAATACAGTTAGTTAGTTGGGTTTATCTGATAGCCTGGCAGAAAGAGAGAGGAGCAGTACAAACTGTTTTCAGTAACTGTGCTGTTCATACACCTGATAAGATTTAGAGTGCTTTCAAACTACTGATATGCTTTGAATAAGAAAAGAATAATCACATCCATTGGCACTGGCTTATCAGGAATGAAGTAAAATGCCAGCACTTTTACATTAGCAAAAGTAAATGTTTTAGACACTTTGGGCCTTTTTTCCATTTAAATTAAATAGCAGGGTGCTTTTGAGTGTGCTGTAATGAATGGAAGGATTTATTACCTTGACAAAATTACAGGTGAATATGTTGAGAGAGGAGACCTCGGCAACAATAACAGCTCTTTTGATAAGTGGCTACATCTGTTCATGCTTTTGGTACAGAAATTCAGTAATTTTTTCCCCTCTTGCTCTATGAAGTGCAGTGGCTAACTTAAAATGTGCAGTTCTTCATAGTGTAACATACTTGTGCATTTTGTAATATACTGGTAACACATTTGAAATTCAGCACATAACACGGCTGTTCATAAAATAATGCTTAATCATTTACTAGTATGTCCTCTGCCTTCAGTTGCTGTGTATTTTCATGTTCAAAAAAGAATATATCTCAAGAGTCTCTGCTGGGAAGGCAAGGTATGGTTCATCATTACCTTACCTCAGTAGGCGTGAAGCTTGCTTGGATGCACTATTATCTTCTCAAAGTTTACTGATTTTTATTTTTGTACCTTTTTTGAAAATTTTATTTGCAGGTTCTTTTTCTTTCATGTGCCTACAATTAATTTTGGGATATTCAAATTTGATGAATGATGGTGTAAGAGTAGATTTGATTGATTTTGGATTATTATTGATTACTGTCAATGAGATCACTGTGACACTCTGAAATCAATGGTATGTGATTAAACCGAGGCACCACTGTTCTATACATTAGGCAGCAGTTGGGAATTTAGGAACTGAATGTTCACAAGCTATAAATTGAGAACATGTTCGGATTTAAATAGCTCTTTGTTTGGCATTTACTCACCAAAATATGTTTCTTGGGGAAAGTTAGTTTTCCCAAGTGCAGGCTTTCAGTAAAAGAAAGGTCATTGATTTAAGGTTTATTAAATTTTAGCTAAAAACAACTGGATCCATTTGGGTGTAAAATAATTTAAGTACTTATTGCAGGCAACCTTCATGCTTTAGAGCTGTTGCTCAGAGGTTTCATTCTTCTATGAAGATGTCAACTGTAAATATAAAAATGCATCACTGAAAATGTAATGGTTTAAAGATTCAAACGGAAATAAAAATTCCTGCCTGGGGAAAGCACTATAATCAAAATAAAGTAGTCTTAACTTTTTTTTTCTGTGGAAGCCATACTTGAAAAGAGCGCTTGAAGGCAGCAGGTAGCGAGGTTGGTAGGGAATGCCAATTTTTATTTATTTAATTTATTTATTTATTCTCACCCACAGATTACGATAGTCTAGCTTTGGAATCAGCAGTACACTTCAGCCACTAATACTAGACAATATGTAAGCTGCTGCTTCTTCTGAAATCTGGTATCCTGGCATTTAAGTCAACTTTATAATCTGGCAAAAAACCCACCTGGCAGTACTAAAATCCAGTTTGTGAAGCACTTTTATTTCTGAAAGCTTCTTGTGTCTTTTAATATCTTTTTAGCATATATTAAATTTTTTAGGAGCAGTGGCCTGGATGTACACTTGATGGATGACTGGGGTGGGGCTTCCCCCCACCCTCCCTTTTTTTTTAATTTTGTAAAAACGTGTGATACTTGCGCATTAGGTAATGCTGGAACAGGAATACTGCAGATGCAGCTGTTTGACAAAATTGCTGTGGGGTTTTTGTACCATTGTTAGATAAGTTAGTAGAGATTTTCCAGTGTATGAAGGACAGCCTGCTGCCAAGCCCTTGCGTCTGTCTTAAGAAATCTTTCGCTTTTACTGGTAGTGGCCTGATTCAAAACTAAATGGGAAGAATGCCATTCATTTTAGTAGATTTTGGATCAGTCTCTATAATTGATTTAAAAAATGAATGATTTGGTAGTATTTTAAAAGAAATCAATGAAGAAATGGAGCCTGTGTCCAAGGATTCACTGCCAGGATGTAACATTTGCACTAGTATAGAGTTGCCTAAGGGAGTGTGACCAGGAAATACTAAGATTACCCCATAATATTTTCTGTGTGAGCTTAAAAGCAGTGTTGGCATTATGCCAGTATCTTCAGTCTTGTGTTGACTAAAGAGGGGGTAGAAATTCTTCAGATGGAGATGGTACGACAAAGTGAGACTGACCCCTTTTTTTCTTGGTTTTACATCTGAATTGCAAGAAAGGTTTAAATGCTGAATTTATGTAATGATTGATCGATCTCGGTTTGTTTCTGCTGATGAATTTTGGATGGAAAGCTGTAACATGGAATACATATGTCTGCTTGATGGATATTATCTTCCTATGTAGGCAGAAGCACCTTGGTGTTCCTATGCAGAATTAAAAAGTCACAAAGGATCGTCGTGGTCATTCAGCACACCTTTCACCATGAGATGCAAAATAAATTTTAATAGATGGAGAATTACCTTGACTGGCCTCCAACGAACATTTTATTTATGAAAAGGTTCATATAGTGTTTAAGAGATCTAGGAACTAGGCTCTTGAACAGAAAGCATTTTTCTACTTTTTCTTTTGTAGAAAGAAATAGGCCAAGATGGCATAACAGGATGAAGGAGACATAGTTTGCTCCCCAAATATTCTGATGCTTCTTTATGTTATTCTAGTCATATAAATAAAGAGTACCTTAAAGTAGGTGTGAAAGTATATGTCCTGCCCTCCCTTTTTGAGACTTTGCTAGTGCAAAACTTTGTTGTAGATAGCAGTGCCCACATCTGAGTCTTGATGAGTGGGTGAAGTTGCATGTGATTTCTATACCTGATCTCAGTGCAAAATTTGCATCGATGTGTTTGCCAAACAAAGGGTTTCTATCGTAACTGGTTTTCCTTTCCTTGATTTTCTTATTCTCTCTGGATATGAGCACTGTTTAATTCCGGACCTATTCCTTTAATCACCGATCACCTTTTTGTCTCTAGTAAAGCATTCAGTCTTCTGTACAAATGAAGCCATAGGTGTGTTTTACTGCTGGGATCAATGACAAGAAGATCTGACTTTATGGCCTTTTTTAAAAAAAAAAAAAAAGCAGCTTAAATGTGTAGATCAGTGTTGTGATTAAAAAAAAAAAGCTGTTTCCTAGAACAGTAACATTTGAATTTCATGTGACAGTGTGTTAAAAGAAGTTTCTTGGAAAATCTATCTGCAAAAGACTGTTTCTGTAAAGATTTACAAAAGGATGCTTTATCAACATTCAGTACTTCTGTTAGAGCAAAGCCTATTGTTTTCTTAGGCACAAAGGAAGAGGTGTTTTACATAGGATATATTTATAAAGGTTGTGTCCATGATATTTGTCTCTAAGATTTGTTATCTGGAGAAGAACTAGAAAAGCTAGGCATGAGGACTAAATATAAGCATGTGCACTTAAAACTGAATTTTAAATCATGAACAATGGGGAGTAGCAGAGTAAGGAAAATGAGGCATGCATGTCAGTTCTTCCCTTTTACAGTTTTTGCGTAGCAGTTGAGGTTTTGTTTCCACTTTAGTGATTAGGTTTTTTGTTGAAGCTGGTGAGGATTGTCTCAGAGCGGCACAAACCACAACCCATCAGCAGGCTGCTAGTCAGCAGCAGGTGTGAACAACATAAAACAGGATTAACGCTGAACCAGAGTGTGCACTAAAAACAGAACCCCTGCCTTGGTTTTACAAGGGCAGTAAGATAGAAGCACTCTTGTCGTGTTTACTAAACAGTGTTCAGTGGACTATGTAAATGGCTCTGCTCAGCTGCAGAGAAATAAGTGCAAAAATTACTATGTATTTGAGATTTTAAAAGACACTTTTTCCTCCTTTAAGAGTAGACCTCTGTTAGTGTTAAACCAGAGGCATAGAGGCAAACATCAAGGTGTTCAAAGTTAGTGCTTCAGTTTTTGCACCAGAGGGAAGGGAGGATGGAATCTCAGCATTCAGCATTTAATTTTTTTGGTTGTTGACATAGGGGAGCTGGTAGATTGTACTGTCTTTTTGAAATTACACCTTTACGATTTAGGGTTTAATGTGTGCTTATTTCTTCCGTACACATTTCCTTTAAAAACGCAGCTTTTCCATTCCTGTGCATTTGCATATTTGGGAGCTTTTAAAGCTGTGTATTTATGATATCCATTACATTCAGCATCAAAATCTGCCCTCAGTTATGCTTTGTATTAAAAATAAGGGGGATACAGTTGCAGTGGAAGCAGAATTTACTTGTTATATATTAGGATTGTTTATAAGCTACTCCCATTTCCCTGCTTCTATCAGTATATTACCTGACCAGAGAAATTTTCATGTTTTAGGTAAAGATGTGTTTAAGGTTTGGTAAATACCAATAATTTTTGGTAAATATTGTGTGCAATTTTACTAATGTGAGGGGTTTGGTGTTTTTTTTTTTTTTTTGTGTGTGTGTGTGGTTTTTTTGGGGGGGGGGAGTGGCTTTGGTTTTGGGGTTTTTTTTTGTCTCTTTCCCATTATTTCTGGACCAGACTTTGAAAAGAGGTTAGTATCTATCAGGCTGCATTTACACAACATGTGTAGTTTGACCTGAAAAAAACCCCCAATACAAAACCCCCCAAACAAAGTAAAAAAACCCTAAACACCCAACACCCTGCCACTTCCCCCCCACCAAAACCAAAACCCCAACACAAAAAACACAACTCATTTTTCCTTAAGTAGTTAGCATTTTCAGAAGTCCTACCAACCTCAGCCCTAGGAAGACTCCTCAGATCTTCTGTTTGCAGAGCTCTAATGAAAATTTGATCCTTTTGAAAATCAACTTCTTGGTATTTATATCAAGTCCAGTTTAAGTATAATTATGTCTTCTTTCCTACGATGCTCTCATGGGATTGGGATTGACAATTACTTTCCTCACAGAACTGAATGAAGTTGTTTTATCATTCAGTGTTCTCTCATCAGCTGTAACTCCTTGCAAATTATCAGATTATAGATATGTATTTAGCCATGCAAATTTTTTTTACTGAAATGCCTTTATGAACAATAGCTGCTTTTGTAGGGTCCAAATCATGTCTTCACAGACAGACACCTGTGCAACTCAACTTCTTTTACTGTCAAGATGTCCCTATACCTCTTTAGAGGTACAGGTCTGATTTTTGAGGGGATATGTCAGGCTTGAGATGATGAGGGCTTTGCTTATGCATGGTGTCCACAAAGCAATGGCAAGAGTTACAGGAGCAGGAAGATTGCATTCAAAATTTAAATTTGAAGTTAAAGAGAATTTAATAGGTTCGAGAGCAAAAAGTACTCAATTTTATTTTCTAAAATACCTTGAATAGTCACATCACCTTATTAATTAGTGGATTTAATAAATCCATTAAAAACAATTCTTTTAAAATAATACCTAAACTGTAAAAATATGTCCAAACTAGGGCAAACTTAGCATGAGTCTTCTGGCCTTACAATATGAATTTCATTCTTTCTTCCCTGATTTTTTTTCCCCATATACAGTTAAATACACAACCGGTTTCAGTGCTAAGAATGTGCATCACCAGTTCAGCCATGAGTTTTGCTGATGAAAAAACCAGAAGGCCTGGGAAATCTTAATTTTTCATTGTACTGACTTTTTATCAGTAGTGAAACAACCTTACAAATTTAATACGCGTTTTGAATCCAAGTTTGGGTTTATGATTGCTGCTCCAATAGTGTGTGTGTTCCTGTTGTGACAACCTGGCAGTGGCTCAGAGGTTTATTTTTAAAGAGGGTGTTCCTGCATGTTCAGAGTTCTGTTCATATATTGTTGTTGAGAAAACAGCTTATATCATCATTGTGAAATCATGACTTGTGTGACAGCATCTGTAAACTGACTGTAAAGTGCACTGCTTTTAGTCTCTCTGTGATGTTGTAAACCAGTTACTATAACTTGAAATGCTTTTCTGAAGCTGGTAGTGCATAGTTCACCATATGATCCCTGGATTCTTTCACCTTTTCTTTTTTTTTTTTTCTTCTCACCTTTATTTATTTATATATTTTTTTTTTCCTGAGAGGTAGTAATATAAAACCTTAAGTTCAGGATTTTCAGTTACGACACATAAGCATACAGAAGTTGTGCTGCTTATCCAAAGTTTATCTGAAGTGCTTAACCTCTTTGGCCTCAAAATCAGTCTAGGCATCCCATGAAAGCAGTCTGTCCCTTGAGGTTTTCTGTAATTCCTGGCTTCTGCCAGATCAGAAATAAACAAGAATAAACTTTTGGATAATACTGCTATGTCTTCTCCCTGGGCCAGATGAAACTAGATGCTATGTTATTATGTTTATTATTATTTGAGTCCCTACTGAGTGTGTTTAAATCTCTGAAAGAGATAAGTTCCTGTTTGTTTCAGGCTTTAGTTGCTGGTTTGGACCAGTCCTCGTTTACCCATACAGGTTTATTTATAGTCAGTTTCTTTTTCCAGTTATACCAGTATGCTCAGAGGGAGCAGAATCTAACACAGAACATGTCTCAACTTACACTTTTTCTTTTACCTTCAACACTGTGTAATTGCTTATTCTGATTTAAAAAAAAAATAATATTTTGATTCAATAGTGGAGTGTAATTGCTAATCAATTCCATATGTTTTACCCTGTTATTATGTAGTATTTCTGTTATTGTAA
Organism: Astur gentilis; assembly: GCF_929443795.1. Taxonomy (NCBI): domain Eukaryota; kingdom Metazoa; phylum Chordata; class Aves; order Accipitriformes; family Accipitridae; genus Astur; species Astur gentilis. Next base: position 11,669,433 of record NC_064909.1, on the reverse strand, counting down.
TATACAGAGACCCCTGTCATGCTACTGTGGTGTACAGTGTGTGAATATATAGGTAGCTCCTGTTCAGGAGCTTTGATGACTACAAGTACAGGCAATTCGTGAAAGCTGCAGAAAAGGGTACTACATACTTTTTGTTTTAATACGGCAAGTGCAGCCTTACTCTGTACGTGTGCATAAAACTTGTCTGTGGTTTTGGTTTTTTTAATTTAAAATAAAAGTATTAACTTCAGGCTAACAAGGAAGTATGGATTGTTTTATTGTAGATCAGCAGAAATCTGCCTGGCATTTGAGGGAGAGGTGGGTAGTTTCCTCTGTGTCAGTTCAGAGAAGGTGCATTTAATGAAAAGGAGGTAGAATGAAAAGCTCTGTGAAAGGGAGACAGGCCAGGGAGCAACACAGGCTGCTGTCATTGACATAGCACAAGGGGTGGGAGAAGAGGTTGGAGAAACAAATCTGGGTACTATAGGATTGCATAGAGCATTGACTGACCACTTACATTTAACACCTTTTTTCAGTATGATTTTTAAAAATTGTCCTTGAAACAGTGATTTCAGTTCATACACTGAATCAGTTGCCTGCTGATTTGAAAAGAAGATGAAGTTAATCACTTCTGCTCATTTGGACAGCAATGCATTGTGTATAAAAAGAGTAACTTTGGTGGTACAATGATACTGATGCCAGTCAAACTCTGCCAGATGTGTCACCACATTTCTTTTTTTCTCAGTTTCATGTGTTTTTGCTGGAAACACGTTACAGTTTTTTCTTGCTGTCATCTTCACTGTGTTTTGCCCAGCATTCCAGAGAGGAAAGCAACATATTAAAATCTTCATTTTTGCAGTGAAAGAAAGACTTACTGCCTCAGCTTTTGTTTGCATTTTCTGTAGAAATAGTAAATCTTTTGTAATAAACTATTAGTTTTAAGTATCTCCTGAAGTGGGAAGCAGAAGAAATTCAGTCAAGGAACATACTAACATAGTTGGAAACTGAGGCTTTTCACTGTATGCGTAATAGCTCTTAAGACTTCATCTAAAAACCGTGACCATGTACCAGAAGATACAGATTTATATAAAAAAATTAGAAGTTACCTGTGAAAGGGTAGACTTATTTGGAAACTGAGGCTCAATCAAAATTTTTGTGAAGTCATGAGTTTAAGATCTTTATAAGATTTCAGGCACATTTTGTTTTATGTGTACCACTTGGGTCTTTCTGGAGAACAGAGGTGGACTTTTCTCCTTTAAGGGAAGAGGGGGAATGCTTCTTACACACTTTAAGTAAATTGCGTTTTGGTTTAAAAAGCAAATAAGCATCTGGTCATTTATATAACTAATTCATATAGTATTGTATGTAAAGGGTTTTTTTGCTCTGCGTACTGCTTTCTGCTACACTGATGATAATGTACCTGGAAGGAAAAGGCAGTCCAAGCTGAGGCAGCCAGCGTCAGACAGGGCGGTCTGCCATCTGTCCCACCTGCTGCATTCATGTGTCCATCTGGTTACTGCAATAGCTCATTGCAGGCTTCAACAGAAGAACATTCAGGCTGAAAAGAAGGCAGTGTGAATTATTTAGGTAGCTAGTGTAAATAAAGAGAGGGGGAGAGGAGCAAAGGAGGGGGGTTGTGAGAGGGAGAAAGCACTCTCTTACTCCTAGATGCTTTGGAATGTGTTAATGCATGAGAGCATTTGATTTGCATATAGATTTAGATGTATAGATCATTGTGAAGATTACAAGCCAATGAGTTTTATCTAGATTTAGATAGCTCTCAGCCTGGTTTGCACATAAAATATAGCCAGTTTCAGGAGGAGAATCTTTGGGGACTTTAAACCTAAGTGAAACTGATGAAATGTAATGCTTTTAGGTATTAATTTAGCAGAAATAAAATATTTCCTTTAAGGGCTTTCTGTGCCCTTTGTTAACCAAGAATTTATAACTACTTTGCATAGTCGGTGCTTTATACACACTGTGTGGTTTTGATTTGGTTATAGTTAATTACATTTGTAGTCATCTGTACTTTATACTAAGAGGAAAAGCAGTTGACAAATGCTTTTCCTTTTCCTTTTCCTCTCATGTTTATCAGGTGAAGATTAAATCCAGTCATCAGACAAATAATTTTCCAGCTGTCAGTGTGTATATATTGTTACACAGACAAATATATATATGCTTTTCTGCCTACATAAACGTACATAGAACACTTAAATCTTTTTACATATTTTTAATGGGGGTGAGCGAACAGAATTTCATACTGTTACAGTGGCCTTGAAAAAATAAATAGGTTTATTTTAAGGGTGCTTGCCTGAATTTCAAAATGACCACCAGAAGGTTTAGACTATGGTGGATTATTTATTGCTAAAATTGAATTATTTTTAGAAAAGAAAAAAATCATTAGTGCTAGATTTGAGCATAGGAAATTAATTTGAATCATTCTATGCTAAACATTTTAACAATAGTGGTATTGTTTCAGATTTTATGGTTTTTCTTCAAATGTGTGAAAAATTAGTCCAATGCTGTGTTTAAAAAAACAAAAGATTGGCTTCATATTTTTATATGTTTCCTGATATCAGATTCTTCCTGCTTTCAAATTTTAGATGTCAAACTTTACTGGGCCAAAGAATAAAAACAGAATCATCTTAAGAGGAATCCTTGAAATTGTGGGAGGGTTTTGTGTCGTTGTTTTGCCTGGTTTTAGATCTGCAGAAGAAAGGGACACAGCATCTTGAAATCCCAACAGCCTGGCTACTTCTCTAAGATTTGCATGAAATTCAACTGCAGCCTTCAAAGGGATTTGAGTGAATTGGATTCTTTAAGGTTAGTCCATGTCAAACCTATTAAGTTCAATTCACATGCAAAACCCTTTTTACGTTTTTTTAAGCCAATAAGGCTCTAGCTACTATTAAGGCAACATCGTGTACTTGAAGTAGAACGTCCATGGTAATGGATCACCCTACTGGCACGTGTAACTAACCAATAATCCACTTTGTCATCTTTCAAATTAAAAGGTTCTGTGTCCTGTATCTTCCTCAGATTGAAGAGGTTTTGTTTGCAAAAGTTGAGATCCTGAAGACTATTTTAAGGTATCTGAGTCACTGTGAATATCTGTCTTCCACCTAAAATGTAATCCCCGAAGTTACATGATCCCCCCCCATTAAATGAAAATTAATTTAACCATTGAAAATAACTTAAACTCTGTTCTTAACTTCCCATGTCTTTGATTTCTCGTTCTTCTGTAGATTGACTCCACTGTTAAATGATTTTAGGAGTACAGTATATGTTCTGTGGTGAATCAGGAAACAATGCAAGGGCAAAAAAATGATGAAAATATTTTATGGTGTATAAAAGGATTAGTGGCTACTTCAGAACTGCAAGGACATGACTTTCAAAAGAAGAGTAATTTTTAATTGAAAAGCCACTGGAAGGAATTCTGTGCATCTCAGACATTTAGGCCAAAGCATCTAAATGCCATGTGCAGAATTTTTGAAGTCCACCAGCAGGCTGTGAAAGGAGTACCAAGTGAGTACACTTTGCCTCAATTAGATACTGTCAGAGTAAATGGATGCTAGTAGGAATTTGGGTTAAATAAGGAACACCTAATGTTCTCCGAGGTTGCTTCTCGTTCTGGAGCATTCTGCCCTACGTGAAGTCTGCAAGATTTGCCCTTCATTTTGTAAATGGCTATGTATTGTTATGCTTTGGTTTGAACATTGCACAAGTTTTTATAAAATCCTGGCCAGACCCTGTAACCAGGTGAGCTGAATCTTGAAAGCAGTTGTGTGTTTACTGCATGGACTCAAATTCATCCACTTCCGCAGTGGTTGCACTGGCACCTGAGTCTTCGATATTTAACAGGATGCTGGATTCAAAGTTGTATTCTGATGTCACTCAAGCTCATTGAATTTTGCTCAGTTTTGAAGGTGTAAGTGAGGAGAAAGTAGTATCTTCTCCCTGTACTTTTTCTCATCGTGGTGTTTGAACTTTACACTTCATGCTCAAGGAAAGCACTGCATTGAGTTTAGATCAAAAATGGTTGATTTTTGTGTTCTGGTTGAGAACCAAATATTTTCCATTGACTTCACTTTCCAGCAGCTCCAAGTCTTTTAAAAAGATTACATTAATTAGAACAGGAAAAAATACTTATTTCCACTGTTTACATTTCAAGGAAAGAAGGAAGCATCCCATGACACATACTTCATGTTTAGAATGCCCTTTTTTTCTAGTGAAAGCTGAAGAAGCTGCTCCTTAAATGAAACACTAATTTTGGGGACTTGATCCTGCAAAGCTTGCATGCATAAGTCACTTGATACAGGTAGTAAATTTTCTGGCTGAGTACTTGGAGGAAGGGGTCAATGGATAATACACCCTTTCCAGTTGGCCTGGTTCACTTGCATCTGTTACAACAAGTATTTAGATTTTCCCAATATAGAAAAGAATAAGGTTAAGAAGTACTATAATTAATTGCCTTGTCTTTGGTGCTTTTTTGTCTTTTTTTGTTTTGAGTTTTCAGCATCCATTTAAAGAACTGAAGTTGTTCTATATGGTCAGAATTTTTTGTTGTGTTTCATTACCTCTGAGAGTAATTCTTTTAAAAGTACCTAAACCAGGAATGTTTTAGTAGGTAAGATACATGTAGGATATGGAATTTTGAATTTTTATGTAAATTCGTAATTGTTACTCTAAACATTCCTTATTGATAACACTTAAGCAATTCAGGGTTGCAGAGCTTGCAGCTTTTAATACTGATGCCTTGTGGTATTAATATGGCTATTTACAGCATTTTTAATTATATGGGCTAAGTAGCATATACTAGCATTTATGTTGCTATTTGATAGCGTTCCATAAAGCATGGTGTTTTCCTGCTTGTAAGTTAGCAAGTTGTGTTGTTACATGCATTTTTCATGGGTTAGTATTTGGGGAGGTAAAGTTAGTATTTTGCCGAGAGAGTAAAGGGGATGAAAAGGCTGTCTAGATGTGTGAATTCTCTTTTCCTTGGCACCCGCAACTTTGTTGTTGCGAATACTGTAAATATCTTGCTGAAGAGTATAGTCATGTTGCAAGAATTATCTGTGCTGTCTGGCAGGGTGGTTCTTCTGGCAAAAGGGTGATTTGCTATCATATTTCTTCAGAGTATTAGAATAAATACAAAAAGCATGTATCGATACTACTAACTCCAGGTAAAAAATAACAAATCTGGCTAAAATTTTTTGGCTTTAACAACTTTAGATTCTGGTAACAAATAGAGGTAGTCCTTGTTCTTGTTTATACTTGTTGTTGGCAGTCCCTGAATGGAAAGTAGAATAGGGGGAGCAGGGCAGAGGGAGAAAGGTTAAATGGCAGAGAGGTTAAATTGCTTCAGTGACAGATTCTCTCTAGAAAGGCATTGAGTTGTTTTAAGGATTAGTTTGGGAAAGCTTGAATTGAACCCACTTCTCTACTGTTCAGATATTGCATTGCTGATGTGGCTGGTGTCTGAGTAGAGAGCACTGGGGAAATCTTAAAAAGCCAAGTAAAAATCAGTCAGTTTCATCAGCTGCAAAACTGGTTGGAGTTTTACCTGTGTTATTTTATTGTGAGATTCTTAAAACCTTAGAGCAGATTATTAAAAACAATATAAATTTTCGTCTTGTACTATGATTGTTGGAAAACACCAGAGAAATATTGCGGAAGTAGTTATCGGTGATTTAAGGGGAAATGTAGTTCCTCAGTTAAAACCCATACCAACTTCTAAATGAGTCTCTGTTCCTGATGGAGATCTGTCACCACAGCAATGTAGTTCTTACGTAAGAATCTTGCATCTTATCAGCTAGTTTAGACATTTTCTTCTGGAAAAAACTCACTATAAGAGCTGGGAGTCCAGGAGGATGTATGTGCAGTCCCTCTTCAGAAAAAACGCGCTCAATCTGTTTCAGACGAGTTCCCTGAAAGATGGGTTAAATCAACTGATTGAGCTGATTTTCTCTCTTGAGGTGATATTTTATTTATATGATAAAATGCTTGGAAAGTGATTAATTTGTCAGGGGAACATCTTGTTACTGTAAATTTGCCGAATGTGTAATAAAATTGCCATAACACAGATGGGAAAATGAAGATCTTTTAAAATGAAATAACTGAGCAGTCTGCCTACATTTTCAGCACTTAAAATTAACTTAGTTAAATTTCTTTGTCATTTTTACCCCTGGAAGAATGCAGGCTGGGGACGATTTGTGGCAATGTGTGGTGTGGGTTTGTATGTGTGGTGGGTGGAGGGAACAGGAATGGACTGTGTAGTTCCCCTTCTACATCAGAAGGGACTGATAGATTTATTAGAATTTCTGCCAGGGTTCCTTGATTGAGTGAATTTTTAGAAATCAAAATACACAGGTTGGATACTTCTTGCCAGTAGCAGAGAATTTAAGAATAGGGGACCTTTGTGTGCAAGTACCTCAAGTCAGTAAGATGTACATCAAGTGGTGCTTTTGTGCTGGTTTGTGCAGGATTGCTTTCAAATGACAGCTAAATAATGTAATACACTTCTTAGTCTTTATAGCAAAGTCTTATTGTATGGAATATAACTTAGATTATATAGGGGTATACTTGAACAGTCAAAGGAAGTAATACCTTCCCTGTCTCATGAGTTGTGGTGTGTAACAAGTAAAAATAGCATTAGTGAAGGAACAGTGCCTCTTATTCATACATTTTACTACTGCATGTCCGTCTGTCCACTGGAATGAGCCACTTATCACGCTTCTGTGTTTTTCCCTTTCAACTTAAAGAATTATGAAAGGAAAATTCAATTTTTCGTGTCCTTCTATGACAGGTAGACTGGAGACTGTGGTCATTTGGATTAAAAACATATCCATCACCACAAGCTGACAGGTTATTATTATGTCGTCTTTGAATATACGAATTTTATTCCTACACATTGGAAGTCTAAGAATGGAACTTTTTATATAAATAATTATCGTAGTAGTGATGTACTGCATACTGTTGCCATATTTTTTCACTTTTACAGCATTCTTGGCCTTATCACCCATAACATAAATCTTAGGCTCTCATATTTAATACAACCTGTAGGATAACCATGCCTGTATAATGTACAGTCAGCCAATCCCACATCATCATTTGGCTTTCATTATTTGTTGTCCTATGACGGATGTTTCAGCTGATGTCCTGTTTTAGATTTGACAGTATGTTTGATGCAGCCATCCAGGGGTAGATGAGAGTGGCTGCCTTTAGGTGTTCATGCTGATCTCCACAAACACCCTTAGTTTACTAAGCTTCCAACTGTAGGCAGTTAAAGTTTTGAGTATATTGGTGTTATCTTGGTTGCTCATAATTTATTTTCTATAACTCCAGGCTATTCAGTCCGTGAAGCACTGGTAATACAAAGACTCGGTTGCTGTCAGACCCTCTACTGTATAAAGAACCAGTGAAGGAGTGGAGTAGATTTGCTGTATATTCTAGACAGATGCTTAGTGAAATGCAGGTGGATTTTTATTCCAGACTTTAGTCCTATCATGGTAGAAGATGTAAAGCCCAATCTGGTAAAAATCATCATATAATGCACTTCCAAGAACTGAACAGGGCTCGTACTCAGTTTGCCGAGCAGCCTGAACTTGTGCTGAAACTAGCGAGGCACAAAACATCTCGGGATCAAACGTGTTAATTAAGTTTAATGGTGGAATGCAGTGGTCTCTTCAGGCCAAGTCTTTCTTTCATTGCTTACCCAAGGAAGGTTGAATTAAGCCGAACTTTTAGATCTACAAGAAATAAATATTTGATTCAGACTTTATACTGTTGAAATAAAATTGAAGCAAGTCTGTCATTAAAATACAGCTGAAATTTGCAGCGTGCAGTATGGAGTGGTTAATGCTGCTCTGTTGATGTAAAGCTTTTCTTGGACAAGTCTTTCAGTGACTTCTTACAGAAGACATGACCACAGGTTCAGCATGTAATAATTGCGGCATATTGATACAATTGCTTTATAATTGCATGTAGCAACATCCTTGTTCTGAATGTAATAATTGGGCTGGTACATATTTGTTACTTTAGACAATTTTTCTGGAATATGCTGAATTTCCTTCTTTTCTCCCTGTGACTCCCACCAAAATAGAAGGCAAAAGATAAAAGAGTAGAAACTACATCAGGACTTTGTGAAAAGCTCATCCTGCAAACTTGCTGGAGTCATGCAAACATTTAAAAAGTGAAAGCCATTACTTCCTGACCTTTGCTCTTATACCCAGAGGCAAATATCTGACATGTAAACCCAGTGGCATAAATAGGTTTGAATTACACGTAGTAATATGTGAAGAACAATGAACTGTGAAAAGCCAAAGGTTTATTTATTTATTTGTAAAAATCTGTAATCACACATTAAAATCCAAGATAGACTAGAAAAGACTTCAGCTGCATAGGTTTTGCTTCTATAAATTCTCTGATTTGTCTCAGCATGTGATGAATTTGGTCATCAGTACCATACCCAAGTAACACACTCAGCTGTTTTTTTTGCCTATTTTTAATTTCCAGTGCTTCCAGAATCAAGATAGATAAACAAAAAAAGAGTAAAAATTTGAAGGAAAAGGTTATTTTTTCTTACAGTTTTCATTTACAAATGTTAAGGGACCTTGTAATGTAGAAGTAGAAATGTTGTGCATTAGAAGCTAGGGCTCATATCACTCAAATGCTTTAGCGTAATAAATAAATAAATAAATAAGACTGCTATGCTCTCGGAGTCCTTCGATGTCAGTGTGGTTTTCTTTGGGTTCAGTAGGTTATCATAATCCACTTGCATATTGGAGTATCAGGACCTTAGACCCTCTGAAATCACGGGCTGGGTTGGGGAATAACACTATTAGCTAGTATAAATTTGCAGAGCTTTGGGATTGCTGGGTCTATTCCCCTGTACCCTAGGTTTTGACCTGCAATGAATGGCAGATGTGCTGTATTTGGAACAAATTTGATTTTTTTTACCTACCCAAATAACAAACCCAACGTTGTTTATAAAATTACCCAGATGATTTAAGCCATTTGTGAATCAAGCAGTGATATTGGAGGAGGAGACTTCAGAATTCATGTTCATGTTTAGAACTGACATCTCCATTCATGGATGTTTCACAGCAGTTACAAATTTGTAATCTTTTCTTTTGCCAGGCATTTTCTTATATATTACTCTTTCATATAATGAAAACTAGCACTCCTTTTTGCATTTTGTAGAATATTATTGTTCTATCAAAGTATTTATTTTCCTGGTATTGCCTGCCTCTTCCATTTCAAATCCTTTAAAAAAAAAGATACATAAAAACCTTGGGCTATTCACAGCTACGGGTTGCTCACACATTACCCTGTGTGCTAGCTAAAGCTCTTCTTGCCATAGGCTTTATTTTTGGGAAGGCTACACACAAAGAAACCAGGATTACTTTAACCGAAAAATAAACATTTTAATGTAGGAATAAAAAGAGATTTAATTTAGCCTTAAAATAAGTTTCCCATTCAGGAAAAAAATATATATTTAAAAACAACAAAGGTCCCATTTCTGGAAGTTTGAGGCAAGTTCCCTTCTTAGAAATAAATGTTCAGACTTCCAAGGAACGTTTTCATGAAAGCCATGGCAAAAAAAAAAAGAAAAATTAAGGAATAATGCAAAATATACTGGATTGGGATTCCCCAGAACCTTGATTCTGTTCCATGCTGTGTCATTGGCCTGCTGAGCAGCATTAGGCAACTCTGCACCTTTTTGTGTCTTGTTTTGCCCATCTGTAAGAGGGAGGTGGCAGTACTCCCTAGAAATGGCAGTTTAAGATCTGTGTTAGTAAGTAAAAGAGCATTATTAGTAAATGGTACCATAATATTATTAGTAGTAATATTTGTCTAGGAACTTTTTTTCCTTTTTATGTTGATTTCAAGAGGACCTGGTCAAGGAGCACTGTGTGGGAATCAAGAAGAAAGCTGAGTCACCCCTAGACCCAGTAGATGAGGGACTGCCTGTCTGAAAATGTTTAGCCCCAGGAAAGGCCTGGTCCTTTACTTTGTTTCCAAGTCCCACAAAAGTGATTGGGTTTTTTGTCATCATCACCCAGCTAAGAGTAAGACCATGGCACTCGGGAGACTGTTTTAAACACTTTCACTTTTTGGCCCTACCTTTTTGGTTTCTTACAGACACTTGCATCTCATAATTTGAAAGAAATATTTTCTTCCTTGTAGAATCTTACTTTTCACTCCTTTTAGTTTCCTTAGCAAAAACACAGTTTCAAGCTTTCAATATGAGACCGTGACAAAGTGATTTTATAGCCAGTACTGAAAGTGACTAAACTTGACAACAATTGTATTTTATGACAACGTCTGCTTTCATGTCCACAGCCTACTTTCCTATCATCAGCTGTGATTTTTTTTTTTTTTCCCTTTTTCTCCCCTTCTTTTCCTCTCCCCTCCACACCCCACCCCCACCCCCCATGACTTTTATTGAATGTGAGCAATTCTGTATCTCTGGACTAACTGGAAACAAATCCTTTTACCAGGAGCGCATTTTAATGGACAGCATGCTTCACTTAAGTCACCAGAACCTTAACTGTATAATATTCAATTTTTTACGAACCCAGAACCAAAGCTTTTTCTTGAGAGTGATGTTCATAAGAGTAGTGGAAGAATTAGTATTACAGAACTAAACCAGATTAGGAGGGAATGTGAATTAGATTTGGTAACAGATGGTGCCGTGGAAATTAAAGGTGCTTTGCGAATGGAAGCGACAGCAGCTTGCCTCTTTTCCTCTCCTGTCTCTCTCTTTCATGCGCTTGATAGACGGGTATAAATCACAACAATCCCGTCTTGACAGCCAATTTCGAGAATTTGATCTGGTTAAAGACATGGCTTTCCTGCTCCACTCACTGAAACCGGCTGCTATTTTATTTTTATACAGCACCTTGTCATATTTAGGAAAGTGGAATCACCTGCCTCCCTTTAATGAAATTTTCTTTAATTACAGTTTTAGCTCTTTAGTGTTAATTACTTTTCCATTCAGCCTGAATTCTCAGGCTGTCTCGTAGGAATGTGTTTCTCTCCCCACCCCACCTCCCTGCACTATTCATGCATATGCTTTCATTTTTCTAAAGATGCTTTTCCTTGTTGGAAGTTGTTGTCAGATCCATTATAATTAGATCCTAATTATCAAAATCATCATTATTGTGTAGGAAGAGGAAGCATTGTAAACAACTGTTAAAGTTATAGGATCTTGTTTGACAGAGGAGAAACCTTTCAGGATATACATGAATAATAAACAAGCAAACAATAAGCCCTTACTAAAAACTCTGTCTGGGAAGCATATAAGGATCTAGATAGCAAACGCTCTGCTTGGAAGGAAGATCCACCCAGGTTATCTCTCCATACCCATTCCTCCAATCTCTAATCCCACATTTTTCAGAAAAGATCAGAATAAAATTCCCCTGCTTCAGTTTACTTATGTATATATTCATCTTTGCACCTCATTCAGGTGTCCAGATATAAAAATCACTTTTCTGATGTGTGTCAGGATCGACTTGCAGTTGCCTTAATACAATTATTTTTTGCGTTTAAGGTAGCAAGTATAAGTGAAGAGACTGCTGTGATGCATGGAGATGTGGACATGCTTCTGCCATACGCTAAAAGTCCTCAGAGTGAAAGAGAAAAATATGGACTGTATCTAAAAAAAAAAAATAAAATAAAAACCTCTCAAAGTAAGAGAAGATCCTTAGAGCTGGCAACTAACAGTTGGTAGAAATAAAGCTTCCTACTGGCAGTCAAATCAAATGTAGTAACAACTCAACGACTCCCTGCTGCTAGCTGACAGCATGGTGTAACACACTGGGACAAACATTCACTTAAACACTGATTGCAGGAAAACGTCATTTTCCAACTCACCAAGTAGCTTTTTGGTTGCTTGTGCGTGCGTGCCTGTATGTGTAGGGGGGGATTTAAAACTGGTGGCGTGTGGCTGGGAGGACAGGACACACTCAGGAGCCAGCTGAGTGAGGGGGTGGGAGACAGATCACTTGCTTTCTAAGTTTTAGCTCTGAGTCTTTTAAGACGCTCACTCTGATACTATTTCTGGTATGTTCTTTCTAATCGCTTCTCCAATTTAACAGAGCTTGACTGGCAAATTATAATTCTTCTGTTATAAATCTGCAGAAAATCAGTGACAGAGCTGGGTTGGGAGTCAGGTGCATGGTGTGCACATACCTACACTCTGACTTTCAGCGATGGAAGGAAATCACTGCTAGAAATTGTGAAAAATCTGATGATGCAAACTTTGACTCTGTCTTGAGTCTGAAGGCATTTTTTTGTCTTCTTTTTCCTTTTGGAAAGTGATGAATGACAGCTATGTCTCTGATCTGTAGTACTGGCTTTCTGACTGGTGCGAGTAGCTGCTTTTGATGCTGTAATCATTTCAAAATAATCCCTCTTTAGAAAGCCTGTTATGTTCTTGAATAAATCTTTACTTATTTTTGTAGTTTTGTATTTTTCTTCCTTGAAGTAGCTGAGTGTAGTATTTTATTTTCTTTTGCTATTTCAGTTGATTTAATAAAAAGAATCCTCACAGTTAATAATTAGATGACTCCTTCACACTTTACCGTGTCATCTGGGGGCTAGAGATATCAGGTGGACTACACCTGATAGACCTGGAGTATATCTACAAGTAAAATGATGTTCCATCACAGAAAAACACCCAACTTCTTAAACAGAGTTTTTGCTGTCTTCCAACATGTGGCATGAATTAAAAGTGTTAGTCTGCAGTTTGAAAATAGAGTAATAAAATCTTACTCTTCCTGATCCATATACTGATTTTCATATGATGAGGCTTGGCCGTCGTTCTAGTAGTCACATTGCAGCCTTTTGGTTGAAACTGGGCATGGGAAGTCTCTTAGTGTGAGTTTGTGCAGCTCTCCACTCTTCTCTCACTGCAGAGCTGAGTTATTTGAGGCATGTTAAGTACTGTAACAACAAAAAAATATGGAACATTAGGCTAGAAACCAGTAAACGAGAGAAGGTAGGTTTAAGGTATTGTATGATATGATTGTAACTTTAAACAACAGCCATGTTCTAACTGTGTAAAAATGTTAGAAACACAGGAGGAAAAGATAAATTTAAAAATTAAGTATGTATATGAAGTATTTACTGAGGTTTAAGTTGTATCAGAACCATAACTTGTACACAAAATACAAACCCATAGATTTCTTCTATGTATAACTTTCAGACATTCCAGACTGATTTTTGATTTAAATTGCAATCTACTTCTTGTGGGTTTGTTGGGGTTTTTTTAGTATTTGAAAACTGAATCATCAGAACATACCAAAAAAGTATCTTTTTCTAGTTGAAATACATGAAATCTCTAGAAATAGGCAAGTCTTTTCTGCAGGAAACTTTCTGTGGTGATGGCCTGCTAGTAGTAGTTCATAACACAGCTAATAGGAAGTTTGTTGCATACACACGTGCAAAAATAAAGGTCAGTTTTGTGATTCCTACATCAGCTTTATTTTTTGCTTTTCAGTTGGAGGTTTTTTGGTTTGTTTTTTGTAAGTGTGTTGCAGTGACATACATTGGATGCATTGGACAACTGTGTTACTGAGGGCTGGCACCTCTTCAGATGTCTGGTGTTTTGGCTCAAAGTTGCAAGGTCTTTGAGTACTCTTCCCTGTTTACATTTTGTTCCCAAAAGAGTACCTGATGTAAAGAATAATCATTTTGCAGTCTGAAACGATTTACATTCTGTTGGCTCTAAGTGCTTCAGCTTTTAAATTCAGAAGAGTAATGTTACAGTCTGTCAAACGATAGGATCTGTATGCTGCAGAGCTTGTACATGTCTAAGGATACATTTAATTAAACCAGCATTAGTGCATCTATACAGACTTATTAAAACACTTAGTTTGTCTCAATAATATTGATTAAATAGCAGTAGTTTGTTTAAGTGTATTTTTGCTATTACTACATTACTTCCAAGTAATCAGGGTAATCGTTATCATCAGTGAAATATCACGTTAGTTATGAAGTAATACCATAAGAATTGATTTAGACTTGGCAGGAAAGGAAGGCTTTCTGTTATATAGTGCCAAAGCCCGATTTGGATTATTAGAATGAGAGTTTTAAACATAATTTCTATTTGTATAAACAGGATGTGTTTTATAGGCTTATAGGTTATTCCATACTCTGAGTATCCATTATATCAAGGAACACCTTAGACAGTTAATTATGCAAAACATCATGTAAGTAATTACACAGTATTATTATGCATTTAACAGTTTTATTGATTTGCCAGTTGCTCACTTACAGTATTTTGAGCTATAAACAAGAGATGCTCACCCTCAGTTGAAATAGGTCCAAAGAAATGAGCTAAAGATAAATGACACTGGTATGCATTGTTGCATCAGATGTAACCCTTAAACGTAGAAGCTGTCAACAGTGATAATTTGCAACACATTGGGGTATGTCGGGATCATTTCCTTCTTGTTAACAAAGTTTATCAACCAGGAAGCACAGGGAATCAACTTGAAATAGAGAGGGAAGCAGTAATGAATATCTGGGGGGGAGGGGGAGAGGCAGAGTTGAAAATAATTCCCCCTCATTTTGGAGGGTCTGCAGTAGTTGCAAGTCAGCCACTTGAAAATTCTGCTTTTTTTTTAAAAGCAGCACAGAAAACAAACTAAGTGCAGCCTCTCAGATAGGTGCAAATGTGAAGGGCCTCAGATAATGGCTTGTTTTGTTAAACTAAAAATGACCACACAGTAGTGTAGTCTTCCACTGCCTTGTGCATAGGAAGTGCTTTAGCAGAGCTTGGTAGATTGCATACAGAGCCGTAATAACTGTTTGGGAAGCTGGATCCTCTGTCGGCAATCATCAGCTAACTCAGGCCACTGCTGGTAACAACATGATGGCTTCAAGCATTGCTTCTTCTGTTCGGCTGCTAGTGGCTGTGACAGCTGCTCTGGAAGAAGTCATTGGCTTGCTTTGCTTTCCCTTACCAAGGTGAAGTGGTGAAGGTTTCAAGAAAACATAAAAGAAAGAAGAAATTACAAAAAACAATGAAACATTCAGCATTTGTTTAAAAAAACCAAAACAAACAAAAAACCCCACCACAACCATTCTGTTTTGCACAGGGTTTTTGTACATGCTTGTACATGCGTGTTCATTAGTAAAGATCTACTGCATAATAACAGTTTTGTTTGTGCATGCATGGGACAAGATTAGCAATACTGTGAAATTAATGATCTCATCCACTAGGTTAACCAAGCAGGCCTTACGATATTTCTTATTAAAAGAAGGAATCCTTTCTTTTTCTTTTCCCAACTAAGCCAGTGCACCTTAATGCAATGATGATATGTTAGACCCAGCAGTTGTCAAAGCATCGTATTACTGTGATGCCATAATGACACCCTGTCTCTGTAAAGTAGTCATGTTTTCTCAAATCACACGTTGCACCGTTGATTTCTGACATGACACTTCATTCAGTCACTTTCCTTTTCTTCGGCATCTCCATTCTCTGACAATAGCAGCTGGTGCCCATTTTCCTACTAAGTGATTCACATTTTGCCACTTTACTAGAGTGCAATTAGCTGAAGCAGGAAAAAAAATGCTCAATGTAAAGCAGCTCGGCTGAAATTGTTACTCAGCTCTTTAACAGGATCTGGTGAAAGTCTTGAGGTGTTGTCGTGGGCATTGATGCAAGAAGCAACATTTTCATTTCTTTCCACACATTTTTTCTCTCTTCCATTCAGAGAAGCAGAGTATGGGATGTCACTGGAACATGCTGCACTGTATTTTGTCTGCTGATATTGGTACAGACCTGTGAAATCATACAAAAAGTAAGCACAGTATTTGAGAGGAAATGTGGTCTTTACAGTCAAAGCAAGGAGCTGGCTTCCACTTTTGACTCTGCTAGAGACTTACTGTATCACTCAGACCAAGACTTTCTTTCATGCATTGGTTTTCATAGTTAAAGGATGAGGTTAACAAGACCTTTTTGGTCGACATCCATCTGATTTAGAGGAATGTATTGGAGGAAAATCAGATGGATTACATTATTAGTGTAAAAAGTACCTAGGTGTGCATAATAACGCCTGCCTTGTTGATGCTGCCACGTAGCTGTCATTAAAAATGTCATCTGATGAGAACCGATTCTGACATTTATGGAAATGGGCTAATTCCCTCTTCAAGAAAAGAAAAACTTCATGTGCAGGTAAAAGTGGACTTTTATGTTGGTCTATAATAAAGGTGCTCACTGTAATTATTGTGACTAATTATGACTCACTGAAACCACCAGGGCAACTCTGAAGTAGTGAATGATGCTGTGAGCAGAGCTTTTCCTACTTGAAAAGCAAGCATGAAACGTGTTCATGGATTGCGAATTATTGGCATGTTCTTTTGACCTCCTTTAGGTATTGGTAATAAGAGAGAAGAGGGGAAAAGTAACTTTCTGAACTCAGTGCATGTATGGATGGAATATAAAAAGCTCCTAGGGGCTCGAATGGGAAGGCTTTCTTTTTTTAAGGCTATATACTGTAATCAGATGCAGTTAATTTTTGCACTCCACTTGTATATTGATACTGATTTAGCCAGTGTCAGCACTGTCAATATGATTAGTAATGTGGCAGGTAGATGGAAATAGGAATGTGATTGCATTAATAAATTCTTAATATATTCAACCTTTCATAAGCACATGGCATTACAATTTATTCGCTATTGTTTAAGACCATTTTAAAGAAGGAGTTGCATATTGAAGTGCTCTGTCATTGTACCTTTCTGCCAGCAGTGACTGGCTTCAGGTCTTTCTTAAACGAAGAAGTTGTGAAGTAAATTCGGTAGACATGTGAAGAGTCATGCTATATATTGCATATTACTCGAGGCTTGCAGTACCCTATGTAGTTTTTCTTGTATATGGGCATGGAAATGCTTCTAGAGCCAATTAGTTACTTTCCCTATAGTTAGTGAAAGGAAAGTTTACCCAAGAGATACCAGTTGTTAGAAAACTTACTGAGAACAGCCGACCACAAATGGAGCTGCCATTTATTTGACTTAAAATCTAGTAAAGAAAAAAAACAACCCTACCAATGCTTTAAAATAAATACTGTACATTTTTATATGACACATGTTATTTCTATTCATAAACCTTAACTAAATTTAGATTTTTATTAATCCAATGTGACCTAAAAATTTTGCATTAACAGCACAATGTGGAATTGGGCTTATTCTCTTTGAATGCAGATAAAGCCATCATCTTGAAAATAGCTCTTTCTGACAAAAAGGTGTTCTTTTGAAATAAAGTCTTATTCACTACATTCCTCTTAGAGTTAATGTGAATTTTAGTGCCTCTAATTTTAGATTGAAGTGAGGTCTAGAATAAAACCCACTGGCTGACAATTGAATTTATAGATAGTTGTGAATATTTCAGGCTTGAATAATAGAGCTGTAGAATTTCAGACACAGAGAGGAAGAGAGAATTAAGCTCTAACTGTAGTTTTACACTATAATGCAATGGTGTCTAGGAATGCTTCAGTGTAACGAGCTAAGTAGTAATTAGGAGAGAACTGAGGGAGGGATTTTACAGGGATCTAGCTTAGGCATTATTCCAAATGTTCAGCATGATAATTTGATGGTGGTCCCACCTGCCATCCGTATAAGATGGCTCTTGAATTACTTTCGTTCAGATATGGTACAGTAATGGAGGAGTGAAAGCAGTAGGTGTCTGTTGCCCACCCACAGCTAATACCTGGCCTTGTCTCTGGTTCACCTTCTTCGGTGTTCTCAGTTGGGCACTATTGTTTTTGCTTTTCCTTGGAATGGTTAATGTTTTAACTGCATTTGTGCTTTGCCAGCATGCACCAGTCCAGTCTGTACCATTTAAGCTGTAGCCAAAAGCAGCTCTATCTTGGTCAGTACCAGAAACTGCTACTTCAGAAGCATCAGCAGACTGGCTTTAGCCTAAGCAGCACTGGTGATCAGATTTTAATGCTTGTGGAACTGAGATTATATTTTGGTTCTGACCACTTGGAGTGGGAGATAACCACTTTTGCACTGGCTAAGACAACATGCATTTGGACGACTAATTAATTGCAAATGGTTTTTCTGGGAAGGGAAGGGTGACATTTGAGCTCATTATTGCACAAATTAGAAGAAGAAATCAGCAGTGGGAGTCTTAGACAAGAACGTCCGATGAAGCTGGTTATGGCAGACTGTAGGCAGTGACTCCTATTGCTGTACTTTGAGACTTTATATGTGGAGTCTCAGCAGCAGGGAGATGAAAAGAAGACCAAGTACTTGTTTAGTCAATAAAAGGACCTTAGTGCTAGTGTATAGAAAAATAACGTAAAAAATAAGTTTGTAGAATGTGAAAGTTAATTGATATTTTTAATCGTAGCTATATAAAATTCAGTGTCAAAGAAAGAGGGGAGAGAGAGACAGAGAGACACCATGTTTTAGTACCCTAATAACTTCTAACTCTAGTCTAAGATCGTAATGTATGTGAGAGGGGTCCAGTAATTATAAGGTAATAAGTGGAGTGGTGGTGTAAGTGCTCTAAATTAAAAGGAATTTGCAGAGCTGCTGTAAGTCAGTGCCGACCCGCTTTCTTTCAAACGTTGACTTGAGAAAAGTGCTTAGCCCAGAGTGCAAGTAGAGAGACAAGAGAGAGCTATCTATTAATTACAGCACTCATTAACAGTGACGGCTACAAGGCAGCAGATGCAGAAGAAAAGGCACACGCTACTGCAGGCTGGCAAGGGGATTTCCCCCCCTCCAGTTCTTGAGGAAAGGACAGCACAAGCAGGTGGTCCAATGTAATAAGATATTTTCACGGCTTTAACCTTCCCATTTCCTTGCTTTATTTGCTGACACCAGATAGCTTGCTCCTTCCACCCCCCAAATAAGTACTGATTTTAAATTTGGAGGATAACATTACTGCACATCAGTCTGGCTGTTTTCCAAATTCATGTGTCATTTGTTTCCAATAGAATTTTACAGTAAAAATCACAACAATTGAAAGGTGCTAAATAAGACCCATGGGCACTGATTTTAGGGTAAACCTCACCCTAAGCAGATATCTTTAATGAAGGGTCAGGCTTTGACCTCGGTTAACCTCACTGGAAAGGAAGCGAACTCTCTGGATTTATGTCTGTTTTCCATTGGTGAATTTGATTCCAGATCTTGAAGAAGAAATTGATATTTTTAAATTTCTTTTTTAAACATGAAAAGGTGAAAAAGTGAAGGCAAGATCTCAAAAATTACTGTAGAAAGTTAAGTCAGTCAAATTGTCTGGACTCATGTGTTTGCTTTGAAAACATGAACCTATAGCTCCAGGTGGGTGGTCTTACGGGGTATTTGCTTTTCTGCTGATAATGTTTCTAGAGAAATGCTCATAACTGTCATCTGTGCTTTGGCAGCTTCTGAGAGTACTGTCAGGAAAATGCTGGGTAGGCGATTTGCTACTGTGGTCTCATAACCAGCTGTAGAAAATGAAGATAGTATCTGATTCAGAGTTTTCTAATTATTATTTTTGTCCCTTGTTCTCCCTAAAATATGTTTAAAAATAATAAAAGTCTTGGAGATGGCATAGACAAAGAAGATAAATTTTTTTTTCCCCTCTAGAAAGCACTAATTTGTCAGATCAAATGTTATATGGTTTTATTTCAGATGCTAAATTCTGAAAATGTAAGAACTGAGAAGTAAGACAGAATCTCACCTTCTGAAAGACAAAACTTCTATCTAAAATTTCCTCTAATGTATTTTTTTTAATCCAAGAACGGAACACGTAAAATGTCAGGTCCTATAGAGCTGCAGATATATGGGATAGTGGCATAGTTATTACTGGTTAGTTTGAGGATAATGGCTAGAAAGTAATTGCACCCTGAGCTGATGAATCATTTCACTTAGATTTTGTGAAAATGGAGTCCAGCCTTAATTATTTGTTAGAGTTCCCAGTTGATGTGCTACTGCGTTACTAAATAGCTGTATCTATAATAAGGCAATATTAATATAGGGAAAAAAAAAGACTGTGGGAGACTTGCTCTTCAATTCTGGGATCAGATCAATAGATGATGGATATGTGTTTTAGTCAAGCGTCTTGACAAATATTAATTACAGAGCAGAACATTTATGTGATCAAACTTGAAAATATTTGTTCCTGATAATGATGGCATTTACAGAAGGAAAGTACTGATGGAAAAAGGAAGACATTTAACAGCCAAGTCATCTAATAGGATTTTGTTAATTTTTTTTACTTGCTAGATGACAAGTTCAGAGTTTAGAGTTGATGTGAAGTTGACACATAGCCTAGAGGGCAGGTGGAGGGGACAACAGAAGGATTTGGTCTCTTTAAAGTTTTTGTTTACTGCCTGTCTGCAGCTTTGACAAAGCTCTGTCATGCCCTTATGCTGATTACCTTCATGTAGAACAAGAGGTATTGACTAATGAATGAATGATGTGCAGTCCCTAACCCTTCCGGAGCAGCCTTAAAGAGCACTGTCTTTAATACACAGATTCTTCTTTCTCTCTCTCCCCACTACAGGCTTCTCTGCAGAATGTCAAGCAAAGATCGACACATTGATTCTAGCTGTTCGTCCTACATCAAGACGGAACCGTCGAGCCCTGCCTCTCTGACGGACAGCATCAACCACCACAGCCCTGGTGGCTCCTCAGACGCCAGCGGGAGCTACAGTTCCACCATGAATGGACATCAGAACGGGCTGGACTCGCCTCCCCTCTACCCTTCAGCCACAGGGCTTGGGGGCAACGGGCCAGTCAGGAAACGGTATGACGACTGCTCTAGTACCATCGCTGAAGATTCACAGACCAAGTGTGAATACATGCTGAACTCGATGCCCAAAAGACTGTGTTTGGTGTGTGGTGACATTGCATCAGGGTACCACTACGGCGTGGCTTCCTGCGAGGCCTGCAAGGCTTTCTTCAAAAGGACAATTCAAGGTTGGTTATTCTTTAAACTTCTTATCTTTCTTTTGCTCAAAGTGAAATAGTACAATCCTTGACTAAATCCAGTTAGGACTTCAGCCTATACCTTCTCATTCTTCATAGTGTTTGGTCCTACAGATTGTTACTCATGAAAAAGCCCCTTTGGGCTTCTTTGGGAGTTCTGTCTGTCATGTTAAGCCCACTGCCATGTTTATTTTGATTGTGAAAAACAGAAAAATACTGGAGCCTATCCGGTGCATGTTCAGATTTGTTTTCTGTACGAGTTTCTCGTGGATTCCTGTAAGTGATTGTTGCGAAGAAAACTGATTATTTTCTGAAGGTTGTCATGGATGCCTCTTGAACAAACCTTGTGGCTGGCACACAGGGATTGTGCTTGGGTTTTGCTCCTAGTTACACCACTACTGTACTGAAATAGTTACAGAAATCCAGTTTATTTTTGTTAAAGGAGCAGTGCATTTAAAATTTAAACAAAATGCAACGGTATAGTGCTTTGTTCATATCAGTGTATTAGTAACTCATCTTTCACCCATATGATATACAGTGGCCTTAAAATGTTCATCAAATATCTGTAAGATCACATTCTAAGGAGAGCAAGTTGGCAGCTTTTGGTCTCTGCCCAGTACTTTGTACTAATCTGCTCTTGATACCTGTTACAAATACGCCACATATTTTGGCATGAATTAGTACGAATGGGATAATTTGCATGACCACTTGTTCTAGCTTCAGAACCATTGGAGACAAAATAACCTTCTACTTTGATTTAGATATCATCCTTTCAAGTAAAATTGAAGGTGCTTTATTTAAAGAACATGAGGCCAAGCTTGGCCTGTACAGGAATGTAGTGTCACATTAAATTAAATTCAAACTTCAGAAACTAGAATATTAGGTTGCTAAGTCCAAATTTAAGCTCCTCAATAAAATCTGCTTGATGTTCATAGATGTTGAGCACCTGGAATTCTCAGGAAAGACAGTGCAATCTGGTTGTATACTTTTCTTTTTAAAAATGAGTTATGATAAGGAGCATAAAGTTAGTTTCAGTTTGTAATTTCACATAATCCCAAATTTGAAGCATTTGGTCAAGGTTTCTTAAATATAGTACTTCCATACTTAATGTAAAATTAGTGAAGAAAAATAATTAACGTGATTTTAATTTATCCGTTGCTGAGGCAATGGCCATTTTATTCTCCTCTCATCCATTTTACTACTGGTGGTTTGGGCCTTCTACCAGCACGAAGTACCGATTTTATGATGGCCTTATAGCCACTAAAAGGAAACATTAGACTTCAGTTATTCTAATGGTGCTGAGTGTTACAATGTTTGCAATCAATAAACAAACATACCTGTGAAGATTCCAGTGGCCTGGGTTCATATGTAAAATCAGTGCATATGCAGAAACAGTATGCTCGTTTCAAGCCTTTGTTTTGGAAAAAGTGAAAAAAGAGGTGGGTGATTTCACTTGACCTTCAAGAACATTTTCAGATAAGCTCAAAAAATGTTTCCACTGAAGCAATTTGTATTTTGTGGTTGCTAAACTTCAAGCACCAACTTCAACTAGCAGCTCAGTTTTTATAAATGGTATTTAATTGCTATGTAATAGCTGTCCTACAGAAATGAATTGATGCATGATTATTTTAGTTGTATTTTGAGCATGAAAAAATGCCACAGAAATGTTAACTGATTAAAGTGTTGACTTCTGGTAGTAATAGGTAGTCTGCAATTTTACACCGCACCACAGACAGCAAGTTTCTGGGCATGGAAGCACAAGACAGGGACGTCATTCTCCAGATTAGCAACCTGGACTTGGCCATGCAGCTCAAGTTAGAACTGGCAGCTGTGCAAAAAGTCTCAGTATGGTTAGAGCACTAGCTGCATCAGCAGGTGACAGCGCTGTGAAGACAAAAAAAATATGCAGTTAGGCAAAAACACGCATTGAATGGAAAAGCAGTAATGAAGAAACTAAGAGGAGGAGGTATGTTACCTTCATAATGTCGTGGCAGCATCTTCAGTAATGGTGCTGACTAAACTGACACAACTACTAAAAGTTTTCAGATACCTTGCAAAATAATGGAAGCTATTTACTTTGATGAATCAAACCATAGATTGTGGTAAGGTGAGAAGAAGTGTATAAGAAAAAGGTACTCCTTGTGTTTTGAATGGGCAAATTCTACCTTTAAGCTTGCACGAAGAATAATTCCCCTGAGTTTTTTTGCTCCAAATGATAGAATTCAGTCCCAGTGTTCGTAGAGGCCATTCTTCCCTGTACCATTTCACTTCCTGGTTCATATCACATTCATTCTCTGCTTGTTTTTAAAATAAGTTGGTTACTGCATAACTGCAAATAAGAAACCAGGAAAACAGAAAAAACCCAAGAAATTTATAAATACAGAATGCTAAACCAGACTACCTGAAGAGTCAAATATTGTAACTGTGCATATGTAAGGATAACGTGTCTTGGCTGAAAGAAGTGCTTATTTTAAATGCTAATAATTTAATTGTGAAGGGTACTTAATTATTGATTCAGTGAAAAACAACATTTGACTTCCCAAACCTTTCTTGTTTATCATTCATGAGTTACTAGATTAGCTCACAGTTTTAGAACCTAGGTGCTATTCCTGTTGAAGTCATGGGCAAAAGTGCCCCGAGTTCAGTGAGAGCAAGGCTGAGCTGATAAGGTTAAGATTATGAAGCACATCTTGTGTTCACGTGAGGCCTGATGTCCTTTCCACTAAGTCAAAGGGAGTCTTTCCATTCTTGTCATTTCAAAGGAGTCTTTTGAAATCTCAGTAGGTGAAAGCCACAGGCAGCTGTTCAGAGAGCCAGCACACCAGCATCTTACATAAGACAGAAGTGAAGTGCATCACAGGATACCTAGTAGCCTTTTACACAAGGTGAATTTCACTCTAAGGTAGAGTGTACACCTGTTTTTAAGGGTAATGGAGATTACTGTTTTCTTTCAGATGACAGCATTTAGTCTAAAAAATGTCCATTCCTGGCTGATGGATTTCTTTTCTTCTTCTTCCTGCCTCTTGCAATCCCTGCTAATTTTCATAAAAGTAAAGAAATTAAGTGAACCCTGTCTTAAATTATAGGAAGGAGTAAGTTTGTCTTTTTTGAATATATATTTTTAACATAGCACAGAAATACATTTGGGGCTGTGGTAAAGAATGCATAGATTATGATAAAAATCAATAATATTAGAAAAAATTAGAAACAAGAAATTACCTGCCTAAAAAAACCAAAACAAACCCCACCAAAACCCCAGCTCAGTATATAAAATCAGTGTCTGCTTAAGTCATAGTAGAGTCTAATGACGTTTTGCCCCCTTTTGTGACATATAAGGGATGGGAGAACTGGATGTTCTCTTTGCTCAGCCTAGTACTTACTCAGCTGCAGCTCTCAGTTTGCTTCTGGGATAATTTACATGGTGGCTGATTGCAAATGTCTCACAGAAACTCACACACAGCCAAATCTTCCCAAAATTGGCTTAACATCAGGGATAGTAGAAAATAGCAATGTCTAAAAATAGTTGCAGGTCCATTGATTTTTAGGGTCTCTCCAGTTTTTGCTGTGCACTGTGTTATCTTGAAAAGTCCAAGCTTTCATTAAAAGAGAGAAAAAAAGAATTTTCAGTTGACAGCTGGGTGCAAAGTCCTGTGTTCAGCACAGAGGTCTTGTACTCACTAGATATTTTGTGGTGAATATTTAGTGTAAATACATTTCTCAATTTTTATTTGCTCAGATATCATAAAGACTAGTAAGTACACATTTTGCATTAATAATAGGTAATTACTCAGTGCCTGTAACTTAAACATTTCTGCAAGTGGATTGAAATGCTATTCTTGCTTTCAGTAGGAGGATGATAGGACTTAGAGATTCAAAGGCAGTTTACTATTTGGTTTTATTTTAGCCTTCATCTCTCTAAAATAATGGCCTGCATCTAGACAACTTTTTTCCTCCATCCTTCCAAATCTTCAGGACTGTCATCTTTGGACTCTTTGAACTACCATGAAAAGGCAGTGTGAAAAGCCTAGGTATTGATATGTTGTCTTCCTGGTAAGGCTTGTTGCAAAAGTGTCAGAACTTACTATTTCCTTGGACAGTGTTTGAATTTTCCCCACAAAAGCTAAAATATATTGCATTCAGTAGTCCTTGTAGTTCTTGGGCTTTGTGGTTTTTTTTGTTTATATGTTTATTTTTTGTGGAAAAACTGTTGGATAAACAGTATCGAGGCAGCAATCTTCTGTTTATACAAGGGTGAGTAAAGCAATAGGTAGTAAGAAGCCATGCAGTCATACCCTCACTGTCTCATTTAAGAGCTTTATCCTTGAGAGTTGTTGCCTGTCCATGTCTCCTAACACAAACAAGACATATTCCATCCTGGGAATACTGTTGTCTTTTTGGTCATTACACGAACTAGACCAAGTCTGCTGTCTCATTTTATGCTGATCACCTAAGAGCCTTCAGCTTTACAGTTCTGCAGTAACATATTTCCTATGGTCTTCAATGCCTGCCCACACTAGGAGCTAGATTAAACTGCTTTGTACTTTCTTCACCTTTTTGGTTACTCAAAAGTTGGTTTTAATCCCTTTAGTGTTCATGTTTTTCAACCCTCTTTAGAGTGTTTACCCATTACTGAGCCAGTTTGATCTGTAAATGTGCAAACACTTTACAGTAAATATATATTTTTTTTTTTAAATCAGGAAGTTTTAATCAGGAAAGTTAGAACTAGCTATGTAATTCAGATAAGGTGACATTTAAAATGGGCAACATAAAGTTTGATTCGAAGTTGGACTTCACTGAAGTGGCTTCCAGAGGTTAATTTGCATCTCACAGCTGACTCCTATAATACTGCACATCATTTTTGTGGAGGAAATGAAACTAAATTAAGTAAGATTTTACAGCTCTTCAGCATCTTTACTGGTAGCTAAGATGATAGTTTTTTATAGAAAGATAGGGTGGAGGCCTGCATCTTGGTGCAATAGTCTGTGGACCTTGGCTCTGTTGCAAAGATAGCAGCCCTCCAGTGAACCTAACACTAAATGTCACCTGAATCCATCATTACCTGATTAAATCATTTACCGTCCTTATATAAGTGAAAGTCTGTGCCTCAGCATTTCTTTCAAAGAATTTTTTAAGCAAGCAATGATAGGTATCTTCCCTTTTCTCCTGATGTCTCTGTGCCTATGGGCCAACCAAACTACTGAGCAAGTATTTTTAATTCCTTCCAACACGGTTTTTAATCCTGTCATAATATCATTGCGTAACTGTGGCAGCCAAGCAAGATGAGACAATAAGATATAAACATGCTGAAATCTGAGAACCAGAGAGAAGTTTAAAAGTGTACCGATGGTTCTCTATTCTTTTTACTATCTCTTCTTTTCTTACACCCTTGTAAATTATATGCTGCATTTAGATTATTAGGGAATAAGAATGAGCAGCCTGATGATTTGTGCATGGCTATTTCAAACCCATCAGAAGTACTCAGAAAGAGATGTGGTTTACAAATAGTACTGGTACAGTGGTATGTATCAATGCCATTATAATTAGGTCAGGATCTCTATTTGTTATAAACATCTATGAAAGTTTCCAGCTCACTTACAAAGCTCTGTCTAGTTGAAAACTGGAGACATGTGAAGTCTCAGCTAGCGAGTGATTTATTTTAATGTTTCTGTAACTTTTTTAATTACTTTTTTTACTGCTGTGAAATTCGTTTGGTTTGCAACTTTACAGACTGAGATGTTCTACATGCTCATAAACAAACAGTGACAATTTTCCATGCTACCTTGGTAGGATGTATCGAAGTTCACCTAGATAAAATACCAGTGGGGACAAAATATAGGTGGTTCAGTCTTTCTCACTTGGACAACTCTTCAGTGACTCCCAGGTGGCAGGGGATCAGTTCTGTTGGTGTCTTCAAAGCATTGATTCTCTCTTAAAATGACCTAAATGCCCTTCATTTCTGTTGGAGGATAAAGAAGTTGCCTCCAGTGGGAATCAAAGATAGTTGGGCCCTTACAGGTGTCATTCAACACCCCCTAATATCAGCCTCATATTGAAAATTATGGTGGTTTTTATGAGGCTGGAAACCTACCTACCTGAAGTTAGAGGCTGATGCAAAAATGTCATGCAGTCAAAACAACCAGCATCACTTTTACATTTTTGTTTTAAATCTCCTTTTATGTTGCTTTCTAGGAATAAAAGAAAAAGAGATAAAAAATAAATTTTAGAATTTCTAAGTATATTATAGTTCAGTAACATAGTACACTGGGTTCTTTTAAGGAACTCAACATAGTGATTTCATTTAAAATGTACTTTTAAGCTGGATGTATCCCTCTGTCAAACATCATCGTACTACTGTAGAGTTATTTAAAAACTAGCTGCTTCTGCTGAGTTTTCTACTGTAACAGAAAAGGCAACACAAGCAGCAGAGTTGTAAGCATAATCCTTCATACATGGTCCTATCATCTTCAAAAAAACATTTGAGACATTTAGGAACCAAATTTTCAAATGTTCTGTAACTATGTGTGTGCAATATTGTTTCTGAAGTCATCTGGGTGAAAAAATGTGATTACAGTCAACTTTAGGCTTAATCAGCTCCAGATGACATGTAGCAGAATTCATAGGTCTATAATTCCTAGAGCTATCTACAGTATCAGGTGAATCCATCTAAGGATTTGTCAGCCAGAACTGGATTCAGTTAGGTTCAAATCCAATCTCATTC
Source organism: Astur gentilis (assembly GCF_929443795.1). NCBI lineage: Eukaryota > Metazoa > Chordata > Aves > Accipitriformes > Accipitridae > Astur > Astur gentilis. The sequence goes on along the minus strand of NC_064909.1, from coordinate 11,641,802 downwards.
CAACCTGACCCCATTTCTGAAACCTTATCGATAACAGTACTTTTACTTGTGAAAATATTTACTCAAATTCAGTTGAGTTCTGACTGCAAACTAGGGAACAGAACTGCAAGAACTGAAACTTTAACCTGAGAGAAAATATTTTTACTTTCCTCAGTTCAGTTTTGCTAAGACCTATAAACATCAAATACATTTTTAAGTCCATCAGGGACTTTTTCTCTATCCTTCTTTTCCTAAGTTAGCTTATTACTCTTTATTTCCAACAGCACCCACTTCTCCTCAGTTTCTCAAGAACTAGTCTTTTCTCTTCTGGTTGGATTACATATCAAGGTGCAACCTAATGTACCATAATTCACTCTCTATGTTGGCTTAGATTCTTCTGTCTCTCTTTTTAAGAGTTCTCTTTTATTAATTCCCAGAAGACGAATGGCTGTAATCCTGGCTACCTTTCATTTTCCAGAGTTTTCATGCATGCCAGTCCACAGACAAGCAGGTGTGTTCCCTTGGGTCTGTGAAGGTGGTACCTGGGGTAAACCTTACTGCAGAAAGACTTAAATCCAGTGATGCAGTAGCCTCTATTAAGAATAATGAGAACACTTGCTTTTTAAATACAAGTTTTTGAAAAAAGGTATTAGGTTACAGAAGCTCAAAGAGAAAGTTTGTGAGAAAAATGGGGCATTATTGAATATAAATAAATAGATACTGAAATACAGTTTCAGAAGCTGATAATAGCATAAAATTATTACATTGAAGGAATAATTAATTCCCCTCTATTGGTTTGCTTTTTTCCTTCTCTTTTTTTTTTTTTTTTTTTTTCTTTTTCTTTTTTTTCTGGACCTACATTCCCACACAGTAATAGTTTCAGTACTGATATCTTCAGCATTCCTCCTGCTTTTCTAAGTGGCTCGTGGCTACTCTTTCCAAATGCTTTTTCACCCCGTATCTCATTCTTCCTCATGTCTTTTACTTGTCCAAAGATTTTCTGAGCATATTCCAATAGCTCACAGCAATGCTGTTATATCTTCAGTGTTATAATAGCAAATGTCACAGTGTGAAAAGGGAAATAAAGCTTCTGCTAAGAATTGCTGTCTGCAGCTTCTATTCTTGTCAGTATTTCTGGAAGAGAGACCCCTGTTTCAGCCTGTCCCACAGGCTGGAGCCAGTTTCTAGAGCCAGCTTTGCACTCTTGATATCTGTGAGGTTCTAAAGTTGTAAAGCTGACAATAACTTCATTTTGAATAAGACGCCAATGTCTAAGGCCCAGTGCTCTCAGTGGCCTCTCTGTCATGGTTCTCACTCCTCTGCTGTTGCCTTGAGTGTCGCTTTCAATTCCATGCAAGAAATGACCAAAATGGTCTTGAGAATCTTAGCTAATCCAGTTGTTTGCCTGGCTTGTAAAGCCGTTGAGTAACTCCCTGTACCATTAAAATTGTACTATGACTCCACATTTCATTCAGGTAACCTCCAAACCTCACCTGTGAGACGAAAAAAATGGTATCTTGGAGCACTTATCATTGAGCTGTGTGTGAAGATCTGACAGTCTGAAGCGTGTAAAACCAGAGAGCCAGTTATGCAGTGTAAGTTTTAGAAGTTCATCCGCTATCTCAAGATCAAATGGCATCATATTTTTAGTGAGTCAGTTGCTCCTGATAGGCACAGTGTGTTAGAAGTATTTTCTCATCTTTTGGCTGAGATAATAAAATTTAACAAATCATTATAAAAAAGGAACTGTTTTTAAATAAGCATTCCTCAGTGCATGAGGAGAGAAAAAGGGACTCAGGCTGGCATAAATCCTGTTGTAGTATTACAGCACAGGGCAACGTGTTTGGGGAGTGAAGATTTGACATATATTTTTATTTTCAAACGTCATACTAATTTACATTACTCAGCCCTTTAACTGCCAAACTGTAAAAGTCCATTACGCTACTGAAAGGAATATACAAATTATCCCCTGGCACTTCAGGCAGGAGTTTTACATATATGCTGTTATTCTATCAGCCAGCTAGCTGCACAATTCTATTAAGGAGTAAGTGAGAAAATTATATTGCCTGCAAACTAATTGTACAAAAGACTCAGAAATAAGTAATCAGAGCCCAGTCCTTTCTGAAAACCAGCCAGGAGATATTACAAATTGCTCAATCGTTCTTGTCAGCCCAGTGTAAAGACTCAGAGCTGCCATGTTGATTTTGAATAACACAGCTACCTCTCCAACTGTTGACAGGACTGGGCAAACTCAACTTATGCTCTTACTAGCTGCTCAGTTTCAGCCTCTAGCATCATGCAGTAGACAAGTAAATGGTAGAGCTTCCTTCTGAATCTTCTTCATCGAAATAAAATGCAAATCTGAGCATCTTGAATGTATATAGTGTACCTGTGAAATTGTAGAGTTTCCCAAACACTCCTTCAAATAATTTCTTTATTTTTAAGGTATAGAAGTAAATATGATATTATGAGAGCTCTAATGACCTGCAATGTGCAGTAAATCTATGTTTTTACCAAAGATATATCCACTAATACTTTGAATGCTAGGTAAAATGCATTTTGAGTATGATATATATCCAGGTACATAACCATTGCAAAATTCCTTTAGGTGTTTTTTTTTTTTATTATTTTAAGGAAAGCTCACTGGCAGAAATGAAGTCTATCCATGGGGATATTTGATAAAATACTGTATTCATATGTGAAGTGGTGACAAAATGTTAGTTCCTTGAACTCCTGCTGTGGTCTAGCCATATTCCAAAATGCTGAAACACTTTAGGGGAACCAACTGTGGCCATTGGTAAGGTGCGGATCTTTGCTGCAGCAATAAATGCAGTTACTGTAACTCTGCTGTGTTCATTGGAGGAACTCTTTCCAACATCTTCCAGGTTTATATTCTAACATCAAAAATTAAGATTGAACATCTGCTGTAAAATACAGTTCATTAAAGTAAAGTAGCCTAAATTGATAGGAGAAGATTGCCCCTCTAAGCTCAAGTACTGGAATCTAAGTGACTAGAGTAATAGCTCATTTTAGAGTTCTTTAGGTGGCAAGAATTTGCAGGAAAAATAAGTTGCATTGTCAGTGCATAATGTGCTGCACACTAGAGATCCTTGCCATGTTTCACAGGATTTTGTGCAAAACTGAAATGTCAGGGTATGGATAAGCAATCTTGCTTATATTTTTCTGGTTTTGAATGCTACTTTTTGGTGTTGACATCTGTACCTTTGTGATCTGTGCCTTTGCACAAGGACTCTGGCTGCAGTGGGAGTGCTCTACTTGCCTTGGTACAGAGCTTTGCTGCTTGAAGTTCTGTGTTTTAATCTTGATCTTGGTTTTGATCAAGATCGTTTCTGACCTTGTGCAAAGATATCTTTGATCTTGTGCGAAGCATTTCTGATTTTGTTTCTTTTTTTTAAATAGGGTTGGTAATACATTTATTACTATAATATGATAAAGTTAATTAGATACAATTTGTGAAAGGCTTTGAAGGTCTCACTGTGTAGTCGTTGTGCCTCACCAAGAATGCCTCGTTAAGAGTGTGAGAGGATAATGTGAATCTTTTTTTAAGCTTGCCATTGCCATCCTTTCCTACGTATCCTTCCACAAATGTTATTTTCCTTACTTCGCTAATGCATATCGGAAAGAAGTTTTGCAGGAACTATCGTGCTGAATTTCCTACCTGCCGTATCCTTCAGTTTCTTAAATAGCTTTCTTCTCAGGAGCTAAAGAAGGGGAAGAGGACTAAACTGAAGTTTGAGTTTTGCCAGCAAGAACCATTAGCATTCAGACATACCAAGATCTGTTTTACTCACCAGCATTGCTAAGTCAGTCATGCAGGAATGTTCAGGAGGAAGAAAGCCTGCAAAGGCCTGAAAAGGCTGTGCAAAGTATGCTGGTTGTATTGGCAGAATATACATTGCACCATGCAGACCTCCTTTATCATAAATACTTAAGCAATTTTCAATAGGTGTAAGTAGTTTAAGTATTACTTCCTGTTGAATTAGCAGTTGCTGAGCATTTGAGTCTTTGTGCAATCCTGCAATCCTCTAATGTGATATTTAATGAGGAGACATCAGTCTGGAGAAAGGTAGTCAATATAAATCAGTGTTTACAAAGTGTGATTAACTCTGAAATATTTCATCAATGCTGTGGTCCCAGGCAGACTCTATGCTAATTATTAGAACCTGCGCATGTTTCAGGGGACTTTGACGGACCCTGAGTGCAGCAAACATGGAGCAGCAAAATTGCAATTATGCTCGGACTGTCTCTGATGACAATTTATGCATTTGGTGTGATGACCTCCTGCTTCCCAAGAGGGCAATAAACAGAATGCATTTTCATTAAGATACTAATGCACTTAATCACAGGGGGAAAGGGTTAGAAAATAAAGAAATACCTTTAAAGCAAGATGTGACAGGCTGAGGGGGAAGATACTTTATTTAAAAGTCAGTTTCCTGGTGAAACTTTGGACTGCTGCAAAGTCTGTCATATTGAATGTATGGGCAATAGGATGCATGGCTGGGCAGGTGAATAAGCTGAGCTAAGCTGTTTTATGAGAAGTGCAGTGGTACTAGGTCAAAAGAGAACAGATGTTCTCCCATTTGGACTTGGATACCCAAAGATGTGATTTTAAAAAATGTAAAGAAAATTACTCATAGGTATTTTATCCATTAATTTTCATGTGGGTTTTTTCTTATTTTTGAGGATAAATAATATTTCCCGAGCAGTAACAAAAAAAATTGAGACACTGGTTTGCCCAGGAGGGCTCATATTTAAGGATCTAGCTTGTTCTAGGCCTTATGGAGAGTTGAGAGAGGCAGAGGCAAGCATCTCCCCCAGTTTTTGTTATTCTGACAGCTTGAGAGGAATGATCCTATTTCTGATGCTTCTCAGTATAAGAACTCTGTCTAAAGCATAGAGAGAAGGGGAGATGTCCTGGCTGAGAGATCTGACCTGGCAGCTGTAGCATGTGCTAGGTGTGGTGGTAGCAATGCTGGTGAACCCTGCCTGATACCCTGTGCCTGCTGTTGTGGAAGGAGAAGGGTGAAGCTCTGTAGTACCTGTTACAGTTGATTGTGCAATAAAGCATGACAGTCTCCTTTTCGTATTCTAGACAAAGAAGGACTCATTAAATTGGTGGAAAAAAAGGAAACGAAGAGTGCTCGGGTTAGGAGCCTAAGCATGTGGCTTGGTACAGACAATAAATGACAAAATTTTCTCCTCCTACCAGCAAGAATAATCTATGTGAAGGATTTTGCTAGGGACCATGTATGGGGTCAGACACAGACTCATGTTAATTGCAGTTTTGTGTATTTTTTTTTTTCATATAGCTGTCTAGATTTTTTTTAAAAAAAAAAAGTTAAAAAGCTCATCCTTTAACTCAGCTTTTCATTTTTACTTGAAAGGTGTTTCTTTTCTATAGCACCGTTTACTCTTGATACATTGCAAAAGTAAACACAACAGTAATTGTATCAGTACTTAATATATCCATTGTGTTGATTAGTGATTCTGAATACCTCTCTTTTCCTGTACTTTCTATTACAGGTAACATAGAATACAGCTGCCCAGCAACGAATGAATGTGAAATCACAAAGCGCAGACGCAAGTCCTGCCAAGCATGCCGCTTCATGAAGTGTCTAAAAGTTGGCATGCTGAAAGAAGGTAAGACTGATCAAGTCAATATGTATCTCTCTGCAAATGCATGCAACACTTGTAGCACAACCAGGAAAGAAGAGATATCGGTGAGTGTTGTAATCACTTATTATAAAGGCAATTTTCAGGTATACTTGCTCTTCCTGACCCTCTTTTCTAAGCTATGGAATTACAGTGTATCTACATAGAGTTCATCTTCTCTGGAAAATTTCTAGCTATGTGTAGTGCAGCAAAATGTACCCCAGCATTCAGTATCCTTCAGAAGGTAACCAAGAGAATAATCATCAGAATAGATATCCTCTCATTTTCCTTTACACTTTAACATCATGAATTTTCAAAGATTTCTTTCATCCGATCATTAACCATTCTTAGTCTGTGCCAATTCTGGTAGAAACACATACTGTGCATTCTTTTCCCTATTTTTACTCAGTCTTCATTTCATCAGGACAAACAAAAGGGTTACTTCTCAATTAAAAAAGTAAAAATACTGAGAATGTCTACTGAAGTTACTGTAACTACACTGGAACAAATAATGGCATACAGAAGTGGAGAATCCACCCCTTTAAAAAAAAAAAAAAAAAAAAAGGCAAGCATGTGAGAACCTCTACTCCTCCCTGTAAGTATATGTAGAGTGTTTTACTTCATCAGTTACATTTTGAAGAAACTGAATAACAGGTAAATATAAGAAAATGTTTCCAAGAAACAGTGCTGTCTCACCTGGAACCTGATTCATCTATATTACAGAAAGAGGCAATTCATTAAATCTTGGTCACCTGCTATGGACCTCTACATCTGTTAACATACATGCAAAAATACACTTTTATGTGCATGTATTGTATACATTATTATTGTAGTGCGCTGTTACCACCAAGAAAGAATAACAGAAGATGTCCTGGACTTCTGAGCTAGATAACCTTTTAAAATAAAATCAATGTAATGTTTTCTAAATATTGTCTCCAGTGGAGAGTACTTTGTGTTAAGCAACCACTTTAAAATAATCCCATGCAATTTTGCTTTGGCAGTGCTTAAAAAGTCAGCTTTAATAGATGGCTGATTTTTGCAAATTGTTTGATGGTAATTTAAAACGGGTTTAAGTATACAGCTCTCAGTAAAATCTAAGAACAACATAGACCAGTGGAGAGATGATGGACAAATTAGGCCTATCACGCACCTACAGACATATTCTTATTGGATTATACTTACTAAGAATAAACCTTGTTCTGTGCAACTGCTTTGGCAGATGCTATGATCCTGTGAGCCAAATCCTGCTGTCCTTAGTCTTACTTGAGCAAAACTCCTGTCAGATTCAATGGGGATTTTGCCTCAGTAAGAATGGCAGGATTTGACCCTCTCGTCCAGTGGTGATGGGAGGGTCTTTCACTTGCCAAAATCCTCATATAACTGATCACTAGGAGCAGTTACTTAAAGGTTAAATTGTGACGCTTAGACAAACTGTAGAAAGAAAGCAATGTCTGAGTATGGCAACTTTTGAAAGGGACTGTGCTTCTTAACATCTTTTTTTAGTAAGTTAAGACCCTGTATCACACCTAATACAAAGATAGACTGAGCAACTTGTTTGGAAATGAAACAGTAGTACTGAGTATATACAGGTGAATTGGTTTAGACCTTTTCTTTTAAATTTTGAGGGCACCATTGCATATCCATTAACATATATATTTAAAAATCTAGTCTGTGTGCTGCTTCTGGAACTGCATAAGGAAATTAAGTGACTCTTCTACAAATGAGTGATTATCTCAGTTACCAAAATGGTGTGCAGATTTATATGTTTAGTTAGACAATTCAGATGCTCATTGTGAATCAGATTTTTTGCATGAATGATCATTGTCCATGGATGCAAATCAGTCCCGCAAGTTTGCTTAATCAGAATTTCATACATTGTCTACCCTAAAAGTACATACCTTCTTCTGAAAGTTCTACAATGACAAAATAACTAATTCCTTTGAAAAGAAGGTTCCTTTGTTAGCCCCACTCCTGGGCACATCATAGTTTTTCCACTCATATTGTGTGAGTTTTTCTGTCACTATACAGTGAGATTTCTAATTATTTTTAATTACTGAGTCTTTTAATCTAGGGGACAGTTAGCTTATCTTCTTTTCAGGTATTGCTTATCTACCACCTAATAGGACAACCTAAAAGGACCTCCAAGGGCGTTTTGTTTTCTTTCCTGCTTTAGTGGCCACTTTTACTTTTGAAACCATACTGATTCATGGTACACTTTTAGCACTGTGCATGGAATAGAGAGATTTTTTTCTTTTGTTCTTGTTGGAAGGTAGTTTTGGAGACAGGTGGTGGTGTTTTTACCTATGGGAAAGTCTGGAGATGAGGTTTTGGCTTTGACCACATCCTTTATGCACAGAATGAAGAAAGATGATATACTTGCTTCTTTCATGTGTAAAGTGGTGTAAATTTATTGATTAGCATGGACTTACACTGAGCTGAAATAATTTCTGCTGTATCTTAAACGTTTCTTTAGGTACAGACAAGGGTTTCAGTCCCATGCAGCATGTCAGAGATCATGCTGCAGTAAATCTATTCAAATGTAAACCTGTTCAATTCAATTACCAGTTTATAATAAAATTTGCTGCTGCAGCCTACGCGTTTGTCACAGCAGTCTCTACATGCTGATGGCACAGCATGCCTGGAAATTGACAGCCTAAATCTATTTACAAAAAAAATTTAGTTGCAGACCTGAAATAAAATCAAGTTTAAGCAGCTTTGAGAGGAGCATCGTATTCCTTAGAAGAACTTCAGCACATCTGCCAGTGTGCATCTCCTCCAGAAATCTTACCCTGTTAGTGGGGTGTTTTCTTCTAGAAATTTTCCTTAACAGTTTTTAAATGTAATCTAAGTGAAACAATTATCAGACATTGCGCTTCCCTTCACATTTGGAAGGACTTTATTACATTGGGATTTTGTGAATTGTCATATAAAATTAATGATAGAAATCACAGTGCCTGGGAAAAGATCCTGAGTTATATTTTAGTTTTTAAGGCAAGGTCTGAAAACCACTTAGAGCCAATAGATAGAGTGGCTTCTCTTACGACAGCTGCATGTTAAGTCATTTATTGTGGGAAGATAATGGTGCTTTTCATCCACCATCCAGTGTTTCTGCGAGAGACCTAGTGTAAGGATTTTGGGGCCGTGTCTTGGTGTCAAACCGTGGGAGGGAATTGGATTTCTGGTCACATGTAATACAGGCTGGAGTGGGGAATTTTTTACATATTCTCAAGGATGTCGATGGGGCATAGCCAGTAACACCTAGATCAAGATTCTTAACAGTTTATAAGGTGTGGGCCAGAAGCTAGGGAAGGAAGGGTAAAGCAATGTCATACTGGGCTGAGCTGGAGTGGGATTGAAGTCCTGGCTCTTGTCTGCATCTCCTCTTGAGTAGCACAAGAAAGTTACTACAGACTGATCCAGAGGAACATTTCATTTTGGCTTAGCCCATGGACTGTTACTTGAAAACATAACTCTAGGTGTATGGATGTTATATGAGTATGTGTTATGCTTTATATTGAAGCACTCAGTAGATACTGATGAGCTTTTAAGCACATGACAAATATGAGCGTGTCATATTTTCACTTACTTTCCTAGGTAATGGTTGTTAGCAGTGCAGCAGGGATACGATACACTTTACTTGAAGAAATTCTGCATTTTTCTATTTTTAATTTTGTGTGTCAGTATTACGAAAAATCAGATTTTCAATGATCACAATTGGTTCTTCTCCTGAAATACAGTTTCTTTGACTGTGCTTATGTTTTGGTGGATTTTCTGAGATTCACAATAACAGATGAAACAACATAAAGATTCTTGTGTAGTCTAGGGTGAAACTCTTCAAATGTATCCCTAGTGATGTATTTAAATAATATTGCAATTGCTAAAAAGGGGCGGGGGGTAGGGAAAACAACAGTTTGCCCTTTTTAAAAATGAATGCTTTTAAGACATTCTGTAGTTTTCAGTTCTGTTGGTTTATAATCAGTTTTTTATGTTTGGCCTTTCAAATGCTTTGGAAGCCAGTGATTAGTTTGCTTCAGGTGGGAGAATTACATCTGTGTTCATGTGCAAGATTGGGTGTTTTAGCTGTTTTCCTTTTTTATATATCTAGTTGGAGTGAGAAAAAGGGGTTGGTTTTTTTTCTTTTCTAAGAAGGAAAATCGAACATAAAACTGCGTAAACTGATATGGGAAATCATGGATAGATATCTGACCTTCCCCCCCCCCCCCCCCCCCCCCCCCTATTGCTAGTCGATCTGGTTGAATTCTACTTTTAGTCTTCCATTAGTACTATATGCCTTTTAATACTATCCGTGGGACTACTTACTAGCATGTGTCTGTGATAGAAGATATTATTTCAAGTTTATGATGCTGCAGATCTTGCTCAGAATAGATGGCCATGTGAAATAATTCCACTGGAGTAATTAATTCCAAAATTACTTTTTTGTTTCAGATGCAGCGTTCATATAACTGTTTTTTTCAAGAGGTTATTCTGCCTCCATGGAGAAAATTGAAACATGCAAAGTGATAGCCTCAGTTTTATCTGTCCCTATATTGTAGCAATATTAAAAATTACAGTTCAGAGGGGAACCTCTTGAGTCACACTAACACAGCTTTTAGACTGTCTAAATACTGTATCGTGTCTTAGCCCTCTACGTTCTGAGCAGTACTGTTTCATACTTCTTAGAGGACTGTTGGCACCAAAACATCTCCCATATATCTCTCATCTCTGATATCTGGATGTTTTCAGAGTTTTTTTATGGGTTGTTTGCAGTGGCTGATGTGCATTGCTTGTTATTTCAGACGGTGTAGTTCATAAATGGGTGATACATAAGGAAATAAATTTATTTGAAGAGTAAATTACACCATAATGAAATGGCAGAAAACTTGGATTGCTTCGCGTAAGTATGTTTGGATTTTCCTTATGAATGGATGGCCTTTACAAATTATCATCAGTCACTTTGTACCCAGTTAGAATAGACAGAGTGACAGAATTCCAGCTTATTTAGTCCAGCTATTAAAAATGGGGGGCCAGATCCTCACCTAGTATTAATGGAAGCTGGTGGAGCTATGTTAGACTGCTGTTCATTTGGCAGGTTTAGCAACCTATGCTATGGGGAAATCAGCAATATACCTTTTCGTGTTTGTGAATCTTTACTGTTGCTAGCATTTTAGCTGTCATTCAGGCTCTGGAAATGAATGGAAACTCTCCAAGCTCGTCGTCTGGCAATGCTGACTTCAGTGTAACCCTTCCCATCACAGTAGTACAGTTAGCATGTTGTACTTACACTCCTCACTGAGTAGCTGTTACTACTTCTCATTCATTCATTTGGGTTTTTTAAAAAAGTTTCATACAGTCCCTCAAAGTGACCTCAGCATCCCTTGGGCAGTGTTAAGGCAGTAGTCAGAATCTGCCTTGTGTGTAAAGAAAGTCTGTGTTGTAAGTTTTATCCTTCAGCACTGATCTGAATAAAAGCAATTACTGACAGTTTTTAAAATGCTTGATCATTTTAGATGGTCACAGTACTGTAATGAACCAGATTATTATACATCAGTTAAACTTCTTAACATGCTAAAATTGGGGGTCTCTAAAATATTTTTGCTTCACACTTTGAGGGATTTCATTAATTCAAATATAAGAATACTTTTTTTTAAAGAGGTATGTGTATTTTAAAGCATAAATTACTGAGTTTATTATGCAAAGATTACCATATGAACATCTTTGGCTTGTCTTCAGCAGCAGATTGGATTAAATTATCATATTGATCCTTTCTGGTTTTGGCAATCTATGAAAATGAATCTGATACAGCAAGGAGAATAGGCAGCTTGAGTTTACTCTTATGTAAAGAGTTGCAGATTAATGGATTCTCTCTCAAAATAATAAATAAAACTAAGCAATCCTCTTTATAACTAAAAAATGTGTTATCACCTATGTTTTGAGCATGCTTAATAGGATTCCTCCTAACAACATCTCCTTTGAAAAGACCTGTGCATAAGACATTGCCAAGGTAAATTTCTCTCACAAGTCTAATATCATTAGTCTGCCAAGAAGAAAGCAGAAATTATTGTGGAGGAAGTTTTAGTTTCTGCTGCCTTCAGAAATTAGAACAAAGGGAAAGAGAAAGCATTAATGGTATTCAAAGAAAATATTTCTGTACAGGATGACAGTTAATAGAGCGGCGTTGACCTCAGTGATATTTCTTATGCTCTCTATTGTAATATTACACTTAAGGAGCTCCTTCATTAATGCAGGATATTAAACAAAGCTCCCATGTTACAACATCAAGAGATAACACAGTGGGTCTTCTGTTGAAGTCTCTTCTGTATATCAACCCTTTTTTATGTTTCAATGTATTATGAGGGAGTTCGGTTTCTAGTGCAGGTATTTTTTGGAAGTTTCTTTTCCTGTTCTTTTCCCTTCTTCCCCCCTTTCTTCTTCCCCATTCCCCCTTTTCTTTCCCCGCCCTTTCCCCTTCCATCCCTTTCCACCTTTTCTTCCCACCTTCTCCCCTTTTCTTCCTCCCTTCAATTTCTCCCTTCCCTTCCCTTTTATTTCCTCCTTCCTCCCTTTTCTTTCCCCCTTCTCTCTTGCTCTCCTTTTCTTTCTTTCATTCAACCTGTGCTTGGTTTAATATATACTGGGACCTGTTAAATCTCCTTGGAAACAATAGAAACTAATCTCTAAGTGTTGTTGGTGTTCATAAGTAGGCCTCTTTCCTCCTAACCAAAATGTGGCCTGATAGCCCAGTTCACACATTAGAACTGACAGCCCAATTTGTCTGCCCTAAAACACAGCTCATGACTATCCACTCTCTGTAACTGATGAAGGCGGCCAAACTATTCAGCTGCAGGTTAGTGTTTATAGTGAGCTCAAAAAACTAGCATTTCTATTAATCCATTTAAAAAATACTCAAGGAAAGGCAAATATTGGAGATGTGGATATTCTTTCTGGGTTTAGAAATCACATGAAAGTACCTACAGCTAAGACCAGCTGTCAGCCTCCTGAGAAGTTCTCACGGTGCTTGTGTTGCAGTGTTGTGCCAGTCTGGTTTATGTTCTGCCGCTGAACATTTTTGGTCCCCATAATCTCATTGGGAATGAAACAGAGAAGTCCCAGCAATTCACTGGAGTCAGTCTTTAAACAAAATTTCTCTCCTTCAAGATAATTTTTTTTTTTTTCAGTTGTCACTTTATTCAAATACTCCACTTTCATAAAAGGCGGTATGAAGTGAATGTAGCGAATGCAGTATCGTTTACATGTCTGTGTTTGAGAACTATTTACATTTCTTGGCTTTCCACAGATTTGTGAATGTATTTTTTTAGACATCACTATCTGCAGATCTGGGGTCAAAGCTGTTTGCTGGCACACTTCCTTGAGATTAGATGTTAGGCTTGATTCTGCTCCCACAGTCGTTACTGGTGAGAATCCCAGTGACGGCAGTTGTTTGCAGGGTCAGGCAAGCATCAGTGAAGAATGTATTGGGCCTATAGTTACTCTGTAGTTTTGTTATTAAAAATAGTGAGTTTGCAGGATTTTGAATGGGATTAAAATCTGCGGTATTCTTCTTAGTGCACATACCTTACCTATTGCTTCCTCAGAATTAGTAGTAGGTTCTGCAGATTGAAAGGTCTACCTAAATTGGAATACCATTAAAAATTAATCACTTTATGATGAGAAAATATTAGTACAATCTGAGGTTGTTAACTGAACATCCTCATTTGTCATGTTTCTTATTTTGATCCTAAAATAAGGAGGCAGTATTTTTCTAATTTTCTAGAAATTATTATTTCATTTAAAAAAAATAAAAATTAGTGGATTTAGTCCCTGTGAACATTTGCTTATGCACTGAAAGTACAGTGACAGCAATATAAGTGATAAGGGAAGGTAGAGACAAGTCTGAAGGATGTAGGACTGTGTATGATATGGCATCTTTTCCCATGAGCTCCCAGACAAATAGCTGCCTTTAATTCTTGGTCTCTGCCACCCATAAACACATACATCAACATGGCACTGCCATTTATTGCAGAGTGCTTGAATTCTTATATGTGGGTCCTGCCCTATATTAAATAGAGGGGTCATTTTGAAAAGAGTGTCATTAATGTTAATTGTATTCTTCACTTTTCTCTGTTTCTGCTGTGCATATATTAGCACATCCCCTGCTTGAGTGGAATAGGTTTAGCATTTCAGGTAGAAGGTGCATTTAGCAGTGATGCATATGCATATCTCTAAAATGCCACTTTGGAGCCAACCCCTTTTTGTATTTTACTTAGCCTTTACTTGGGCAGCACTCACATCTCCTCAATAAGACTTTCACTGTGTAAAACCTTAGTAGAAACAACAGGTTGTATGATAGGATTATTTGGGGTGAAGTGCTGAAATCATGTAGTTGCTGCTAAATAGAACCCATGTGGCAGATGCACAGGCAGACTTTTGCTGCTTGGAATGGATTGGCACCAAAAAACTTGGAAGCTGAGGAACTCTGTTAGCCTCTTCACTCAGCCAAAGCAATGATCATGTTGAGAAGCACTAAAATTACCATCTGCAGGTGTTACCTCTGACCTCATATAGTGCCATCCCTCAAATATTTCACACTTATAAATCTCTGCTGTCCTACAAGAAAACACGTTTGAATCAACATGGTTTATTGGGATGTTAATGTAACTAAGCCACAGTCTTCTCTTCGGTCAGCCATTGTCCTTTTTTAAGCTGGAGGTGTTTTTACCAGTGGTGGGTCTTTGTCACGTCTACTCACTGAGTCACTATATGAGGCTGGAATATTATTTCATTTGCAGTTTGTAATGTGACTTTTGTAGTTGAAAGTCAACAGCCTGAAATCTGAAATAAATGTCATCTTCAGCAGTGAATTGTCATTATGTCAGATTTTGCCCTGCTTACTAGCTATTCTAGTATTAGATCTCATCTAACCAGACTTTTATTTTTTCTTTTTTTCTTTTTCTTTCTTTTTATTTTCTTTGAGTGTTTATGTGACAGAAAAGGAAAACTGTGGGGGGAGTCTGTTTCCCTCATAATAGTGACTTAATATTGCTATTAATCTTTATAAATAAAAACCATAGCTTTATTTTAAGCTTCAATAGTCTTTTATTAGATTAATGATTCTGGAGAAAGTCAAACACAAGCTATGTTAAATATATTCACTTACTGAATAATATCAATGTTTTCCTGTTTGCTCTTTATTGTTCCAACAAAGTTAATATGTTCATCTATTTTTCTCTTATTAAGCATCTGGTTTTAGTTCTCAGGATCATCAGGTATAACATCAGATGTCAATTTGATTTACAGTTTTAGTGCAGCAGATCCAAAGTCAACACTCTGTACAACTCGCATAGGATCTTATTGCAGTCCACGTTAAAAGTTAATTATTAAAACAGTTAATTCAGAAAAATTAAAATACTTTCTAAAAGAAAGTCTGTGTGATACTGTTCTATAATCAGCTTAACTCCAGTCTGTGCCCTTAGTGGCAGAATTGTTGGTGTGCTGGAAATACTTTGCAGCAAAACTGCTTGACTAAGAAGAGAGAATGTTGATAACTTGCTGCATGCTGAGCTCATGCAGACCCTAGGAATCGACAAATAATATAAGACCATCATCCTTATCTTTTGTCTCCTCCTTTTCTTTCCTTTTTTTAGCCAAGAGGTAGTCCATACAGCGGTGCTGTTCTTGTCATTTTTAGTCACTCATATCAAGATTATTTATTTTATCACCATTGCCCTTTGTCTCTTTCTAATATTCCTTTTCAGTCCTGTGGGTGGCTGACTGAAGAAAGGCTTTCCAGACAGGCCATGTCTTTTGTTCTGGTCTGAATCAATCAACAGATCGGTCTTATATCATTTGTTAAACAGTTGTACAGCCACATGTTGCTTTTCACGACAGCCTGCCAGATTGGGTTTACAATGGTGTCCAGTGTCTACATTTCCTAAGTTCTATCTCATTTTCATATTTTTTGTAATTCAATGAAGGCTTAAGAAACAGGCACCTTGGATTTCATTGCGTGGCCAATCCCAAGGGTTAGCCGCTGAAACGTGAGAAGAGAAACATATTTGTCATCAGTCACCAGAACTACTGCATTTCTGGATATAGTTTGTGGAATCAGTTGAGGTAAAATGGCTTAAGAGATGGCATAAGTATGCTTTGGATCCAGATTGAGGGTACCTGCCCATGATTATTGAATGTTAGGAGACGTCTTGCTCTGAACTGATTTTTAAGTTCACAAGCTACTTGCTGGTTTCCCTGTCAAACTTTGATGAAAGCTCTTAAGCTTCCAATTTCAAGACAGATTAGACTGCTGAATATCAAAATAGAAAAATGAATGTTTACCTTAAAAAGTAGAAAACTGTTTTAAAATACCAGTTTAAATGTATTGCTTTTGTGAATTCTCACTCAAAGATGTACTAGAAAAGTTTCTGCTAATTTATACCTCGGGTGAAGGATCAGGCTGAGATGGGAAGATCTAAGTGTAATGATCTTATTATAAAGGGACTGAATAGGCTCCTCCTTTTCAACAGCCCTCAAGAGCATTGCCCCAAAATACAAATCTCTGACTGTATTCCAGACAAAAAGAGAAGTTGGAACGCCTTTGAGTCTTGTGTGTGCAGGCGTAGTCTTTGCTGATGCTTTTTGTCTGACAGAGTGTGCCACATGCCCCATTGCTTGGTCTTGTGTGAGATGCAAAGGAATGCAGTAATCAGAGAACAAAGATGACATAAGATTCTTCTTTCTTCTCTTTTTATCTTCTCTCATTTTCATTATTTTCTGTTCTTTTTCCTCTTCATACCACAATTGTATCAGAAGAATGCTGATGAGAAAATAGTTGCTGCAAGCATATATCCTCCAGGCAGTCTTTTTCTGGCCAGGTGGGAGAAAGAATCATTAGTTTCTTGAGGTTCTCGTTACATGACTTGCACTATTTTGTGAGTACTAGTCAGGCTGAATGACTGTATTTCCTCCTGGGCATCCTGGTATTGCTGGAGATACCGATACTGGCAAGATACTTCAGCTCATCTCTAATTAAAATACTTGTTATGAAGTATTCTTAAACACGGCTGCTTAATGAAGTTAGAAAAAGCATTTGGATGCAGAGTGTGAAGGCTTCAAATGTTGGAGTTCCTCTCTAGGGAGATATGTGCAATCAGAAAGCATTCTGAATACTAGCAATCCATCCCGTTTTGTTCCCATTTGTTTTCTCTAATTTCCTCCCTTTTTTTTAATGCTGGTTAGCTGAAATAAGTCCTCTTTCCCTCCTCTCCACAGTTCCCTCCCCCTTTATGGAACAGCCCATGACACGTGCCTGTAAAGTGGCTTCTTGGGAATTTGCAAGTCTTTGAATGTGTTATCTGATTAAAGGGATGTATGTGTCTTTAATTCTCATCTGCAGTTCCACCTTTGACCCCATCTGTTAAAGTGGAAAGGAGTTGAGAGTCAGCAAAGTCCCAGATTCAACCCAGATAACCTGCAGTGTGCATGTTTGAATGTTTTAACTCTTTGGTTGCCCCTGAAAGCCACATACTTAATTGACAGGTTTGATTGGAAAATGTGGCGGGTCTGATATGAGGCAGGTGAATTGTTTATTTTGCTGTTACGCTTAAGGTTGAATAATTCAGTTCTGGCTTCATTGTCTATATTAAAGGATGAAAGAATGTATAGTTGCATGACACAAACAGGTATAATATCTTGTTTGCGTGTGTGGGGGTTTTTTTTGTTTTTTGTTTTCGTTTTTTTTTTTGTAATAGACCAGTCTCTTGCTTACAGAACAGGAGGGAAAGTTCAAACCGCCACATTAATTACACATACTTCCTTTTTGAATAGGAAGCTGAATTACATGGTTGGAAATGATGTTGCAATTTTGGATGGGATTTTTAGATACCCTTGAATAACACAGAAGAGGTCATTCCATTGAAAGATTAAAAAAGTAGATGACACGAGTGTCATTTTCATTTGCTAATATTATGCGTTTTCTGCAGAACAGGTTGTGACATTTCTGGTGCTTTACAGACGCAGAACATAAGTGACTAGAATACCACAATACATTTGGACCTGTGGATGTTTTCATCTTTCTTCTGGTCATTTTCTTTCCTGGGTTTGAAACACTCTTAAAACACTGAAAGGATATTCAGTATCCCAGACCTGTGCGTGTTCTCTGAAAGCTAGAGCCAAATTCTTCCCCCACTTACATCTGTTCAACTCTGGTGGTTTCACTTATGCTGTGTGGCTGTAACAATGCAGAATTTGTCCTAATCTGCCCTTTCTTTTTTGATGGAGAATATGCACACACAAAGTGAACATAAACACAGTAAGTTGAAGTGCAGATAGAAAAAAAAATAATATTGTGTGTGTATACACAAATAGAGATAAATAGCACACAGATAGATTTGATAGTATATCTACTGTACATAATATTGTAAATGGTATCTTGCTGTGCTGGAATCTAGGCAATATGAGTTCAGTACTAAAGTGTTCAAGTTGCACCTGAGCTAGCTGGAGCCTGCCAGCCTCTGCAAGCCCACTGAGAGCATCTGTCTCGCCACCACCTTGCTCACGCTGTGTCCTCTGCAGGCTCTCCGATTCTTCCGACTATGAGCATAAATCATCCACCTGTCAGGAGCTCTAGCTGCCTGGATTATGCAATGCCTGCCTTCATTTGGAGATGGTGTGAGCAGAAGATTGCGGCAAATGGTTTGCATTCATTTTAATGCTGTTCCAGCATCTCTTCAGCTTTAATGAGGGTTCAGGGTGGTGACGACTCCCTGAGACAATGAAAGTCCTAGAGACCCAAGCTTGCTTTGTATGGCCTAGTTTAGATTATTTTTTTTCTTTTTTTCTTGCCCCCCCCTCTCCTCCCCCCCCCAAGAAATGAATGGCTTGAAAATTGAGGCGGAGAACTGGTACTGCACAAAGCCAGCTGTCCACAGGTCTGGTTTTTGGCCTTGTAATACTTCCCTCCAGCTGAGCAATGAAGAATTTAAAAATCAGTCATGTTTAATGTTGATTGTCCATTTGTGCTGTCTAAAGCTGCATAATGCTTAGTTGCCTTCACTTAAATGTTTAAAAATCCTACCTTTGCAATTTATTCAGTTACAGGTATATTGGATTACACTATCAAGTGTGGAATACCATGTTGTATATCCCAAATTTAAAATGCACCTCCTCTATATAAAGTTCTCCTCTTACTAACACAGTAAAAAATTGACCGTTGGTAAAATTGTCTTGTTTCAGCTTGTTAGACCTGAATTAATCAAATTCCTTATTCACTCATAATTTTAATCATGAATTATAGGCAGTATAAATATGGGTATGATATTTGTTCATATGTGTAAACAGAAGAAAAAAATGGAGGTTGTAAGACAAAAGCAGTACAGGTCCTTTCAAAGGCAAATGTTGAAGGTGATGAAGGTAAGTTGCACCTTCACACCTGTTGTATCTGTCCCTAACCTCAAACAAATTCTACCAGATTCTTGCAGGTACAGCCTTTAGACTGTAGCCTTATATGACTCTCAACCTCATATTCTTACTTGCCTGAAAAATGCCAGGTAGTACTAATAGTAAAATACTTAGTTTTAATACTCCTCAGTAGTTAGCAGAGGATATCCATGGTCGGTATCTTAACAGTACAGTTTCAGTGTATTTCTCAAATATTTAAGGAAACAAACTTTTTTAATAACTTTGAAAAACATTGGGCTTGTGCAACATGATTTTTCTGTAGTGAATGCGTCATGAGCTTGTCAGCAGTTTTTTCAGAGACTGTTTAAGTTTTAGAGCACTCCTGCGATGTAGGCAGTAATATCCCCATTTTACAGTATTTAACCTAAGACAAAGAGAACAAGGGTTGCTTCACGTGGTGTTAGAGGCACAGCTAGAAGTGGAACTTCTGCTCTGAGGTTAATATGTCATTCAGCCTGGGACTTCAAAGTCCAGCCATTGCCACGCCTCTCTCACCCAGTGACTGAAAGAGAGAAGGCTTTATTACTTGCTGGTTTGGGGTTTTATATTTCTCTTTATAACACTTTCCTTCATATGTGGATTCCTGAATCAGCTACTGATTAAAAGAATCCTAAAAAGTGAAGTCAAATTAAGGCCAGCTTTTGTCAACAGGGAAAAGAAAGCACTCTCTTTCAATGCACCTGTATATTTCCTGTTGATATTAATGGAAGATGCTTACACACATGCAAAGGAATCTGTGTTGCCAAAATATTGTAAATTTACCTCTTGGTGAAAATTTCCCCAGCTGACGAGTACCACTGGTGGCAGCTGAATGTGGAATACATAGTGCTGCAGTCTGTATGACAGTCTGGAATCATAACACTTGAGAGCTCTGCCTGTGTCTGTGTTCACCCCCCTTGGTCTGAAAGCCAGAGAATTTCATGCAACCTGGTCATACTTAACTAGGACCACACAGAGCAAGGGAGATTTTTTAATAGGCTGTTTGGGAAAGAGTGAAGACCCTAACGAATGAAGTGTGTAGACTTTGAGATCTTTACTGTGAGCCTTATTTGCTTCTGGTAACAAGCTAACCTCCCATGCCATTCCCTCCCCCCTCCAGTTTTAATTTGATGGAAAGCCAGCAGTACTGCAATTTTATGCAAAGCCTCCAGTGAACTCACAAAAGATTATTATTTCTCACTTTGTCTTTACAGATAACTTTAAAATTTTATGCATCAGAATGCGGGATTATCCGAAGACACAAATGCAACACAACACTGACAAAATCAGATGAAAAATCTCACTCTTTTAGCTATGAAGAAATTAGATTTATCATCAGAAAAGCATTCTCTTTTCATTTTCTGAAAGGTGCTTTTTGACAGACCCTTTGCAGTGGACGTCATGCTCACAAAACATGCTGTCACAGGGCTATTTGAATATGGTGACAGGCTCATTATCATGTTGAAGACAACTGACAACACTGCAGACTAGAAATGGACAGGCTTGCCAATCAGCTGTTGAAAGGATTGCAGTTGAAATAGAGGTTTTTTTTGTTCTGAGAACAGTAGTACAAATTGACTACATTAATTCTTTTTATTATGGTAGCATACACTGTAGTTAAGGGTCCGTCACTGTTTCCATTATAAACCCCTGTTTTCAGGGGTTTATTAGTAGACCACAAAAAATGGTTCCCCTTGAAATTTTGCATTAAAAATATATATTACCCTAACAGAACAAAATTTCTGTGGTAACTGTGTGGAGGAGGGAGAGCAGAGAAGAGGAATTGACTGATTTTTAGCTGAAAATTGTGTAAAGCTGAATGCATTATTATTTTTATAGCACCCTAGATGTCCAAGAGTTTTATAGACAGGTTTGTGCCTCAGGAGTTTACAATTTCAGGATTCAGTACTGCCAACACTTATTATGAGATGGAATTTTCCTGGTAGTTTCATCGGTATTAGTAAAGCACCAAACATTATCCACAGTAGTAGGTATTTGCAGATTCAGGTTGAGTAGTCTTGAACAGTTGTTTTTTTCTTTTCTTGTAACTTAGAAAGGGCTAGAATTTTTTTGTTTTGTTTTAATATTAATCTGGAATGTTAACTGATAACCTGAGATTAAGGGATTTTTGCATATATAAGCAAGGAATCAGCAGGGAATTTTGCATGTATAATAATAATCCAATTTGAAATGATGCTAGATTCCACCAAGATACTCTAGTTATGTGAAGTGGGGAGTTAGGTGGAATTTATCTGCTTTAATCCAAAGTGGCAGTCCTGGGAAATCCTACTCATCTTCTAATTGCAGAATTTCCTGGTGTACCCAGGTGCTGGAGTTGATGCCGCTGGAGTTTGTATAGTGCCCTTAAAATTTCTGTAGCCATCTACAGTGGCATACTTCTGTGCAAACACAGAAACGTCTGTGTTTTGACAGGTCTGAACAGCTTACTAGTTACCTTCTGTTCAACTCTAGAACCAAAGATATTTCTCTGAGGCCCCTGAGCGCTTGACCTGGCAGATGTTCTCAGAGCACAGCTTCACACCTCAACAGACTAAGCACACCTCAACTGTGGACACCAAGTGTCCACAGTTGCTTTCTTCTGTAACTTACTGGTGATCCCACTGCTATGCCTCAGCAACTTAAGGCTGGGCAACAGGATGTGGGAAGGGAGAGATGTGGTTTCTGCATCCAGGATGATTTCTCTGTTTTGTCAGACAGGCTGACCATAACAGTTAGAGAGAGTGGTTTTTCCCAGGGACTGGGATACCTTTTCATTCCTTCAGACAGAGGAGGCTGTTAAATCTGTGTAACTGCTCTAAACCTGAAGGAACTGATGTTACTGTATTTTCTAAGAGAAGAAATCAAAGTGTGCTGGAGAAGAGGCACGGTGACCTACCTTCCTGCAGGAACAGGAATAGGAGACTATGAATCCTGAATGTAGCAAGGCATTTCCAGGAAGCCTGGAGGGATAGGTCTGAAAGTTCCATGTTAACTAGGTGGCAGCAATGTGTGTATGTTGACTCATTTATATTCTGCCCTGCTCATTTGATTACCTAACTTCCCCCATGCTCTGTACAGGGAGCCTGGATCTCTGTTCAGGTTCCAGCTCCATTTGGTGGGTCAAATGGAAGAAGCTAGGCAGTGTGGTATGTAGGAGATACATATCCTTGTGTTGGCTTTGGTTGTTAAGTATAAAGTGAGATACTGAAATAGTAAAAGACCACATGTAGAGCCCTCGGCTGTTGAATTCATTTATCACACAGTCTGAATCTTTAATATATTCACTAAATATTTGGTCTGAGGCTGATCTAGAAAGAAGACACAGCTTTGCCTAGTGTATTTTGCTGAGACCTTTGCAAGGAAAAATAATTTCACTTGTAGTTCTGTGGCTTCAAACATTTGCAGGCTTAATTGATGCTCATTTGATTACCTGATTTCAAAGCACAATCAATTACCTTAATGCATATCACTGTTCTCACAACTACGGTGATTGCAAAATTGTGAATGTAAAAATGGAAGTCACTTCTGAAAATTAAGTCTGCAGTCTTATTTGCAAAGTCAGAACTGTGACTCTCATGAATTACAGCACTACAGAGCAGAGGACTATATTGTCATACTGCCAGAGCTATTATAATATATCAGGTCAATTGTATGCATACTTAAAATCTTTAAAACATTTACTGCTTCTCTAATGAAGTCAGTTATCTGTTTCTAGGAGGAAACTTACTGAAGATACATCAACTAATGCAGGATGTTGAACCTAAAAAGTAGTGTTCAGTTGCAAATTATTAAGGAAGAATTTTTTGTCTTTTCATGAAATCATAGCTCCATTGAAGTCAGTGACAAAGCTGCTGTTGATCTGGGGGCAGCCAGGTTTTCATGGAGAGAGTAGTTCAAGTGGTTAAATCAGAGGGCTGGAATCAAGACCAATTTCTATTCCAGAACAAGTCACTTCTACTTTGTGTGCCTCCAGCAAAAATATAATAGATAAAATAATATGGAGCTATCTCACCAGCATGTTGTGAGGCTTATTGAATTAATATTTATGGAACACTTCAAGATTCTTTGATAGAAAGTGCTATGTAGCTGCATACTATTACAATAAAATCCTGAAAAACAAATCAATCTGGAGTTAGTCTTATCCAGTTATAGCTAACTACTGGAGCTGCCTATCATGTTATAGAAAAAAAAAATCAAAACTAGAAGCAAATGAAAACTATTTTAAAATCCCACAATTATTTGGAGAACTCTGGGCTTAATACTTTAATTGACACTTAGTTTTTATGGTGATAGGCCCTTTTTTAATACTTTCCCAGCTAGATTCATAGTTGAAACCAAGCATAACATAGTAACTTTATGTGCTTTGGGAGAGTAAATTAATATTTTCTTCTTATGCTGTAAATTGCTTCACAGAACACACATCCTACACGTAGCCTACTAGACAAGTAAATAGCATTGTCTTTGAATCATTGGTTCCAATGATTCCTTGTATGAACAAGTCTTATTGATTCATTGATGTGGGTTTTTTTGTTGGCTAGGTATTTTTATATTTGCTTTTGAAAAGAAAACAAATATTCTTACCGTTAAAAGCTGCATTGATTTGAAATGAGCTACACATGAGGGTGGACTAATTACCTAATTTTTCCTCTCATCAATCAAACTCTCATTACCTTAAACATTGCTCTGAAAAGTTAGCAGCAGTCCTGAACAGCAGTCTCTAAAGAGAGTATTATAAACACAGAAAAAAACCCACCCAAAAATGTATATGTAGCAAAGAGACATTGGTTAAATAAAGTTACTCGTATCGTGTGAACAAGGCAGCTTATCAAGCGTGTAACATAATTTTGCCTATCACCAAGTACAGGAAGAAAACTTTTGAAATCTAGGCTATGAAGCCTGGAGGATATCGATGTTTTAGCAAAACAGTGCAGACATGGAATATTCTTTTTCCCCAGGACTGACCTAGTAAATTGTGCAAGCACCAGGAGAAATTTTGCCACCTGTCCCTTATAATCAAGGCCTGTCCCTTACTTAGTCTCATTTCAGTGATATAATTAAATGACACCATTTTCCCATTTATGTTGCATGAACATGCTGCCAGAATCCTATAGTTTTACCCAGGTACCCAGGAATGTGACTTAATTTGTTTCGTCTAAAGCCAAAAAAATAATCATTTGAACATGGTCCCTTGCCCTAATAGCTAACCCAGCATGGTGTATTAGAATACTATTGTTGCAGCATTCATTGCAAAAATCAATAATCCACTAGATGGAGCAGAATAGAACTGTAAAAATGGAGTTAAGTCTGGTATTTTAAGAAACAGAATTGAGTATCAAAGTGGCAGGACTCAGACAAAACAGCAGAAAAATGCAACGGTAATATTTTTGCAGTGCATAGTTCTAGCAAATCAGCTAGCTTTACAGTCATTTGTGGATTAATGTTACAGTCCTCCTTTGGTGGTGTCTGTTCTGTAAGTGATAAAATGAGGATTAATCTCTGCTCTAGAGAAGATGATGATGAGAAAATTTAGGGGAACAAAGATCTTTCTTGGAAGGAGAATTTTTTTCCTTTCCCAAAATGAAGGCAATTTTTTTTGTGGAGAAACAAGATGGAATAGTAAGACAGTCAGAGAAAGGAATCATAAGATTGGGAATAAGGTAAATGAAAGAAGGGAAGAGAAGTTCTTCAAACATATTGAAGTTCATGTTGTTTGTTTTGGATCTCTTGAACCTTTAAAATAGGACTTGAAAGCCCATTAGATATTGGAAAATAGTAAGATGAGCGTTTCTGACTATGCTATCATTTCCAGCCTGGTTTTCAATATGTGCATTTTTATGAAAGACAAAAATGTTTCTACAATCATAGAAAATTCAGCATTGCATGCAGATAATGTTCTGTAAAAATATGTAAAAAATCAGTCAGGTTTTTTCTTTCATGGTTTGGTATTGGTGAATATTGTGAAATGTGGTAGCAGTGCTTCGGTTTTTATGAAAGTTTCTGCAATGTTCTGAAGTCATGATCAATACAGAGAACAAAGTGTTAGTGTTAACATGACTTGCTATATTTTTTGATTAGTGACATTCTTTCATTCCTCTCTATTCATCTATAGCAAAGTCAAATTGCAAATTTTACTGAAACCTTCAGGTTGCATGCTGAAAAGAAAGAGATGCAAGTGTTAGACTTGGATGTGTCTGTTTAGAAAGAAGAGGGAGAAGAAGTGAAAAGAAAGATGAGTCTGTCTTCTGAGTAAACAAGTCTACAAGGATAATGTCTTCAAAGTTGTGCACTATAGGACAAGTCCAAGCACTGCATGGGTATTTGCATATATTTAAGATTTTCATTCAGGTGTTTGGTCAGCTGAGAGTCCCTTAAGTTTTAAGCTGTTTGAAACTGGTTTTGCAAGCAGCAAACATCTATGTATAGTGTTTTTTTCCCAGAAGTTGTTACTCATTATTTCATGGATAAGTTGAATTATCATGAACATGCAGGTTTTGGGTATAAAATCACAACTTTTTTCATATAAATAATCCTTACATTAATATCCCCTTAAAAGATGTGGGGGTGACATGATGTTGATGGCAATCATATCAGCAAGTACATTGGTGAAGATGGCAGAAAAGGCTCCAGTAGCACAGTTCAACCAGTTTCTACTGGCAGTGTACCTTAGGCATGACCTAAAGCCTGTTCATTCTGTCCTAGGTCTCCTGTGAAAAGGGATAGCCAGTTATGCCAATATGAAGTGGTTATTTGATGGAAACACGTACAAGAAAGATTGCTCTTAGTGCTGGAGTTATATATTTTGCAAACACAAGGAAAAATATAGCCAGTATTTCAGGGAAACAGTGATGAAATTTGGTTTGCTGACATCTGTAAATGTGCTTCTTTGCTGTCTAATCAAGGCTTTGAACCCAGGTCTCCAGAGATGAAAGCCTCAGGCATTAACCAATTGCAGTATCTCACCCTCAGCTTTGTATTTAATAAAATGCTTTAGATAGGTGCAGGTGAACTTTATTTGCTTAATATTGATTGCTTTGCCTACTTTGAACAAAGAATTGTAGGAACTTTGGTAAATTAATTTAAAAGTTGTCTAGTTCCATAGTATCTTCTGCATATTTCTGTGTATCTGGAGCTGCATGCTTCAAATTACAACAGATAGCCTTCCCACAGAATAAATGTGGAGATGATTTTTTTTTTTTTAAAATAGTAACTTAGAACAGTTAAAAGCTTCCCATTCTTAGCTCTAACTGCCCCCCTCCCACCTGCCCCCCTGTAATGTTTTGCTGTATTATGGCAGTCCAGTTTGAAGTTTTTTCTTTCTCTGGAAAGGATTCTTATATGAAATTCTAATTTTGATGATGTAAAATATTCCTGTTCCTTCCCATCCTCAACTACTGCACAACATCACTGTGAGCGATCTGCTGAATTTCTCCCCATGCTTATTCTCTTTTTTTCAAGATATGATTGATTTGCAAAATACTTTGGGATTTGCTGTTGCTATGAAAATAGCAGGTGTTAACATTTGTAGTCATGCATGCACTTTGGGAAAAGAATAGCCCGAACTTCTTGCATTACAAGATGTCTTTTCTCTCTCCTCTTCTCCTCTCTCTTCTTTTCCTTCTCCCTTTCCTCTTACAACACAAGTATTAGTTTTCTCCATCAACGGATTATTTTTTTCTTTATTTCTGCCAAGTGTTCACATACACGTTTAATTTAAATCAGTACAATATGTATCGAATGAATATCAGTTTTCTCTGAAATGTCAATTTTAGTCAGAATGGCTGATAATCTTCAATTTTTCTTAAAACTGTAAAGCTGCTCTGCTTCAATTTGTTTGAACCAATGCATTGTCATGAGCCCATGGATTACAGTCCACAAAACTCTTCGTGTAACACAGTCTTAAGTTAGTGCTTCTCTCTTTCTTGTTCCCTCTGTTGACCAGACACCGTGAACTTTCAGAGGTCATATTGAGACAGGATCTCCAAATGTGAGCCAGGAGCTGTGCAGGAGAGTTGTCCAAGTGCTTTTAAAAAAAGCGTCATTGAGATGGGTTGACCCTGGCTGAACACCAGGTGCCCACCAAAGCCGTTCTATCACTCCCCCATCCTCAGCTGGACAGGGGAGAGAAAAATATAACAAAAAGGTTGCAGGTCGAGATAAGGACAGGAGAGATCATTCACTAATTAGCGTCATGGGCAAAACAGACTCAATTTGGGAAAATTAACTCAATTTATTACAAATCAACCAGAGCAAGGTAATGAGAAATAAAACGAAATCTCAGAACACCTTCCCACCACCCCTCCCTTCTTCCTGGGCACAACTTCACTCCCCGATTTCACCACCAAGCCCCCCCCCCAGTGGCACAGGGGGACAGGAATGGGGTTTATGGTCATGACACGTTATTTTCTGCCGCTTCACCTCCTCAGGGCGAGGGCTCATCACACTCTTCCCCAGCTCCAGCGTGGGGTTCCACCCACGGGAGACAGTCCTCCACGAACTCCTCCAACATGGGTCCTTCCCATGGGCTGCAGTTCTTCACGAACTGCTCCAGCATGGGTCCGTTCCATGGTGTGCAGTCCTTCAGGAGCACACTGCTCCAGCGTGGGTCTCCTACTGGGTCACAAGTCCTGCCAGAAAACCTTCTCCGTGGGCTCCTCTCTCCACAGATCCGCAGGTCCTGCCAGGAGCCTGCTCCAGTGTGGGCTTCCCACAGGGGCACAGCCTCCTGTGGGAACCCACCTGCTCCGGCGTGGGGTCCTCCCCGGGCTGCAGGTGGAGATCTGCTCCACCGTGGACCTCCCTGGGCTGCAGGGGGACAGCCTGCCTCACCAGGGTCTTCACCACGGGCTGCAGGGGAATCTCCGCTCCGGCGCCTGGAGCATCTCCTCCCCCTCCTTCTTCACTGATCTGGGGGTCTGCAGGGTTGTTTCTCTTACATGTTCTCACTCCTCTCTCTGGCTGCCGTTTCTTCCTGTCCCAACTTTTTTTTCCCCTTCTTAAAAATGTTATCACAGAGGCGTTACCACTATCACTGATTGGCTCGGCCTTGGCCGGCGGCGGGTCCGTCTTAGAGCCGGCTGGTATGGGCTCGCTCTCTCTCGAACACAGGGGAAGCTTCCAGCAGCTTCTTACAGAAGCCACCCCTGTAACCCCCCACCCACTACCAAAACCTTGCCACACAAAACCAATACCGTCATCTTGGTGCACACTGGTTGTCACATAGTCTATAAGTAATCTATCTCTATTCAACTAGCATTTTGCCTTATTCTTCATGTTACAAAACTTGGTATGTGATCCTGAACTCTTTTCTTCATAATGTTCCTCCTTTCCTTCTTTCTTTTCCCAAGGACGTCTGTGCTAGGACACTGTTGTTCACAACCCATGAATGCCCATGGACTGGTCTCATGTTACTGAAATACAGAAGGTGTCCATGCTCAGCATGTGTGAAGGAAAGTAATTTTAATCTCAGTTTTATCCTTTCTCTGTTTGGCAGTTTCGATGCGCACAGAAGGCTAAGATCCACGAGCGGAAAGTTCTGCTGGGTGTCACTGGGGCCAAGTTGAAGATAATTAGAAGATCATTGGCCAGAGCAGGCTTGGGCCTTAAGTAAACCACTGGTTTTGTGAAGGGCTAGGGTGTGGAAAGAGCATAAAGTCCTCTCATCTCTCTTTTTTGCTCTGTGTTGGGCAGGAAGAAAAGATTTTGTCTGTATTGAGGGAAGATTAAAGAAATGAGAGAATTCTTTGTCTCAAGAACAACAGGGCAATAACCAGTTAGTCACTTTTATGTTATTAGTTTGAAGTGTTTATTGCTGAACTGTGGAGTTTTACCCGTTGTCTACTGTGTGATAAAGCAGGTTGCAGATGGCTTTGTCGCACCCAGGCCTGGGAAAGAGCAAATGAATTTTAGTAAAATTAATTTGAGTCTTGTTCTCAGTTTGCAGAACAAAGTTGCAAATTCAGTCATAACTGATGATAGAAGGTGGATTCAGCTCTTTGCAAGTATACGTTTGCTACAGCATGTAAAGGAAGACATGGAAACTTAAGCACATAATTCTACAATACTGGGGAGTATGTTTTAATCTAATGTCAAGGTATATACTGGAGTACAGAAAACACGCAGTCTGGCAGCCTTTGTTTGCAAGTGCTGACAAAATAACTTTTGTTGAAGTTAGCAAGATAGGAAGGTGAAAGGGGCTCATTCTCCTTTTTGCACAGAGCATCAGGAAGGAACAAGGCAGTGACAGAAGAAAAAAAAAGCTATAAGTTGAAACAATTTTGATTTGTAGGAATACAGGCTGTGAACTTGTTTAGGATGTTTTCCTACTATTAATTAGAGAAATATTTCCTAAACATTTCTATTCAGTTTTCGGGAGAAGATTATTTTTTTAAGTAGTTAAAAATTTTGTGAAAGAACAGTTTTAATGAGTTAAAAACTCCCAACAAAACCAAATAGGAACAATGTTAAAAAGAGGAAAATAAAAAACTTGAAAAGGTTATGAGACTGAATGTTCTGATGGGATTGTCTTACCGAAATGGAAACTGCCTCATTTGGAAAGATGTTCTGTAAAAGTAGGCCATCACACACCAAATTCTGTAATACTGTTTTGTGGTTTTATGTGTGTGGTTGCATTGCATGTGGTTTATTAGCTCTGCAGTGCTTGAAAATCCTGCTCAGGATTATCTTGTTAGAAGAGAGAAGTTAGTTTTAAATTGCAAAGCTAATAGACCCTGTAGAAGAAGTAGGTCTTGAATAAAAGCCGACTTGCTCTCAAAGGGACAGTCTGTGGTAAAAGAGAAGTGTTCAAAAGAAGCATTTCCAGGTAAATACTTACTTTGTATATTTATAACTATATTAATAGTTATGTGCAAGCAATGAAAGAGGAATTAAAAAGCAAATGTGTGTGGCAAATAAGCTACCCTATGCAAGATGGTTGAGGGTCCTGTGCTTAGAAAACTGGTTTGCAGAAACAAGTCTCCATGAGTGTTTCTTAAGATGTTAAATTTTTCATAAGCATGAGTACTTCATCTATTCTATTGTCAATGTAGACTGATGAACAAAACCCCAAGGCTTGATTTCAATGGTGTTTAATTTTAGTCCCACATTAAATGCAAGCTCAGTTTTACTATACTACACATATTATATGATGGGTTAAATAGCAAGAGAACAGTAGTAGGTCATCTTTTTTTTAATTATTCTTCCAATACCCTGACTTCACCATCAAATGTTAATGGCTATTGTCTCTTATACAACAATAATGGTATGCTTGAATTATTTTGTGGTGCAATACAATATGCACATTAATTTTTGCATCATTTTAACAATGTGAATTTTAGTATTAAAATCACAATAGTAAATTATCAATGCCATTAACCAGCAGTATTGATTTGCTATGCAAATTGAGTTATGAATTAGGCCTGACCCATAATCCCTTGAACACTTGCTAAAATCTTGAGACTTCTGTGGCTAGACCTGGTAAATGAGAGAGCAGTTTTCTCACATTTTTCTTTTGATTAATTTTAACTGCTATACAATTTTGTTCAAGTATGAGTAGTGGCTTTTTCACACAGAGCTGTGATATTTTTTTATTTTTGTTTTGTTTGTTTTTATTGAGTTTTAGCATCAGAAAGCATAGGCTACCCCACCAATGCGAGAACTAGAAATGAGATAGATGTGTCTTTATTCATTCTACAGCTAGAAGGAACGACTAGTAAGCTAATGTACTTGCCAAAATAAGTGACAAATACAGATGTTTCAGTAGGAATAGAAAATATTAGTTACAGAACTCATGACAGAAATAACATGGTTTCCATTTAAAATATATAAAAAGCAAACCCTTATATTCTAATTGGACATTATCTCCTTAAATTCAATTTCCCCATTTCACTCATCCACATCACATCTGATAATAAGGCTTCACCTTGCCCAGTAGAAGTTAAGAAACTGTTTTATCCTCTCCTGAAATGTTTCTGCAGTGATGTGCAAGGTACTAATTATGCCACTGCTTGTGACAGGCATTTTTACACTTCGCTGAATAGGCATCATTCAGCTGGGACCCAGATGATTTGCCCCAGCAGTACGTTTGTAGACTGTTGCTAAAAACAATTTCACCTCGAGACCATTGGACTTTTTACAGTCTAATTTTGGCCATATATGAGGGTTACTTAAATACAGAGATAACATTAATCTTTCAGTAGCAACAAGTGCTGGCTGTGGTTAAGACCAGGAGCTTAGCATTCCTGTAATCAAAATGTTGTTGCTGGCCATGAGTAATACAGTATGTGATCATTTCTGAACATTAAATCTAACCTGGATTGGGTTCAGCTCAGCTACATGATACCATGTTGCCTCACATGGCACTGCTCTACCCCTTTGGTCCTTGAAGATATGGGACAGTAATTAGCAAGTACCTCATTTAATTGGCAGGAGTTCATATAATACCAGTTCATGCCCTCATGATGCTTGCGTAAATAAGTGTTTCTATTTTCGTAGACTGTAGGCATTTGGAATTTTTTTTTTAACAATATAACTGCCTGGGCTTAGTGTTACAAATCATGAAACATTTTGTTTATGCATTATAAATAGTGATATCTATTTATAAATCAAAGGCACTGTGTTCTCTCTCTATTCCTAGGAGGCCTTTGGTTGTGTTAGCATTACCCACACACGTGCTTCCATTTTGTTGCCCAAGAAGCTAAATAGAAATATATGACTCTTAGCTGGCCTCATTAATGAAACAATAGATATAGGTTGGGTGCAGAATCTGAAGGAGTCACTGGAAAACATAATAAGCAGTGAGGGGAAAAAAACAACCCCAACAAACTGAACATATTTTAAATTATTAAAAAATGTTATTCAAGGGAAGCAAAGCAGAGTTCTATTTAGGGAGGTAGAAGGAAAACCCTGAGGTGGCAGAGGATTCCTAAAGGGTGAAGAACAGTTTATCTCTATCCTGCATAGTCATGTGGGGACAATTTATCCTCATCTTGGAGGAACAGGAAATATTTTCAAGTTAATAATGTTTCTGCCACCTTTCTCTCCCCTCCTATCATGCTTACAGTCAAAGGTGAAAGCCTACCCTACATCCCCTGTGACTGATGCAGAATCTACATCAGAAGCAGAGAGATGAGGGAAGGAAGAAGAGTGGAATGATATCAGCTGTGTGGTTTGCGACAGCCTATAAAACTAGAAAAGCCGTTACAAAAATTGGAGCCAGATAGAACTCATAAAAAGCTAGTAATCTCCTCTAAACATGGGCCAGTTGGCAATCCCATGCTGTGTTTTTTTGTCATTACAATAGGATATCTTGCTGCAAATCAACAAATGATTTCTAATACAGTTGTATATACAAACAGTAGAGAAACGTTTGTTGTTGTTTGTTTCAAGCCTTGTGGACTGAATTTATCACTGTGCGACAATCCCTGCCCCAGTGATCTTGCACTTTGAAAGAAACTATGGATTCTAGTGCAAAGGAGTTGCTGGAGTAACTGGTATTGATGACTGTTTTGTTGCACTCCCCCTGTTGCTGCAACCTGGGAAGTACCTCCTCTGCTCAAAGTACCTTCAGCATTTACCTTGTTCATCTGGGTAATGTAGTGTCAGCCCTAATACTGAACTGGAAGTAGTTCCCCTGCATAGTTAATAGCAAGAAAAGTGGTGTAGTAAGCAGAAACACTGCTCTTGCTTTGTGGCCTTATGGCTTGATTTCTGAGCCCACTGTCCTACAGGTTGTTTTCTGCATATCGTATCCCTGCTGACATGCTATAGTGTACATTTCCTTACCGAGAGCATGCTGTAGGCGTAAGCTATTGCAGACACCTCTGATGCACTCCTGACATAATAGACCTGATGACCCTGAGGCCTTGCAGTGCTCTGTTTAGGGTGAAGTGCCATTTTGCTGCCTATGTAAACTATATACATGACCGCTCCCCCCTCTCCATGTCAGACGGCTGCAGAGACCCTGCCTTTAATAGGCAAGGTTAGAAGGATAGAGTGTGGCACATGGGCTGAGTCTTCCTTTTTATAAATCGGTAACAATAGGGTGTTGACAGGCCTTGAAGCCTAAACAGGCTACGAGGGTCATCATGATAAGGAAGGATTAGTGTATATAATTTGCCAAATATGGGGCTACTCACTAGCTGGGTTTTTCTGCACATATCTACAGTAGCTTCGTGGCGTACACCTTAGCTGCTGGCTATATTTATTAGCAAATTTACCACCGCTTCTAGTTTAAGAACTATATGCTAAACAGGGAACGTATGCAAATGTGATGAAAGAAGTTTTGGTTTACATTTCGTCTGAAGAATAAGAATGGAGTGTGCTGTATATGTCTTAAGTAGAAATACTTTTCAGTGTACCGTATCTGGTTTTCCCCTAAGATTTTCACTTGAGAGATTTTGTATGCATCTTCATTCTTTGTAAATAAAGCTGTTTCTAACTTAATTCCCTGGAGGATATAGTTATCCAGCCCAAAGATCAATGGTCAACAGAAAATATAAAGAGCCCCTAGATCAGATCTTTGACTGCTTTGTGGTAGATAGCTAAACTGCCCACCTTAAAACGTTAAGAGAACGATAAATGCTGTAAATTCTTGGCTGCAGTGAAGAAGAACTTGTTAACCCCAAAGTTACTGGAAATAGATATGGTCAAAAATCTAACAACATTGCTTGTGTTGTAAACTGTGTTTATTCCTTAAAAGAAAAAGAAGAATACAGGGATTTAGTCAATTCTTGCAAGTATTCTCCAAATCAGATTTTTACTGACTGTTAATTTGCAGTTTGGGGCAGAGTTCATACTTTTGATCTTCGAAGTGGTACTATGCCAATTTATGGGAATTTGTACAAATGTTTAAAAATGAATACACATGCAGTTACTTTTTTCTTTGTGTTTACTTGAAGGTTTTATTTATTAGTGTGACAGTTTCTTTAAAGTAAGATGCTGCAGTCCCTTTGTGCTTACTTAGTCAGTACCTTGATAAGCTCACCCATTAAACAGAAGACCCAATGTAAATAAAATTTTGCAAGTCACTTGAGGATGCAGCAAAAGAAATAATAGACTTTTTAGTCCATTTTTAGAACAAACTCTCTCAAGGCCTTTTTTTCCTCACAGGAACATTTCCCACTGCCACTGGAACTGACAAGACTGTATGCATTACTTTATTTTGATACTGACATTTAAACAATAAAATAAAGCCATTTAAAACAAATAGTGGTGCTTTAAGTGTCTGAGCTGTCAAGATATCAAATTATATAACTTGGAAAAATCAGAATTCATTGTTAATGGTATGCACTTAACACAAAGGGTCGCTGGAGTACTAACCAGATATATATTCAGCTACCATGTTGGAGCTAACAGGCTATATTCCTTTAGATAGAATTGACTATATTCACTTAAATGGACTTGACTCTAGTACAATCACTGTATTCAAATGTCAAAAAAAAGAGAAAGAGGATGTCACGTAGGGTCACAAATTATGTTGGATTTTGACAGATTGTAGCCTTGCTTTACAAGAGCAGTAACATCTCATTTGTCACCGTTTGATCTGTAAGTGCGGGAATGAGAGCGGAAGGCCCTCCATCTCCACCGCAATTTAATCGCTCTGAGGCCGACAGTGGCAGCTAAAGCCACCTGCCCATGCACTGTACTGCTGATCTGTTTTAATTTAA
The DNA here is from genome assembly GCF_929443795.1 of Astur gentilis. Taxonomy (NCBI): domain Eukaryota; kingdom Metazoa; phylum Chordata; class Aves; order Accipitriformes; family Accipitridae; genus Astur; species Astur gentilis. The sequence goes on along the minus strand of NC_064909.1, from coordinate 11,607,060 downwards.
TCGTCCGTCAGCTGGGATGAAAGCATAAATCGTCTCCCTTTGATCTGCAAACGGTGTGGTTTTTTTGTAAAGCATGGTGCAGAATCAGGCAGACAGTTTCCACATTTAGTGCAACATAGACAACATGGGCTTGAAAAGCTTGTAAGTGATATTTCACTGTAGCAGTAAAGCAAGAAGTTGCTCTTTTTGTAAATTGATATGAAATAGCACAAGTTTTTTAAAAAAGACTTGTTGTAGAGCAGGTTATTGAATCATAAGGTATTAATTATTCAAGTTTGAAAAGCCAACCTCTACCCTTAAATAACTTAAACACCTTTAAAACTCTCAAGAGCCTTTAATCACCTTGTTTACAAAGTAGGAGATAAGAAAAAAATTTTGGCGGTAACACTGGGTAATTCTGTGAACTGTCAGCTGTATGCTGGGCACGCTATTTAGTTATATTGTTGCACGTCAATGAAAGAGGGACAATCTTTAAAAAAAAAAACAAAACAAAAAATTTCTCCCTTCTCCAGTGGAAAATTTTGCCCTTTCCTGGTATTGTTGGAAGTTTTGTTTAAGGTTAAAATGTTATTTGCACATCACATATGTTTGGTAAGCCAAACCCTGCTTTTGACTGTACTAACTGAAATCTTACACCCTTCCATTAAAAGATCCAGCATGAATACACCTGAAAGTAAAATGGTAATATTTGGACAAAATCTTTCTCATTATTATGTTTTCTTACAGAGTAGCTAGTGAGCGAAAAAATGCCGATTTCTACATCGCACTTCTCCCTCTCAGACCCTTCTCCCAATCCTTTACGGCTTCCTTTTTCAGGCTTGTGCTTTCTTAGGTTTCACACTTGGCCTGTCTCATGAGGTATGTCATTCATAATTTTGACATTGTCCATTTGTGACAAGAACCACCTCCTTTAGCTCCTTGTCAATCCAAGCTGGGTCTTCCAGTGCTTCAGTCTTTAAATCTTGAAGAAACACAGCAGTGGAAGGCTCACGCCTCAATTGTGAGAATTTTGACTGACCCCATAAACCTTTAAATGCACCATTTCCTGTCCCTTTCTTATGACAGCTTTAGGGACTGTACTCCCAGTTCGGATTCCCAATTGCCAGTATTGAAATCAAAATCTTACAAACACTCCCAAAATTCATACAAACCTGAAGAGTTGCATATATTCTCTGGAGTGTCATTTTTCTGTCTGGGATTGGAGGTATGAACTGCCTGGTGAGATCTTTAAATGTCTTTCCATTACTGCTGAGACTAGACTAGATTGTGACTTCCCTAATGGGAGAAGACTTTTTTGTGGTCAGATGTCAAAACTAGGAAGTTCCTTTCCTAGTAGCAAAACCAAGTTTTCTTGACTTCTTGGAGATCAGAGAACACAACTGCAGCTTGTAAGAATCCCCCCTTTTTGAGTGACTGAACATCTTTCATTTACCGAACAATCTTGCAGCATTTTATTTGAGAAGGTTTTCCATCTCCATTATTTGTAGTGGGATTTTATTATTTGGCAAAGGATTCTGTCTTGGGGTAAAGAAATGTTAATGCTTTCTCTTGTAAAATTCCATTCAGCTTATGCTGGAATATAAATAGTGAAAAATTGCCTTTGTCCTTCTTTTGCTTTCATTTCTCATGAAAATTTTGTCAGGCTGACAATATAATAAATAATTATGGAGTTGCTGTGGCCCTGGAGATGGGGGGGGGGGGGGGGGGGGGGCAGAGGGGGAGGCGGAAAGAGAGAACCAGGCTGCTGTCTCCCATTGCAGATTCAGCTTATGGACAAACTGGGCCCTGATTGCTTTGAGAGCACTGGTTTGGTCTAAAACGCCCAAACACATTTTCTTGGGGAAAGAAGGAGAAAGAACAGAGAAAAAAACTTAGCCCCAAAACTGACCTCTGGGGCTGACCCAGATCCCTGGGGCATGAGCTCACACAGCACGGGACCAAGAGAAGACAAATGGGCCAGACTACTCCTAGCCCTACTAACCAACCCTTGTCTCGTCTCTGAGTTTTCTGCTACAAGCTAACATGGTAGGGATCCTCTGGTAGCAGTCAGCAGTGCCATTCTGAAATTTAAGTGTTAAAAGGTTGCTAACAAAGCACATGAAAGAGAAAGACTTCTGTACTTGCAAATATTACAAATTGGTTTATCATTCTCAGTTATGCATCTGGAATACCATATGTATACAGGCTAATAATAACATACAGCAAAAGGATATTAATTTGCAAAGTTGACCATTATTTGCCTAATTTTCCATATGAAGACTGATGCAAGACAAAGCAGAAATTAAGGTTGTATGAACTATCATCAGTTCTGATGTTTTCTAACTTCTGACTTCTTGCCTTTGCAGACCAAACCTGGGGATGGCTATGCAATGTTTGTAACTGTAAGGGTTTTTAGATGGAATAATGAAGTGCATAGATGCATGCACCCTGCGTACTGTAAATGATAGTGACAGTTATCTTTAGTTGTGTGTAGGTAATGATGACACAAATAGCAATAGATGCCATACAGCCTTATACCGAACTATCATCTAATCAGTCCCAGGAAGGTTTATTTAAATGTATTTAAATAAAAGCAGTCTAAACTAGCAAAAGATGACAAATTAATTTTCATACTAATTTTTTTATCTGAGATACAATTATTTTGCAAGTTTGACTAGCTTATTTTCCCTAAATATAAAAAGATTTCTACTAAATTTTTTGTCTTCATGATGATGCTTAATGTGCATGGGGCATTGCTCCACTGAATTTATAGTTGAACTGATGAATTAGCTCTTCATTTTTAAGTACTGATAAACAAAAGGCACATTTTCTAATTCCATTGCAGTAACTGACAACACTGTCACTGAGCTACCGGGTACAGGATGAACCTCTTAGTACTAAACCATAACATCCTGGAAGGTATTTCCAACAAGTCTGACTTTTTAATTCCAGCTTTACGAAAGATGATGTCATTCTAGTTTTGTATCCCCTTCATACCTCCAGTCCTTTTCCCTCGTACTATTTTGGGTATTTTTTATTAGCTTTTCTATTGGAATTCTGAACTCCATTACACTGCAGTCAGATAAGTACAAATATAAACCACACCATGCTGCTATCAATACAGTCCTCTCTTAAACCTCCAGTGCATACAACAAACACAGATAACTCCCTCCTGATAATGTCCTTGTATCTGCTTAGACTTAGTAGTGTAATGAAAGTGAAGGCAAAGATGCAAATGGTATACAATATATGATAGGTTTGTGGAAAGTACAGTAACAACTAATGAGTAGGGGAACCACTCAAAAGCATTGCTAGTTATTCATAGACTCTCACTAGTCCATTCATTTGCATTGCATTTGTGATGTTTGTATTATTTTTGCCAGAGTGTGTTCTTGGATTCATTCATGCTCTCCATTCTTCTGTGTCAATGTCACTTTTGACAGCAGTCAACAGAAATCCCCTCTGTTGCAAAAAGCGGAAGCAATAATAGGAGGGTATGGCCACTATAGCCTGATGGCAATATGGTGATAATGTATAGATGATAGCTAGCACTTCTGTCTTTATTTTCCTTTATATATTTTGGTGGTTGCTTACAGCTTGAGGTGTATAGCTTATGTCCATTTGCATGGTCTTCTTCAAAGTGGGTGTAGTTCAGTGTACATCGTGAGTTCTGGTGGCATCATTATATACTGAATTCTGTATATACATGTACACATACACAGGTCAAACCACCCGATGCCTACTTGTGGCACACTTACAGCTGTAGCTTTTGATCTTTTAGGACTGTGCTATATAGTATTGGGAAACCTGTTTTGTTCCATGATATGAGTTGGAGCAGAGAGTAGATACTCCATGAACCCACTTAAACTGGGTATTTATTTCTATGGTTGCTTGCTGTTATGGAGGACAGGATTCAATGACTCAAGTAGTTCAGTCCTATGTATAAAAGGTCAGTCCTTTTATAACTGGAAAATAAGAGAAACTCTTAACTTCTTTACTAATACTTTTCTTAATGGTTTGTAAAGTGGACACATACATTTGCACATGTCTTTCACAGAATATTGTGAATTACACATTCAGGAGGTCTCCATGATCTAAATGGCAGTATTAAATATTTACCATAACTATACAGACCATGGCAGAGAGAAATTTATTATGGGTACAAATAATTTTTCAGCCTGTCTGTTCTTAAGACAAAAGCAATAAAGCAAGATATTATTTAAATTGATAAAAGATGCAAACACAGCTTCACTGGGTTTCTAGATTCATATTAAAAGAATAAATATTTCATCAGTGATACTAATTAAAGAATGGTCAAAGATTTATCCATGTCTCGTACTGCAAATACATGTCAGAGCTGATTAGGAAAAGTAACATTTGTAGTACTGCCCACTACTTGAAAAAAAAAAATTCTGTAGAGCCCACTTTACCAGATAATGATTGTTTTATTAGTCTTTGTTTAGTCAGGTGTTACCCAAGAATTCAAAAAGCTAGTTTCTGGTAGAAAAAATCAATAAGAATTCATTTTTTAAAAGACAGATCTTTACAATGGCAAATATTGTATCAGGGGAAAGCTGTTAGAAAACTACCATTTTACTAATTAATTTCCATGTGGATAATGGATATACACTAAGGAATGGAAATACATAAAGATCTCAGTAGGACAGGCAAAAATTAAGTAAAACTAATGGTAATATCTTATGTCGTTTTTTTATAATATCCAATAAAAAAAAAACACAAACAGAGTGTAGAAATACATTTTTGTAGTGACACTTTATAAATTGGAAACCTGGGAGTTCCCTTATTTGATCAGGTTGAAAATCTGTCATTCTAATACGTTGTTTTCATTGGAGACCTAATAACTGATTCTTTCAAGACAAGCATTCAAGTAATTAACTTCGTTATGCAGATAACATTTGGAGAGTGGGTGAATATTTTTTCCAAATGTTCTTTAATTTTCTGGCAAATTGATAAGGCATATTCTACTGTTGTACCTACCTAGTCTTAATTCTGGTCCTTTCTAGTGCAAGTGGTTTAAATCTGCAAGGCTACTTCACTGCAGGATTTGGCCCAAAAAGTATTGAGGTCAGATAGTAGCTTGGAAAAAAGCTGCAAGTGCTGTTTCTGTCTCCTTGTGTATGTGTCTGGAAACCTTTTGTATGTCCTGGTTTTCTGTCTCAGGCCTAAAATTTTTTTATATGAACTTTAATTGAATTTTTTTATTTTAGAACTCAAATAGTAAATATAATGGCTGAAGGTGTTTCTGGCTGTGAGAATGTGTTGTGTTTTCAATATTTTTTTCTTTTTCCGTATTAGTAAAAGTTCTTTAGTTTTAATAAGTGCAATACAGCCACACTCTGGTTGATATATGTGGCAGTACATTAATGAAGAATTCGGGTTTGAAAATTTTTTTCTTCAAGAGAACCAAGTAGATACACAGATCAGTCCTAGAATTTATCTAAAAAGAAGTTACTCCTCTCTGTTATGGGGAAGAAGATTCAGAAGTTACATAAAGCCTCTCCTTCTCCAAATGGCTTATTCAGAGTATACTTATTTGATACTGTTTTCATTAATGGAATTACTGAATAACTGTTAGTTTGAACCATGTCTTTAGTGACCTACACAAACTAAGTACCTGCATGTGTTCACCATACACTCTCTGTCTCGCTTGCTTTTTGTTACTTACCAAGCACATTAAAATTCACATTTAAATTTCAAATGAGCTAAATAAACCATTTCTTTCAGATAAATAGCTGATTTTGTTCCTCTCATGTTATATTAATATTAGTATTATGGAGTCTTCTGTACCCTTGCTTTACTTCCTGACTATCTGATAATTGGGTTGGCAGAGTATACCTGGGGTCATCTTGTTTAGCTTATCTGCACAAGAGAAAGAGTGGCAAATAATAAGGGAAAGCAGCAATAAAATAGTGAAAAAAATTGAAAGGAAGATTTAATCTTTGACCAATTTGAAACATATCCTAGAGAATCCATGGAGAAAAAGATAAAGTGTGACTACGAGTAAGTTAACTAAACACATTACAGTGTGTGAGAGCAAATGGAGTTAGTCCATTGTACATGTTTAATTTCCTATTAGTCTCTGGCGTTTACTACTCCGGTCTGAGTTGGGGCATCTGTAAATTCAGTTAAATACAGTGCATTGTCTAAACATATCACAGCTCCAATCAGTCACCCAGGCTGCTGATAAGAAGCCTCTTGTATTATTGAATCTACAATAGGGAGGCTCTGCAGGCACAAAGATAACAGCTAGGTATTTCACTTTAAGTATGAGAAAAAACAGTGACTCGCCTTTGCTGCTACAGCTCTGACATTTATTATTACTCCTGATTGGTTTTATACTACTGATGTGAATTTAGTTTCAGGTGCTTTATATCTCTTCTTATTCCTAACTTAAGACCTCTATCTGGAAACAGTAAGGAAAAACAAGTAAACCAAAATCAACTTTCATGGTATTACATAGATAGCAACAACTCAAGCACTTTCTAGTGCTTTAAGAATGTCTTACTGCTTTCATCTCTAAAGGATGAAACAGAGGCTTTTGTTTATTCTTTCACCATTTTGTTCCTTTTGAATTAAAGGAATTTCAGTGATGTCGCTTCAGAAATACAGCTGCTCTAAAGGAAGTGTGAGTCTGTAATAGTTTAGGGGGTTAGGTTTTTCCAGTGTTTTAGTAGACAAAAAATGAGGCATTTTTGTGATGCTTTCATAGAGCCATTGAGTTTGAAAGAAAATAATAAACAAGTTCTATAAGCATGTGTCAGTGCAGATAGAAGTACTACAGCAGCGTGTCCAGAGTATGTTATGTACAGAAAGATACTGCGGGTAAATATGGGATCGGTAGTGACCATCTTTCAGGGTCCTCTGTGTTTCTCAATTTATCAATGTCTTTTTAGTCATAAAATTTTGGCAAACTTTAGGTGTTTAGGATAAAATTTCCTCTGCCCAAATACACTACTCAAGCTTCACTTGATGCTACACAAATAAAATTCCTGAAGGAAATACCCCAAAGATCAAAATAACCCCAAATGCCTCAGCAGGATTCCTAGTAAATGCAAAACCAAAACAAATGAAGAAAATGCTAAGATTCACTTCTGTCTTTTTTACCAAGGCATTGCAGTACATTATGTAGATGCAAGTTAACGCTCTGTTCTGCAGTGAGAAAACCAGGTCTGATTAAGCGTTCAGCATCTTTTCTCTTTGACTGCTAATAGCAGAGTTCCTGGTAACAAATATATCATGGCTTTCTATGTAGCTGAGATTTAGCAAAAATTCAGCAAATTTAAAGCTGGTTTTAACTTTTTGCATAAACTTAAATCCTTTTTGTGTTCAACTGAACACAATTAAAAGACACCCTTGAATTGGTCTGCATGATTCAAGAATGTCAACTGATGGGCTTCTAAAAGAATACCATGTAGTCATCCCCTGTAGAGAGACGGTAATGCATATCCTGAAAGACAGAAGGGATATGAAGGACTCATTTGTAGAAGGAAACAAAAATGTAGAAAAGCCTTTTCCTGGGCTTTCTAAAATTAAAGGTGTGTGGTATTGAAGCTTTTCCCCCCCTTGCTTTAAAAGAAAATACTTGCAATTATTGCAAGATTTTTTTGGTTTGTACCATGGATTATTTGCAAAGCTGGTGTTCGTTCGCATTTGTAAGATCACAGTGCTGGGCTTTATTGTTTCTGATGTAGTGAGCATCAAAGGTATGGCTAACATGGCAGGCTAGCACATCTGCTCATAGTGTTAAAGGTACACCTAATGTAAGAGTGAAGCTTTATGCAGCCAAAGATAGACATAAGAAGAAGAAAGCAGCTAAAGGAGATGGCAGGTAGGAAAACTGCGAAGGGGAAAGAGCTACCAGTTGATGATAAAACCAAGTCGAAGGTGGTGATTAGGCTGCAAAAACCAGTATGTGCATACATACTGGAATATAAAATTGCTCCCAGTAGACAAAAATTGAAGGTGTTGCCATGCCTTTAGAAAAACCTGTTCATTTTGTAGGAAAAAATGTAAATCACTTCTATACATGGATATGGCCTCTAGTGCACACTGGTAGTGATCAGCAGGGATCTTTATACTAGTGAGATCTACAGGGACCAAGGAGAGATTGCATTTATTCTAATCAAAGGTTGAAAGTTGAAATTACCAGGGAAAGCCAAGGCAGATAATAGTTTCATGAGAATTGATGAAAGCCAAATTTCTGAACGGCTAGGATTTGGAGGGTAAAAAGCATCATGAATTGAGAGTGACTTGACATTAAATATTCCAGTCTAGCAAAGCCAAATTTGATTAGAACACTGTTTTATACAAAACCACAATCATTTCCAACTTCTCAGTGAGGATTAGTAATATTGAAATATATTTTCCATTACAATTGTCTTGGTATTTGCAAAATCGAGCTACCAGAATAATGCTAGAGTTTGTAGAAGAAGTACTTCAGTAAAGTTCCATCAGAGTAAATATTCCGTTTTGTAATGACTATGCTTGTTTCATTGTATTTTCAGCTCAACTGTTGTTACTCCTTTAACGTAGGTCTTTGTATTAGGAGGGACTAGTTGCACTCCAGGTTAATTTGGTCTTAAGTGGAAACCTAGGTTCAGCAGTGGTTTACATAACGGAAATCAAATATTGCAGTTCTTGCCCAGTGCGTTTGGAGTCTGTCCACATCACCAAACCAGCATCCAGATTGGCATAGCTTGAAATACCGGCATCATCTGTGCCAGGATTTCATTATCCCAAGTGTTACATGTTGGTTACAAATGTATGTCAGGATTGTTTGGAAAGCTTGTGAAATGTCGCTCTGGACTGGCCTCCAGTTTCTCTCATCAGGTCACTCCTAAGTTTTCAGAAACATCTATGTATTTCGCCTTGCTACTGGAGTTGATCCTGGCTCAAAGCAATGGAATGGGACAGTCTGTTTCCTGAGGGTCAGAAAAATATGAGGCACCTGTGTCACATAGATACACACTGAGGCTTGATCCACAAAAAACTGTACTGCTCTACCACTCACTTCTATACAGTTACTCCATATGTTTACAAAGATGACTGTGAAACAACGTGGATGCAAGCATTGAACCTTCAGTAAAGTCAAACTGGTAAGCAGAAACTTCTCTAGCATCTTACTTGCCATGGCGAAGTGGAATAGTGTCAATCTCTGTGCTTTGGCCCGATTCCAAGGTGAATGTTATGTGTTACAATTTTTTAGTGAACATTTCATATAGCATCAGTAAATTTGTAATTAAAATGCAATGTTATTCATTTAGCAATATAAATGGTGACTATTTTTACTGGTTTATAAGCACCATAATCTGGAAAAAATGTAGAATAATGACAGTTTTTAAAATACATTTTTGAGAGAACAAAGTTAATTGTAGGGGTACAAGAAGGAAGGAAAAATAAAACTTTATTTTTCCTTTTGTAAGCAAATCGAGGGTCTAATGGGTTGGACCTCTTTTGTCTTATAAAGCAGTGTATGTGATCTGAATAACCAGGTTTTTTTCAGTTAATATAGCTGACTTCTTTTTTTTTTTAAGCCCAAGATCTTTCTTTTCCTTAGTAGACAGCCTGTAACTAGGTATTAGCAGTTTTGGGAAGGTTTAATTGCTCTTTCATAGATTAGGATTTGTTAATAGATGTGGTTATTGGTACTGTGTGCTTTCTTAATCCCTCTTCAGTATTGGTGTATCTCCAACCCTACCAGTTTAATTAACATTGAAATTCACATATTATTTTGGTGTGCTGATTACAGGCAAAGACTAAGTGGAAGTCAGTTTGGCATCACAAGAGACTTCAGCGTTAACAAAGCCGAAAGGTTTTTGGTTTTGGTTTTTTTTTCCCTTTTCTCCTCCTTCATGAATTCCAGATAAGCAGTAGGCCCCAGTTAGATTTCATTACTATCACGCACTCTTCATGGTCATCTTTTAATATTTGAAAGGATCATTTGTTAACTGGAAATGGTCAATTTTTTTTTCTTTGGCTTTTGAAATATAATTTTCAATTTTTAATTTGATTCATTTAGATGAAATCATTAATCAGGGTTGAAACTGAGTTAATTTTCTGGAAAATAAATGAGGTTGTTAGAGTGAACGTTATTAAGTGGGCTCTTTGCAAGAAGGGATAATAGCTGAAAATATGGAAGACTGAGAACTACAGCAGTTGAGGGATAAAAAACAGAAAGGTTTTTTTTTTTCTAGCTAAGTGCAGTAATTTTTTAAAGGAAGCTAGACATGGGAGGAATATTTCAGGTCTATCATTATTAAAGTAAGATTTACAGAGTAAATACTCTTATTAAATACATATGTGACTTAAAATGCTACAGAGCCAGAATATAGATTGTGATTCTTAAAAATGCTTTTCTATATTTACAAACAATGTGTTTCTCCTAAAGCTTAGTATTTGCTATTCCAAGCAATGCCTGCCTGATTTTTGAGACAGAGAAACAGTAATTCAGCAGATGTACAGCCATCCAGGTAGAAAGCCTCATTAGACAGGGAGTCCAGGCCACTAAACCATTTTTTTCTGTCTGACCCAAATTCAGCTACTGGCTTTGAGAGGGTTCTGTTTGCTTGTTCTCTGGAGTTGACCGCATGATGCAAAGTGAGTGAGATAGCCAGCAAAATCTTTTACAAACACAAACCAAAGAAGAAGGGATTGGACTAGACAGGCAACATCCTAAATTTACCATTCAAGTTTATTTCAGTTAACTACAAAATTTGTTTTGCGTTCTTTCCTATGTTATCTACTTTCTGCTAATCTTCTGTTTAAAACAGTGTTCCCCCCACCCCATGCCCCCAGAAGATAGGCCTGCCTCCTCTGTTCTGATAGGAAAGAATTTTTTCCCTTCAAGCATTCCAGTCTTTGCTTGAGAGTTATCATAACGCCAAGCACTTAGTGGCCTTAGGTCAAAATTTTTGATGGAGCACTACAACTCTGTTTAGGTTTTCTTTAATGCCTGTGTGCTCGTTAAGGACCATTTCAAAGCCTGTTACTGTGAATGAATAGTAGAAATTGTAGGTGTCTTACCCAACAAGAGGTTTTTTAACTGTCCTGTCCAACCAGATATTAAATACTCTCAACTACCTTTAGCTGCAGAGGGAAACAGGAGTGCATGCCACGTTAAAAAGAAGAATTCTCAAATTGAAAAGGGTAGAAAAGTCTCTGCAGTGGAGCAGAAAGTCACATGGAAATGGAAATTATTCTGGGCTGTGGTCGCTTCCTTTTGTGATGAACTTTTCCATGATAAAAGAAGAGAGACAGCAATAATCTAACTTGGGTTAAGCTTGAAATAGATTTCTTTTAAAAATTTAAATCTCAAGGAGCACATGAGTTCAGTTTTTATTTCCCTTTAAAAAGGGACAAACAGCAGCAACCAAATCTGAACCCTGGCAGACATGAAAGTTGAGTTTGTACATCCTCTCTGCTAACAATGTTAACTAGAGACAATAACTACAGGCTTATAAATGTCCAAAATAGTATTTGAAAGATGGTTATTTTGAGACAAAGCAAAACAAATGTTGATTTACAATTTCATTTTCAGTTACATCATCATAATATAATGAGTCACAGTGATGTAACAGCCTCAAGTGCATACAGTATATAGCACGTTAATTCAAAATGGCAGTTGCGTGGTATGAATATTCTTGGGCAATGATAACTGGTTTTGAGCTACATGAAGCAAGTACTTCTTCTAGGAGCGGCAAAAGTACCTCTCTTCTGGAATAAGAAAAGGTCCTGAAGTCCCTCCACATGATTAAGATCAGTCACTTGTCATCAATTAGTCAATTGCAATTAGTTACTACTAATAGTTTTTGTATCCAGCCTGCACTGTAGACCCTACATGCTAATAGGAACAGATTAATGGCTCTGCCAGGGAGGCCAGAGGCCCCAGTTCTTAATAATATAATTTATTATTAAGAATAGTAGGTTTATGGTAGTATTATGTAGATGCTATGAGAGTATGAAGGGGGCCTGCTAAATCTCAGTAAGATAGCCTTGTGCCTTTGAGGTTAATAAGCTTTTAAAACTGCTGTAAGTAGCAGAAGCAGGATCAGGCCAATGCTGTGCCATGAACTTGTTTTCAGATCTATCCTGCGTACAGACCTTTGGGATTAATGGCATTGTTTTAAATATGCTGTCTATTTTGGTATGCAGAAGCTATTTCTCATAGGATATATTTACAGAACTTCTTAAAATCACTCAAATTTTAAATGAGGTTTTAAAATACATTGAGAAAACATTTTTTGTTGTTTCTGCATGACTTTTAATTTTGCTGCTTGATTTGGTTATAACAATGGCTGCTTTTGTCACAACTCTACAAAATGTTTGCAGACTCATGCTCCCTCCCACAGTCAGAGCCATGTCAGACTCTTATAAATGAGTAAGGTGCTTGAGAATGTTTTGAGCATTTACATAAAGTTGTTTTCTAGCCAAGCTGTTTCCAAGACTTTGCTGCATTTGATACTCAGGAATATCAAATAGCTTATGGTGGGGGAAGGCACCAGGGAGCATGAAGATGGAATTGGGGCAAAAAGATGGCAAGGATTGCCTAGTTGGATGTATAGAGAAGGACCCACTTGTCAAGCTGAGCATGTAGAGCATGGTTACTAAACAGTGCTTTACTACTTGCTTGGAGGCAGTTTCTAACAGGTGGCTTAACTACTGGCTATGATTTCAGAAGTTAGTTCTTTTGAACCTAATCAAAGCTTCCTTTTCATGTTTTCTTTGGTGTTCAGTCCTGGCCAGCTTCACATTTTCTTGTGGTGTTTTGTGGTATCTTTGGACACAGCCATTTCTAATCCTTTCTTTCTTCAAGAAGTTTCTTAGAGGGAAGGTTGCATTGCATTTCTTATTTCAAAATATGTTAACAGAAATTTGCTGTAATTTCAGCATGGAGGTTCTGCCCTCCAATGGACATTTGCAGTTTCTCGGTAACCTTCAGTGTTTGTCTAATGACAGTGTTAAAAAAGTCAAGGCTCCATTACATGCTTACTCATGTTAGAAGCCTTTTCCAGTTGGGATAGGCTGTTTTGCTTCCTTCTGCTAAGTTATCAACTCTTTTCAAACTGTGCCATTAAAACTCTTCAACAGTGAGGAACTTGCTATCTAGACCTGCCCAAAACTTATGATGTGCAGCAGTGGACAGCAATATTGGGCCTCTGAAGATGATGAAACTAGAAATAGAAATAGTAATGGTAATAAGGTGGTAAGAGTAGATTTCCAAAGTCTTGAAGAATGACACCACGTAGAGAGCATCTTTGTATCTTTAACTCCTCAAGGATTTTTGCAAAATGACCACTCCTTACTCCCACATATCTTTCCTCTAAACCCATGCTTTTGGTGAGTTTTAACTGTGGACGTCTGTGTTAGTTGGGCCTTTATCTTGAGCTGAACAAGATGTTGTTACTTCTTTGGTACATTCCTGATGTGGACAGATTAGTAATATGAGACCAGCAAATAATTTTTGAGTGGATTTTGAACCAGATGTTATATGGTAGGAGTACCTGTGCCCTGAGCCACTGGTCACTTGGTTCTCCACCTGGCCAACTACAGCTGATATGGAAGAAAATTATTTTAAGAGGTCATGGATAGTTAATTTGCTTTGTTCCTAAGGACACATTTTATTTAAGCTTATAAAAACATAACATTTTTTTGTAGCCACTAGATAGTAAGTAGCTATCTGGTAAAACAAACTTCATGTATAAAATCTAACAGCAGCGGAAGTCTTTGCAAAAGTTTTTCTTTCACATCTCGTTATTGCACAGCAAACAGTGCTAGGAATTGGACATTCACACAATACTTAGGATGTCACTGAATGAAACATGTCAATTCAGGTTTGGCCCAAATCATTCTGTACACAGAAGCAAACATATGCCACTGATTGCAAAAAATTTTGATTTATTTGCTGTTTGGATAAGGAAGCTGAAACTGCATTTCACATGGTTTTGAACTGAGTGCACTGGGATGGGATAACCATCTGTCCTGTAAATGAGATGCTCAGCTATGTGCAGCTATTGATAGTAACATGGGTTACTGGCTAGCAGTGTTATCTAAGCAGTTGCTGAAGGTTTAAGAGTACACAAATAAAAGTGAGTTAAAATGACCATTTTTAAGGGACTTTGGAAGCTTTTAAAGAAAAAGCAGAGTTTGTGAGTGCACTAGTCCTGCTTCAAGTTTCTTATTTCAAGCTAAGCTTACCAGTTTAATTTTAATCCCTTTCAAATGCCTTGGTCATGCTTTGAAGATAGAAAACCGCCCCCTCAAGCTCTGAAGCTGAGCAGTGGCTCTTTTTGTTTCCACAACCAAAAATAAAGTGTTCACATGAGCTCATTTACAGAGAGTAGAGTTGGCAGCCTTATCAGGAGAGGAGAAAGGAGCTCTGAAGATGAAAAGCTGTCGCTGTGACAGAAGTCTTTATTAGGTTGGGCAGTAATGGAATGTGGTGGACATGGGATAAAGCGACGGCTACCTAGAGCATTTAGGGAAAAACAGAAGAATAATAATGTTTTATGTTGTTCTTAGGCAGACGCCTTTGGTGATCGCTCTGGCCCAGGGATGTTTGGAGTGAAAAAGGGTACTATGTAAACAGCATACTGTCGCAACTTTGCTTGGTGTTTGAGCCTCTGCTGATCACAAAAAAAGTGTGAGTCAGAAAAAGGAAAAGATGAGTCATTATGTAGTTTCTTAATTACTCAGCATTCCCTGTTGTGCCAACTCTCTGCTATAGAGCTTGCTAGGAGACACACTTTGATTGAAAATCCTTTTATCCAGTTTCACACACATGTCAAATCCCATTTACAACAAATACTTCTGTTGTGGAAATTCAGGTTTCTCACTATAATTTTTTTATATAATAAAGATCCTAAAATTATAATTACATTGAGATAATACTTTAGTATTATATATATGTAATCTATATAAAATATAATTAGCATGAGAGTAAAACATTGGATTTTTTTTCAGCTTGCTCCAGTGAGTTATTTCTTTTGCATTCAAGGTGAGGTGGCACTTTTCTATCAGTTTCCAGAAAAAATCTTTATATCGTTGTTACAAGTTTTGTTTGCGGTGGTTAAAAAGACTTTGTACAACAAATAACTTATCACTCAAGCCCATTGAAGTTAGTGGAATTTTTGTCATTCACTTTTCTTTCCATGGATTGGGACTGTAGCATGTGATATGTACTGTGTAACCAACAGATATGCCCTCTGATGCTTTCTTACCTTACAGTGAGCAAGACTGTGAATTTCCCAAAGCTCATCTCAAATCTTTGCCAAGGATGTGTGGAACATCCCGTTTAGCGTAGTGGGCAGTGGTATTGCATGGGCCTGTATTCTACAAGTGTTATTTAGCCCACCTTGTGCTCCTGTTCACTAGGACGGAGATGCCTGCAGAAATCACTGCATGCTTGGAAAACAGCTTGTTACTTGGGTGTACATTCATAGCTGTATATACATACATCCATGAATAGAGGAAGGATTCCCTGAAAGCCACTTCACTCAGCAACTGCCGATAGCAGTTTGGAAGCACAGTCTACAACTGGGTCTAGTCTTATCCTTTTAAGACTTACTCCTGTGACTTCAAAATGCTGTGTTAATACTGTTTCAAGGGCTTAAGGAGTTTTAACTTGTGCAGAGGTCTTTGTTCGCTTTTTGTGTATTTACTTTACGTATGTGAACCAAGTGATGTGAATTTGGCCTGATGGGCTTTTTCAATGCAGAGGGCTCTTTTTCTTCCAGCTGAATGCAGTGGCAAAACTTCTGCTGACTTTAATCAGAATAGGACTGAAACTTCCTGTCATCATACAAAAGATCAGCTTTACATTGATAATAAACAGTATAATTCCACTAATTTTCCCACTGTAATTGACAACCACTATGGCTTTTTGTCATTGTTTTTACTTCAGAATTTTTCCTATTGACTTGTTAGATTTCCTCCTTCATTAAGGATTCTGTCTTCTTGCTAGCCCAGGATTAAAGTCACAGCGACATTTTGTAGGTAACAATGTCTTCACAACCCAAACCCATTAGAATTAGTGGTACTTTAAAAGAAAAAATGGATAGCTAATTGTTTCTGTGGTTCTTATAAATTTCACAGCTGCTATGAAATTCAAATAGAGACCTGCATTGCTTTTATAGGCATCTCTGCCCCTCAGTAAAAACAAAAAGGCTTTACTTCAAGTTTTGAATTGCCTTCTTTAATGCCTTTAAACAATAGGCCCATTTCTTCATTTAATTAAAACAGTAAAAGTTGTGCCTCAACCATACAGATTGACAGAGGACTGTAATTGATTTGGCTCATTTCTTTTTTTTTATCACAATTAACAATAAAATGCAGCGCATTTTGCTGGAGAAGTAACTGAGAAAAAAACAATGAAAAAGAAAGATAAATGGCAGTAATACTGCTTACATTAATTAGGAGGGTATGCTGAATATTATTCATGCTGGAAAAAGTCTGCAATTGGGATTTTAGTGGCATGGGAGTTTCAGTCAGAGTTTTGTCTGAGTAAGGACTGCAGGCAGTTGTTCGTCAAGAAAACTGTATAAAATCACCTGATTTTAATAACAGATCTTTGTGCAGTGGAACATGCCACTGATCTTTAAGCATGTCCTCAGGTAAACTGCTCCTTAATAAAGAATAAAGTGTGATGGAAAACCTTCTCTTGAAAGATAGACCTACCCATTTTTTTGTGGGCTGTCTTAAGATCCCATATTTGGGTGGAAAAAAAAGCACCAATGTTCATTGATCCTACATCCAAATTAAATTTTTGAAGTTCTGTTAACAGTTGTACATCAAAACTGGAAGGGGGGGAGGACATGTTCACAAACCAACTGACTTTTTAAATGAGGCTTTTGCATCTTTACAATGGATTTGCTCGTTTGCAATGCTTACTTTATTGCAAAACAGTATTTAGTCTGGTACTTCACATTAATAATGCAA
Source organism: Astur gentilis (assembly GCF_929443795.1). NCBI lineage: Eukaryota > Metazoa > Chordata > Aves > Accipitriformes > Accipitridae > Astur > Astur gentilis. The sequence continues at coordinate 11,590,128 of NC_064909.1, read as the reverse complement.
ATTGAAATTAGCACTAAATAAATCACCTTTTTTTTTGTGGTATCTATCGATGAATGAAAAGGACATAAAGGAATTCTTTGTCTTCCCCTACCTATTCTCAGTGGAGGAATTACTAGCCTAGCCATTGATCTTTGCCATTGACAGGATGGACTGTGTTGCGATTGCATGTAATAAGATACGTTTTCTGTTCTAAATTCTAAACTGACTTAGTTTTACACTTCTTCAAATAATATCCATTAACCAGTTTTGGCATTATACTTTTGGAATCGCCATTCATTTTATGATGCATGACATGTGAGAGCTATCTAGAAAACATCTGATTATGGCCCAGTTCAGTAGGAACAGTCCGAGATGAACAGGTAAACGTGTGTTCATGATGAGTTGCGTTGGTCCACGTAATTGAAGTTGAACCCTTTTCTATCTCTGCCAGCACAGGCAAAATTTCTTTACTGATACTGCAGACCTTGTGTACATAATAGTTAACATGTACGTTTGGTTTTTAATGTTGTGAAGTACGTTCATGATAGAAACTTTTATTTTCAATTTCCCTTTAAAGCTCAGCACATAGAGCCTTTCTTTCTTATGCATATGCTGCCAAAGGAGGATTTTCTCTAGATAAATTATGCCCTCTCTTTCTTAGACAAGATTTAAGAGCTTTTCCAGCTGTTAAGTGTAGTATTCAGCACTTGAAATCACAGTCTGTTTAGTTCACTGTGACAGTTACCAACTGTGTGGAGTTTTGACAAGGATTGTATACTTTAGTGGTACCGTGTACTCCATGGCTTAAGAAAAGTAAAGTATAGACTGCATTTCTTTATGTTTAGTACAAAGATTAAAGTGCATTCCTCAGAGTAGAAGCAATAGAATAGAATGGGACAACTAATAAACAAGCATATGAAAAGCTTTTTTACTCTATCTTACATATTTATGTAACTAGGAGGAGAATTTCCGCATCTTCTAATTTGTTCATTTTAAAAATGAAGAAGTCTGTGTAGACGATTTTTAACTGTGTTTTAATGCTGTTTTGTGGAAATGGCTTTGAATAAAAAAATGGACCACACCGTCCTGGATGTAGGGAAGGTAACAGTCAAAATCACAGAACTCTGGCTCTTCATTTATTTGAACTTTAGGAATTTTTTGATGTGGAATTTGAGTAATCTTTGGTCTGTGGAAGTTGTACTAGAATTCACTCTGTATGTGAAAAGGACTGGACAAAGATAAGATTCTCAAATTTTGCAGTATATTCTAATTTTTGCTTTTTGATCATAATCTTAATTTAAAGGTCCAGTTATCACTAAAAGTCTGCTGGGTTTATGTATTTACGATATCTGGCCAAGTTTCTTATTGATTTAGTGCTTAACTGCATGTTAACCTAGTTTCAAGAAATATGTAGGTACCATCACTGGGAGAACAACAGACCCCACACAAACTTGGCACAAAATAGAGAAGTTTACTATACTTCCACTCTTTGTGGATAGTTTGAAAGGAAGATCACTCAGCAGTCTAAAAGGAAAGGCACAAACTGGAGAGAATAATGAAGAGGTATCAATCCACTGTACCACACCATCTCTGACAAAATGGCATGACAAGTGGAAAATAACTTAACTCTGTAAAATGGGGAAAAGGCAGTAAAAAATGAATTGTGTTACAGTTTCTAAAACCTGCCTCAATTCAAGAAACAAATGCGCCCGAGCATTGCCAAGGTGTACAATGTTCACATAAATCTCCCATGTCAGCAAATGGGAAACACGTAAAACCTTAAGAAACAGTATCAGAAAATATCAGATTTGTTAAGACCACTGAGATCACTGATTAAAAAAGGTTCCATCTTCAGTCGCAAAGGCCTTCCTCATAAGATCCATCCTCAGTGCAGTCTGTTTTGGTTTTCTCCAATAAAAGGTATAAATGACTATTCCCCAAAAACATATTGATGTTTCCTGTAACTGATGCACAATTTTGCTGAGTATAAGCATACTTATAGGTGTGTTCTTCAATGGTCAGTTCCTTTCTTTTCTGCAGGTTAACTAAGTTAAGGCTTCGAGGAAAATCACTTGAATCAATTTCCTTGAAAATACAGGCAAGTTGTTCTTCCTGTTCTGTCGTTACAGTAATGCAGTAAGCAGTGCTGTCTTGTTAAGAGCTCTGCGTGTTTTTATACCATTCTTCTGAATGTATCTAGTCCAGATTAGAATTAGTAGAAAAAAACTTCAACATCTAAAAATGGATCCAAATTTGACCTTGGGATCAAAATACCTTCTGGAACAAACAAAGTACATTGCAGAGGGAGGTTCTGATCCAAAGAGAAAGTTGTATGGTCAAAGAGAGGGAAAAGAGGAAGAGGAAGAAACAAGCTTATTTTGCTTAAAGGACAGTCCTCAGTATAAATTTGGATCTTATGGGAGTAATCTGGAGGTGTGTGGATGGGCAAAATCTAAATGCTGAAAACCGAACCACATAGAGACTTTATTTGCCAACTGCTCTCAAGACCTTTGCTTCTTTGTGTTGAGTTTCCTGTATTTGTATTGAAGGATTACATATGTAAGGCAGGATAAAAGAATGAATAAGGAATTTCGACTGTTAGCTTTTATTAATCATTGAGCAATGCAATGCAATTTGTTCGAGTTACACTGTGATGTGCAAAGCCCATGCAGCCTTTGGTGATTGTTCTCTCAAGAGAGCCTGCTGGAGAAAGAGAAGTGTACTCACTGCAGCACATTATGGATTGTGTCATCTCCTTTTCCTTTAAGCCTATGTCTGTTTTCCTGATCACAGAGGTGACAGGAATTACATTTTTTGATGAGGAACTCATAGGACCCAGGGAACTCATCTATATTCAAGAACAATTTGACTGCCCTTTGTATCCAGTTAAGAAGTTAGAACTTATATATATGTGCACCTGTTTCTTTTGTGCTTTCTTTGGTCAGATGAAGAATGGATTAGAAATAAATTCTATGTATCTTTCCTTTAGATATAGATTATAGTTTTGTAAACTGACTTTCAAAGGAACTAAAGAAGCCTTAAAACTGAATGATGATTATGCTAAGAGCATTTCCGATACTCTTGGCAATAGTATCAAGTAAATATTTTTCATGTGTTTTATTTCTACTTTGCATTAATATTTTAAGATATAATTGTCCTCTCTTGACCTAAGATTTTAATGTCTTTATTATCATAGCAAATGTATATAAATGGTTCAAGTAAAATCTTACATAAACTAGCCTGTATACTTTAAGTATATAGACAGGAAAAGTATAAAAAAAACCAGAAAGTGAATTTAAAATTGCAAAACAATGTTAGGAGAACTTCTGTTGAAATGATTGCTTGTGAAGGCAAAAGAACAGTATTCTCAGTAACTCAAAATTATGAATGTTTCAATCAAAAAAAAAAAGAACAGGTAAAAGAGTCCCCTGTTCAAATATGGCAGGAGGAACAAATATAGTAATAGGTGAAAGGGTACTACATGTTTCATAGACAGGGACATTAAAAAAGGTGCTTCATAATATGTCCAAGGCTCTTTGTGCTAGAAATTTGGGGTTTCTGATAAAGATGAAATGCAATTCCATTATTACTGAATTTTATGGTGAACTAGTATGGTAAGTCTCTTCTCATATTGAGAGTATGATGAGAAGAGACTTGGATGTTGCAGTGGTTGTCACAAACACAACTTCGGATTGACTTGTATGTACACTTCATGGCTAAGTTGCCCAAAAACTATCCTTGGTAGAGGATTATACACATTTGTTTGTTTTGTGGGTACTAGTTATAAACATCCTGAAATATTTCTCTAGGTTTCTGTATGTGGGTTTCTTTCATTAGGTTATTTTGTATATTACTTGTCATCTTTTTACGCAGTAAATTCTGCACTTGTTTTAGCCTTAATGTCTTTTAAACTGGATGTCACAGTCCATAGGAATTAAATTCAGGTAGAAATGTATAGTTATATGTTTAAAAGAAAAAAGAAAGAATTAGTCCAATGTAGGTGTTTTAATGGAGGGAAGAGAACTTTGGGAGAGAAAGAGGAGAGAAAGCAGAAAACTTTGAAAGGAGCACAGTATTTGGAAAAAATATAAAGTCCATGAAAGTAAATTGTTTGCTCTTCCTGCCCATAGAAGTAAATCTAGAAAAATGTACAGACTTCAGTAGAATTATGCTAGATTTGCAACACATTGAGTGAGAAAACCTCGTTCACCTGTTTGGTAAATATTCTTTTTATGGCCCTTAGAAAAATAAAATATGTGTGTGTTTAGCATTGCACACAGTGAATATTTCCATTGAGATCTGCATTCAAAAGAGTAAGCATGTGCCAATTTAAATAGACTGTGCTTGTCAGCAATTACTGACATAAAACTAAATTTTTTTTTTTTTTAATTCTGCATCTGTTACAGTTCTATATGAAAATAATTCCTGGGGATCAGGAAATTTTATGCTTTATTTCTTCTTTTAAATAATATTTATGTCATTATGTCACCCGATTACTTGCATTAGATACCTGTGTGCACTTTGTACAGTTTTTCTTCATAGTAGTTGCCGTTACAATTTAAACAAAAATATTCTCCTCAGACAAACATCTTTTATCTAAGGCATTGTTAACAGGGAGGAGTTTCTTCTGGAAAAGAATAATTTTCGTTACAACAATTGTTGACCTTTTTTCTCTTTCTTTTTGTTTTGTGTTGTTCATTTAGTCTGGCTAAAATTACATACATATTCATGTATTTTAATAAGAACAAAGCATTACTCTTGGATATTTTCCATAAATTTGTTCTCATAAACAATTTGATAGACATCTACTATAACTGTAATAGGGGAAGTTTGCTGTAAATCAGTCTGCCAGGTTTAGAAAACTAGAATTTATTAACCCATTTCCCAAAGGCCCAACGTTACCTATGAGATTAGAACAAAATTGTCACTGTTTTCTGTTTTAGAGCAGGGGCATTTTATAATCAGAGTATATTGTCTAATTGTTTCAAAATTTATTGTGTTTTATTAAAGTGAAATCAATTTACCTCGTAGTATTAATTGTGCGTAACATTATGGACAGTCAAAAAGGGCTGGAAAACACGGAGCACATTACAATTATGTTTTTCAACTGGGATTTTCTGCACTAACTCTGATCCAATCCTAGTACTAACTACATAAGAATAGTCGATATGCAGGCTAACCATTATGCTTTTGTATGGAAAGCTTCTAGCAGTAGTATCAATAAAGTGGTATCACTAATAAACTTTCCATTAATTGCTCAAGTATTACCACAAGATGAGATGCAGAGGCCACAAACAGGATAACCTGTCACTCCAGCGTGCTAGGCAGTATGTCAGGTTACGAGCCTAGCAGGATGTATGAGCTAATGTATAAATCAGTTACGCTCTGGGCATGGCATGAATGAAGTGTTAAATATGTTTGGGAGAATACTTAAAATTCAAAATGGAGAGTTACTTAGACTTTTTTTTGTTTATGTCCACAGAACTTTGCCTGTACCTGTTAACTCCTTGTGTTTCATTTTCTTTTCCATTGCTTTACCAAGATGAAACACAGAATAGATACACTTGTTTTAAGAATTGTAAATATTTAATATGGTCTTCTTTTTAGGCTTTAGCTGGTAAAGCCAGATATTATCTTAGGATTTTTATAAATATGTAGATACAGGAATATTTCAGTCCTTCTTCTGTTAAAGGAAAAGAAGTGAACATTAGAAGATTGAAAAAATGGTATGCATCTTTTAATCTTGCTATGCTTCACCAAATCTGATACTTTTTCTATACTATATAGATCTGCCCATATAATTCAGTTGAAGGACTGGAGCCTTCTCTTATAAAATTAAATAATTTTAAAATTTTATTCCCTATTTTGCACCTCACTTAACCTTAGCATTAGAACTTGATTAATTAATTTTAGTTTTTTTCTGCTCAGTTTCACTTTCTCATTCTCATGTATGCACAATTCATTGAGAGTGGTATTCATGGAATAACAGGGGAAAGGTTGTATAAAGACGAAAAGGCATTTTTAAAACAATTGTTTCAATAATGTTATGTAAGTATACAGGTATCTTTAAAGACGTAAAGGCTTTAATTGAATTGACAGCATTCCTTCAACTAGATCTTCCACTGACACCTGCAGTATTCTCAGTACTCTGGAAAATGTTGGGGTGAATGTTTGTACACTTGGATACTTTGTATAAAATACAAATACTTCTTTCTTGAGAAGAGTTCTGTGGGTGGCATAGTGAGCCTCAGTAAAGGGCATTTATAAAATCCCTTCCTGGCAAGGCTATTTTGAGTGGATCAGGAGTTCAAAATCAAGTGGTTTTTAATCAAACACACACTGAGGATTTAATGTTTCAACATTTTGATTTTATGCACCGGTTTAGTCTGTGACTTTGAACACTTCTCATGTATATATAAGACTGTATGTGCAGACACAAATATATTTGCACAATGAGGAGCGATGATAAAGAACCATTCTCTTAGAAATATCCTATTATAATACCCTAATTTCCTTCTGCTTTTAGAAACTTTGCAGACAATTTTTTAATCCTGAGTTAAAAATTAGTTTGCTGTATTTCGCCTCTGAATAAACATTTGAAATTAATATGAAGGACACATCAATTACATTCCTTAATACTGGGGGGTGGGCAGAAAAGGTTTCAGATTAATTGTAGCACACTGTAGATGAAAATATTCTGTACCAATGCTTTTGCAGGACTTCCTGAAGCTGTTATTGTCTTGACCAGAAATTATAGAACACTATTTGTAAGGGGTTTGTCTAATTAATTTATTTTTCTGTTGATTACTGAATACAATTTTGTGAATAAATTATCAGGGTTTTTTACAGACTCTACCTTTATACTCATCATTAGCTACACTACTACCCAACTTTTTTTGAGGAAGAGACAAGTACTTTCTTCCTGTGTGCTTTTTTCCCAGTGTTCATTAAGCTGCACACACTGGAATGTTTTTACCTGCCACCTCCAGAAACCATAATATATGCAGAGAATGTATCTGCTTTCTTTGTTTCCACCTTTCAGCACAATGCTACAAGATAGCACCAATAGGAAGCAATTCCACCACATTGACATTTTACATTATTTTCTTTATTTTACTATGCTATGTCTTGATGTGATGCCCATCTAGCCACTTAATTTTGAAGTTTTAGTTTCGTTGTTGAACAATCATAACTTTAACCCAGTGCAAATAGTGAAACAAAAAAACTTAAATTTATTTGTCTGCATTAACTCTCAGATTTTCAGGCAGGAGCAACACTGCACAGGAAGATGCTCTGACGCGGTATGTCAATACCTTCCAGTCTGAACATATTAACCTAAATCACTGGGGTTTTCCTACCTAAGTAGGAGATAAAGATTCCCCTTTTTAAAATAAGCAACTGCTCAGAGAAGTCAGAAAGGAAGTAGAAACAAGGAATTTCGAATTCCTCAACAGTCATGAAATGTGGACGTCTGTACTATGAACTCATGTAAGACACTGTTGAACTTTACTCTTGTAGCAGATAGAATTTTGAGAAGCAGAAAGTTACAGTATACGGACAGGAAGAGCAAAGTACAGAAAAGCCATGTTATTTGCCAAAGACACCTGAAACTAGTAATATAAAATCTTATTTTATCTTGAAGTTAGAATTATCCTGTAATTGTACCGCAACATTACTCTGAGGCCCCGAATGAAACCCTGTTGTGTAACTCCTATCTAATCCTGAAAAAAATTTGCAAACAAAATAACAATAAAGAAGACAAAATGCTTGTACTTTGGCTGCAAAAGTAAAGCCAAAATGTGAGAATATCTATCACATTTTTTAAGCCCTCATTTTCATATAAAGTTGATACTTAGGTTTAAAACTACCCCATTTTTTGTAGCATCAGGCTGGCATGCACTCATTAAATTACTTTAGATATTCTAGTTTCCAATACGGTCTTCTGTATAGGTAAAATTGATAAAGTATACTTAGACTATAAATCATGATAAAATATAATGCTCCTAAAAATGTGTTAGCCTCAACCAGAGGCTGAGACATGGTGTAAGCTTCTTGGGCTGGTTTCCCATTGTGCCACCTGGTCTAGATTTTCCAGTGCCATAAAATAGCATGCAGAAGAAAGAGGGAATAAGTTCAGAGTTCTGCCATACCTTTTGAGGAAGCTTGGAGGATGAAGTGTGAAATTGATGAGGTTCCACAAACCATTATCTTATTCTTTAAAAGAATAAAACAGGGAAGAATTGCATGGTGCTTCACCAACAAAAGTGTAGTTCATAATTACTCAATACATAAATATGAGAAAGATTGCAGAGATAGTATTGTTATGGGTGTGCTAAGAGAAGAGACGATGTCAAAATGGTCTTTCCATAAGTAAGCCTTGGAGAAGTCCAAAAATCTGTGAGAACACATATTTTTGCACTGAGGCCAATTTGGGCTCAACTGGCCATATAAATCCACCTTAACTGAAAAGGTAACTCTCTTATTTTGCTAGATGAGTGCAATTCGGAAACTAAATTTTGCTTGTCTCACTCTTCTAGAGTTCAGCACAGACTGGCTACTCCTTGAGGAGGATGAGAAAGATTTTGTCTCAAAGGAAAAAAAGAAAAAAAAAGGATAATAAAACAGAAAAGTAAAACCCCAAACTTAGGGAACATGTTTGTTAGGGTAAAGAACTTTTAATATTTCAGTGAATTGTACATCTGTTTTAAAGCTCTAGTATGATGAGAACTATCCTTTAGTTTCCTCTGGTTCTGTTCCAGCAAAATGAAATCACTTCCTCTAGATAGAAATCCTAATTCTAAGCAAGCTATTTCTTGACCCCAGTAGGACCGATATGGTTTTATGTACCTGTTTCAACTCATACTATTAAGAACTTTCCTGTGACTTCTGGATCTCAAATTAATTCCAGAATCGCACATCACCCAACTCAGTAAATTGAAATATTGTGAAACTGTACATTATTGTATCTGAAAAGAGTATTGGAGATCTTTATTCATGCTACTGGTACTTCACAGTCCGAGTATTATAACACATTTCATTTCTATCTTCCCATCTCTCTTGAGAGTCACCAGCAAATGGTCCAGAACTTCAGTTAGACTTCTTTTCTATTAGAGTTGTCACTAGCATAGCTCTTGAATTCTTTATAAGCTCTGGTGATGTGATCTAGAATAAAGGCCTGCTTTTGACCTTCAGGTGTTGGTATGGCCTTGCTCAAACTTACTTTTTGACCTTTCTGTCTCCTGGCATTCCATGCCCTTTCCTTGGATCATCAGCCAAGCTGACTTAACCAGTCTGCGCTTGTCACCTTAAAATAGTGGTTACAAGTGTATTGATGCAGTAATGACTTTACAGCCCAGCAAGCTCCACTTCATTAAATTGGTTGTAATTTGAACTCTGAAACAAGATAGCATCTGTGTAACTATATTTAAATAAATTAAGGTAAGAACTGCACTATTTAGTTAGTGATAGATTGCCTTTATTTTTATACCTTGTCCCAGGACATCGTATGCATAGTTAAAAAAATAAGGCATATACTATTATATAGTATGCACATTGACATGAAATGTAATGGTGTAATTAGCAACAGTATTTTCTGTGTTATTCATAAAAGCTTTTGCAGTATTTTACACTGCTTCCTAGTTTTTAGTATATTAGTAATCCATGTGATGTGGACAGAAGTATTATGTGATGGTAACTGTTTCGTTTCAGAAATGTCAGGACTGTATGTATTCACAGTCTTAGTTCTGCATCGCTCTTCCTTCACAGTTTACAAATACTCACATATACTTGTATACATATGTATACATATACAAACATTTACAAATACTTTGGAAAAGTGAAGGAAAAGAAGCGGAAGTTTTGTAGCCTGCATTTAGTAGCCTAATTTCAGTTTCTTTAAAATCACCATGAGTCTAGCATAATTCTAATGAAGTGCTGGTAGTATAACACCCAGAAAAGACAAAATTTAAGCACTAGGAACTGTGTGCATCAAGTGTATCTCTTCTGGAAAAGAAACTTTTTTTTTTTAATAAGTTCTTACGTGTAATATTTGTAATATTTGAGAGCTAATAATGGGTACTGCATGTTTAATGCAACAGAGTAGCTGTCCTGTTTTTTCTTTTTTTTCTTTCTTTCTGCACATTCACCTCTTCTTGAACAGAAATAAAAGGTTCAAAGCTTGTCAGCATCAGTTTATAGATAGCTGTTTAAAAATAATGAGATATTGGGTATTGTAAGGCTCAGGGCTGTCTTGCCAGACTCATTTATTTCCATTCACCTTTTGTCAGAATTGCAGACAGAAGACATTCAATTAAAACTTGTCACCTGTTGCATGTGACCTAATTTGTATTTGTAGTGTCACAGATTAGGATACTTAGCTTCATATGGAACCATTAAAAATGTAAAGCAACAGTAGTACACTTAAACATTTTATGCAACATTTTCTTCATGTGAACATCTTTGTTTATGGACCATTCTTCAATGGAAATCACTTGTGCTAAGAAATAATAGAATTTATTTACACAAAATCTCATTTGCATGGGAAAACTAAGTGGATTTTATGCATGTTCTTTTATGTTTTAATGCATAAATGATAGTGCACAAAAATTCAGCATGTAGATGATTAGTTCATGCAAAGTTAATGTTCCTTTCCAGAGAGGTGGAGTACTGAGCTGTGTAAGTAACACATTTATCAGTTCTTTTGTCAAACTGAAAAAAAAAACCAAACCCAAAAAGACCCCTCTGGGCTTTAACCAAAGAAAATTTTTTTTTCAGTTCCTTTGCCAAAAAACCCAGCCTTCTCATACCCTGCTCCCACGTAAAAAATGGATTTTCCAAAATGTAACTTACATTTGGTTGCCCAGAAACATTTTTAATTATTAAACATGATCAAAACCTGAAATGAAACATTGGTTTGAACCACTTGTTTTACAAAAGCAATATTTTTCTCTTTTGATTTTTCAACCTGGAGTAATTCACTAAATATTTGAATTGGCCCAATACTACTTTTTTTTTTTTTTTAATAATAAGCTGTTTATTGCAAATCTTTGACAGAGAAACAGGTAAATTAAGCAACTTGTTCATAGTCACAGAGCAAGTTGGATATTAAAGTAAGAAACACAGTTTTGTCTTTCAGTCCATCCCATGGGCAGGTTCCTGAACCTAAATTATTTTGTAGGCATCTCCTGAGGACAGTGAATTTTATCCTATATTAGCAAATACTTTTTGGTACTGACTGAATGTAAAGCAGGAGGATGATTTTTAGACTTCCTGTTCTACACTAAATAGTGTATTTAATAGCACAGATAGCTATCAGAAGACAAAACACTAAAGCCTTCCGCTGCTAATTGTTAATTCAGCTGTAGATCAGGAAAGCTTTAATATGAGTCATAGCTGTTATCTTCTTTGATGACTTAGGACTCTGTTTTCAAAATATTACTAGCCTAATGGATACATATTTTACATGTTTAGTTGAATTTTTACCTGCACTTGGGGTATTATCCAAATACTTTGTAAACTGATTTCAGAAGCTCTCTGGCATCCTTATAATTCAGCACATAAAACAAATATGCAGATCCAGAAGAAAAGATAGCTCATATTATCCTTTTTCTTCATGCTGTGTTATTTCCTGCATGTTTCTACTATATCGAGAGAGGTCTTTTGTGGTTTAAAGTGGAAGTATTTCTTCCACTACAAATCTTTCAGACTGTAGGATTAATGCATTGGCCTCACACTTCTCTAATAGCAAAGTATGGAGATTACTGAGTTGTCTAAAGAGTTACTAGATGACCATGCATTCTTATCTCTAAATACATTTTGTCTGTGTTCATGGTGGAAAAATCAACTGGTTTTCCCATTCTTTGTGAATAAATGCAAACCCCAGAGTTTGTAATATCCACCCAAGCTCACCCAGCAATCTTATAAATAAGCACCGTATGTTCAAGTGAACTGGAACACTCTTAACAAGATGCTGTCCCAAAGGAGAGCCACATCAGAACCTGCCATTAAAGTTCCTTTTGCTCTTCCTAGTTTTGCTGTTAATCTGTTTTTTTTGCCTCTGCTACTGATGTTCCACTAAAGCTTTGCACGATGCAGTTATGTGGGTATCCATTCTTATTGGTCTTACTGTAAAATTTAAGTCAATGCTGGGAATCTTACAGACATCTGTAGAAAAAGGATCGTTACCCACTTACGTATCTCAAAAATTGAGATAGGAATAAATTTAGTATAGAGAGAGTGCTGTGTTAGAAGTGGAGCTTGCCAGAACAGCGTCAGTGTAGCATGTGTCTGCTTGCCATAAATCTCTCATGTCAAGGATGGACAGGGATCAGAATTTGAAATTTCCATCAGAAGTTAAAATTGTGGGTTTGGGTCTGATCTCAAACCTGTTCTTTACTGAGGTACTGGAAGGAAGAGAGGAAGTTTTGATTTGTTCAGATATTAGTTCATATTGAATTTAATTGGATTTATTTTTTTCAAAATAAAAAGCTAATCCAAATTACAGGTACTAAGCAATTTCTTATAGGCAGTCCTGGTATGGTAGGTCTTGATTTGAAGGATTGGACCAATGCCTTCCAAGTTAGCCTGGGGGTTTCCCGCGGGTGTAGAGCTCCATGGAAAGGACAAGAATGTGTTTGGGACAAGTGGACAAATGAACACTGGAGACTTGTAGCTGAAGTGAGAAGGAGAGGATGGAAAACAGGAACAGAGGTGGATTATAAAGGAGTAAATAGTATACTTTGCATATGGCTTGGATCTGTATGGAAAAATAGGTGACTGTTAAATATGATTATCATACTGAGGACCTGAATTGCAAAAAGAATGCCATACAGGGGTAAGGGCAATCTTTCTGATTATATAGCACCAGTCACAGTGGGGTACCTGTCCCACACCAGGGGTTTAAGGCAGTGTGAGAAAAGGACCACAAAAAAGGAATAATAATTTGTGTTGGTTGGTGAGGGAAGAACAAATGAGGAAGTACAGAGAAAATGAAGAGTTCAGGTTTGCCTATGTTAAGTTTGTTTACATTGAAGTACCTGGTGGGTAGCTCATTGTGTATATCAGCTCTAGTCTTCAGTTATCTCTGTGCAAGACTATGTGGACACTTTCACTTTAGAGTAAGTGCCTAATATAATTTTGTTATGTGTTCGTAACCATTGATAGAAGTCATGGAAAGATTGTGTGAGGAACCTGGAGGCGAACCTTTTTTGTAGAAGTTTGTATAGTAACTATGAGGCTATTTTTTTCGTTAAGGCCACCTGGAGAAATTCTTATGTTGGATTAGTATGTATAATTGCCTTATTTTTAAAAAAGTAGTTATTGCATTGATTTACATAGTTTCCAGCTCTCCATATATTACAGTTCTAGTCTAATCCTTATCTTCTGAGCTTTGTAAATGATGTCAAAACGTGTGACTGCCCATCACTCCTGAGGAGGTGAGCTCGTGAGTTGTCCTTGTCCTAAGGTGTAAAGTGAATGTGTTATACTTGAGTGTTGAAATTGTATCATAACTGGTAGCAGGCCTGTTATTTCTATTTGTACCAAATAAGATGATACCCTGTGGTCATCCCTGTTTTTCTTGTTTGGGCTTTTGGTTTTGTTTTTCTGTTGAAGAATTATGAAATGAAACTCGGTGTTGAGGAATGCAGAGAATCAACTTGCATGTCTTCAGTGGAGCTTTGTTCAGTGACACTTACGGATGTTTTGACCCTAAAAACCTGTAATGATAATACGTACAGTGCAGTTCATTCGGAGGTGTGCCATGAATTTATGTAGGTGAGGTAGATATCTTTCTTTTCACTTTGTGGTTGAGGACTGATAGGGTGAGTGAATGGAGTTGCTGAAGACTCTGGCAAGCCACATGCACAGCAGAGTTAAAGCAGAGGTCTACGTAACCTCTCCCTCTACCGTAGCTAGATGCCACAATATCCTCTTTAAGTTTGAGTACAGAGTATGTGTTGAATTATAGCAATTACCTCTGTGATCAAGATATTAAGCCCCTTCTGCCCCACATGAAGATCTTTTGTGGACAAAATTGTTTTTCTTTCTTCCCTTTGTTTTTCCAACAAAGAAGGCATCAGCTGTTACTGTCTTGAGAGCACATAAAAATATCTTTATGTAATGAATTCTCTCATACAAGCTATAGGATTCACAAGGGAAAATGCATGCATATACACAGGAACCTATGGATTTCAGTTTGCTGCCCCCCCCCCCCCCCCCCTCCCCGCCCCTCACGAGTTTTTATGGAATATCAGATGGGTATACTCTCTTAAGTGGTGTCTTGCATTGTGTTTACTTCTATAAAGACTCTTGGGAATTAGAATACCACTTAGGGTGTGTTAGATTATCAGAAATTTATTCTAAAATAGCTATTTTGTAACGGTACTAGGAGCAAGGAAATCTTAGGAGCTAAAATGATGGTAAACTCCATATCAGTTTTAATGAAAGGTTTATAAACCTCTAATTTATGTTCTAAATTATGTTGGTACTATGTTATCAAAAATGTTTTTGAATTAGAATTAGTTATGTTATAGATTTAGGTAATTTTAAAATGTGTAATACTGTTACTCCCCAGTTACTCAGAATTATGATTTTTTCTTTTTGAAAAAGAAAGTACCTATATTTATAGGTATAGCTATGTATGATAGGTGAGTACATGGATCTATGTATATTTTTGCTATTGTGACATTCATCTCTATTTCCTTCCATTGAGTATGTGAATGGCTTGAATGTGTATCTTGGCAAATGCAAAGGAGGTAAAAAAAATTGTTCATCTTGGTAGATTTATATTATTTTAATTTAAGCTTCAGTTCCATTACTTTTTGATTAAACATACTTCTATCTGATGCTATCTGTCTTTTATCACTATGAAATCTGCTCCCAAGCAGAAAGAAGGATGGCATCTGAATTATGCAGAAATCATTTTCTATCTATTTTTTCTTCAAATGCTGGGCAGTCTTTTTCATAATCCCACCAATATCACATGTGGCTTGTTCTAATCCTCTGCCTATTTCTGAATATTCAACTGTCAAACCATGGTCTTTTGCTATTTGTTTTTATGGCAGCATATTGTCCTGGATGTCATTTTTGCTTCGGGTGTAGCTCAAACTCCCGATTCAAGGTTGGAGAACACTGAATTATCATTAGCTCTGAAAAGCTTTTGACTATCAGTTTTTAAAGTGTTGCTGTAGTTCATGCATTTCTAAGTATAGCTTTAAAAACAAACAAAAAATAACCACGCTTTGATGATTGAATCACTATGAATTTTATAAGATAGCTTAGACTACAAATAGGTCACAAGTTTGGTAGTGAAATAGCTAAATACCATATATAAGACTTGATTCATAATTATGCACTGACCTGTTTGGGTATGTGGTTGATTGGTTTTATTATTTATATAATGTGATTCACAAAAACATAATGAGTAACATACAGTGAGAAATGTACTGCCTGAGTTCGAGAGAGTGAAGTACAGAGTCTTCTGCAGTAAACCAAATCAAATTTCACTATTAAATAGAGGTGATGATTACCCACTTTCCTGGTGAGCAAAAACTATTTAGCACTGTTGTATACAATTCACTGCATTATAGTTACAGACATTGCTTGTGTCCTTAAGCCAAGTACCTCCTGTGTTACTAACCTTTACAGATACCAACAGTGCGTCTGGGCGAATGAGAACCCCATGCACACAAAGCCTTCCTTGCTGCTAGAGGAGTACAGATGTGGATCTGTAAGCTGCCATCTTCTTTGGTTCAGCTAGTGAGTGTTCTGGCGTGTTAGTTTCATGCCAGCTTGGAGAGTAGGCGATAGAACAGGAAAACAACAACAACAAAAGGCTGACGGATGTTTCCTGGTAACTGGACTGTGTTACCAGTGCAGGTTCATGAGCAGCACATAAACTCTGTGCTGTATTCTTCTTGCTGTGCACAGAAGCTGTAACTTCTTTGGTGGTGGCTTCTCTGCTGTCCAGAAGCCAGTTCTGGAGGTATTTCCTGGGAGGGAGAGATCAGGGAGATAGGAAGTAGTAGAGTAGGGCACAATAATGGCAATAGAAAAGATGAATAGAGGGAGGAGAGCTAAAATAGACAATGAAAAGAAAAGTGAGAAAGTGAGCTGCACTTTATTACATCGCTCACAGGGATCATTGATACGTAATGAGTCCTTGCATTCTTGTCTAGTTAAATCCATGTCATCAGGGACAAATTTTGCACTTGGTATTACTTGTCCTGCTGCCCTGCATATGTGCCGAGTTTTTCAACTTCAGTGTTATGTTACTACTTGTTTATACTGACATTCATCCTGGTTGTCTGGAAATCTGCCTGGGTGACTCAGAAGGAAATAAAAATACTTCATTGTTTTATAGGATCTACCATCTTTTTTTGCCCCTCATTTTTTCATTTTGTCTATGAGAGCAGCCATAGCTTGTTTCAGGAAGATAGACTCCTATATATCTATACAAAACAGGTAGCAGAATGCTTTATTGAAGCAATGAACAATATGGAGGTAGAACACAAATGTTAAGTCATCATTGATGACATTAAATGAACAGCCATACAATTTCTTTCAAACCCTCATGAACAGTTTCAAGTCTTTAAGCCACATGTGTGTTCTTATTTTACTAAGGATACTTAGTTTGTATCCTCTGGCCATGTTAATCCATGTTAATTAAAAGCATTGGGTTTTGGTATCTAAACTTTATACAGCACTCATTGTTTCTAAAGTTCTAATTCTCTGTACTTCTCTACTCACAATGTTAGCCTTGTGTATCCATGGTGTTTATTACAGCTTTGAACTTCGGCTTCTGGCAAAGATGACTTAAGATCAGACTCTTACAAATGGAACGTTAACTTGTTAGCTGTTTTTAATAATACGTACAAATGAACAAATGGTTTTGAGTGTACAGGAGATTATGTTGTATACTTAGTCTTGCATGTGTGAAAATCTAAACAGCTTGCAAATATGTGTCGTGCTGCTTTCCCTTGCTTTCTAAAATTAATTTTTTGAAATGAACATGCATTTTAAATAAATATTGGAAGGCAGGAGATTGAAGATTGTAACCTCATAATATATTTAATTACCTGTTTGCTTATTTTTCCCAATGTAGGTGTCCGCCTAGACAGAGTACGTGGGGGTCGCCAGAAGTACAAGCGCAGAATAGATGCAGAGAATAGCCCATACCTGAACCCTCAGCTAGTTCAGCCAGCAAAAAAGCCATGTGAGTACACCAGATACACAAAATTTCTCTTTGAATACAAGGTATTGACTCCTAGTCCTGTTTCCTAAGCTCCTCCTGACCGGGACAAGGGTTTGGTCAGAAGATATTACCATGAACGCTATATCAATTTAGCTCTTAACATATTTTGTTTTAAATATGCTCATCTTTCTCAAGTGAAGTTGAACAAAGAATATTTTTACAGGTGGAAGTGTATAAAAGCATGGTTTATGCAGTGCAAATTTTACATTTACAGGTTATCTTTATTTTCAGTGGTACATAAAATGGTTCATACTGTGATCATTAGTTCATTGAAGCTTCTAGTTTCAGATTTCACAAGAAAGTGATTTTTGTAGTTTTCACTAACTAAATGAGTTTGACTGCTCAACCTCCCAATGAAAATACATTAAGAGCCTCATTAATTTATACCTATAGATTAATACACTACCTAGCATTAGATTAAAAGAGCAATATGCCACAGTAATAACAAGCGTAGATTGGTAGTTTGGGCTCTAGTACCCTTATGGATTTTTTTGCTTTGTTTTGTTGTGTTTTAATAATCTCCTTGATTGTATCTCACCAGGCTGAAATTGAGAGAGAGAGAGAGAGAGAGAGAGAGAGATGATCATCTTGTTGCTAAAATACAAGTTCCATCCTCTTTGCGATTAACTAAAAATAGTTAGGGGTTTTGCTTTGCAGCTTATATAAACTCAAGCAGCAACTGTACTAATTCCATGAAGTAAATTTAATAGCATTATAGCTGTAGTGCAAGAGGCTAGTGTATTACCCTGCAAAGGCATACACGCTGTAGGAAGTGTTGTAAACTCTTCTGAATTCAAATGAAAATACACACGTCCAGTTGTTCCTGCTGAGAAGGTTGATTTACTCCTAAAATAGAGAAATAAGCCAGAGAAATAAGGAGGGCAAGCTCCTTCTTGTCTCCCATTTACCTCTGCTCCTATGCCTCTGACAACACACCGGACAGTTTTAGGTTCTTGAAAATATCTGGCTGTATGGAAAATGGAATTTGTTTCTGTTCCTGTTCCCCAGTAGGGGACAGTGCTGTGTACAATAAGTTTGAGCATATGGGGATCTGGAGAGCAAATAAACAGTCTTTGAACTGTAAGTGAAAGGGCATTTTAGCTGTGTCAAAGAAAAAACAGCCAGTTTTACATAAAATTAAGGCTTAAGTGAACATATGGCATAGTTTCCTTTTGCCTTTCCAAAAAACATTATGCTGATTATATTCCTTCAATTGTCCAATCTGGCATCTTCTACTCAGCCTCCATAAGCTGTCCCACTGTTCTGTAAATACAGTCTAGGGCTGCACTAAGCAGATTTTGCACATTATAATAAAAACTTTCTGATAATACAATAAAATTTAATAAACTCTAATGCTTAATTTCATTAGAGGTTTAGTTTTCCTGGGTGCACAGATTGTCAGTTTTTCATTTACTTGATATTGTCATTGAGTAGAAATATTGATAGCCTAGCATAACAAAAAAGCCAAGACCAAACAGGCAAAAAAAAAATAATTCAACCCCCAAACCCCAAGCCCTGTAATATGAACAGAGGTTAACGCAGCTGTACTGAAACACAAGAATCTCTGTGTAAACCCAAGATTACTGCAAAGTAGTGCATTACATTACCTTTAAGACGATAGCTACACCAATTTCTGTAAGCTCCATTTGTCTGAGATAAACTAACCTCCTTATAAATCATTACTCATTATCTAAGTGCCTCCTTTCATTTTCCTTAGCTCATCCAATTACAAACATTTTTGTAACAAACATTTATAAAACTTAATTTTCAGAACCTGCCAGATAAGTGTCAAGACTTGAAACAGTTGAATCGGTTTTGCGTGGCAGTAGCCTGGGAGATTTTCTGGACCCTGACTGATAGTTTGTGCGTAACAAAGGCACAGGAATGAAAATTGGGTTCTATTGATTCTAATTAGGGAAACATTAAATAAGATTTACCTAGAAACAGTGCTCATGGCTATTCAATTTCCTGAGTGATGGAGCTTTCTGAGTACATCAAAATTTTCCTATGGCCTATACTAATGCGTGGTCCAATATATGTAGCTTTTTCCCCCTATAGGGAAAGAACAGGTGTTTGGAGGATCTTTCCTACACCTACTTCTGGTCTGTATTATATTTTCCAGCTTCACCAGGGAATGTAATGGCCCCCCCCGTAGATCTTGTTGACTGCAAAAATAAAAAGAATTTGAGATTTTGGGAATCCTGAGTCAAAATATACAATATACCTGAATCATCTACAAAAAGCCATTGGTGAGGAACCTAATAAAAAAATGAAAGAGGTTCTTTGGCCATTTCTTCTGTTTGCAGGGAAAAAGAAACAGAACTTAGGGGTGTGAGTGCTTCTTCATTCATTTATCACTAGTTAAAAACCCACAAAGTTGAAATCCTCAGCTACATATGTATTGATGTTAAGAAACTCGTAATTTATTTATCCTACTTCTCAGTACATGTAAAAATATTGGAATTTGGGAAGAAGCAATGTTATCTTTTCTCACTTAAAAAGATTATGTTTTCTATGTGAAATTAAACAGGATATGAAGACTGTTTAAAAAATAAAAAAATTATGTGCAAAGGCTGTTTGCCAATATAAGTTAAAACTACCATCTGTCATCTTTAAATAAGAATAGAATTCCTCATTAATCAGTTTGATAATCAGTAGAATATTGAGATCAAGAATTACTGAGTTGGCATAGTTCCTATAGTTCATATAAAGCATGAATATATCCCCTTGTAATAAAACATGCTTGATGTGATGGTTTCCAGTTGGCTCTTGCACTTATTTTATGAAGGGCTAACATATATCACAACTTCTGACGCACAAATTTGGAATAAGGCAAAAATTGTAGGGACAGTGGATCAGAATCGAGGAGTAGTCTGTGTCACAAAAGAGCAGTAAAGTATCAGAGATCCGAATCAAGTGAGTATTTTATGGAAATCTGTCATGGCTGGTTGGGAACCTCTCTGACACGTCCTGGGCAAGTCACATCCCCGTCACCTTCCATTGCAGCTCTCCCACAGGAGGACAGTGTGGTCCATCCTGTGACTTACATGCAGAAGGGGAAAATGATACTAATTCTGGCAACATTCTCTGCAGCCAGAAAATGCTTCGCACCTTCTCACAGTGGAATCCCGTTTATATCAGACCCCATAACTCTTTATCCTAACAAAAGGAACAGATTCATGTCAGTTCACTAAAGGGTGCCATTTGGGCTTTAAATTCTGATGGTGCATTTGAGGTCACAAGATGTGCCTACCATGAAAAGTAAAATGTAAATATATTAGGTAGTAATGTCTGCTGTATTAGGTGGCTTAATGAATTAGTCCTTTTCCCATTTTTCAGTTCTGCCTTCTCGGAGTAACAAATCAGGCTCCTGTATAGAGATAAGATATTTCCATTGTGCCTCCACATGGATATAATGCTCATTTTATGTTTATCCTACTTATAGAATATAGAATAGCCACACTGCACTGTAAATCTTCCAGGCTTTTCTACTCTTTCTTTTTCCTCTTCACTTTTCCTTATAACTTAATTGATTATTCCAAACAGATTTCACAAATCATCTAGATGAAAAAGTAAATATTAAACACATGACTGAAAATGCTATATAGATAAAAATAACCAGTGTGTGAATATGATAAATTATCATTCTTTGCACAAACTAGTTTTCTGAGGTAGAATCTGCATCTATTGATACTTTCCTTAGTTTTACACTCTTTATGCTCATTGATAATAGCTATTCCTGGCTGGAAGGGAGAGGAGATCATTAGTCTATTTTTGTACCTAAAGAAGCTAATTTTATACATGATTCTAAATTTGTGTCTTTCACTGAAAAGCAAATATAAGACAACGCCCCACTTTTCTCACAGTGTAGTTCCCAAGAGGTACAGATTAATTCTTAACGTTTCAACAGGCAGGATACCTGTAATATAAGATATATGGGATAATGAGCACTGAGAAAGTCCTGAGACCTTTTTTGTTGCAACAGTTTAACAGTGACATCTAAAATAAAGAATGGTAGATGGAATTGCTGGCAGAAGTTACAGATTTTAACTACTTTTGGTATTTATTTGCTCCAAAAATACACCTGCCTTTGGAGATGGGGGCGGTTGCAGGTAATTAGAAGGCACAGTCAAAAATACATCATAATGCATGAATATTTTTCTACGAAGTTTGAATTCCAATATTAAGGAGTCAACATGTATTTCTACATTCCATTAAATTTACTGTCTTAAGAACATACATGTCCACCTTGATAAACATTGTTAGTGGATCAGATTTTTTTGTGTTGTAACCACTGGTAGAAGCCAGTGGTGTTACAATAAGGTTTAATTAGGTCCAGCATATTAACATAAATTCTTTTGCACTTTGAAATATGAGCCATCTGTTTGAAAAGTAGAATGATGCTACTGGTGATCTTGTACTGTTCTGGACCATTTTTACAGATAACAAGATTGTGTCCCATTTGCTGGTGGCTGAACCAGAGAAGATCTATGCTATGCCTGACCCCACTGTTCCAGACAGTGACATCAAAGCACTTACCACTCTTTGTGACCTGGCAGACAGAGAACTCGTGGTGATCATTGGATGGGCTAAGCATATTCCAGGTACATACAGTATTTATTGCAAGTAGATGACAGAGAGAAATCATTGCGTGGGTTGTGCTGTTCTGGTAAAAAATACGATTTGCTCTCTCGCTACAATGCGTGAAGTTTTCTTAAGCCTCCAGATGATTCACATAGGACATAGGTTAGACGATAATATATCTTACCTTGGAAATAGTATTATTGTTGCTATAAGTGTTACTATGTTAATAAGTTTTACATGCTGCTCAGTGGATGAATTTTTTTTATGTATTGCTTTTGGTAAGATAAACTTACCTTTCCATCCAGAGCATTAGCCTGGTGTGAAGGGTAATGCAAGTCCTCACCTTCATACTCATCTGATTCAGCAGTAGTTGAATGTTAAGTCTGGTTCCTCTATTATATAAACACAGCACTATCTTTTACTGACCACAGGAGGTGCCAAAATTCAGTTATATTTTGGCACGGCAAGGAGGAATTGTTCTCTTCATTGAATGAACTAGTGTGAGAACTGAATTGTACCAGCAGTTCAGCAGAAAGAACTGAATTGTCCCAAAAGGTCTCTTCTTATAGCTTAGTTCCTTGGTCTGCATGAAATGGACTGCAGTCTACATCACATAAATGTGTTGATATTACACAAGCTGACTGGCACTCTTGTTAGCAAGAAAAAGTGGGGGTCATCAAAAGCGGTTTCTCAGAAGATTAGCAATTTCGTCAGATAACATTTCAGGTATATTATATTTGCCCCCAGTGATGAGGTATTTGTGTTTGCTCTGTGAGCTAGCAGACAAACTTATAGAGTCTCCAGGGTTCTCAGTTTGTCACCTTTCACAAAAAAGGTGTCACACAAAAAAAGTCAACAAAAAAGGTCAGCTTTTTTTCTTGTTTCTTAAGATATTTTTCTAGACCAGCAGATGCGTGTTTGTTGTTTCTTAAGATATTTTTCTAGACCAGCAGATGAGTGAGCATGTTGGTGTGTTTTCATCAGCTCGTTAGGTTTCTAATTTTGATAGGGGAGCCTTACTGAGCATAAGAACGGTTAACCTTTAATTCCTCTGAGTAATGCCATCCTCATTTTAGATGTGATTTTGGGTTACCTTAATAGTAGAATAAATAATCCAGTCAGTTTTTTGTTTATCAAAGTAAATGTAATTTATTTCTAGTATCAAAAGAAATAGAAATAGTCTTCCTGGCTTTTTTTTTTTCCCTTGTGCTAACCAGCACAAGGCCTCAGTTCTTCTGGTACGTGCTTCTAGGTCATCTTCGATAAATATGAACACTAACAAAGAATAATAATAAAACAATTTGTACATTTATGGAGTGTTCTTTTACTTCAGATGAGAGACAATAACCTAGAGACTCTAAAATAGTCAGTATGCGACACAGTTGAAATTTAGTCATTCTCTGTGCCACAAATGGTGTATAAACAAGCTTTTGTATCACGAGCAGTGCTTTTCTGGTACAGTTAACTTATTTCTGTCTCCTTAAACTAGTTTGTCTTTATGCTTTGAATGCTACAGTAATTTCTTTAATCAAATTGATGGAAGTCCCTTTCCCAGCCCACACTGAAACCAATTTATTGGTCATGATACGCCAGCTATGTTGCTAACAGTCGTAACGAACTGTCAGGCAATATCGCAGTGAAGCTAATTTGAAGTCATTAGGTGTGCAGCGTTCAGGCAACAATTTGTTACAGTGGTTAGGAACACAGCTGACATTTCTGAATGGCTTTGTTCAGAGCAGTTCTAGATGAGCCCAAGCAAATTGTAAACTAATTTAAACATCACTCTATATTATACTAGCTACTTTGTCTTACACTGGTTGCTAATAAAGCACCCCAAATTAAGTCAAAATGAGTTAAATAGGTGAGTTTGAGTTTCATCTTTGGAAGATACCGATATCACCTTAACCAAAAGAGAGTAGCTCTCAAAGAAGTCAGTCATGCTCCATAGTAGTTGCAGGGGAACATTTGTCAGTTTGATTTGTGAATATGCTGTGTAGCTTTGATTTGGCTGGACGTGTAGGAAGAGCAGAGGGATGAGACTGAGCAGCCTTTAAAATTATGGCTTTGGTTAGCATGGAAAAGGTATTGGATGCTGTAAACTGCCCTTGAAAATTTAAAGTCTGCGATCTGAACCAGTTGAGGAACATTTCTGCCATGAGGCAGCCTTTTATTACAAGGTAAACTCAAACCACACCTGCTCTGGTAAGGCTACACTAGCTAAGTTTACTCACCTGACTTGGTTTAGGAATGAGAATAATTAAAAAAAAAAAGGAAATAAAGACAATCTTTTTATAAGCCTTCTGGTAACAGAGGGCAGTGATAAAATCTGTACTTGTTGTCTGGCATTTAATCACAAAATTCAAAATGCAAGAGGGCTTGACATGCTAAAGGGCAAATGTGATGAGCTTTTGTAGCTTGTTTTTGAATGATGGAGTACTGCTGAACTTGGACTGCCTACACTCAGCTCATGTCTGGCATGAAACAACTTGTAGAAGCCCCTGGACTGGTGCTAGCTGACTTTTCTAAGGTAACAAATGTTACTGTAGGCAGAAACATAAGAGAATTGGGAAAAGGATGAGTTAGAAAAAGGGTGCAAATGGCATAAAAGTTCACTGTAGCTTAGCGGACTAAGTAAATCCTTGGTGTAAATCTCTTGGAATCGATTAATTATACCAGTAGTGAATTTGTGCCTAGCACAGCAAAGCAGCAATCAGCAAATCTTTCTTTACTATAGTGATTTCTTAAGGTTCAGTATAATTAAAGGCCCTTATATATCAGGTGGTCTAATAACTACTAAAGATCTCAGCTGTAAAGCATTGCAATTCAAAGTAAAATTTGTCTTTGTGGAAGAAACCAAAATAATGTTTTTGCTACTCTAACAGAAAATCTTTTAATGAGATTATCTATAAAAAGGTAACAATGCAACATGCATTCTACCCTGGCCAACCATTTCCCATTGCAGTCATAGCCCAAAAAATGTTTTAAAATTATATGAAGTTCAAATGCTTTCATAAAATCATTAGTATTTTTCTGCTATTGGAAACATTTCAATTGTTGCATTTATTGAACAAAAAGTCTATGCCATCTACAAAAGGAAATATTGAAAGAAAAATATATATGGAAAGCCTTTATCAGTAAATAGAATTAGTCTCCTTGCATTTATAAATCAAATAAATGGAAAGTGTGTTGTTATGAAACATGACCATGTCTTATCTGAAGAAGAAAAAGATCACAATGGCATTAGGAAATGCTTGACTTTAGTTAGAGGAGCGTAAGGGCACAAGAACAGATGATGGTGCCCTAATAGCCCTTTTTAAGAATGACAGGGCCCCGCCATTAGCATCCTTTTATATCCTTGGAAATTGCTCATGCCTCGCTTTTCTGGTTCCTATCTGCCTGACTCTTTTTTATTTCTCTTTCAATTTCATCTGCGCTCGGATAAGCGCATGCTAACACAATATGATTGAGCTGTAAAATGGAACGCTGTCGCCTCTAATCTCTTTTATGTAGATATGGAGGTACTTCCACACTCCACTTCATTCTCTCTCCATTGTTGGCCTTTTTAGAATGTGTTGCCGAGTAATGGAGGCTCAGTCAAATATTAGAGCTAGGTTTCACAGGGTGTGATAAGAAGATTATCAGCCCAGCAGTCAGATCTATTGTTGTTCTTTGTGTCAGATTAAAATATTCCGATGTACTGTAACTTTGTTAGTAAAATACTGAAGGTGCTTAGGGAGAGGCCAATGCTGCTTCGTTTCCTGCCTGATGAGACAAAACCACTATTAACTGACCTAAATAAATATATTTATGAAGCTTCTGCAGGACACTTGTTTTATTTTATTTTATTTATCTTTTAAATAAGAGAGCCCTGCTTAATTCGATATTTACTGGTGGTTGAGTTTCCTACCCTTTGCATTGTATTTTGGGGAGATTCCATTTTGTATTGGTTGCATTATATTAATGAAACTTTTTTCCAGTACGGGGTGGAATTCTGCTGATACCTAGTCACAGTATCAGAGTCATTTAGACACAATTTCTGTAATGTAACTATCTCATTGACATTCAGCGAAAACGTGCAATGTTCTTTCATATTAAGTGGAGGCAGGAAACATTAAGCTCTTAAAAATGTGCATAACAGGAAGCCAAAGACAAAATGTTCTCTAAAAAATTTGCATGCATGAAAAAACATCAACCAGACCATAGAAATAAACTTTTTGCGCTTAAAATGAAAAATTTGTTTGGAAACAGTAAATCAGACTAATACATCAAAAATAACTAGTTACATTATTTAGTAAAATAAGCTTGCTTGTCTTCAGCTGTGTCCCTATTTTGCTAGCAGTAACTGCGTTTAAGAAAGGCAATAGTTAGAAATTGATACTGCCACTGGTGCTAGTATTAAAAAAAAAAAAGGGCATGATTTTGATTGAGCAAATCCAAGGATGTTTTGAATGTTTTAGTGTTAATGTTAATGTTTTATGAAACATTATCGTTCCAGCATACTCTTTGTGGAGGACAATATTTAAGCTTTCCTTTCCAAAGCAGCTCTCAGGGGTGTAGTTTAACATTATAATACTGAACAAGAACACGATTTGCTGCAGAGTTGTCATTTCTAAAATGCCCTTTTCTCATCATCTGTTTCAGAAATACCACCCCATGTGGGTAAAAGTACAGAGAAAAAATTGACCATAATCGCTTTGGGAAAGCAAATGTTCAAGAAGGCATGGGAGCATACATATATGGTACATCCATGCAGATATGAATTAGGTATATATGTACCTGTTCTCATGCACACAGTTTTTTATGAATCTACATCTTAGTGGACATACAGCGTGTGTTTAAATGACAGAAAAAAAATGCCGAATGGTACTTCATTGTAGTATTCACGTCAGTAGGACTTTGAAGACGAACAGAAATCATATACATCATATGCCTGATGTATATAATCACATACGTTGTAGCTATAGCCAGTATCCCGCTTATGCCCAAATCCTTCTCTGGATTGTTGGTGGGGCAGCTAATACAGAATCTCAGCTCTGCAAGGGGAGTAGATATCTTCCTGCATGTTTGTACCATGCTGCTTGCTGCTGTAAAATTTGTTGTTTCTGCTGAGGTTGAGGCCTTCTCTAGTCTTTTGTGCTGCTAGCTGAATTCAGGACCATTTCAGACAACGTGAGGACTGCTGCAGCTATTTTAGAGCTCCCTATCACAGGGCGCCTGTCACTCCACAGACAGGTGGACATGTAAATGTGTTTACTGCTCATGTAATGGAGTATGAGCTGTTTTGTGCTAAGAGGTTTGTAGTAATAATAACTTGAGCCTCCTGGGGAATCGGGACATCCTGCCCTTTATCAATGTGCTATCTTGGACACTTTGCACATTCTCTTTGCCTTCTGTTTATCAAAAGCCTGCTATCTGCTCTTCTTTTAACTCCTCCTACAAACATGCACCAATTAGGGAAATCAGACATGCTCTTCCTATGATGGACATGTTCTTGAAGTCACAACTTCTACAACATACGTGATCTGAGGCAGACCATTCCCTGGGCCTTACAGGTAGATATGCCAGCCAAAAGGTTTCTCAAAAACTACTGACTTCCTTGACCTCTGTCACTGAATTGTACAATATGGGAAATCGGCAATTGACTGTCGGTTTTGGTTTTGAGCCTTAGTGTGGATAGACCGCCCGACACTGCCAGTGTTTAGATCACCATGTTGATTCAGGCTCCTCTGAACAGAATTGAACAGCACTGTGCCTAAAATGCCGGTAGTTCCTCTGTCCTATCATTTGAAGTGCTAGGAATGGTGGCATTTTTAATTTTTTCACATTTTTTGAAAATAGTATCACAGAGAAGGTTTAAGTGGGGGGAGGAGGAGGTAGGATTGCCAGGATAATGCATGAATAAACATGTCTACAGTCTCTTAGCATTTTCAAAACAAAACAGGGGTCTGCAGTGTGGTAAAAGGTAGTTACAGAAAGGTCTGTTGGATTATTTTTAAATCATTTAATATATCCACCTGAGATATGATGGCAGACTATTCTTGATGGATCTATTACCGAAGTCAGTGGCAAAATTTCAGCTGATTTCAGTACAAAAGAATAGGCTTTGTGTGCTACTAGAGATGCACACACTCTTAGTGTGTCTGCTAATCATAAAAGACTGGTTCCAGTTCAGAACTGAGACAGCCAGCAATGGAGAGGTGAGGAGGTTTCTAGTACTGCTAGACATAGATGTCCTGGGGTAAAAAGAGCACTTTAGTTTCCAGGATAGTCACTTCTGGCATTTTTTACTAGCATTAAATTAACTGAGGGGAAAAAAAAGAATATAATCCCAGGCATGTAAACATCTTATTACCTGCAAATCATACATGAATATAAAATAAAAGTGCAGTAAGACTCTTAAAAAAGCATCTGGAACTCTTGTTAATTTTGACTTTAAAATCCCTATCTATTTGTTGAAAAAGCCTGTTTAAGAATAATCATCACCAAAAACAAAACAAAACAAAACAAATGGAATTAACAGGTAACAAAAGAACTCAGCTCAATTCTTATGTTTTACTTAAAAAATAAAATCCTTCATTAAAATCCGCTTCTCTCAAGATCAGAATTAAACAGTGACTTTATGTCTCTATTAAGTTCACCTTTTATTCATATACAAGTACTTGCCTCTTCTTTCTGAGTGACTGTCTCTTTTTTTTTCTTTTTTTTTTTTTTTCTTTTTTTTTTTTTAACAGTCCTCTCCCTCCATCCATGCCCCCAACATACACACTACACTGTCTGGCTGTTGCACTTTTTTTTTTCCCAGTGTCCCCCTTTATCTGCCTCAACCAATCTCCAAATGAATGCATGTCTATCATGGCCTTAGCTTTGACACTCTGGATATATTGATTAATAGTTGCCCTAAGCTCCTTTTAGCAAATCAAATTTTCACTTTTAGCAAGGATTTCGCCTCTGATTTATTCAGCAAAGTGAAATGCACTAAATTGACTTTGACATTCAGGGAAAATGGCTGAAAAACAAAGAGAGGAGGAAAGAGATATAAATTGTGTGGCAGCTGGAGACTTCAAGCATAAAAGAGGCAGTTTTCTATAGAATATCACTGGTTAATTTGGAAACACGCATTTAAACAGGAGTGAAAATTATTTTCTTAAAATTAGATGTTTTTTAGACTGAGGATTTGGGATATAATAAGGTTTACTTAGCAAAATGCAATATATTCAACCCAAATTCATCACTTGCTAATCATGATGCAAGTGTGGGATCCACTTTTGTTGCCACTAATAATTATTATGTTAAATGAGAGACAAAGAGGTTTCTGAGTAGTTTTATAATGCAGCACTAAATTGGTAAATATCTTCCTACCATTGCATTATGTTGTTCATTCCTGTGGCCCTTTAAAAATAAGAAATGGTTAATAAAAATAGGGCAAATCAACAGTAATTAATGCCAGTGCTTTTATTCTCTTTCTGTAAACAAAAATGGCTGTTATTTGATTCTTAAATGCAAGAGTATAAAAAGACGTAGCAGCCATTCCCTATTATTCTTCTAGCAAAATCAAGATTGTTGTATTACCCTGGATGACTTACTTGCAAACATTGTATTACTGAAGTACCACAAGGCCGAAAATACACCATTGCATATTTGAAAGTGTTCAAACGTGATGCTGAATAGAATAAAGGAGAGGAAAAAAAAAGAAGAAAAAAAATATTAATCCGTTCCATTAGCACATCTGTGGGTTTTTTTGAAGCAGGGTGTAAGGAAATGCAAAATAAAAACATAGGAAATGGTTTGGTTTTATTCAACAATCAGGCACTACAACAAGAATTTGTAAAAGAAAATACATATGGTAGTTTGCCCAGTTAATCTATACCGACAGACTAAGAGCCTTTGGTATGATCAGTTGTCATGGGTGTACAAGTCAAATGTGCTATGCCAGCCTCTGTTGTTTAAGGATCTGGCCCCAAAGGGATAAACCCCCATCAGTAGTCAGTTTATCAGTGGGAGCTGAGACTTTTCTTTGTCCCCAGTGTGTACTCACAACCTCAGAACTCTGCAGCAATGTGCAGAATTGAGCTTTAAGCAAGTATTTCCGCTTAGAGGACAATACTCACCTTTGTACCCACTTCTTGTGTGACAAACAGGTTTACTACATTAGGTCTGTGTAAATTGCAGATGACTCAGTAACAGTTTTCCTTCTTCTGAGCCAACAAGGAATTAATCTTATTACCAGAGAGGTCTAAATGTATCTTAACCTTTTTAATTTTACTGTAGTCTCCGTTCTTTTTTTTTTTTTTTTGTAAGCAAGCTGAATCTGAGACTTCAGCAGTAATGGCCTTTTGCAAGTGGGACAGCATCTCAAGTACAGGAGATAGCTGGGCACATTTTCAGGCAGGTTATCTCTTTAAAGTCATTCCACTGCCACCCCCCATAATCTAGTTCAACTGCCAACCGTATTAAAAGATTGCCAGTTAAAAGCATACTGCATGAAAGAATTTAAACTTCCGAAATAGTCTTTGCGGGGGTGTCCTTTCCCAAATTTTCTGTAACTGTACAACTGATACCTCAAGGATGGCCAACTTCTTACAAGTAATGCATGGCCACAAGGCAGGAAGATGCCTTGCTCAGAAACACAGTAAGAAAGTTGGAACAAATCTTGACATTATTCCTTAGGTGAGGAATTTGCAGAGGAGGCAAAAGCTGCAGAACTGAGCCTATCATTTGTGTTCACCTAAGTATCACTTCTGTATTTACAGGACTCCTCTCTTCTAGAAAAATAAGGCTTTTTTCAGCCAGATTCAGAATTTAAAGAACATCCAAAGAAAGAGATTTTTTTGTCAGTTTTAAAATTCCTGAAGGCTTTGTTGGAAGTAAGATCATGAATGGTACATGTCATTTAAATTGGCCTGTGAAAGGATCATAGCAGATGCTGGGAATGCAGGGATAAAATTAGAGCAACATAGCCCTCTTATGGTAACCATTTAGTCCATTTTAGACTAAACAGGTGACTTATCTAACTTAGCCTCCAACAAAAGTATATTTACTTTGTTCTAGGTGGGGAAGAAAAGAGCAGCTTTTCAGTCATATGTGTTGATACTGTAAATCCAGGATGAGAGGAAAGACGGGAAGAAGAGCCAGTTGCTCAGACTGGATTTAGAGCAGACAGGTCTCCACCTGTATGACTGGGTCAGCGGCACAGGATGGTCTAGTTTCCTAAAGTCAGCTGAGACCAGTTAAATACTATAATTCTAAGGATGCCTCTACTTTCTCTCTGGATGAGTTCAGCTTCACACCTGCTTAACCTACATTAGAATAGGATTAATTACCTGAATTGCAAGGCCCCCTTAGCTAGTCAGCACGTTTCTGGCAAGGCACATGGTGACCTGGGCCTGGTTACCTATAGTGTAGGGGTAGCAGGGGAGCACCTGGTTTGTAATGGCAAGGCTCAATCCGGCCTGATAACAGAATCAGCAGTTTTTAAAAATGAGTCTGCAGTAATTGTCTTCTGCATCAGCTGGGTCATACAAGAACGGTATGAACTCATGTCTTCACTGCTAGTAAGCTTTTTTTTATTCTGCAGTGCTCAATTTATGCACACACATATATGTGTGGAGAAAGAATCCCAAGAAACACAGGAGATGCAGAATCCAAAGAATGCAGATACTGAATGCTCCTGTATTTAATTAGATGGAACTCTTAATTAGCTCTAACTCTCAAGCCAGTTTTCCATGGTATTTTAATTCATTGTCTCCAAGTTTAATAGTGTATAGCAGGTAGGAATATTTGGGTAATTTTCCATGTGAGAAAAAAACACAGAATCTTCCTTTCATTTGAAAGCATGTTCTATAAAGAGAAAGTTCTCTGGCAGTGTGTTGGTCTGCCCAAGGGATTTTCCACCCCAAACTCCTGAGGCACGTATTATAGATGAGTGGAAATTTCACAGTATAGCTCTGAACCTTCTCCCCAAGATGTTTTCATCTGCCATGTTGTGCACCATCAGTTTCAATCAGCTGCATTAACAGTTGAGGTGAAATCAAATATTGAAATGAGATCCAACTACAGACACTGAAGGCCCCAAGTTCAATGGAAATGGCACTTGAAAAGTAGAGTCAGCTAACTTACCGGGTCCTGACATGTTACGCACAAGAACACTATGGCAAAGAGTTGTGATGAGGGTGGAGAAAAGGCAGGGGCAAATCTGCAGTTCACGTTCATCTTGCTGTTGGAGAGACTAGGGGCAACAGTTCAGCACATAATGGCTGCTGCTCATATGTTTGTTCAAAGAAGAAGCTGCACTTACTGGCATAAATGTATCATGACATTAGCAGGTTGCAGGGTGTATTTCTAGCCAGAGATTTTCTTCTAACGATGCTATAGCATTGTGCCTGCCTTAATGAACAGGCATTAGACTCCGAACTTACTACGATTCAAGCTATATCTGGTACCATATGGAAGTTACTGTGACCCTTGTCTCCTTCATTAATTAACTGCACTTGCAGTGAGAAGAATTTTGAGTCCTTCCCCATATTGGTCTCTTGTAGAAAGCCATTCTACTCTGTGATCCGTTCTTCACTTTTTACTACTTTGAAGTTTCCCAGAGATAAAGTTAACTGTTGTGTAGATTCAGGAGCATATTGCTTAACGTCAGTGAATCTCCAGCTACAGATTTAGCATGCAATGTGCATTATGAATTCCAGATGATCTTCATTCAGTGAAATTGGTAGAAGTCTATTTTGAAGAATTCCTTTGTGTTCCGAGTTACTGAACATTTTCCAGACACCATTAATGACTTGTGCTGAACACTTTGCCTAATACATTCAACACAAATTTGGAGTTCACAGTGATCGCAGGATTGCACCTAGCACTTCAATGATGATGAGTTAATTTACTGTGTACTATGATCCTCATATATGAAGCACACCGTGGTCTTTGTAACCAAAAGGCCACTGGCAAACAGGATGCTTCAGAAAGGCACTAGGCAGGGAATGCAGGTAGATAGAGTTGGGGATGAGCAGTGCACACGCTGTGCAAAATAATTCCTTCAGTATCATAAACCTAGAGAGGGCAGTGTCTGCCAAGAGCCTTAGATGGGCATTTCAGGAGATAAAAGTCAAGAGAAAAGGGTGTTGACAGAAAATATTTGCATACTCATAACCATAATCAGCCAGTATCAATGACAAACATACAATCTTTCAGAGACCTGCTTGGAGGAAAAAAATTCACCAAAAAAGAGCTTGTGACAGGGGGAGATGGGAACACAGGCTGCCGTGGGTCTCCTGAGTTCCAGTGCTACAGCCAACACAGGCGAAGCAGAATTTGCTGTCGATAGCTACACGGACAAGTGTACTGTCTCCGTGGTAGAAAGTGGTAGCTATTTATATACTGAATGGCAAAACTAAACAATTTAGGAGAAGCAATGAAGTGTGTCCTATCCAATTAAAAATGCAGTGAGAATTTTAGGTAGGCAAAATGTAATTATTTAATTGGAATTTGACCGGGATGCTTTTCCGCTGTTAAAATAAGTATAAATTACATGAGCTGTAAAACTTTAAATTATGAAAATATTTTGAGGTCTTTGAGCATGGTAATTGGAGCTATATATTCAACTTTGTTTTTAACCTGACACTTCATAATAGCTGTTCCCTAAAGCAAGTTTTGGTTGGTTTTTTTTACATTATCGAATATCCCTTAGTGAAGCAAATTAGCAATCAGTGTGGAAAATATTTAAGTAGTACAATCACATTATTTACACAGACACTTCCATTGTGCAGAGGTCTCTGTGTTCCCAAATATTTGTAGGATCACTTCCTTAGCTATCAACATTCACACTTGAACCTCCCTCTTTAGAAAAGCTCTATATGAAAAACCATTTAGGCCAATAGAAGACTTGCCTTGATTTCACTGTGCTTTGGATCAATCCCTAAATATGCAGGTCAATCTGAAACCTGTGCGGACCTCAGAGCTTTATTATTTGCCTTCTGCTTAACTTACCACTTTTGTTTAAAAGGGGGAGGGGGGCTTGGTGCAATTCCTTGCACAAAGCTTTTTTTATTAACAAGGAAGAGAATTCTACTGTGGAGAATTAGGGTCATTTACTGTAAACAGAATAGAGTCTGCTCTTATCTAGAACCATATTTCAGCCCTTATGGAAACATCAGCATCTGGCCAGAATGATAGAATGTTTATTATAAATATATTATTTAACTGTTTATGTTATCAATATGGTTCAGATAAAAATCTACAGAAAGCCTGCACTTAGTATTTGGGAGGATTTTAAAACATCATCCAACATGCCTCTGGAAATAGGTTTTCTGATGCTGTGGCTACAGACAGTGATTCCAATTGCTCTGTTCATATTGTCCAAAATACACTCCCCAAATAATGTCCCATCAGGTTGAGGAATTCCAGGTGTTTATTCTGTAACTTTTGTACCGGTGAGTAGTGTTCTCCTGGGGTTCCTTAGGTTAAAACCACTTTTCTTTAAGTCTTTTTTTCCCCTCAGTCAGTAAAGGCTTTTTTATCAAGTTTTGCTCTTTGGCTTTTTGTTCACTGCTTTTTAAGGATTGAAGGCACAGTAAGCCGTATCCTAGTACTCCCATTGATATGTTTGTACAGTGCGGAGGAACAGGCTCCATGTTACATCCATACTTGGCTCGTTATCCTCTTATCAAGCTCTTTGCATCCCTTTGTTTATTTGAGGAGACAGGAAGACTGTGTGAAGGCTGCTTAGTCAGGGATATCAGCGTTGTTGGCAGGGGAGTGATTGCCAGTTGAAAAACAAGGCATTATTGCTCATTTTTTCCCTCTTATTAGTTTGATTACATTTGCAAATCAAATCAATCCATCAGACATGATCAGGCCTCGTCCGCATTTTAAGGAATAGTAATCTCCGTCTAATAAGATGCAAATGTGTCACATCGGTAAGTAACCAATAAATCATCGTCTTGTCTTTGGCAATCATTAAATATCAGAACCAACAGTCAATTTTTAGTATTTTCAATTTGCGATATGCCGCTGGAATATAAAGATAGATGGACGTAATTACACAAACCAAACACTATTTCAGTTCATTCCAGACAGCAAATTTAGTGGAAGGTATAACTGGCTTGTCATCACACTACATTATTCCTGGCGGTTCATGCAAAGTTCACAGACAAGCTTCAAATGGACATTGCTTTTTTTACTTCCCTTAACAACATTCCCACTACCACCACCAAACTTCAATAAATGACTTGAAATGCTGTAAGACATCACTTCCATCAGTGCACAAAAAGCCACAGAAACCGAAACATTACCCCTTTTCCTGGTGCAGGCACCGTGTGCATGTATAAGACTGAAATCCAAAAGTTTCCTAATACTTGCTACGCTCTTCCTTTCTCTTTCTCTTTTCTTTTTAGACATTTTAATCTGAAACTTCAGTTTTTCCACTGACACAGAACAGGTTTTTCACAATTTTTGCAAGTTAGCTCACATTTACTTATTTCAGAACACAGTGAAGACTGCGGGAAGGATTGGCACACCAGCTTCCCTCTCTCTCCTCCTCCTCCCATCCCCATATTTTTAAAGGAGTGGAAATTTAAATTGTTTTTCTTGATCCTTTTTTTAAAAAATTGATTTGGGATTTGGGAAAATTGATTGCCTCATGTGCATCGCAGGGATTAATTGATATGTCTATTGTCTGATTCACAATGTCTTGCTTTCCATGAATGACTCTATACAACAATTTACATGCTTTTCAAGAGAGAAAAAGACATAAGCTTATATCCTGGCACTAGTGGCAAAAGAAACCCAAATCTTGTCTTAAACAGCATAGCTTTTACCCAGATATTTTAGACTGTTTTAATAGGATAGGGTACAGACCCTAAAAGTACAGACCTGCGGGCAGACGGCTAATTTCAACAAGAATTTAGGCCTGCTGGAAATTGTATTACTGGGCCTTCTTACAGTGCTGAGTGACATGAGAGTGAGAGAGTGCAAAATACTGTCTCTGTGCTACGACACAAGCAGCTATGCGGAAATAAGAAAAGAGGATTTTGTAGGCTTGTGCTGACTTATGTAGGTTTCCAGCGCACCAAAGCCAGACAGTGGGCTTACTGTATTTGACCTCAAGAAACTTCTTGCCATGAGCTGCGTGCCCTGGGCGGACCTGCTGTTGCAGCATCCTGACAGTTATGTTTGTTTTAGCTAACTTGCTTTGAGAAGCTGAACCTCAGGTGCTTTGGAGTGACTTTTCGAGAGATCCTTTAGCCCCTTCTGTGAGAAAATAATTTTTACAGTAGCAGTTTGATTTCATTTGGTAAATGAATTAAATGGAAATTAGGGAGGAGGCTTGCTTGTGAGCATACCTGCGTGTTTTGGGTTCCCCATTGTGTTGAGCTCCTGTTAAGGAGCAAAGGGTGGGGAGAGTGATTTTGCAAACAAGAACATGTAAACTCCTGGATTGTCACTGCATGTTATTCATTCTTGGCATCAAAACTCTTGTTCTTTGGTGAGGGAAAATTGCAAAGAAGTACTTGTGAGCTGCACACAGCGTTGATTCCACATGCCAGAGATTTAGACAACTTAAAATGTACCATCAAGTACCAAATATTTCTTCTTGCTGTTTTGAAACAAAAGATGTTATTACGTGGTTTTACCTGTTTTTATCCTCAAACTGGTGTAAATCTGTAGCAGCTTCGTGAAAACAAGAGGTTTATTCCAGATTTAAAATGAAGCAACTAAGCAACTTTAGTTTGCTCTGTTGTCTTAACAAAGTTCAAGCTTCCTGGCAAGTTTTTCCAAAGATCTTTTTACATTAACGTATTTCAGGATGTTCCATACCTCAGTTGCTAGACTAATGCTGCCTAGGTCTCTTGCAAAAGTCTCCTGTTTACATAATCCCCAGAGATTGTGGTGAGTAAAAGCTGCATGCAGAGGCCATGTGCCTAAGAAGCTCAGTACCAGAACCTTATGTTCTGTCTAACCAATTTACATACTACCATGGTATGTTTAATTTGCTTTTTCATCAAATCAATAATGGGTCTAATTGAAAAAATTGGCAGAACTACATACAACATAACTACCAATGTCAGTGTTTTCAGGAAATCAGAAATGTTGCAAAGCTATGCAAATGACACCTGTGTTAGTGGTGCACCTCTGTTACGAATGTGTACAGAAACAAACATTACTCAGGTGCAGCATCTGTACCAATTGATCGCTATGCTATCAGAATTAATCACCTGGTATTCAGCTCAGAGAATAAAATTTACATCTTAATGTATGACACTTATTCCAGCACATACATGCACTACTAAAAACGGTACTATTCACTCCTGTTTAAAAGTGTGCATCTATTTTTATAGGCAAAGCCTAGCAACTCTTGTTCTTAGCAAATTCCCAAACACTTAGGATGGCTACTTCTATTAAGTTGCATCCTTTCAAAGACGAACTCATACAGGACTGTGTAATTAAATAGATTTTGTCCCTGGAGTTACATGTCTCAAATCCTGCCCCCACTTTCACAAGAAAAAGGGATTTTTGAGGATCGTTAGTGCTCCGCAGAAAATAACCCGTGTGAAGATAAATAAATCAGTGAAGTTTGGCACTGTACAAGATTGGCAGGCCTTCACCAAGATGCTCCAGCAGTGTTGCAGGTGCATTGGCTAGCAGTGTAGAGAAGATTGTGTGAGAACTACACAAAATTGTAGCACGTGCTCTCAGTTCCTCACTGACACGAGTGCTCAGCTAGCATTGCTGCTGCAGATGGAGCTGTGCTCTATGCAGAGTCTGGTCAGCGTCCGTGGGGCTGGCAGAAAGATTCTGGCCAGGTGCACCAACTGCAAGATGAGAATTTTAGAATACTAATTTTAAAAGAAAGAAGTGTGGATTTCCACTTCATGTTCTGTATAATTGCAGAGCTAGCGGGATTTTAAAATATCGCAAAGCCTTAGTCATTAGCATAGGGTAATCACCTTTGCTGTTTGAAAACAATAACAATAGAAAAGGTATTGTACATTGACACATGGAAATTTAATGCTTTTCAGAGAAATTTTGTAGGGATTTTTTATTATGTGGCTAATTACATATTTACATGTAATGGCACTAGCAGAGCCATTACAGTCCATTGGGTAAATAATATGCATTTTAAAAACCATTTATAAATATGTATTTATTTGATGGACCAGAACGGTTTTTTGAAGTCATTCTCATCCACCGAGTAAATAATATATGGATTGCTTTTAAAAATAAATATGTATTTCTCCAATAGACATTCCAGGCAATTGGGTAAATAATATGCATTTTTCAAATATTAAAAAAATACATACAAATGTATAGAAATCTGGCCTAAATATGTATCTTCCTGAGAGATCAAAATGATCTTATGAAAGGTGTCAGGCATAGCTTTGAAATTTCTGTTTCGAATTGTCAGTCTGTGTCACAACCTAGAGTTAATTAAATGTATTTTATGCATTTTCATACATACAGGATAATATCAATGTCTGTTTACAGTTTTATAACATGAGGGCACTTGACCCTCTTACTCAGTGTTATAAAGTCAGCACTAGATGGTTAAGATCCTAGTTTTACTTTGTGTTCATCCTAATACGATGCAAAATGTGCGCATAGTCCTGCATCCATAGAAATACATGGGAAGAAAAATCGGTCATCTTAGCAGAAGCCATCGCAAACTCTGTTGTACTGCTCAACTTAAACTTCCTCTTTATGTTCTTCTGGTCTTTTGCTGTTGATTGGCTAGCAGGCAAATTACAAGAAAACATGAAACTGTTTCATCATGTGGGCTTGATTCCGAGCCTATTGACATGAGTAGGACTCTCTCCACTGGCCTCAGAGGGCTTTAGTTCAAGCCAGACATAAAGGTCTGACATAATCCGTAGAGACAGCCCAACATGAGAAGCTGAAGGCTAAGTCCCCTTTCTCTTCTCTGACACTGACTTACCAAATGACCTTGGGCTAATCATTTAACTTCCTTACGGTGAAACCGTGATTTATACCTCCAATTTTGGGAGTCATTTGAGAGCTATAGATTTAAAACATTAAATATGATTCACAGCATGCTAGGATTGAAAGATGTGAGTACAATGCATCACTGGTTTCTTTCTTTTAATATACTATGGGCTAGAGCTTATCCGTCCTTTTCTAAACATTTTAGCCAGTTTATCCCTTCATCCATTTCATATACTTTTCAAGAATGTTGAATATACTTTGTAGACTTTTTTTTCATGAAAATACTTGTTGTTGTTTTCAAACATTAAATGAATAAAATAGCACAGCAGCCCTGTGAATTCATATATATATATCCATAGCTTGCACAGAAAGACTGTGAGACAGAGGGGGGGTTAAGTGACTCCAACAGAATCAGAGAGAAAGTCAATGGTAGATTTGGGAGACTAAATTGTCTTTCTCGTATTCTTCCTGTATACATGTACCTCACGCTTCATCTATGCTTCTGACATCATCTGTGATACACTCCTGAAAACTACTGATTTTAGTAAGTTAGTTAGCTGTTTGACAAGGGTGTATTTGGCAAGTGCCAACTATAAATGTTGTGTGCCCTGTGCAGTCAGGATAGCTAAGTGGGTTCCATTGTCAATCTAATTGTTACTTTGATACTGAAGGAATGAAAATATAAATACATAGTGAGAATATTTCAACTGGAGCTCTATTACAAAGCCAATCACAGCAGCAGTGAATTATTACAAAAGAGCTTTCGGAGCCATCTCTTATGGCTATTCTTGCACAAACATCACCAAGTCGGTGCTGATTTGGCCTTGATTGCCCGAGTCCAGCAAACATTGCCTGAGAGCCCAGCAAACGTGATGTTTTGACAGAACACGTGAGGAAATTCTCACCTCCTTCCTTCTCAGATCACTGATAGAACAGATGAAGTCCATAAGGAAAGCCATAGTGAGTGGCTGGTCACCATAAAGAAGGATCAGCAAGAAACAGGTATTTGAAAACAAATCATGGGACAAGAAGAAAACCAAAGAAACAAAAGATGATCCAGCAGTTATTAGCACATTAAAATTTATTTCAGACCTCTCTAATGGCACATCCACACAAAGCACAACTGTGCTTTCTGTGTAATTTCTAAAACTACTGACAAAATACGTCCAAATACCAAATGGTAGAGCCCAACACTGGTCTCAATAATGTAGAACATGGGGTGAGGAATGCAAAATAAAGCCTGACTCTCATGTCGCGATCAAAGTAAAGCCTTCCAGAGCACCAAGAGCTGCATAGTGAAAAAAAAACGTGTGGGTAAATGAGTGTGCATCAGTTAAGGACAGGGCATCACTGGTGATGCTTTAAATAGACCTACTGGTGCCCAGAAGGAAAAAGAGGGTCTGACAAGAGAAGAATGCAAAGAAAGGGAAGGCTGAAAGCAATAGTGAGAGAAACATGGTTACATTAAGTAGCTCTGAGCATACCTAACAATTCTTTAGTAAAACACATGAGTAACTGAGGTATCATGACTGCCCACGTGGTCATTACCAGTCACCAGTTTGCTAAGACATAGTCGTGGGAGAAGCTCATCATAATGAACATGAAAGAAGGTGGTGATATTAAAGATCGGCTAGGGAAGGGTACCTGTACGTTAAAAGATGGGAGACTTGAAATAAAATGTGAAGGTTCTGAGGGGCAAGATGGCACAACTGTAAAAGAAAGAGTTTGTATCTTAGTCGCTCTGTGGCCATATTGAATATGACCTGTTAAATTCTCTGTGTAATTAAAGGAGATAGGAACATTCATACATTTTGTTGCAAATTGATATGATCTTTTTTGTCAGTGATCTGAATAAGATTGTACTATAGTTTTTAATTTAACAGATTAAGAAGCACAATTAAAATATCATGAAAAAGATAATAATCTAAACCTCTGGGTTTTTTTTGCTTATCCCTGCCAAGTTGATAACAAGAGCTGGTGTATGTAACAATTACCTCCACTACTGTAAATTTACTCTAGTTTGTGGGCTGAAGTGTTAATAAATACCTTGCAGTATTCCAGAGGGAGAAGCTTTCCATCTAATTAATAAAACTAGGAAGAATACCCAGGACACTGAACCATATCTTTCTTATTAGTGTTGGCTTCTACAAAGGAGAATCCCTGAATCTCAACACATTAGTAAATGTCATACCCCTGGGTTGCACAGAGACCTCTTGAAAAACTGCTGATTTGCTGTGGAAAAAAAAATCACCATAGACTTCAGAAACAATTCAGCTAGGGAATACCAAGTGTAGAAAATCAGTGTAGAGCATGGCATACATTATAACAGCTACATATTTGTGCCACATTTGGTGAATCTTGAAAGAGAAAACATGCAATTATACCCCCATTTCCCTTCCATTTTTGGTCTGTACTGACGCTAATATCTTTCTTTATGTCCGAGTATGGTCTTACTGCAGTTAGGGTTTTTAGAGACTTAGCAAAAACTCTCCTTTACGTGTTCTCTAAACCTGGGTTCTTAAAAACACTTCATACTGATACGTAAGCTGCATGTAACTGTTTATTAAATGAAAGAAAAAACAAAGGATCACTTGAAGAAGGAGAATCTTTTAAGCCCAGTACTGAAATATAATTCTTTCACAAAATATGTAATGCTGATCCCCTTTTCCTTTGCAGTAATCCACATTTGGGAAGAATAAACTTTGTCTCACTATACCTGAGCCAGTTCTGTTTCAAGGCAGTTTGCAGTAAACCGCAAATTAACAGACTAACTTTCTGACGAGCACATAATTCTTTACTGTACTTCACTGAAAATCATAGTGGTAATCTTATATTATGGAATACTGATATGCATTCTCTGACAGACTGGACATTTACCAACGAGTAAAAATTCATGCAATTCTTTTGTAGAATAAAAAATGTAGGGTGGTATATGTGTGTTTTCTCACATTATTATCATTATTTTTATTAGACTGATGTAGCAAACTGGTATTACTGCCTCCAACAGAAATAGAAATAACATCTCTGCATTTGCTTCTTACTTGAAGTTTTTTCTCTGAAAAATGCTCCTGCTGAGTATATTTGTATCTGCTTTTCATCGTAGTGATACGAGTGATTGGGAGGCTAAAACAAGGTAAAGCTACAGAGCTTATCCATGAGGTTGCTGGTAATTTGGCTAAATACGAGTCAACTGGATGGGAAGTGGAGGAGGTAAAAGATCAGCCAATTTTTTTGTCTGCATCCAGTCTTCTCAATTTTCGTAGTCCATACTTTAGCTAGGGTCTTCACTGAATTCTGGTAACTTATTAGAGCATAAGAAGGCAATTCACAATGCTGTCCAGGACTCATAGAGTCCAGCGGTGTCTGTATAGTCTAGTATTTTAGATGTTCTAATGTACTGCATATGCTTAAACCTTTCAATTTGGGTTTGTGTCGTCCCCCACCCCCCCATTAAGAATGTTTATGATGTTTCCACATACACTGCAAGGAATAGATCAATTCACACCATGTACAGTGAATACCCGCCATACATGCAGTTTCAATAAAGCATGTTAATAGCAGATACTGGTCCTTAAAAGACCATATATCAAGCATCCTCAGCGACCCTTTGTGACTATGTTCCCTGTTTCAGGAAATACTTCTGATCTGACCTGGGTAATTACATTATTATTTTGTCCTTCAGCAAGACAGGTTTTTATATTAAAAAAAAATACATCTTTAATAAGCAAAGAATGCAAGTTGACAAGCAGGCGATCCTCATTCATTTTGGTAGCTTTTAGAATACTCCGAGTTAGCTTAGTACAAATGCATGAGTACACAGGCTTATGCCAACACACACTTATACATATACCTGGCTGCTTTTATGTATGATAACACTAAGGCTCTTCCGTATCCATTATTTTCGTCTTTCTACAGTAGCAGCTCCAGAGTGAGAGCTCGCTTGCTGTGATTTTGAAATTCTTTGCCTAGGGCACATCTCTCTAAGCTCTTCTGTTCTGAACTCTAATTGTAGGAGTAGGCTCCAAACACCTCAAAGAAAGGCAGCCCAAATTCTGAGGCTTCAGTTTTTAGGAGACTAGGAATTGAATGCTGTAGGTCATCAACATATACTGTACTGTCTTCAGCAGTGATCAGCCTCAGGGGAAGAGACATGGTCCCCATAGTACGCAAAAGCCTCTGGAAAACTTTTACTAATTCCTTATCCCAGAGATTAGACTAAATAAGGAAACAAAACGTCCTTGTCCTTTTAATTTGGTTTTGGAGTATTATAGCTGGAGCTATTCTGGCTGTCCATCTAAGCATCAGCTCCCTCTCATGAGTTCTTGGCTTCAGTGACATCCTTTGGGAAGGAGTTCCCCAGTCTAGCTACTCTGTGAATGAAGAGTTTCCTTCCTTCCTTCCATTTTGAATTTCCTGTGTTTCACTGTAATGGTGCTTGGTCTGTGTTATGAGACAGGGAGAATAAAAGCTTTAGACCTGTTTTTTTATACCATTAATTTATATATATTTTTAATGCATTGTCTCATACATCACTATGTTGAGGAAAACAATTCCTGCTTTATGAGTCTCTTTTCATTAGAGTTTTCCTAGGTACGTTGTTCTGCTGTGCTTTCTGTGAACCTCCTCTAAATCTGTCGTACTTTTTTTGGAAAGGGCTGAGCCATTCTGTCGTTAATATTGGAAATCAGAGAGTACTGTTGGTATTTTCCTTTCAACTTTTCTTGTCTTCAGAGGTGTTTTTAGCTTCAGGCATGAGCATGACACCAGCTTCACAACTAACCTCGGGCTACTGAAAGGGGTACTAATAGATGCAGTTTTCAAGCTAATGTTTTCACACTCTTCCCTGGACTCTTTCAGAATTGGTCAGGATGATGCAGCTCTCCATCTCTTTTTCTCACCTAGAGATCATTTAGTCAGCGTTGTCTCACTCTGGAGGAACTAACAATACATACTTGGAAGGCCTTCTGTCTTAAATTAAAGAGGGCATTGGTGGAGGTCACCTCCATAAACTACATTCTGGTGATGCAGGTACCAACATCATATATAATCCCCTTGTTCCTTTAACTTGCACTGAATTTTGAGAAGTATTTTCATTTTCAAACTGAAAATAAAATAATGTCGGACAGTGTTGCATGAAATTGCATCTCCGGTGCTGCCTCCAGTGAAAGCCTATCATCTAACTTCACCTCTGTGCATCTGCTCAGGATAATGCATTTATGTCGTGGTTTAACCCCAGCCAGCAACTAAGTACCACACAGCCGCTCACTCACTTCCCCCATCCAGTGGGATGAGGGAGGAAATCGGGGGGGGGGGGAAGTAAAACTCCTGGGTTGAGATAAGAACGATTTAATAGAACAGAAGAGAAGAAACTAATAATGATAATGATAACACTAATAAAATGACAACAGTAGTAATAAAAGGATTGGAATGTACAAATGATGCGCAGGGCAATTGCTCACCACCCGCCGACCGACACCCCGCCAGTCCCCGAGCAGCGATTCCCTGCCCCCCCCACTTCCCAGTTCCTAAACTAGATGGGACGTCCCACGGTATGGAATACACCGTTGGCCAGTTTGGGTCAGGTGCCTTGGTTGTGTCCTGTGCCAACTTCTTGTGCCCTGGCTGGCCATGAGAAGCTGAAAAATCCTTGACTTGAGTCTAAACACTACTGAGCAC
Organism: Astur gentilis; assembly: GCF_929443795.1. Taxonomy (NCBI): domain Eukaryota; kingdom Metazoa; phylum Chordata; class Aves; order Accipitriformes; family Accipitridae; genus Astur; species Astur gentilis. Next base: position 11,545,700 of record NC_064909.1, on the reverse strand, counting down.
CAACTGAAAACATCCGTGTTACCAACATTCTTCGCATGCTGAACTCAAAACATAGCACTGTACCAGCTACTAGGAAGACAGTTAGCTCTATCCCAGCTGAAACCAGGACAATTTAGAAATCAGGAATGGTTTGCTTTTTTCAGTCTCAGAAGCAAGTGACCTGGATTCACTCTTAAGAATATGGTTTGCAAACTTGTTGACTAGGATTCTTCACCTGGAGGATGAGTTGATTTGTCCATATAAATCCCTTCTGTCAAATTTAGTAGGTGAACAAAATGACCCCTTGCTTTCCATAGAAAAATGCATAGTCCTTTAAAAACATGCAAATTTTTTTGAGAAGTATGAGAGGGGTTTAGATCTTTAAGAAACCAAACAAATTCTGAACTGAATAAGAGTGAGAGAGAGAGAGAAGGTTGCCTTTCTGCAAGCCGCCAGCTTTCCCAAGTGTCTCATCCTCTCCCCTCTGTCATCCTGAGGCAATGTGCCTGCATTTGTGTGTAGATTTATAGTTTATTTTTATCTATGGCTTCATCTGTAGGTAGCTATTATAGCCGCCTTGCCTGGATATTGTTTGGGCCTGATAGATCTGTCTGTAGTTCATCAAAGGGGAGCTGAGTGGCTAAAAGCCATTGGGTCCAGCTGAGGATGAAATACGAGCCATCAGCCTTGGTAATGGCTGTAAAATTTCATAATTACACGGCCTTTATTACATTGCATAATGATCCTGAAGCAGTATGGAACAATTAATTAAGATTTTCAACCATGGCTCTTTCAGAAATTAAAAGGTGCTAGTGGCTGAGAAATGGGGAAGTGTCTTGTCCTAAAAGCATTAGGGATGCTTAAGAAGTACTTCCTGGGTACTTAAAAAAAAAGGGGGGGGGGGAGGGGAAGTGAAGAAAAAAGACAAGAAAAAGAAGATCAACTAGTTAGGCAGCTAATGTCAGAGTAACGTTTTTGTACTTTACTGCTAGTTCTTAATGTCAAAGCTGGTTCTAAAACTCCTGCGACAGTCACTGCCATGAAGCTGTTCCTTTTCTGTTCTGTAAAAATTTTCATGCCTTTTTTCCCCCGCGTTCTGTTCTAGCCATTTGTCACATTTATAAAAGTTGAGCTCTGCACATTATTAAATAAATGCATGCCATGACTTAGGAGGAGGGTCACTTAGCTGCGTATTGGGGTGTACTGACCAAGGATTTTCTCTTACGCACTTTCTCGTGTCTGAGGCCATTGAAATTCTCTGAAGATCTCTGCAGTTTGACAGACATCCCCAAGGAAGAATTTTTTTTTCTTTACTGTTTTGATATTTTTCTTCCTTTCTTTTCTTCTTTGTAAATGCAGCATGTCAGATATAATATAATGTTTTCCATGAGATTGACCTCGGACCTGATCAGAAGTAATTAGATTCCTAAGGTGCTGCAAAGGTGTCTCACGGGTTTCTGATGTACGTACTGAAAGAAAAAGTGTTTATATATGTGTAAGGATTATGCAGGGAGAAACAGGAGGCCTGGACCTGTGCATGTACGCATTACCTGTTGTGATCAATCGCTCAGTATAATTCCGAAGGCCAGCAAATTGTGATCCAGATGGGGTGTGGAGTGCTCACTGTGCCAATGGTAGTAAAACTGATGAAAAGACAGCAAAAATAACCCTGGTGTTCTCCACACACCGTCAAAACTTGCAGGTCTTACGGGAAGGAATCTCCTTTTCACTATGTGCCTTTTTCCCCCCCTCAAACTGTTTTGATTCATACAAGCTCTCGATATAACTCTTAGATAGGATGAGCATTGAGTATTATTGTTTTTAAATTGACTGGTCATCATATAAGGTCCTATCATTCTAAATATTTTATGAGAAGCTAAGGTTTCCCCAAGGCACCTCTAATAATAAACTTTCTGCAGAAAATTTGGAAAGGATTATGTGTTTCAAGGAGGAGCTGGCTGCTTGAAGTAAATTCTCTTGTTGAGTCATTTATTCCCTTAATAGGAATTTTCTGATCTGCTGTCATTCTTGTTCACACACTGGGTGTCACTGCCTCTAAAACACTTGTCATTCTTTAATGGAAACAAAATAGTCATTGCAGTCAGAGCCGCAATGTCATTCCACTACCCCTTGCTGCGTCGGCAATAGTGAAAATGACAGAGCGGCTCTCAGTAGGGGTAATTAAAATGTAAATATTGATATTTTATTATTTGAAATTACTTTCCAGTGCGGCATTTAATATCTCTCCATCTGTGCGGCTCTGTTTAGCGGTCACTTTAGTGCAGCTCTGGGATGCCAAGCGGCGGCTTGATCCCCGTTATGTCAAAATGCTTGTTGCTGCTTAATTTTGATATCTAATTAAGTGGAAAAGTACAGTCCACACTGTAATCCATGGCATCTTAACCAGCTGCTTGGGTATATTTAGAATTAATCTCCACTATGGAATCATCCTAATGTATGCAATTAAGAGTCTGCCGATGGCTAATTAGGTGTATTAGAATCAGGCAGCTTCCTTTTTTTTTTCCTTTCTTTTCTCTCTCTTTTTTTTTTGCTGTGTGTGGACTGTTGTAGACTTAAGACATAGCCTCCAGAGATTATCTTAATGTTACATATACACTCAACTAGGTAAACTAGAAATTTCACATTCATGTAGGAGAATATGTGTGACTCTTTCCCCCAAACCAGGGAGACTATAAACATCATTTGAATTTTTTGGCAACTGCAGCACATTAAGAAAATCAACTAACCAGTAGAAAAGTTTTAAAAATTGGGAAGAAGGAGGAATATGTGTAGGACAGTGTTCTGAGCTGTCATTTTCCTGCCAGAGGGTGAAGGGCTGTATTTACCCCAAATTTTGCAACCTGAAGTTTTTGGGTTGGCTATGGGAAGATATTTTAGCTAGCTCAGCACATACAGGGTTAACACAGATATGTTGATGGGATATTAAGCATGGTTGTCTCCATATGCTAATACATTCCAGTATTGGATTCATATTATTAACATGATTGGGGAATTCCTGGAAACCTGACTTTGCCTGACGGAAAGATGAAGGGAGCAGGGATTGCCACAGCTCTCAGTGAGGAAATGACTGGTGGCTTCCCCAGGGGAGCAAAAGGCAAACAGCAGTGACCCAGCGCTCTGTGAGGAAAAGTGCTCTCAAAGCAGACCCGTAGAGGTTATTAATAAATGGCAGCTCGTATTAAATGCACAAGAAATCCCTCCTTTCTGTGAAGAAGAAAAAAAAACCAAAACTGATATAAAATAATCCAACAAACTTGGTTTTGAAGCCTAATGTGCACCAGGCTGAAGAAGCTTGAACTCTGAATTTCTTGATATTCCCAGTCTGTGTGTGCAGTTGTTGGGAGGCTGATGGCGTACAAATATTTGAAGTGAGCAGTACCTGACCTAACGTTGATCATTGTTATTAGTTTAGTTAGCTTCCTCACTCAACCTCGTCTTCTTTTTTTTAGTTCAGTAAAAAATTTTTAAAAAGCGATAAGGGTAGGCTCTTTTTGTTTAATTATGTGTGATTGTAGTTTCATTTCTGGTAGCTGAAGGATCTAGGTAAGGCATACCATGCACAGGATATGCATGTATAGTGCTGACTAGTCTAAGCTGAACTGTGTTACCGTTTTCTGGATTGGACTTTGAGAAAGATTCAGCCCTATTCGGGTTATTTGTTGTTTTTCATCTACAGTCTCTTTGCTAATGACAGAATGTAGTTTTTATTTTTTCACCCACAAATCTGGCTTTAGTGTACCCATACTCAAATACATACGTTCACAACAGATTGAAGGAAAATTTGTGTGAAATCAATATTTATGTTGAAAATATGATTGGTCTTTTTTTATATAGGCTCAGTGAAAGAAAACAATCAGGGTCATAAATGCAATCCTACTCCTTTTTCTCCCATGTAAATGTCTGGGCACACAGGTGATACCTCAAAATATGCTAGACATTTTAAAAAGCAGATTTCATATTACATGCTGTACCCCAGAGGCAGACTTTTCAGGTCTAGGGGCAAAGGCGATTTTAGGAGCACACTATGTCATATCCTCTGCCTCTGCTATCTTCAATAAGAGGACAAAACACCCCCCGTAGTCTAACCAAACCATGTTCAAAGGTTAAGATTTAAAGAACTGCAAGAGTTAACTTTAAATGAGCAGATCAGATCACATATGTAGTGCATTAGAAAGATCACCTTCAGGAATCTGCAAGTTCATACTGCTGACCTTAAGGAGACCTACAGCTACACTGGGCCATATTGGACTGCTAGTCTGAATTTTAAAACTTTTTCATTGTCCCTATCTTAGAATTCAAAACCTCACTACAGAGAAGGTAATACGCAAGAAGTGCCAACAGAAAAAAAAAAAAAAAAGCAAGCAGTTTACTGCTTACCGGGTCTTCCTCTGTTCTCAGAGCATCTAGTGTTAAATCAAAATATAAGTGTTTGGCCTGGCTTCTTTTTAATACGAGGTTGGTATGAGTTTGGAGTAAAGCTATTTAAAATCGTGGAAGTTCCAGTGGTAAAACCAGGCCAAAGGGAAAATTAAGAATTAATCTGTTTAAATCTATTGTCTTATATTTTCTATTTTCTCAGTGAATACTGAAATAATAAGCTATGAAATGGAAATTAATGGATATAAAGAGTACAGTACTTCAAACCATGTGTTTCCAGAAATGCCATTATAAAGTACTCCATACATGGAGGTCTTACCAAATCTGTCCTGAAGCAAGGGTGACTTCCCAGGTTTTTTTTCATCTTTATTGTTTCACTTCAGAGCATTAACAGCTGAAGGTGGTTATGTGAAGTCAGAGAGACATTCTTAAGTCAGTCACATTTTCCAGCTCCTTCCCATTACTATTGCTAAAGAAGCAGCTCGCAAGAACTTGTGCTGTAACTAGAAATGCGATATTTAAGAGTAGCTGCCTAGAAATATTTGGGTGGTTAGAGAGGGGTGTCTCTGATTCAAGTACTGAAATCAATTTGAACTATAGTGAATTACATCTCACTATATGCATCTTACCCTGGGAAGAAATGACAAGCTTAAATTGTGCCTGTTTACTGTTATCATGTAAGGTTACAGAGGGTAAAGACAAACTAGAAATATTTCTAACTAGTATTTAAATTACATTAACACCTTTTTGTATAGCTTGAGTGAAAGGTCACGCTAGACAAGCAGCATCTTCACTGTTTGTAAATGTCTAATTTGCTGCTTTTAAATTGCTGTGAACTTCACTTACTTAGTCCTGCTGAATGAATCCAGTGTTGCAAATACTTCTGACAAGCGAATATTTGCTTAGTGAGAATCCATTGTTTGTAATGGATTGAGAGGGACATGCAGTGTGAATGCATTTTTATTGCCGTGGCATCTCTCTGCTGTTGTTTCAGTGAGTTGAAAGTAGCATTGTCATAAAAGCCCTGGGTTTCTTAGTGCTCTGTGTGGCATTTCCTGTCTTACTGGTAGGTGTTAGTGAACAAGTTCTTATCACAGGCATTTTTTCGTGTTATAAAATATTTTTAAAAAGTGTAATTTGTAAGAACTTGGACAGCAAGAGTTAGGAATACAAACATGCTTAAATAAAACCCGAGAAAGAAAGAGCACAGGCTTGGGCGAAGACATCCCGGTGCTCTCTGCACGCATTTTGCTTTTTGTACTTGCTTCGGAGTAATTCTTGGTCACCTCTGTGTATGCAATCTGATCTTCCCTCTCCCACGGCCGCACAGCTAACAGATGGCAGTCACAACTCGTAGCGCGGAGAGCGCTGCTCACAACAGAGCCCCAGTGCTGCTTTTGCAGTGCTCTGCTACGGAGAAAAGCATCGCTCAGAAAAGGCGGCGGTTTTACTGTGCAAAAGTTGCTGGATGAAACTAATTTCTAAACGTAACTTGAACTGTAGCACATCAGTTCTAAATAGCTTGGAAGCTGAATCCAGCAAACAGCGTTAAGTTGAGCCTTCGGCTACATTTCTGGTCAGTTGTAGTTTCTGCTTTGGGATTTGATTTGTGATTTTCAAGTTTGGGCAAATACCTGTGCTTTTTGTTTCATGAGCTGACACCTTTTACGTGGAAATCCTCAGTTGTACTTAAATTGCTGCTTGCTATGGCATCACATGCAGTTATTAGCCCTTCGACCAGGGGCTCCATGAGCAAATGGGCATGGGGGGGGGGGGGGGGGGGGAAGGAAAAGGGAAAAAAAAAAAAAAAAAAAAAAAGGGTTCACTCTGGTATAATGAGTCGTATCTGTTTCTGCTCCAGCTTTCACCAAATTTCATCCATAATCTGTGAAATATGTTTAGTGATTAGTGAGAGCACTCTCCTTCTGTTTAATGGCTTTCGTAATAGCTGAAATGTTTGTGGGTCTTGATGTATATTTTTAGACTACAGAGTATTTTGAAATGCAGTTAAATCCGTTTTTTCTTGGATTAATATAATAAAAAGGATCTCTTAATTAAGATCTATGGGGACACTCAGCTCTAGATGTACCCGAAGAAAATGAATCATGCCATCCTCTTCCTTGGATTTCTGAGAGAATAATACTAAGTGGCAGTCAGGCTATGAAGGTTTCCTTCAGCAAATACCATGATCATGTCTAGAAAATATTATGTAGCCCTAGCAGAAATTTCACTGCTGAAATTTCCCTGGCCTTTGTTTACATCCCTGGAAGCCAGCTGAAGTTGTACAATGGATCTGGGCAAGCGCTGAGAGTGTGCCAGGAAGGGAGAGGAGGGTGGAGTGACAGCTGTACATCCGAGAGCACACTGGACCCGAGTCTGATCTTGAAATGGAGCGGAGTTTCTTTACGTTCACTTCTGTGCAGCCAGGATAAGCCTTTGGCCCACTGTTTGTCATTTGACCATGAGGCCGCACACTCTCTAAGTAAAGTAATCTGGGCTGAAAGCAAAGTTTTTTTAAAAAGTGTTTACAATGTCAGTTTGTTCTTTTGACAGTGGTGACTATACATCATTTTTTGAAATCAGGAAATTGCGCTGGAAACATCAGTACCCATAGAACATTTAGAAGGAAGTTAATCTATCAAAATTAAGTGTAAATAATTTAAAAATCCAGCTCTGGTATTTCAACTCTGTAAATATATTGAATCTGCAACACACTAGTAAACACGTCCTTTTCAAGCACAGCTTTGATTATACAAAATGTAAATGAAGATATTTGAAGTGCAAACCAGGGCAAGATGGGGCAATATTTTACTCATAAAACTAACATTCACAAAAACAACTGGTAAAATAAATAGGAGGTGATTATCAGAAAAAGCGAGCAACTCCCAGGTTTGCCAACAATTTCATACCTGGTTTGATCAAATATTTGGATTTCTAAACAACGTAATAGAGAGGAAGGGAAGTTCATTCCCTGCAAAGTGAAATAAACTAGGATTCAAGTCAGAGTAGCCTGATGTAGGCGTCGCATCAAAAGTTTAAGGCTGAAAATAATGATAGGCTAAGTCCAGCCTCTGTCTTTTTTTGTCCAATAGGTCTCGGAGTGCTGTGTGCAAGGCACAGATCTTACTTTGGCACTTGACCATCTGCAGCTGCTTCACTCTAGCCCCTAGTGAGTTAGTGTCCATGAAGTCCATCTTAATGAAGTAGAGGAAAGGGTCTTCAGGAATATAAAAGATTTACCCTGCTTACCATGGAGCTGTGTGCAGTGTGAAATAGAGAGCAAGCAGTGCATGTGCTGAGATTTGAAAAGATCTGTGTTTTAAACAGCCCCGTCTAAGAGACTGTGAAGGGTGTTTGGGGCTGGCTTGGAGTGCTGAGCGCTACAGAGCGCGGTCAGCTCGCCGCCAGTTGCTCCCATAATAAAAATGCTAAGGCCTTTTTACCTATTTAATTCTGCTTCCTTTGAGCTTCGGGTGTACTGGTATGCAAAAGGAAAAAAAAAAAACCAAGCATATGTTCGGTTGCTCAATCAACCTTTTCTCAATCCACACTCTGTGATCTCAGTGAGTCATTACAGCATAATTACAATTTGAGTGCGATACGCTGTTTGTAGAAAAGTATCTATTTTTAGCTGAAGAAACACTACAGTCCCTGAAAGGAGCAGAAAGAAAGAAAAAAAGGAAGGAAGAAAATCTGTAACCAGCAAATCAATGCTATTGTTAACTGATATTACGAGACACCCTGTAGATTTACAATGCTTGCGTTCAGCCACATAAAAACCACACTGAAAAGAATGCCTACCAGGGGTTAAATTCATATGCCTGCGCTGCAGCCTATTTCTGTCAACACTCAGCTCAGGAAATAAACATTTATGCTTTCTGAAATGAAAGTGTATTTTTGAAGACTAGCCGTCAGATATTTTTTGCCCTTCACACTTTCAAATGCTTAGCCTTTTTTGTAAGTTGACTGCAAAGTGCATCAGTTTGCTCGGCAAAAAGAAAAAAAAAAATCTTGACAAGTGCCCATGGCATCGTTGTCAAGCGCACGAGCATCTAGTAGAAGATGGCAGGAGGGTTGGCACAAAACATGCTTCCTTCAAGCTTCTTACCTCAGGGGTACCTGACTCTTGAGAAGCCTTTCAATCCTTCCAAATGACGTTATTGCAAACTGTCATCTGGTTTATTTGGAGTGAGCTGTATCGCAGATAAACATGCTATTTAACTGCAGGTCAAGGTACAGAGTCATTCTGCTAGCAAATGCCTGAGATACATTAAATGGCATTGACTTGGGGAGGGAGATGGAGAGAGATCAAAGTTGTCACCAATATGGTACGTGCTAAGGGGGAAGAAGGTACACAACATTGTACTTTAAAAAGCCATTATGCAGTTCTACATTAAAATGTTGACCTGCAAGACTCTTAAGGGTTAAGGACCCACACAGTGCACGGCAAAGTTCAAAACCACACCATCCTGCAGCATCTGAGGGCCCTTTGGAAAGAGCTTACAGCTGTGACTGGGGAGGCTAACACTGCCCGAGAAACCTGGAAGTGTATTTTGTCTAATCTAGAGAGTTTTTTAAAAATAGTTACATTTTAAAATAGAAAATGTCCACTTGTCACACAATGTGGTTCATCTAGGAGATTCATATAACAAAAGCTCACAGAATCAGAGCACAGTTTGGCATGAAATAAGTATAACCTCTTCCAAACACTTAAAAATAAATCTCTGTACATAAATACATATGCCCGTGTAATCTATTCTTTCAACTGTGACTTGCTGAACATCTTTTAAAAGGGCATTGGTGTTATACAAGAGACATGCCGGATGCTTTCACATTTTCTGAAAAATCAAAACAAAACAAAAACAGATTAATTACAACTTGATGCAGCTTTACATTCCCATGAGGGATGCCTTTAAAAGTTAAAACATGCTTTCACTGAGCAGGCTTTCAAGGGAAAGTTACTTCGATCAGGAAGAAAATAATCGTGTTTATTTGATTTATTATTGGAGAGCAGAACAGTGAGGTTTATATTTGCTAGTTTTTCTAGAATGTAAAAAATTTCTTGATTTTTTCATGTGTCATATAAAAACAATTAGTATATCTATGGCATCAGAATGCAGATTTTTCAGGAGTGTGGTACAATAAATTATATCCCATTTTTCCCTCTCACAGGGCACATGTAATTTCCTTTGACTGTGGCACACAATAAATGTTATTGAAACATAGCATTATTTGTTTTTAAAAAAACAGAAAAAAACCCCTGTGCTAAAATAGATAAGTAAATAAAAGAAGGAAGTTGGGAGTTTTCAGAAGAAAAAAAATAGACAGAAATTGCAGGTTAAACTTTTTTTAATCAAAACTGATTTTATTGCTTTTTGCTTAATTAAACTCCTCAAAGTGTGTGAAACATTGTTATACCTGAAAAATTGTTAATTTGTAAATCACAGGGACAAAAGGGCTCCACTGCAACTTTAAAGTTTCTATGCACGTAAATGTCAATAGAGTGCCTTCTCCATCATCAGCACTAAATTCACATTGATGCCTCTTTTCTTCTCTGTATTGATCCTTCCATGAGAACGTAGATTTGTATCTGTTAATTAATGCGTCCTGAAACAGCGTTTGTATTAATCAGGCAGATAAGAAAAATTGGATGCCTGCACCCTCATGACAACCGTAAAAGTGCTGGCCCTGATAAAATCGTGGATGGACCTCAATAAAAAAGTTCCTCCTTCCACTCAATAAACTAATCATCCTGCTTTTAATTATTCGGCAGAAAGATGTGTGGAGATTGGAGAATGTGTAAATCTATTTACTAACAGCAGTGTCTGGGAGGGAGAATGGGGCTGTCACAGGACGGTGCTGCAGGCTACGTTCTCTGTCCATCTGCTACTGCAGAAAAACTGGTTCTTGAAAGACGGGAAGGAACAGAAATGTTGAAGCTAATTGAAATCATGAATTCCTCCCTATAACCTTTAAAATGATTATTTCTTCTCCATTTCCCTCTTACTTATTTTAATCGTAGATGTGTTATTTTCCTTTGTCACCTCTTCAAGGGTTTCCTGTTGTTGTTGGCTCAGTTTTCGTTGGGTTTTTTTGAAGGCAGAGAGCCACAGTTCTATCACAAGACTCAAAAGACAGTAAGAGAAAATGAAAACAAATAAGGAGGAGGGGGGAGAAAAATGAGAGAGAGCGAGCATGCAGCCAGTTTTATGTTTCATTTTTTATGGATGCCTGGTGGTTTGGATGTGGGGTTTTCTTTTTTATTGTATTAGTTTTGCTGCATAGTGCTTAGAGAGAAAATCTTGTTTGGAGTAGATACCTTGCAGATTTGCCAGTTTATGATATATTCCTGCTTGACTGTAACTCTTGACTTTCAAAACAGAAAAATGCATTTAAGTGTAATTGAACGCCAAAAAGAATGTTCTTACAGCAGGAACCCTGTCAAAGGACATGTAAGCAGCTTCATAAACAACTAAATGAAAGCCTCAGACATGTCTTAAGACCCTTTAAGAAAAGCTTGACTAATCCCCTTTGATGATTTTATTAAGTACTTGCGGTTGATGGTGCCAACTGGCAAACTACTGCATTTCACCAACAGGCCAGGAAAATCACTTCCTCTCCCATATTGTTTTGTAGCTCCTAATGTGACTGGGATATTAGCAGTTTGATATAATAAATTGACAGGTACTGTAAACAAGAGTCTGAATAGGTAAGGCAGTAAAGATGTTTGCCCTTAGTGATCCTATTAGGAAAGGCAGCGGGGGGGGGGAGAAAAAAAAGCAAAAGTTAAAATCATTAAGAGGCATTTATTAAAGTTTTGGTTGCCCTCAGAAAAAGGATGGTGTGACTGCTATTCAGTTGGCACTTCAATATGCCACCCTGTTATTTCAACAAGTGTAATAGAGGCGGGAGCCGTTACGGAAGTAATGACTATCTTTTCTGAGGAGGGTAGGTGTTACTTCTCTTTCCCCTGAGGTTAAAGTTCAAAGAGAATTTCCCTCTTTGTGATAATAACCTTAATTCTATTAAAACATCAAATCTTCACTTTTTAAAAAAGGGGGTTTTTTTTGTCTCCTAAATTATCCTTCTTGGTTTATAGTAACGATGAGCAGAGTCATCGGATCCCTGTTTCGCAGCATCAGGTTTTAGAACTAAGCATCAGTATTTCAGAACAAAGGCAGCGTCATACAAATCACAGACTATCACTGCAATACTCCCCAAATTAATATGATTCTTACAGAAAGAGCCTGCAAATTCCAGATTGTTTATAACTTCATACATTGACTAGAAAACCTTTGATTTTATATTGATACACTTTACTGTAGTAGGATGGGGAGGAGGGGCACTAAAGCAGAAGGCAGAATAATAGAGGACGTACATGTTTTATCACACTGTATATAAAAATAAATCAAAAAGAGGAGCAGATTTTTGACAAATCCAAACATGCTTAATATTTTTCCTGTATTTTTTTCCTATTCAGGATTCTCTACTTTGTCTCTAGCTGACCAGATGAGCCTTCTGCAGAGTGCTTGGATGGAAATTTTGATTCTCGGTGTTGTATACCGGTCACTTTCTTTTGAGGATGAGCTCGTATATGCTGAAGATTATATTATGGATGAAGACCAATCCAAATTGGCAGGCCTTCTTGACCTTAACAATGCCATACTGCAGCTGGTAAAGAAGTACAAGAGCATGAAGCTGGAGAAAGAAGAGTTTGTCACCCTCAAAGCTATAGCACTTGCTAATTCAGGTTGGCAGAGTGGCATGACGGTTGCTACATTTTTAATATGTCGCTTTCTTTTTTTTTTTTTTCCTCCATAATACTTTCTGCATGCTTGTTTTAAACATGGGTTTAGAATAAGAAATTGCTGATCAGACTTTAGTCTAAAAAACAACAAACAAAGCAGTTCAAACTAAAAAGAACTTTCTGGTTCTAAGTAATTGTGGAATATATTCCTAAGGGAGTGGAGAATACTGCACTGTATGATTTGGAGAGTATTTTACAGGCAAAGATGCCTTCAAATGAATATAGATGTTGTTCTCCTAAATCCATTCCGTAATCCAGACAGGTGTAATCATTGCAATTAAAATGAACAGAAAGGATGCATGAGGATATGCTATATACATTCTCTTTAAAGGCAGCTACTGATTTATTTGATAGGGTGAATTCAGCATAGGGGAGGAAGGAGGAAATTCTTATTTAATCTCACAAGGACCACACCTTACGTTATGGATCCTCTGCATTTATGAGAATGCTTCTGCAAAAATTATTACCTGTGCAGCAAGGGTTAAAAATTTCAGAAAGAATTTTTTTCCTGCATTTGAATTTAAAAGTGCTGAAGCAGTGAATACTGTCAGATAAGTAAAAATCGTTTGTGCTTTGTTGTTTTTCCTTTTGTGTCTCCTTAATGCTTTATTGTGGTCTTAAGTCCCTTTTAGCATTTGCATAAAGTTCACGATAGATCCCTCTTTAATGACGTGCCGATCATTAGATACCTGTGTGTCAATAACATGCTCTGATGCTATGTTCCATTGACAGTCACACCGTGCCCCTCCATCTGCTTTTGTTTTGACCCTATCTTTGAACTTTATCTTGGTTGCTGGCCAGTAGTTTTCCCTTTAATTACAAGAAGGAAACTGTCAATAAAATCTGTTAAATGGGATGCAATGAGTGGCTTGAATGGGCGGACGGCTATTTGTTCAAATTCTGCAGCATTCAAGGTATTGACAGTTTGTTTTCTGGGGCCATATGTGACGATCAATCTCAGGCTGGGCTCAGCCGCGCTGAAAAATGAAAAACCAGATTGCTTTTGCTTACTTGTGGATGACGACTTGTGATTTGGCGCGGTCCTAGTGAGATGAGACCTTCTGCCCAAATTGCCCCCCTGAGAGCCAGGACGCGTGACTGTTTTTAGAAATAATTTTTTAATTGATTTTGTAATTAACAGTTCATCTACAATATTGATGCATGAATCCTCAGATTGATAGGAGGGAAATTGTTTTCAACAATGAAGTTGTACTTTCCTATTTGTCTTTGTAATGTGATTTAGCACTCTGCATTTTTAATTGGAAATATAATTCAAAAACATGCAAAGCCAAAATGCTTATTAGTTTCTTTGTAAAATATTCTCCACCCCACTAACTCTGCCCTTAGTTTTAGAATATTATCTTTATTTCCAGAATAAACAAAATGCTGAAATGCCTCTCAAAGATCAAATTTTTTTTTTAATTGAAGATTTGTTTATAATTTTTGATGATTATAGATAGACACTAGAGGATGCTTTGCAGCTACAAGAAGGATTTTTCCCCAAATTAGTCATGCTTAATGAACAGAGCAAGCAAGTTACCTGGAATTACAAGTCTAAATTGAGAAGGTTTTTTGCATTTATTTTGATTCTGTAATTCAAAGACTGAATTAGAAATATTTGTATAGTTTACTTGATAAAAGGATAAGGGGCTAGAATATAGGGATATGGTGTTAAATACCACTCACACCTTCCCCCCCCCCACACACACACAAAAGGCATGCAGTTTTTAAGTAGTAATGAAAGATACTACTGCCAAAAAAAAGTTTAGTCATATATTGTGCGTAGAGTGTTATCAAAATCATCTATAGCTTCATTAACTTTGCTGGGAATTACAACCAGGAAAATATCAGAGATAAATACAATTCAGCATACTAAAATTCAGGGCACATTTAAGTGAAAAAGTTTCCTTCTCACATCTTAAAAAGAAATAAACCTGCTGTTTTAAAATGAAACTATTGCAAGGAGGCATTAAAAAGCAGCCCAGCCATTCAACTTCCCTTTCAACAGAATGTTTTGACTGCTGACATTCAACATTTCAGCTTCAGGTTATACATGCAGCAGATACCAAACTTCTATCAGCTGTAGCTACACTAACCTGTAGATGTAAAATAGCACCTGCAGAATTACAGCCTATCAAAAAATATCAGACCCCTAGTGTTTTAATTTACAAATGCTGCTAAAATCAAAGCAAAATTGAAATTAAAGTAAAATTAAAGGTTTTGTCTTTTTTTATAGACAAACCCAGAAATGCCTTATTTTCACATAACTATGAACTTGATTAATGTAAATGCAGCTATATCCAAAAACAAGAAAAAAGAAAGAAAATGCCGTTATAAAATCAATCAGTTAGCAATTCACATTTTAATATATTTTGTTGCTACATCTGCTTTCTTCCAAAACTTACACTATTTATTTTTCTGGTTTAAAAGATATTAGCCTTTCTATAGCTGTAGAGCGAATGGATGAAGTATAATAGGAAATCCTAGGCATTTCAGACTTTTTTGCCATATCCACACTGTCTAGAAAGATTCCCAGGTTGACTCTACTGTAAACAGTAGACAAAGATGGTTTTATAGCTCTGTATCTGTGTTAGTGATTTATGATACAGTGTCATAGTACTTTCCCTGCTAGTATATAGAAGCAGGAGGAAGAAATTGTAGATTGTCTTCATATTGATTGTATTTTGTTTGAATAAATACCACAAGCTTTGTTTTGGCCAACAAATCTCAGTATCGTGAGCATGAAAACACCTCAACTGCTAACTTTTCTTTAGGCCTACAGAGTCTATTTGTGCAGTACCTGATCTGAGATAATCCTGCCATTTGGTTTCTAAAAGGTGGGGAGGAGGAGCCGTTTTTCAGGGAGATTCTGTGACAGCCATTATCAGATGTTCCTTTGGAGGGTTGGCCAATGCCATGCCGCTTCTGTAAATTTCCAGAAATGCAAGATGTATTAACCTCGTAGATTGTCACTGATTTCAAATGGAGTGCATATAGCATCTGAGAAGTTTAAATACATACGTAAGATCACAATACTGAAATGTATAGACATTTCAGTCCTGCGCGTGTTAAAGTCTCTACAGGCATGATTTCAACAGTAACATTTAATATGTAGTGCTTAATATGGAATTTTATCAGGTTAGCTTTAAACATCTGCATTGATTGGATAGTAATTAATGCAGCCTTTATGCTTGAACTCCAGACAAGTCCTTCGCACCACAGCATTGCTGTTGTCCTGTCAGGATCACAAGTCCCTTCCTTCTTTCTCTACTTTCTCTACACAAATGCGAGTAGGTACCTCGAAGCTGCAGGATGCAACTGCCCTGCGTTCCATTGCACACCGCCCAAATGAAGCAAGCTGGCACCAATGAGCACTTTGTTTACCCACGCAGAAAATCAACTTTGAATGGTTTCCAAAACATGCATGTACCAATTACTTCCTCGTGTGTAAGGGAAGGTGAAATATTTACAAAATATGTTTGAAGTGTACACGAGTGCGCACCCGCACACGTGAACACTCCCACACAGAAAAGATGACCCGCTCGTCTCTTTTGTATTAGAAAATGCTTTCATGTATCGATTAGGTAATACTAAACAGGGAGTTGCAGGTGAGCAGTTTTTTGAAATTGCCTAATCAGTAAGGACTAAATTGTGCCTTCAGGCCAAATGTTGCAGAAGAGCTTAAGACTCACAACTGAGACCAGATTTTTAAGAGAAGCTCAGTTCCCATCTATGACCTGACATAAGGAACTAGAGTGTCAAAATACATTAGCACATTTGAAAATCTGATCTGTGTGTATATGCCTAATAGAACGCTGGCATCTTGAAAAATCTGACCCAAATGTGGATGCTGGGCACTTAAAAGTATAACCCTATGTATGTATGCACTGTTGAAAATTTAATCTTAAACGCTAATACTGGCTGTCCTCTGCTCACCATCACAATTTCTGGTCTCTCTTATTAACTCTCCTAAAAAAAAGCGCCCTTTCAGTACTGAAGGAATTAGAACCAAGAAGTATCTTGTGCATTTTAGCATAATGAAGCACAGATCAACATTGATGCCAGTGAAGTTACGCGATCATCTATCTTTGTAAAAAAATTAGTTTGTTCTTACAACTTACTTAGCTTTCCAGCCACCAAAACAGTGTAATCAGGCTATCACCATTAAATAATATTATCATAATAAAAATTAATTGGTAGAATCCTATAAATGACTTATTCCACAGAACATCATCTTTATTCCCAGTGTAGACAGTGGCTTACCTTATGTCACAACGTACTATATTTAGTTTCTAATAATGCCTGTTTTTCTAATTTTATATTATTTAGTCATCTTGTTCCTGTGAGAATTCATTACCAAAATGTAGCTATTGTGAATAGGCATATATAATACATATACACACATACCTGTGTGTTACTGGTGTGTTACCAGTGGGGTTTTTGCCAAATATAAATATCAAGGTCTGTTAACTCTCTCATGTAATTGTGTGTAGAGAGTGGTACAGCATAGAAACAAATTTTTAGAACAGGATGTTGCTGCCGTAGTCAAAGTTTTCGTGTTGCTTGAACACAGTTTCCTCCTCATATTCCATTTTCATGTAATCAAATAGATGGCACCCACAATTCTTAGAGAAAATAAATAACTGCTACCATTTGCTTAACAATAGCATTAAGCAAATGGTGGCAGAGTTAATTAATGGTTTAATTTTTATTTTTTTCTTTTTTCTGGTCTAGTAACTGAATAACTTTGAGATATTAGTGAGTCTCAGGCTGCTAACATGTAAATTAGATGAAATAGGTGGGTATTATTTACGTGTTGGCAGCCTGAGACTCGCAAAGGGCAAGAAGCTAAGCCAGCCCAGCGGCCAGTGGGAGGACAGAGCCGCAGGTTCCTTACTGCTGGGGCAGGACTGTAAGGGGAGCGCTGTGCGGCGTCTGCCAAGGGCCAGCTCTGTGCTGTCGGGGATTTTCTGAGTAGGAAAGCAATGATCTGAACTGCTGTGTCACCAATGCAATTGCTAGTCTTCACTGTTACTCATCCTGCTTTTCCACAGCACTAAACTAGGGGCTCTCAATGATAATTATGGCAATTACTTATATCTTGTAGTGGATAAAAAGGATTCGGAAGCATTAATTCAACATTTTCTTTTAGTTGGTATCTTACCCCCTTTCCAGAGTTTTAGTAGCCTTGTTGAGTAGGTGCTCGAACCGGTTCATAGTATACAATTTGTTCTGCATTGCAGAAATATTCCTTTATTTATTGCCCTCACTACCTACCCTAGTGGAAAGTAAGCCATTTCAGGAATATAAAAAAAGGTAGTTTACTGTGTTTTAACTTACCTTATGCCTGTGGTTTTAGTGCACTGCTAATCCAATTTGTCCCTGAAATAAATAGGTGTGTTCTGTGGAGTAATTTCTTTTCTTACCACAGCTTCGTTTCCTACTGTCTTTTAAAAACTGCTTTGAGGCGTCAGTTTTCATGTCTCTTCTTAAAAGTAGGCCAAACCAGTGCAATCCAGACTAAGGCTTTGTTCCCTAAAATCAATCATGTAAGCCTTTGTTTTACTTTTTTGGTTTCCACTGCCTATAATTCCTATGGACAAGGAATTCTTAATTTACTCCTCTTCAATTTCCAACATATATTTCAATTCACTGTCTGTTTCCAATAGAATAATCCAGATGTCAGACCGTTTTTGCCATCATCTTTTGCAAGGGAAAATAATTCTGGTTTTCTATGTGCTTGTCTCTTAGACTAACCATGCAGACCCCAGCAAATAGTTCTGTTCAGGAAAGACAGGCAAATAGGTGGTCAAAATTAAGTATATTTGTTGACCCTACACAGGAAGGACCAAACTAAGTATTTGGGGCAATTTCAATTCTAGACTGGAAAAGGATGGGAATTCTTGCTGGGTGAAGGAACCAAGAACCTAGTTTGATTTGCTATCGACAATTTCCATGGGTTGCTTCTATCTTAAGCAGTATGCTTTTTAAAATGTCACTGTGTTGTGTTTCTCATAAAAATGACACAGAAACACAATGTGGGCAAGCACTTTGCGAAAATGTAAGTTGCCCTGTGTAAATCTGGCATACATTTCGGGCAGGAGACGAAGGGGTTCTGTAATTCTGAGAAAAGTTGACCCGTCAGTAAATGCTGAGGTGGTTTTTGTGGGGTTTTTGGATTGGCAATACAATCTAGATAATAAATTCCTCTCACTTGAGACATAATCCAGATAAGCATTTTGTTGTACTTAACGTAAAGCAAAAAAACATTTTGCCTCCTGTTCTTACTCTTCATCCCATACAATTCTTCCAGCATCCTACAACTTTCTAACCTGATTTATCCAATTTGGGTTTGTGAACTGCTCAGCTGTACAGAATCACAAATGTCACAACGATTGCTCTTTCAAGTACTTGTTGATATTTGCCTCTCTGATGTGCTTTCTCAGCATCTTAATGTGTGCATTCACTGCTGCATACTCCCTGCTGCTTGATTCACTATAATAATTTCCTCCTTTATGCTGCCTGATTTTTCTGAAATGAAGAAATACTATATTTGAGACTCTGGGTTTCTACTGCTTCTTAGTGATGTTATATACAAAATACATACATACCAGCTTTTAACTTTCCTCAGAGCAGTATTTTGAGAGGTTTCCTTGCCCTCAGTTCAGGTGCTTTCCAATCCTTAGCTAGTTGTCACCCTTTGTGGTGTGTTCTAAACGATTCCTGGGTGGCTGGATGTTGGTTTGCTGCATTTGAGATGAAGCTTGAATTGTAAACGAGGTAAATTGTAATCTAAATTTCTGTCTGGACCTTGTGGTGTTTTTCTTGCATGAGAACTCTAGTTTTCTCCCATTTCTGCACAACTATACAATCGATTGGCTGATCAGAAGAGGTACAATTCTATTTTCCCATCCCGTGATGGTGAAAGAAGGCATTTGCAAGGATAGGATGAGATTCTCCAAGCACAGCTCAATGAGTCAATGTCCTCATTTGTTGATCTCACTCTTATCGGAGCACAATCAGTAACAACTTTCCCCCCTGCTAGACTGAAATCCAGTGTTCTCAGCAGCACGTTGTATCAACAAGTCTTGTGTTTGTCTGTTGAGCTCTTCAGTTTCACCAGCTTGGGATCCTTTTTTTTGCAGGGCATTTACTGTCAACTCCTGCTTGCTTTCAAATGACAACACTTTCAAATTGCCTTGTTTAATTTCATTGCTTATATAGGCACTGATTTTTAAGTGTATTACATCTGAGTATAGGTTTCCTCTGGATATTACCTGTGTAGGATGTAATTGTAAATAATTCAGACTGTCTACAAAGCCACTGAAAAAAAACAAAAAAAAAACAAAAAAAACAAACCCACCCAAAAAACCCCACCAACCAAAAATCCCAAAACAAAAGAAAAGGGTTTTTCTTGGTGTAAGAAGAACATTCAAAATCTTTGTATGTAACTTATAGTTCAGTTTCATATTGTCTGTGGAATTACTTCTTTATTTCTGGATTGTCACACAGACTCTGCATTTCCTTAAATTATAGTGGTTCTTGTTGACATTGCCCTTTCTTACTAGTGAGGATTGGGTTTATCAGCAATAAGTTAACCTGCTCTGAATTCAATTCTACATCTGCCAGTCTGTAGTTACTGAAAAGATTTCTCTTTTCTTTTATTTTTCCTCCTCTTTTCCCCTTGGCTAGTTCAGCGTTTTAAACCATTTTCCTTATTTTCAAAGGCTTATGCCTGAGGGATTAAGATCTACATTCGTTTAATATCGGGAATAAAGTGGAAGTTCCAGACTGCAAGGCTAAAACTTGAAGAAGAATCTTTGTAGAGATTAATATTTTCCTGAGCAATCTGTGAGCTGAATCATGGTCTAATTAAATAGCACAGATTTAGTGAGTTTGCATTTAAACATTAGCAGACCCTAGAATGGGTAAAGCTGAAATTAGTTTGAATCTTTTCTGTAAATGGGAAGTTAAATTATCATGGTAACTTGATTAAATAATTTTTAAATCTTCCAAGCTAAATCACCATTTTTAAAGAACAGTTTGAAGTCTTAATCACTGTTTGGAAGTGCCCCTCTCTGCTCGCTCTTCTTACCCCGTTTCCTGTGACAAAATCCGTTTCCCAAGGCACAGCTTCCTAAACTGCTCCGTGAACCGCTGTTTGGCAGCGGAGTGCTCGCATTGGGCCAGCGGAGAGCTGGCTGGTCGCATTCTTCCCAGCTGTTAAATTGATTTCAAAGACAGCAACAAATACAGTAAAGGCTTTACTACTATTACTTTTGCATGTAAGCAATTGCTCTGTTTACCAGAGGGATGGTATGCAGTCACCCCCGCAAGGGGAGGGTAAGATCCCTTGGTTTAAGATGTTGTCCACACATGGAAGAGTTTGAGAGCATGGAGTGTAATAGCTGTATCAGAGGGCATTTTTTGATTCACCTTCAGTTCTTGCATTTTCTAGGGGTGTTCTCTTCCTCTTTTCCCTCCTCACTCAGTTTCTGTGTAAGAAATATGTAGAGCATAGGTATTCCTAACACTGCAGGCCAAATTGCTATCCAAACTGCCAAGCTAAAGATCTCAGGAAGTTTCATCTCTCTGCGAAAAATATATTAGTCTAGACTCCACCAGTCTATTTTCAAACTCAAACATGGTTGCAGTTACAAATTCTGATTCTGGGAAGAATCAGGCCTGTTTTGTACAGGTTTAAAAACTAAACATTTATAGTCAGGTCCTCCGGCAAGACCCGGCTCTTTATGCAGTATGGTGTAAAAAAAAAAAATCACAAGAACAGTCAGTCTTTGACTCGCCGAGCATTTGTTGCTGATAAAATGCTCCTATTTGGTTCCCCAGCAAATCTGGCCCTGGCACTGTGGGTCTGGGGGGAGGAGGAAGAGATGTGTAATTTCTGCACAAACTGTGCACGGTTTATGGAAAAACTATTTGGAGTAGCACATCGTGTGTTCTATAGCAGAATGACGAATGTCCAAGGACTTGGTAATGAGTCAGGGAGTAAAGATGACAATTTGTTTGGAGTTTGCATTCCAGATTAAGCCCAGTGGCTGGACACTATGCTTAAGACATCAGTCATGTTTGTGTGTGTGTGTTAGCATGTGTGTAGCGATTACATCTGTTTGCAGGACACGGAATTCAGGGATTTTCCTTTATTGACACAGAATTATTTAATAGAATTGCCGTATTAGAAAACTATCAAAAATGTATGGATTTGGGGAATGGTCTCACATTAATTAGAACTGAATTTTGCTAGAGGTAATTTTTCCCTGTAATCTTTTTTAAAACATAGTAGCCTTCTTTTTCCCTGAGATACTTTTGTGTTTCTCTGCTTTCAGCACAGTGCACCTTGATGCGCAGTATCACATCCCTGCAGTGTGTGTCTTAACTGCATGCTTCTTAGAGCATGTATTCGCTAAGACTCAGAATTATTAAACATGTAAAATTCCCATAGGACTCCATTATGTGTAATTAACAGATAAACTGTCATCAGAATCAATAGAACGTGCTAAATGATCCAAACTTGTATATAATTAAGTGTCTGTTTTAGAGCTGGAGCTGTAACTTTTATTTTTTTTCTTTTCAATTTGCACATTTGTTTTGACAATAGAAGCTGGAACATTTTTGTTAACCTGTTACTTACTGGTTTGTGTTTTAGTTTACATGTTTGCGTTTGAAAAGAGAGAGGTATTTACTATCTGGCCTAATTATCTGAGGAACTAGTTGCATGCCAGCTTTTAGGAAATGAATCTTAGATGCATCTTAATTCACTGAATGTAATTCAGATATTTGGAGCACGTGCAAAATTTGATGTTGTTATCATCAACAGGGTAAAACATGAGGCTCCATCAAAATACTGATGCAGGGCATCAGACTGCTTAATACAGGGCTTGGAAACGATGATAGCAGTGGGTTCTTTATCATCCAACTCCTCAGTCATTACTCTGTCTGGGAACAGGAGCTTTATTCCAAAAGCAAAAATTAAGATGCAAAGCAGCGTTGTACTAACTAGAGTTTTCAAGGATATACCTTTAAAATGCCATGTGCCAGTTTCACCCTGAGCTAAGCTTGCACAGTGTAGCCTGTACCCAGGACTGGTACCCCTTGCAGCAGTTATATTTTCATATGGTGTTTTATTGGCTCTGTAAGTCTGTTGACCCGCCAAATTCTGGTAGCTGATAGGGGCTGTTTGGTGGCCTTTCACCTATGACTGCTCTTCCTTACTTGCCTTCACCTCACTTTGGACCATATCGGGGGGGGGGCATTTATGACTACATAAAAGTCAGAGAATTAGGGCTGCTCGTCTGAAGTCATCTCAGTGTGGTCCAGTAACTGCGTGTTCTCAGGGACATCTTCCCTTTCTGTATCTATGCTGTTGAGGGTTTTACAGTTATTTCAGTTGGGTCTTTTCTTTTTATTTCACACTTCCATTACTTTAATCTTTCTGGGTCATGTAGCAGTTTAGTTTGGTTCCTGGTGTGCATTGTGTCTATCTAGGCTTGTCACTCAGTACTTGCACCACCAAAACATCTCACCTGGAAAGGTACAGGGTGAGGTGCTTGCTTTGAGTGATTTAGAAAAAAATGCAGAACCCCAACAATAACAAGATAAACCACCCTCTGAGTGGTTGCGAGAGAGGGATTACACCTTGTAGGAGATCTTAGCTTCACAGAACAAAAGCTGTTCGGGAACATGCTAAGTGTTGCCTGTCTGTCTGAATGTGCCTGAGGGAGAAAAAATTTGCTAAACCGATCAGGAAATCACATCAAACCCGCTTTTCCCTCGTGTCAGTGCAGTGGTTCTAATCCTGCGATTAGCGTCTCTGAGCAGTGGGTAACGACCATGGCTTCCAACTCCACAGCCTTGGAGCCTGACACAGAATTTTACCGAGCTTTTCAGTAGCAGGGCAGTCATTCTTGCTTCCCTGATAAAACGCAGACCTCAATTCATATAGCCCTTTGGCACTATCATTTCTTCAAAGCAGTGACTGTAAGAGATGGTTTATGGAGCAGCGAGGGTGACCGTTTTACTTGTTTGAGGAGGATGAGGAGAAGGGATTACTTACACAAGAGTTAATTTACATTTGTAGTTCCACAGTGGTTCCAGATATTTCCCTGAAGGTCAATATAGAAATTAGCGGGTAATTATCTTCCTTCTTTGTGAAAGAGGATGGACAGAACCAGTGAAAGTGGTGTGCAGCCGTAGCGGTGTCTGACTTTTGGCACGCCAAACTGAAACCTCCTGTTGCTCCTTTGTTTTGCAGACTCAATGCACATAGAGGATGTTGAGGCAGTGCAGAAACTTCAGGATGTCTTACATGAGGCTCTGCAGGATTACGAGGCTGGGCAGCACATGGAAGACCCACGTCGTGCAGGCAAGATGTTGATGACTCTCCCGCTTCTGAGGCAAACCTCCACCAAGGCTGTGCAGCATTTCTACAACATCAAACTGGAAGGCAAAGTCCCCATGCACAAACTTTTTTTGGAAATGCTGGAGGCCAAGGTCTGACTAAAGCATCATGGGCTTCCCCATCATGCACGTTTTAAAAAAAAAAAAAAAAAAAAAAAAAAAAAAGGGAAAATAAACACGATAATAATGGCAAAGAAACTTAGTGTTTAATTAAGGAAAAAATGACTGCACTGATATTTAGCAGCAAGACTGTGAAGCAGCTTTCAACTTTTTCTTCTGTGTCTTTCTGATGCAGTTTTTCTTTTCCTTTTCCTTTTCTCTCTTTTCCTTTCTGTTCTTTCCTTTCCTTTTTCCTTTTCTCTTTTTTCTTTGCTGCTGAACTTTTTAAAAGAGGTCTCTAATTGAAGAGAGATGGAAGCCAGGCCTGCCAAAGGATGGAAATCCATAATATGGATGCCAGTGAACTTATTATGAACCATAATGTCCCCAATGACAAAGGAATCAAAGAGAGAACCACCGTACCTAGCAGTACAGTACAACACGATGAACTGACTGAATGCAGTATTAGATTTCATAGGAGCAGTCTCTAATTAGACGACTAAGCGACGATGCATCGGCTGCTTCTTATCATTGCATTTTCCATCTAGATCAGTTACAGCCATTTGATTCCTTAATTGTTTTTTCAAGTCTTCCAGATATTTCTTAGGTTAGCTACAATGTAACTTTTTCAGGGAATAGTTTAAGCTTTATTCATTCATGCAATACTAAAGAGAAAGAAATACTGCATTTTTGTGCTGGCTTGAACAATGATGAACAATAATGAAGGACAAATGAATCCTGAAGGAAGATTTTTTTAAATGTTTTGTTTCTTCTTACTAACGGAGATTTTTTTGTACCAGCTTTACCAGTTTTCAGCCATTTATTAATGTGGGAATTTACCTTACTAAAGCAATAGTCGAAGGGAAGGTGCATATTATCACGGATGCAATTTATGTTGTGTGCCAGTCTGGTCCAAAACATCCAGTTTCTTAACATGAGCTCCAGTTTATAACTAAATGTTCACTGACTCAAAGGATTAGATTACACCTACAGTATATCCGAGTAGTCTAACATATAAATACTCCATGTCAAATACCAATCTGTAACGGTGTTAGGAGACAGCGACTGTACAAAGGTATAGTTGCTACATGATTTCTAACTGCTTCAGTTGCAAATGAATGAGATACTGCCTGTTTGCAAAATTATAACCTCACACGCAGAAAAACCCTATGAACCAATAGTAGCTTAGAGGCAATAAGGCAAATGCCGACGTTTGCAAAATTAAGAAATCAGAGTAGTAGACTTCTGACCAAATTGAAGAATTTAACACTTCTATACCTTATTTATTGATTTAGATTTTATTTTGTAAATGGCAATCTTTAACAAGTAGCTAAACCAGTATATGTGCTTTTCAACCAGTATTGTCACAGCATGAAAGTCAGTCAGTTTCAAGACTGTTACGAGGTGTAATCTAATGTATAAACCGATTAGATGCCCCCAGAAAACTACAGTCGCTAAATAACCAATAAACAATAACCTCCATCAAATGCTATACCAATGTACCAGTGTTAGTAGCTGCTCCCTGTACTATGTGAACATCTTTATTCTATGTACACAGATGTAATTAAAATTGTAATCCTAACAAACAAAAGAAATGTAGTTCAGCTTTTCAATGTTTCATGTTTGCTGTGCTTTTCTGAATTTTTATGTTGCATTCAAAGACTGTTGTCTTGTTCTTCTTGTGGTGTTTGGATTCTTGTGGTGTGTGCTTATAGACACAGGGTAGAATTAGAGACAATATTGGATGTACAATTCCTCAGGAGATTACAGTAGTATATTCTATTCCTTACTGGTAATAAGGTTCTTCCTAGTAATAATTAAGAGATCAAAACTCCAAACAAATACTCGTTATGAACAGATACACACTGAAATCATAATATTTTCAAAACAAGGGATAATTTCTGTAACAGTTTATTATAGAATACCAATGTATAGCTTAGAAATAAAACTTTGAATATTTCAAGATTATAGATAAGTCTAATTTTTAAACGCTGTAAATATAGCTTTTATTCAATCATCTCTCAGATGTTGTTATTAACTCGCTCTGTGTTGTTGCAAAACTTTTTTGGTGCGGACAAGTTTCCAAAACTATTGCTACGTTGTGTGCTTTAAACAAAATAACAATGGGCTGATGCTCCATCGGCCTCGTGCTAGGAAAAAAAAAAACTGTGTATCTATCATTAGCTATATGGGACTATATTGTAGATTGTGTTTTCTCAGTAGAGAAGTGACTGTAGTGTGATTCTAGGTAAATCATCATTAGCAATTCATTCAGATGGTCAATAACTTGAAATTTATAGCTGTGATAGGAGTTCAGAAATTGGCACATCCCTTTTGAAAAATGTCAAAAAAAAAAAAATACAACTCCTGGGAAAAAGGTGCTGATTCTATAAGATTATTTATATATGTAAGAGTGCAAAAAAAAGTTTATTTTCCAGAAAGTTTGTGCAGGGTTTAAGTTGCTACTGTTCAAGTACACTATATATATATAAATATATAATATAAATATTGTTTTTGCTGTATCACATTAAAGAACTTGGGCTTCAGGGTCAAAAGCCAATCGACTAGAAGTATACAAAAACACACAAAAAATGGAGATGTGTTAAAGGCACACGGTGCAAACTTTAGTTTTCATTTTCTGTAATTTTTTGGAGCTGCAAAAGAACAAGTATCTCAAGACTGTAAAAGCATTACCTGAAACATAGCTAAAAGAACTGCACGGGCTTTATAATGTTGTTCATCTTAAACCTTGCTGGAGAAGAGTTCTTTCAAGACCACTTACTTAATGTGAAGTGTTGGGAAAATTTCAAAGGCTGTATGTTTTAGCCATAACGATTTAATTTCTATTTTTGCTTCATTTTTTAATTTTTTCTTATTTAAAGCAATATGATTGTGTAACTCCCAGAAGTTACACATTTGTTTCAATCAGATCAGATTGTTGTATTTATTCCACTATTTTGCATTTAAATGATAACATAAAAAGATATAAAAAATTAAAACTGCTATTTTTCTTATAGAAGAGAAAATGGGTGTTGGTGATTGTATTTTAATTATTTAAGCGTCTCTGTTTACCTGCCTAGGAAAACATTTTATGGCAGTCTTATCGTGCAAAGATCGCAAAAGGACAAAAAAAATTAAACTGCTTATAATAATCCAGGAGTTGCATAATAGCCAGTAGTTAAAAAACAAAACAGAACAACAAATAAAAACAAACATGTCTATAGCTGTAGATGGGCTTCACATCTGTATAGCAATCAACTGTATATTTTTGTGATGTGTATCATACCGTGTGCTCCAACCAATGTCCATTTGTGTAAATGTATTTATTTTATATTGTATATATTGTTAAATGCAAAAAGGAGATATGATTCTGTAACTCCAATCAGTTCAGATGTGTAACTCAAATTATTATGCCTTTCAGGATGATGGTAGAGCAATATTAAACAAGCTTCCACTTTTGATTGCTTTTATTTTATTTTTTGTGTTGTGGGGTTTTTTTGGTTTTATTTTCTTTTTCAGAGAAGGAAACAGAGCAATTAGCATTACCTTTTGTTACTTCCATTCAAAGAGGAGCCAGCGTTATCACTTCTCCCTTAAAGTACAATATGAGTGTAAATAAATGCTATATAAAGCCTTGTCAGAATGAATTCCAGTGTGGTACAAGACATTTTGCATACTCTTAAATATGCAAAATGTCTCATGGCACATTAGAATTCAGGCTGGCAGGGCCTTTATATAGCACTTATTTAATCTTAAAGCATCTTCACATCAACCTGCATTACTCAAAATCATTGCCTCTCCGTCAATGTCATAAAAGAAAACTTTCCCACTATTTTAAGATCACATTAATATCATCTAGAAGTACTTATTTGCTTTCTCCATCAACAACCGAGTCTATCATTCATTTCCTACTGCAGGAGACTCCTTTTATGTGTTCTGGGTAAAAAAAAAAAAAAAAAAAAAAAAAAAAAAAAAAAAAAAATCTGTATTATTTGATCCAGCTTTTCTGAATGGAAGTAAATAGCCACCGGAGCAATAATATAGATCGGTGTTAATGAAGACCACTGATAATTTGTCAAGATCTGGGGGGGTTAAACAGCCGGGCTGCAAACTGGCAGTAAATGGCTTCTCAGCCTTTTACCTCTGAAAGGCTGCAGCCCCCGTTGCTCGGGGTCAGCCCCTCTTTCCTGTGGACCCTTCTGGAACCATCGCAGAAGTGCTAATGTGTGCTTTTCTTGCTTTTTAGCCTATCTTGATAGTATTTTGTCGTTGTGTTTGCCAACGTATTTCTCACCTTCGCTGCTGGCCGTTCTCTGGAGGTTCTGGCTGATGGCACAAAGGCTACTGAACAGAACGCTGGTGCTCAGGGACGGGAATTGTTTCAGCCAAGGTACCGGGGCAGCGCCAGCGGCTTTTTGTGCTTCGCAGTCTTTCAGGAGCAATATGCCTTGAAATGGGGGGCACCTCTTCCCTGCTACCAGTACCTTCTGTATTTTAACTATCCTAGAAAACAGGGAGGGGGTTTTGGAGTAAAAGGAGCAGCAGAACAGTAGGAAGTCGAAGCCTGCGTGGACTCTTCAGAGGAGGTCAAAATCCGTTTTTAGCGTTGACACTGCTGTGTACACAGGCACACGTACATACGCACACACGTATGCATGCACAGAACTGGTTTTCCCCCCTTTTTTAAAAGCGTTCTGATTTTGAACTATTGCAAAGCACCTCTTCAAAGAAAAACGTAATACTGCACCATAACTTAACAGTGAAAAAAGTAGCGTTACAAATTTTCACACACAAAGGGGAGACAAAAAGGTAAACAGCGGTACTCCTAGTCTTCCTCAACATTGTGATTGTCTTTAATCATTGGTTAAAGTTTTCACATGCAATTAAAAAATCATGATCGATATTTCTGTACCATTTTTCATGAGAGGATCATGAAGCACCATACAACCATAAATTTAGCATCAGAGAAGAGAAAACACAGGGGACACTGAGACGAAGCCACTTCTAGGGATGCGTCTAGGAATGAGTTGGTTTGGGTTTTTTTTTCTTTCCGTCTTTCTGTCTTCCCCCGCCACCGTCTCTGCAGTAAAGCCAGGACAGGCACCGACATCCATTGGAAACATTTTGCTAGGCAGAAATGTTTCAGTAGGTGTCTGGGGAATTGGGCTAAGAACGCACACCTCTCTAAACTATGAAAACAGCTACTAAACCTTTTAAAAAAATTTTAAAAGCCCTTGGGGTGCTGGCACTCATAGCTTGACCAACACATCCCGCTACAGCTCAGAACGGCTGCAGCAACACCACTTGGCTAAAATAAGGAGATGGCGAACCGACAGAGTCTTCCAGTTGTGCGTACGGCTTAGCTCAGCGAAACTAGATTTTGACTGATGTGGGTTACACCACCCTTCCCCTCCCCCAGCCCCCCCAAAAAAGAAGCCATCCCAGTGTAAGAGCATGGTTTCGCCACCGTAGGTGCTTGTTTGGCAGCCGCCTTCTCCTGCCGCCGCGCCAGCCTGGCCGGGGAGCGCTCCGCTCCTCCCACGCCGCACGCTGGCACCCGCGCCCGCTCACAAGCTGGCCGGTGCCGTCAGTATGGATGGAAAAGGGAAACGCGCCGCTTGCTGAGCGGGCTCCTAAATGGCATGGGATTTCTGACGGGCTCCGAGCTGCCTCTGGAGCTTCGTATCCAACTAATGGGCTAACTCGATGTCATTTGGGCTTTTTGTTTGGTTGGCGGCGGGTTTTGGCCTTGTGAGTTCACAGTGTGAAAAGGTCTGGCAAACACCAGTAACGGTAGTCTGGTGTGGTCCCTCCAGCTGATGCCTTGGAGAAAGAAATGGCGTGAAAATCATCCACCAGTTAGTGCTATTACGCAGGCAGTTACGCGTGCTTCCGGATACACAATGCCAATGCTGCTGAAATACTAACAGAGGTTAAATATGTAAAAAAAAAAAAAACCCAAACCACCAAAACCAAAAGACAGATTCTGAAAGATAACAGAGAGGGAAATGTTGTCCTTAGTAGGACAAGCCCTCACTGCTGTACATCTTTAAGCATCCTCCTGCAGCATCGCCCAGTAATGCCCTACTGGAAAAAACCAAACGCTTCTAAGCACAAAAACACCTGAGATTTTTTTTTGTACAGGCTTTTGCAGCAGAAAACACCTCTTTTTAATTTTTTTAACGTTACCTGTCCTGGCTCCTGCACTAAACTCAAGAATGGGACAGCTTCCATCTGTTTTCTGAATTTTTTTCGACAGCCTTTGTTTATTTTCCTTAACAGCTTTTTTTTTTCACTTACACCTTTCCTTTACTTTGTATTTCGTCTCTCTTGTGTAATGTAGGTCTCTGATTTCACATGGCACCTTGCTAATTACTATATCCTTCGTTATACAGCCTGCCTCCTGTAGCTGCCTCACAAGGAGTGTGGTTTTCCTGTCTGATAAGATGCTGATACTGTGTGTATAGGTTGTCTGTAACATAGAGATCACAGACTTCCTCCTTGTGGTTGCTATTAAAGAAGAAGAAAAAAAAAGTAACTATAGAAAAGAATATGGGTGTATTTATTTGCTTTTAATGTTTTTATTCACAAGTGTTCAAGTGTTTGGATTGCCACATCCCGGCCATGCTAATCGTTAGTATTTTGTTAAGATTAAAGGCCGCTCTTTCTTAGTGCTCAGATTCCCAAGCCTGGCTCCTTACAATCTCTGTTAATATAAAAAAGCAAGTGGCGGTAGATTGATTACACGCAGGCTCTTATTATTAAGCAGAACAGAAAAGAAAGGAATTTCAAAATATAATCCTCTGTTCCCAGGAGTATTTGTCTTGTTCTCCATGAAGTTAAAGGTCTGAAATAATGTGCCCATCAGGAGCTCAATGTTGCATGTCCATGCCAGTTGGTCCAAGGGCTTGTTATGATGGTAATGACCTGCTGAAACGTGAGCTTTGATGGCAACAATACAATTGCTACCAGCTCACCCGCTGGGAGAAATATTTTATTATTGTCAAATGCCCTCCGCAGAGATTTGTTTTGCCTGTTCCTGTTTAAATTAAATTCAGAGCAGAACTGCATTATTATTTCTCTAGAGTATATTTGAAATAAACAACTAGTCTCCAAATTTAGGATTCCTGGTTAGTTTAAATTTTCTTATTAGCAGAAAAATTACAATAGGTGACAACATAGCTGCAGGAATATTATTATGGCAGCCATACAAGAGATTTACACACTGAGAGCATGGCCTAAAAGCACAAGAACTCCCTTCTACTTTACAAATGCCAGCCAAATTAATAATTAACTGTGCCATAAATTCTCCAGCCTTCAAGAATGATGTCAATGCTCTTCTGTGTCACAGCAGAGGAATTTTGTCATAAGACTAAGTGGTGTTCTTTATAAAGAGCGTTACTTATACGTAGAAAGCAGCCCAAGAAAACAGCCCTTGCCACTCCATATTACAGCAGCTCAGCGAACAAGTGACAGCAGGACTTCAGAGTCATTTACTGCTGCTTTCTCAAGGCAAAACTATCTCCTTACGCCTGTGAAACAGAGCAAATTTTGTTCCACATTAAATGGGCCAGATTATCTCTTCCACAAGCTAAAGAGACAACACTAAATCCCAGCTCATGTAATTTCCTTCAAAATTGTTCTGCTCGGGCTGGGTGTTCCCAGGAGCGCCACCAGCAGAATTATCCAGCAATTCAGCTGTACTTAAATTGGCAGATGTCGGAGATTTAAGACAGTCCCGAAGCCTTAACGCAAATCCTCTACTTCTGTACTGCCTCGTGGCCTCTCCTCGCTCGTCAGCCGATGCCACCGTTGCTGCCCGCTGCCGAGCAGCTGATCCCGCGGACCGACAAAGCTGCCGGGCAGTCTCGTGATTGCCTTGTTCAATCCAGCACCGAGACCTGGGAGGGGGGCAGAACACGGGCTGGGGGTTTGCATCTCCGTCTTGCTAAAAGCAGGCTCTAATCCGGCGTTTCTCTTTCGTGGGGCCTGGTCGTCCACTCGCTGTCCGCCTTCTTCCCTGGCTCCTGAGCGCTCGCGCCAGTGAAAAGCAGCTCCGTCTCACGACTGGGTGATTTTTGTACCCTGCTTTGCCGAAAGACGCTTTACCCAGAGAGGCACTTGAGCAGTGCGGGGCAGGCATCTTAGCACGGGCGAGGCGATACCTGTAAGCTAGTGCCGGTGCAAGGGCAGGTCGTCTGCCCCCCGTCAAGACGTAGACATCTACTAGAGGAGCCACCACACTCCTGAAGTGGGAGGAACACTTAGAGGGGAGGGGAGGACTGCTGGCTACGCCGCCCCGGCGTCTAGGCGCTCCCCCTTCGCCTGCACCTCGCAGCCCCTCGCACGAGTTGCTGGCCGCTGACGCCAGCCGTGGTCTGAGCAGCGGCGAGCGGGCACCGCTGCGGCCACAGCCGCGAGCTGGCGGGGTCGCGCTCGGCGGTCTTTACAGGCTCTCCTCGGCGGGCGACGCGGGCACGGTCTGCAAGCTGGGCGCGTTCGCCCGGCTGGGCGCTGGGGAACCCGCTGCAGTAGCTCCTCAACGTGCTTTTTAGAGAGGGCTGCGGGGCAAATGGCACGTGAAGGGGGTTTAACAAAAAAAAAATAAAATTTCAAATCGCGAGTGCTTTATGAATCTCACTCCTAACACTCTCCGGTTCCATCTACCATGCTCTATGTCATTTCACAGCTTCACTGGGAATGTCCACAAGGTGAGGGACTGGCAGTAAGAGGAACTGAATGAGGGCACAGTTCTCATACCAGGCTGCGAAGGAGTCGCAGAAGTGCCAGCATTACTTGATAACTTGGGGTCTACAGGGGTCCTCAATAGTACTGAATGGAAAAACTCCATAACATCTTCAGGAGTTTCCTTCTTCGCTGCTGCCCTGATTTAAATTAAAAAAAAACCCCACAACCTGAGTCTGAACCCCAGTGAGCATCTCTATATTCTGACACAGAAATGCTTCAGTCTTCTCCTAGGGCCTGCAAGCTTATGGCCCCACAGACTCGCCAGGTACACAGGTCTCTCCCCTTACCCACAGCTGAACCTTCACTGAATATTTTGTCCTTTCCTATGTAACTAAAGCATCTTAATGAATCGGATGTCTGTAGCCCATCGAGGCTGAGCTGCACAGCTTAGTCACAGACATGGAATAACCTCCTCAAGCAGGGGCTGAATCTCAGATCGTGCCCATGTTTCCACCTCAGTTAACTCCTGACAGGTTGGTCCCACTCTGCTGTGAAACCTAGGCGTAATCATACAGCAGTTTTCCATGATCCCAAACGAAGTGATGAGAAAGAAAATCCTCCCACCACCCGGCCTTTTCACTTCCCCTTCTTCCCCTCCAGGCTCCTCGCTCTCCTCTCTGCAGGACCAGCACTGTGTTACCGATGCTGACCCAAACGCTGGATTCAAGGCCGGGGGGGGATGATGATAATTTCCTCCTAGAAAGTGTGCTTTCCCCACCCTGCTGCCCAGCATAGCTCTTGGCTCGCAGCTCTGTGCTCAGGGCCCCAGCCCACGCTGTTATTTTAATCTGAAAGAAGTATCTACAGTAGCAGCATAAAGTTTATTGGGGCTGGCCTTGGGGATGCTGTGGAATAGAGGTTACCCGTGTCCCCCAAGATTCATGCAAGTGGTATTTAGCGGGCACTACAGATGCTGTAAGCTGGGGCTTGAGACCAGGCATTAAAATCTAGACCTGCCTCTCTAGAAATGCAGAAAGCAGTCCTGCTTGCTAATAAAGAAAAAGGCAGGTGTCAGATAAAACTTGATTCTCCTGTTACGGAAAAACCTACAGGCTGCATTACCAAATTCTCCCTCCCCTCCTTGGGAAAGAAAGAAAAAAAAAAAAAAATAAGAAAAAAACAACACTGTAATTCAGTCTCACTAAACATATGGTTTTATCCTTTTTGTCTGGCTGCCACTGCAGCCTTTATGTGACTTTGGTGCCATGAGCTTTCCCTGAAGGGGCTCTCTCCCAAAAAGGGTGGCACTTTCCCATCTCCCCATGCCATGCTGTTGTGGTTTAAAGACACTTTGGGTTTTTCCCCATTCCCAGGTGACTGGCTCAGTGTCAGCCTACCCTGGCAATCATACATTGCTCCAGACGACTGACATCAGCCATCTTCTGGAGGATACTGGGTTGGTTCCTTTTCTCTGTTCAAGGTACCCTAAAAGCTGTGGCACGAGTCTTGTACAATGGCAGCTGCTTCTGCAAAGTTTAAGTCTGCAGAGTGCAACATGAATAGCTTACAACAGAGACACCGACCTGGTCATGAGTGTTTTCTAATGAGTAGCAATGGGGTGAAGGACTACAAATCCACAATACTCACTTTCTGTCTTGCTCTAGTTTGGTTATGTGAACTTGGACATCCATTTACTGGCTCTTTTCCATCTCTAAGGTGGAGATAAGCTCCCATGTCCCACTAATACTATGGGAAATAATTAATCAGTCCCTGTATGTAGGCAAGGACTGATGTTGTCTATGTATTCCACTCCTTACAGATGGATAAAATAAACTGTTGTGGGAGGGAATATGTCGCTTCTTGAGGCCAATTCCGCACATTGTAAGGCTACAACGAAGGATGCAGGTAACTACAGCACCTCACTGGTTTTGCTTTGCAACTCAGATTGAAGCAAAATGAACAAGTCCTTAAATTTCTTTCCATGACTCTTCGTCCTCTCCCACTTATATCTTACCCTCCGACTACAGCAACAAAAAAAATTTGTCTTTGATATATTCGAGATTGTGGTGCATTGATGGATTTCGGGCAAATTGTTAAGATGGGCCTTGATAATGCTGTAAGATGTAAACGTGCCTATACTTGCAATATATGAGGTTTTGCATAGTTCCTACATTGATTCCCTTGCTCCTTTGTCACCTCGACACAGAGACCCACTCACAAGGTGACCATGACAAAAGTGTACAATGGAGAGGGGGATCCCTTCCCCCTCCTTCCCTTGCTCCTTTACATTGACCAAATGTCTTTCTAAATGACTTGCTGAGCCAGGCTATTCTCATATCTTACATATAAATGGACTCTGTCTTACAACCAGAAGATTCAGGGGAAAAAAAATTTCAGCTCCCAATGTGAAAAGATTAAGGTCAGTCACTTTACACTACAAAACCTTTTCACAAGAGCAGCATAACAAAAGAATCTGCAAGCCTATCTGCAACACGGTTTATAGCTCCAAGAAAAACAAGAGAGTCTACCACATCCTTTTAGGACTGTACCACTTCTTTATAGACTTACAACAGAAACAGTTGGGGAGAGGAAGGTGATATTAAATAGGAAGAAAATCTAATTTGTCTCCCTACCTCCATTTACTTACTGGTATTATTTTGTGGGGAGAACATCTGCAGAGTAGTTGAGCGTGTATGATTCATAGAAAGCCTATCACATTTTGGATCACATCGGGTCACATTGCAGCAAATGCAATGGTACCTGGTAACCAAATCCCTAAAACGGGTGGCTCTGAGGCTTTATTCTTCTTTGTTTGTGTGGTGGGTTGACCCTGGCTGGACCCCAGGTGCCCACCAAAGCAGCTCTATCACCCCCCTCCTCAGCTGGACAGGGGAGAGAAAATACAACAAAAGGCTCATGGGTTGGGATAAGGACAAGGAGAGATCACTCACCAATTACTGTCACAGGCAAAACACTTGACTTGGGGAAAATTAATTTATTACCAATCAAATCAGAGTAGGGTAATGAGAAATAAAACCAAATCTCAAAACACCTTCCCCCCCACCCCCTCCTTCTTCCCAGGCTCAACTCCACTCCCAATTTTCTGTCGCTCCTCCCCCGCAGCGTCGCAGGGGGATGGGAAATGGGGGTCGCAGTCACTTCATCCCATGTTGTTTCTGCCGCTCCTTCCTCCTCAGGGGGAGGACTCCTCACACTCTTCCCCTGCTCCAATGTGGGGTCCCTCCCACCGGTGACAGTCCTCCACGAACTTCTCCAATGTGAGTCCTTCCCACGGGCTGCAGTTCTTCATGAACTGCCCCAGCACGGGTCCCTTCCATGGGCTGCAGTCCTTCAGGCACAGACTGCTCCAGTGTGGGGCCCACGCAGGGTCACAAGTCCTGCCAGAAAACCTGCTCCAGCGTGGGCTCCTCTCTCCATGGGTCCGTAGGTCCTGCCAGGAGCCTGCTCCAGCGTGGGCTTCCCACAGGGTCACAGCCTCCTTTGGGCATCCACCCGCTCCCCCGTGGACCTCCCTGGGCTGCAGGGGGACAGCCTGCCTCACCAGGGTCTTCCCCAGGGGCTGCAGGGGAATCTCCGCTCCGGTGCCTGGAGCATCTCCTCCCCCTCCTGCTTCACTGACCTTGCTGTCTGCAGGGTTGTTTCCCTCACGTATTCTCACTCCTCTCTCTGGCTGCAATTGTGCAGTTTGGTGGGCTTTTTCCCCTTCTTAAATCTGCTCTCCCAGAGGTGCTACCACCATCACTGATGGGCTCGGCCTTGGCCAGCAGCAGGTCCGTCTTGGAGCCGGCTGGCATTGGCTCTGTCGGACACGGGGGAAGCTTCTAGCGGCTTCTCACAGAAGCCACCCCTGTAGCCCCCCCTCCCCCTGCCCCAAACCTTGCCATGCAAACCCAATACAGTTGACTCCACTGGTGTCTAAAACAGGTGACAGAAGCTATGTCACTCAATACCTGTGAAGCACAACATGGTCCTTGGACTGAAGCAGCTTAGAATTGCCTTTCATGAAGTCAAATGATCTTAACAGATGTTCCAGCTTAAAGATGAATTATTTGTATTTGGCACTGTGGCCCTGCCAAATTGCACTTCTTTCAGTAGACTTCATTTTGGCAAAACAATGAGTATCAGAAAGGACTTACCAAATGCATTAAAAAAATCTATTTAAAATTTATAAACCATGCCAACAGCAACGGGGGTCTGGAGCAGAGGATGGTTAATATAAATAGATTAACAGTAGCCAGAAGGGGTAGCAAACAGTAGTTATCAATCAAGCAAGCCCATGGATTTGGAAGAATCTGAAGATGATCTAACCTGTCCATGTTAGAAGAGGGAGGCAAAATCTGCAGAAAGGAAAAAAGACCTATATATGAAAGAAAATGCAGCTGGGCAGGGGACTGGGACAGAGCCAAATATGGACAAGAAAGAAAGAAGGAATATATGTAGGAGTGGAGTACGCATCAGCATACTGAAGAGCATAAAAACTCCAGCTTGCCTTTTTGTTATGTCCATTTCATAACAGCCTACCCCTTTGGAGTCAATACAGTTATATTCATTTATTATTAAGTCAGTGCAGAATATGAATTGGGCCCACAAAGCTAATGAGGTAGTGGGCAGACACTGGGATGAAGAGTCATTTTGGCAGAAAAATCAGAACACTGCTCTTTGCTTTTGTGACAGAGACTGCTAGATCGTCTTGCTTAGTGTGGAGAGCCATAGTGTCCTGGCTCCGTTTCCCCCTTTGCCACTGCCCTGACGGAAGGCTGGTCTGAGCTGGGTTCCCCTCTGGAGCTAATGGAGCTGTTCGGGTCTTTGCTTACACCTGCACCCAGCATGAGGCTTCCAGGTGCTTTAGCCTAATTTGCTCCCGGCTGGCATAAGTTAAGTCACGCCCTGGGACAATTAAACCTGAGGAACAGGAGGGCCTAATCCCTCCGTATTTAAGGCGGAAAGAGACAAGCCTGTCTTTTGCTAGATTGACTCAGATGTGTTTTGTAGCTTGTATACAAGACCTAGGCTAGGGTGCAGCAGCTTTTTCTCTGTCCTGCCTTGCCAGGCACAATCAAAGAGGAATGCTGGCATGAGTAGGAGCTAATGCAAATACATCAGGTTGGTGGGTTGTTTTAACTATGATTAAAAGCCTGGGCATACTGAAGCCTGTATGGATTATCGCTGTTTGGACTGAGGGGGTGATGAAGCACCTTCCTAGCATGTACAATGAAAATACTCCTGATCTGAAGGCCTTAGAAAGTAAAGTGCTGCATGGAAGGTAAAACATAATTAAGAAAAAAATTGTGGGTGGGCGCAAATAACAGCGAGAGGATCCTGATCAGGTTACTATGTACTAAGCGCTTAATCAAGTGTGAGGGCTTTCCTATAAGCCGAGAGCAATAAAGTTTCATCCTGGTCAGTATGCAAACTGTTCTGTGCACTTTGGCAGCTGAAGTTGAACTACGTGAAGGCAAGCTGAATGTCTATGTTCTACCTTCTATATGAGCAGCTATTTTTGGAAGCTAATTACCCCTGTTTAGGGAGTTGGGTTAATATATATTTGTGGGACACAGGATTAGAAAGCAGAAGGCCTCAGCTTGTTGGAAATCAATTTTAATATCCCTATGGCTCTAGTAGCGTAAGTGTCAATATACCATATACATGTCTTACGGAGGCTTCTCTTTTACAATTAAGCTACTTGATTTACTGCAGGCATGACACTTGAACTGAAAGAGCTAAGGAGGAGTTTTATTTTCAGAGAAAAGGGAAGAACCAATGATACTGTTCATAAACATACTCCTAAGCATAACAGCTTATTTCTCTTAAGTTATCATAAGATTCTTATCAAATTGTAAGTAGGTATTTGTGCCCGGAAGATGGTCATTTGGAAGGGAGAATATTTTTGCCACTTTGTACTTTTCTCTGCATTTTATACTTGCAGTGTTATTGCAGTGCAAAGCCTGCCAACTTCTCTTCTGAACCCTTGGAACATCAGCCATCAAACTGAAGGGATGAATCTTTGTATTGGGATGAAGCATGTATCTTGAGGTGGACACAGAGACCTTACAAACACACACAAAAAAATCTACCTTCTTTTGCAAAAAGCTCTCTCCTATTTGCCAAGCATATGGAAAGACTAAAATCGCCATGCTTTATCCAGTGGACCGAAATTTGTCTTGAAGTGTCCTGCACGCAAATCAGCAGCGTGTGACACCTCCTCTCTCTCTCTTAAACCCCGAGTAAGGACAAACTTCTACACCCGATAACAACCAGAAAACAAACTATTTCATGTTATGTGAAGGAAGAGCACAACACTTGCAGCTCCCTCTAAGGAGAGCCCAAGGTCACTGGCTGAGGAGAGACGCCTGTGTGAGTGGGGACGAGATGCTCTCGGAGCAGCCTTGAGCAGATGTGCTGGGGTATCAAGGGTGGATGTTCCTGGGGCTAGGAGTCCCTCACACCCTTTGTGTGGAGGGGAATTCCAGCTATGGAAAGGTGAGCTGCTGGGGAATGGACAGAACAATTGTGTTTAATAGGTTAAATTGGGCAGAACTGGTGTTGCTAGAGCCTCAATTGTAATTATTTTGTGGAGGGCAGAAGAGGGAAGGCAGGGCGGTGAAGGGGGAAGAGAAGACAGTGTGTGTCTCCAAGGAGCGGAGGAAGGCCACGTTATGGAAGAGGTGTGTGTTTATGGATGGGTGGAGGGGGTCCAGCTATCACAGAAAACAAACACCATTTCATCTGAAAACTATTGAATAGGGAGCAGGGTGAGAATAAAGGCACTGAGATCGGGTGCTCCCACAGCTATTTCTAGCTGCTGGAATGGCTGTGGGCCAAGCGACTCTTGCTTGGAAGGAGGAAGGGAAACCCGGGTGCAGGCAGGCAGGGCAGTTCAGGCTTCGGGCAGCGGCAGGCAGGAATTCTGCCACTGTTGCGGATCATTTTGTGGGGACAATGCTTCACTCTAGGTCTTCTAGGCATCATGTTCAGCGTCCTTCTGCCTCCAACTTCCTCTGGAGACTGCAACATGGGTATTTGTTCTTTTTTTTAAGTTTCTTCTAAACTGATCTGTGCTAGCTCCTGCTCAGAATACAGGATTTTCTTAACAAGCACGTATGCCATTTTAACACTGGCTAAATGAAGAAAAATCTTGTGTAAAACCTCTTCCATTCTGATCTTTTGTAAGTGTATTACACTGAAGTAATTTTGAAACAGTCTTAGCAAACAAACCAAACTAGGTAGAACTAATCTGCACAGATTAATTTTGTTCTCTAGCCCCTGTCTATGGGGCAGCAATCTTGCCATGCTTATTGATTATCAGACAAGACAACTAATCCCCTTAAGGTCATTAAGTGTACTTAATTAAAGAGCAGTTAGCAAGCTTCTCTTTACCAAGTTAATAGTGGCTGTTAAAAGTGATTTGTACATTACCAATATGGTAGCCATTAATCTAAAAGTCAATTTGTCATTTATATTTCCCCAAACAAATACATTCAGTAGGCTGCAAAGGCGGCTAGAAAGCATTCAGCATCTGTTCTTGCAGTTTCTGTAAGGAAGAAACTCTGCTTTCTTAAACTCTAAGGCTTAGGCAGTAGCAATTTCCACCTACTCTATTCTATAACCCACTGTCCTATTCCATCCTGAATTGGCAGGGGAGGAGGAGAGGATTAAAATCTTGGGAATTTTCAGTTCTGACATGTTTCAGGAAAGGTAACAGCAAGATGGAGAAGCTCAATTAAAGTCTTCTCTGACAGAAAGCTTGAAGCTCAGTGTTACTTTCTTTGGCTTTTTGACTGGCAATTGGTGCATGAGAAGTTTCAGAGAAGCTTCTCATTATCAAGTAAAGGCTGAAGAAATGGTCAGGTGACTTAACAGATATGGAAGGGGAAACTGGGGATATTGACGAGGAGAAAGAAGAGTAGGGTAATGCAATTCTATAGAAGTCTGGATTTCATTGTTCTGTGACTATTAGAATTAATTTTTTCATTACTCTATGCAAACACAAATACATATAAGTTTTAATATGATCTGTCTCAAGATCAAAGGTATAATGAAATACATAATGTTTCCTGGTTCTTATTGCGTACATAATTTGTTTTGTGAGACATACAGGCTGAGTCTTCAGTGTAGATGTTTCACTAGCAGAAACCTATTGCTACAATTAAAGAAAAATTCTTTAGCAAAATATCTTGTGTCTGTCATGTACTCTGTTCTACAGACTTAAATATGTAATTTAAGACCAAAAGCAAATGTATCTAGAAAATTATGAACCTCAACTGAGCTTGCTTTTAGGGTGCAGGGTAGAATGAGCATTGCACTGGGGATCAGGTGTAGGGGTGATGGTCATGTACAACAGAAGAGCTGCTTCTCAGCACACCCAGCTGAACTCTGCCAGCAGGCACTGCTCAGTAGGGCTCTTTTAGAGAATCACCAGCTGGTGAGGAAAGTGGTTCTTTCCCCGTTTCACCTGAGTAGGTAACTTTGCAAGAGTGAAAATTTAAGTTCAGGGGACTGGAGAAAATCTCAAGGTAGAGGACTCACCTGTAGAGTATTTTAGACTTGGGAAACTTGCAAGGATAAAATGTCAGTCACAGAAGTATTGTTTTAACCTGTACTAAGGCTTATTTATTTGCCTCTAATATTTTATTTTTCTGCTGTATCTGAGACATATGTATATAAATCTTTTACAAAGATAGACCCCATGTTGTAACTTTCTTTTCCCATTAAAAAATGGATTCTATACTTGCCAATGGGATAAAATTCTCATTTTGATCTCTAGATACGAATATATCCATAAGCCAGGATAAAACATTATCTGTCCTGATCATACAGTCAGTGTCATTCTGGGATAACACCTGCATTTGAAAACTTCATTGTATTATTTTTGCTTTACTAATCAAGCCTGTTTAGAAAGTTAGCAGGCACCTTGACTTACAGTGAAGGTCTGTCTCTGGCAGAAGTACTGATTTAAATCTTTTGCCTGCTCTGGTATGTCAGCAGAGCTTTCTGTGATGATGCTGGAAACAACACTAGGGAACTGATCTTGCTTTAAAAAAAAAACAAACACAAAACACATAAAAACCAAACAACCAAATAAAACAAACAAAACCCCAAATGTGGCAAAAAAATTCTGCTCTGAGTCAGTTCTCCAATTAAAGTCAAGGTTTGGCTGCACAAAAAGCTAAGAAAATGAAGGATGGAAACAAAATTAAAGAGGGGAGAAAACTGTGATGGAAGGGAGGAACTGATTTCTTTCATGCTGGTACTATTGCTGAGAAAATGTATATGGGACTGTTCAGGCAAGGTGAAACAAATTCTGTGAAGTAGTGCAGTGTTCACCTGGGAACAGAAACTTGTTACCTGTGTTTAATATGAACTTAAGAGGACAACTTAGTTGTTGTTGTTTTTTTTTTTAATTCTTAAGGTCAAGCACAGTAGAAAACTATATAATAACTATTATTTGTGTATAACAAAAGGCAGCGAATACCTTTTAGTTATGAGGCTTTTTCAGGTTTTGTCAAAAGACGGTTAACTCTGCATGACTAAGGGCCAAACCAGCATCTCTCCTGAAAAATCCTTTGGTTCTCACTAGGGTGCCAAGGAGAGGTTTTTCACAGCAACAGGCAGGGGCTGCAAAAAGCTCGGGGCTCAGCTGGAGCACCTGTGCAGTCATCTTAATTTTGAAAATGTATATGCTGTTAAATGACAGAGCTCCCTCCCCCCAAATACATTTAATTTGGAAATTTCCAAGCAGCTTATCTGCTAACAATCTTTTAATATTCTATTTATTTATTTAATATTGTTGCTTGGGCTGCTCATATAATCAGATAAAGGTCATTAAACCACATTTATGATTAAATAGGATAAAACTATTTATTCTCTTTACTCAGCCTATTAATGTTATAGCTTATGCTGACTAGATGTCGATATTTCAAATGAAGTTACTACATTTTTCAAATATCATAATTATATGAAAAAGCTATATTATCTCATTGTGAGGATTACTTTCCACTACCTTATCTGCCATAATGTCTGCACATATTGGCCTTCAGATTTCCTCGTGTTGCTAACTGCAGACATTTCTCTAAGTCTCCCATCTGGTATCTGCATTAACCTCCACATAGTTTTATTTTGTTATTTTATTCCTTAAGTCATTGTAAAGGATTTAAGGGACTGTTTCGTACATTAGTCAGGCTCTGTGTTTTCACTGGCTTGCAAAGCAAAGTATCAAGTGTTTTCTCCTTAACTGCAGCCAAATTGTTTGTGCTATGAGACTGTCACAGTGTAAAGCAACTGCCTCATGATACTGAGGGGCATTAGCAGAAGAGTATTCTTTCAAAGATATATTAAGCAAAACATAGTTGACTTGAGCACTTATCTCAAAGCTATAGACTCTTGCAAGCTTTCTGTTTCGGGAGAAACAGACCTTAAGCTGTGTATTTTCTATGCCAAACTGGGAGACCACCCTAAGGCACCATACATCTTGCATCTCCTTTTGTTTTAAAAGCTCTATGGTATGAGGGTTTTTCAAAAACAAAGTTGCTGTAGTTGGGGCTGTTACTCTTTTGCTAACCTTTCTTCTCCTTTTAATAGCCTATGATCTTGTCCTCAGAAAGGTTTAATTAGAAGCTCATAATGGCCACAGCCAGTTCGATGGGGTTTGTGTAAATGCAGACTGCAAACGGAAAGCTGAGTGCCTCAGACTGTCCCTATTGTTGCAGATAGCTGGCCGGTTAACTTCAATTTCTAGGATGCCTGACGGAGATCGGAATCCATCCATGTGTGGTAGAGCCCTAGAAGAGACGTGATGACATGACCAGCCTACCTGCAAATGACACCCTCCTAGTGTGGCTGCTGAAACCGAGTCTCCTTATGACGCACTGGTGACCACACAGCAGCAGAGTAGGTCTGGCTCCAGCAGCAAATTAAAAACATGGCAGAACCCCCCCCACACACACATTTTACCCAGAAAATATTTTGTGATAGTCTATTTGAAAGGTTCCCAAGTAGTCACTAAGCAGAATAAATTAGATTTTTAAAATAATTTATTCACACTTTATATGCTGAAAATTTCTAATAACTTAATTTACAGTTCTTCATATGAATTAGTATTTTAGTTCACCTCCAGATTGTCTGCTTTCTTGACTTTTTCCCTGTAAAAATTGGAGAGTTTTCCCCTCATTGCTGACTTCTGTCTTTACCCTCATTCTTCCAGGTTTTTCTGAGCTTCCTGTTCTCTCAACAGCTGGCCTCAATTTCATCATCCAAAACTTCATTTCTCTAGGCAATCAGGCAAATGAATTGTCTTCATCCATGTTTAAAACAAATTCATTCTAAATTAGTCTGTGCCCCTTCAGCGTTAATTTTCCATGACTATTATAGTCATTGAGCTTTATAGCATGAACACAAGCAAATATTAAGTTTGAAGGCTTAAATGTTTTTCAGTGAATTTTAAATTGTGGGCTACATCTTCAGCTGTGATTTAAGTCAGTAGGAGTCTTCAAAGCCAAGGGATATGGTTTACATGATATGGTGAGAACAGTAGCATAATGTTGTCTTCATGCTAGTTGAAGAGCTGGCCTGTAACTAGCCAAAATAAGTTGTTTCAAATGATGAATATTAACAACTTTTAAACCAAATTACTTAAATTACTCAACTATGGAACCAAAAATGTTGAATGTAGCTAAGAATCACTTCAGTGTAGTCCAAAGTCGACATAAATGAGCTGCTTGCTATTTTGATCTGGGATGGTCAGCTGAAAACTATTTAATATTTATTACAGTAGTAAACATTTAAATATGAAATGCACAGAATAATTTTGCAGTTGATTCAGAGAACCTGGAAATCTCACACAGCCATAAGGTTTTAGAATATTTCTTATACCTAAGTAAGATATACCTCTGACATATGAGGAAATCAAGATACAAATCTTGGAGAGTCAGTCAGGACCAGAAGCAGTGGCTTTGCTCTGAACTGTTCTCCAAAGGAA
Organism: Astur gentilis; assembly: GCF_929443795.1. Lineage (NCBI taxonomy): Eukaryota > Metazoa > Chordata > Aves > Accipitriformes > Accipitridae > Astur > Astur gentilis. The sequence continues at coordinate 11,501,319 of NC_064909.1, read as the reverse complement.
CTTAATTTAGGTGGACTAAATTACCCCTCAGAAAAGCCTCTCTATCTGCAGTGATACAAAAGGCATATAAACCTATTCATCATGTATTTAAATCTTATAACCTTATTCTACCTGCAACTGCTTAGTTGAAGCTTATTCCACAGCTCTTAACAGTCTCCTCTCATGATTTGGGGTACTGGTAAATATTACCAAGTTGCTTAATATTTGAAGCATTGAAGGCTCAAATGGAAAAGGAATGTATGAGAGTATTACTTCAGTCTTATGTATGTATTTTTAGAATTTAATACTAGATGATGGAAATACTTCATTCCTTGTCTGCTGGTTCAACTCGATGTAGTTTGATTTGGTGACAACAAAGTTATTGTGTGGTGCTTGTATGAAGGTAAATTTGACTCAGTCAAGATATGTCAGGAGGGAGACAATGTAAGTAGTCAAATAAAGTAATTTCCACTGAGCAGATCTACTCATCACAGAACTCGTTCCCCTTGTTGGCTTTCTAAAGAGAGAAGTGAAAGGATGAGAAAACATGGACTGAGTTACTTCTATAGAGATCAGCCTTCCATATCCAGGCTAAAGTATGTTGGCAACCTGTCCATGAATATTTTATTTCTATATTCATCTGCAATAGTCAAATAAGCTCTCAATATTTCCACGGGGGGGGGGGGGCGGGGGGGGGGGGGGCATTTTCTATAATAAAAAGCTAGTGTTCATTCTGGCAGCTTCAAAAGGAAGGTTTTCAGCATCTTTGAAGTTCCCTATCACTGCTGTCCAGCTGTCATTGTGGACTAACATATCAAACCGGTTCCAGATGATTTCAGCGATGCTCAGTGTTTTATTTAAACTTGTAAAAATGTGTCCTACTTATCAGACTAGTAGTGTTTCGCATATGCTTTTTATAGCCAGGAGTATTTGTCTTCATGGCATCATGTGAAACAAACACCCTCAAGTCCCTGCTCCTCATGCTATTGCAGCTCTCTTTTTATGCGTTGCTGTTGGTGGTTTAGTTCAGGCTTCCCTGATGTATCAGTGGAGACCCTCAGGAGCTTTACGTGGCAGGGAAAAGTATCCCAGTTCTTGATTGTAAGAGACTGACATATTGGTCATGAATGTTGAAGACTAGCAGGCACTTTCTATGCAAAAGCCTTTACAGAATATGCTCAAAATAAAAAGACTGGGAGTTGGGGAACGGAGCAGGGGGAAGACAAGACACTGTATCTTGTCAGCTCCCTTTTTATTCTATTTGCCTACAAGGAGATTTCATATCATTTGAGTAGGAAGGAGCACTGGCAAAGGGAAGGGGCCAAGCCTGATACTGGAAGAAGATGGGCATGATAATGCATGGGTTATGGGGAGCAAACACTTCACCCCAGTTCAGTTTTAGTTATCCTTTCCTGAAACAGATGCCCAGGAAAGATTATGAATCGGCTTTATGGAAGCAGGCTCTACTTCAGCATTAGAGAGCAGGAATAAATTTCGAATTGCAGATTTCTGTTTTCTCCCTCTTGTTAATTTCTGGGCTTATTTGTGATTTTTTTTTTTTTTTCCTGAAAGTAAAGCCTTAGAAGACTGTCCTTCATATTTTTATTGCTTTAATTGTCTCACAAATTGAGAATGATCTTTACATAGGGTAAAATATCACAAAAGCATCTTAGAAGCAAGGAAGATGAGAACAATTCCTAAGATCCTATTTAAAATATCTTAAGAGGAACAACGTCTCCTATAAGTCAGCACATGGTAGGTGGAAAGAATCCTACATTTTGACCAGGAAAAAAGCTGGAACTTTTGTCAGCAGCTGACTGTGGGCTTTGTCATCTGGCCAGTTCTCCTGTCAGAGGCTGAGTCACACTAATCTGTGAATCTGTCAAAAGAAAGAATACATCTCACAGACTGCACGCACAGTTTTATTTTGACACTGAACATTTCAGTTCAGCAGTTGAAATGAGAAAACAAAACAGAGAAACAAGACTTAAGCTGGGTAACCTGAGCTGTCTTGTTTTGCGTCACACTGGAGGCCCTGAGTCACCACCCTGGGCTACCTCTAAACACTTTGAAGGCTTGAGCCAGCTTCAGGGTTCCCCAGGTTCTGCTTCTGTTGTACAGCTGCTCTGAGTTCGACCATATCTTCCTGGATCATGACTTCCAAATTAAAATTTCTTTAGAGCTGCTACAGATGCTCATTTCAATTTTATGTCCCCCAGCCCTTCTGAGTAAGTTTTCTTGCAGATTTCAGTCAGGTTATTCATATGAGGCCAAAAGATGGGACACACTTCTGTAAACTGAATTGTGAAGGACAAAACTGCTTCAGTCTCAAATTTAATTTTTTGGATATCCAGGCAAACAATGCCTTATTGTATAAAATAAACCGAGAAGGATGAATCCTAAATATGGATTTTCTTTTAATGTGCTAAATTAGAATGGATTGACAGGATATCTCCTTCAACCTGTGCAGGTTAAGGACACATTTCATGATGGAGAAATGTGATTTCAAAATCACATGAAATGTGATTTGGCATAACTACAAATGGGATGGCCTTTGCCTGTCCCATAGAGAGCAAATACTATTCAAAGTGCAATCTAATGCTCTGCTCATGATGACAGTGAGGTCCCAGGTTTGCTGGGCCTTGGAGAAACTACAGTAGTTACCAATACATTCACCAATATGACTAAATATTAACCTTTTTTTAGTTGCGAAACATTCTTGTCCTTTGCATACACTTAAAAGAGAAGAAAAAAATAACTTAAAGTTGCTTTATACTTTGATTTTTAGGTAAAACCAAGTTGGGAGTTGTACATAGGACCTAACTGGTACAAGAGGATTAAAAGCCAGCAATATATTTTGATGGCATTGGAAACTTTGAAAGCGTTTTCCTTAAGTAGACAAGGATTTTGATTGCAGAATAATGATGGGAACTTATGTCTGTTCTGAAATCACTTAGGCTTCTTTTTGTTTAAAGAGAAAAGTTTCCCAGCAGAAATGAAGTGGTATAGGTGATCCACTGTCTGCTCACAAATAATGAGCTGTCAAAGGTAAAAGAACCACCAACTTCTCTCTTCATCTGAACCCTGATGCCATTACTAGCTCTCCTGAAAAGTTAATAAGCCTCAACAGAAGATCAAAGCTCAGTCCTCACAGGATTGGCTGGCAGGATCAGAGCCACCACTGGGACAGATCTTTGTGAACAAGTTTATAAGCTGAAACGTGTCTGAAAGTTTACAGAATATCAAATTTTATTCTTTGAAGAGTCTATTGTCTCGAAGTAACTGAAACTAGGAAGGAATATCACAAGTCACTTGTCATTCATAACAGTTTTATTTCTAGGGTGGACTACTGAAGTTGGTAGCTTTTGCTTTCTTCTAAATACAGCGCCTTATGCATTGAACTTTCAAATGTTTGTTAATTTTTCCAGCTGTAGGAACACTAGATTGCTATGGAGATAACTGGATAAATTCCAAATTTAAGAATAATTTCAAAACTGAAAATCATTTCAATTTATGAAAACTTCTGGAGTAGACAACAGAAGTGTCAAAAGGCTTGATGTGAAATGCTTAGAATAAAAACCGTGAAGTATACATCAGTCATATTTATATGACTGAGTTAATTTTTAGTAAGTTTTGAAAAAGTTTAATGTGCATGTTTCTGGGTTTTTTGGTAGGCAACTATTTCTTGAATAATTCGTAAAGATTAACTGAAAAATAATTGCATTCTTCTGGAAATTAGTTTCAACAAAAGTAGCGTGTATTCGAAGGACTTCTGGAATCTATTTTAGTGACTAGGAAGTAAATTGCACCTTTTAAATATGCAAATGAGATGATTCATTAATAGTCATCTTAGCCCTGAAAACTGTAATATGAGGCCACTTTCTCATTTATACTCAGTTATCCTCATGTTATGCTGATATGCTGGTATCCTTAGTGTTACTTGGTAAAATTTATATAATAAATTAACATCAAGTGTGTAGACGATGACGGTAATTACTTCTCTCTATCCCAAACATCCAAATACTGGAAGGTATAAATATAGATGTTTGTGCAATTTTTTTTTTTTTTTGCCAAGGTGTCCTTGAATGAGAGGATTTAAACCTCAACACTGTTGCTTGGGTCCAAGCCAAGTCATGTGTCCTCATTGGTCTTGAGGCTTTTTCCTGTGAATGCAGCTGTCACTCGCCTTTGCAGTGTATCCTAATGGGATGAGACTTCTCTGTCCAGTCCCTGTCTAAGACTATGGATGTGTAGCTGAGGCTATAGGAACCCCTAGCTATTTAGCACCTCTCACTTGAGCTTGATGGTTTTTCATTGCTCTGAGACCAACTCTGCCAGAAAAATCTCTTAATTATGAGATTTATAAAATATGTATTAAGCAAATGAGCTTGATTAAAAATATATACATACATCATATTTAATATAAATTATGTGCAAAGGGATCATTGCCTGCTATTTAAACCTTCTCTATATGCATAGGCTGCATTGTTTTAGTAATATTGATAAAGCTAAAGGAGTGCATTCCCCAGTCTTCAGCTATATCAGTATAAGCATATTGATGCACATACAGTTTATTTCTCTTCCCTTAGTGAAACCAGGACATTAGGATTTACCTTTCCTCAGAGATTTCAAAGAGGAGTCAATTGGACTGTGGCTGTACCAAATTGTTTGCATTTTTTGCGTACTCCTGATGAAAATTGCGCTGACATTTGTGCATATTCATTAGGATGGTCATGAAAATGCAATGATGATCACGTAAAATAGTTCTGCCTCAGAAAACAAATGGAACGCATTTTCCTACATTTTTGTCTATTTAGCAATGTCTTATTTCTTACACACACACTCTGTCCCTCTTCCTCTGTTCTCTGATGTATATGTTAAGATCCTGGGCACAGTGTGCTATGCCTTGTCAAGGAGATAAGTGCAATTACAGGTGGGCTGAGTACAGCCAAGGAGAATGTATTCTGACTCAGTTCTGCCTCCTTTTTCATCAGTGGTATAACTAATGTAGATAGCCCTCTTTGACTTAGCTAGTAGTGTTTGAGTTCTCTGAGCCTTCTTCCCCTCTACAGCTCCTGGGAAGGAGAAAGACACGAGGAAGCATAATGTCCTAGAAAGTCATGCCTCAGTCTACGCAACTGGTTCAAAAACTGCCACTAGTCCTGGCCTTGGAAGGAGATTTTAAGGATCAAGTAAATACACAACTTGGGTTATGTTTCCTCAAAGCAGACTGAGACCATCTAAAAGCTTGCTGAGTTTAGAACGGGTGATCCTGTTCTTCCCAATACCCTCGTACCCAATTTTGGCACTCACTTGACTCCTTGGTGAGTGGATTCAATCTGCTAAATCCTCTGGGCGGAGTGGGACTGCCCACTTGGGCAGCAGTCAGCTGTTAGATTGGTTCTGCTGCATCCTCTATCAGCACCCTTTCCCTCTGATTGTCCTGACATACTTCCTACGCCATGTCCTTATCTCCCACTTCACTTACCATGCTTTCTAGATTTGCATTTATTGAACTAGAATGTGGCTAAATAAACCTTTGCTGAAAGAGCTACTCCACTGGGAGTTTTGTGGAGAAAAACAAAAGGCCTGTTTCCTCTACAGTCGCTTCTCTTACTGTGGGAGGCTCGTCTGCCTCCCTGTGCTGTCACCCAGCACTTTGAAGGACTTTCTAGTCTTTCTCCTTTAGAGCATCTTCTCCAGTAGAGATGCAAATCCATGATTCCTTGCTGTGACTATTAGGTCGTATTTTCACGTTATTGATCCTATTTCTACTTTAGCTGATCATATAGGAAAGATTTATAAAGATGCAGGGTCCTACTATCAATTTTCCTTTGCCATAGGATATTAATTATTGACTGCCCTGTAGCATTTCACAGGACCAGTCTGTTGGAGCATTTGGTCATCGTATGATACTTCCATTTTTGCCTTTTAACAGTCGATCTTTTTGTTAGTAGCTGAGACTAGATTTACTGCTAAGTTAAGCACTTTCTTGAACTTCAGAAAAAGGGTTGGTTTTGACATTTGACAGTTAAACTCAGAAATTTTACTGCACTTGATAATTCTTTGGTATTTTGTTCTTTCCTGCACATCTCATAGTGCTTTGCTAAGTGAGTATCAATCTTCTCAATTTGTAGATAAGGAAACTAAGACACAGACATGCACAGTTACTCATTTCTGAGCTCTGATTAGAATTTGGATTTTGACTGTTTTGTTTCCTCTTCAGACAGCTTTCCTTAATCTAGCATCTGAATTTTATTACAAGAAGGATGCCCATTTATTTTATTTTAAGTAGCCTATATTTATCCTACAATTCTAGAAAAGTACGAAATCCTACAGTATATGCTAATGTTCATCAGAATTTACGGTATAGAATAAGGTGCACAAAATGACTTTATGCAAAAATGTGTATGCAGTTATAGCAGATATAATACTTGTTGAAGATAACTGGGAATAATGAATATCTCAAAGTTAGGATGATGAATAATGTTAATGCGTTTCACTTACAGGTGGAAGTGTAACAAGCTTAACTCAGTGGCTCTAGGGAGACTGCTGCCTCTTTGAATGCAACACACTTTTTAAATGGTTCTTGAAGAAAAGTGGTGCCAGGAGCAGAGGAATCACTCCTTTAAAGAAAAGCACGTGGCTTCCACAGGCACTGTGTGCATTTGAAAGATGGCACATAATATACCAGGGGAACTTTGGAGCTGAATAGTACTGATGGTAAAGTTCTTGCTCCATATCAGTCTGAAGTGAAGAGAGGACCTGAAGTCAACTGTATTATGCTCCCAAGGCAGCTGTGTCCTTTCAGGGCTGAGGGAGTAAATTGGTCCTGGTAGCTGGAAATGATTTGAAGGAGATAACTGTTTCTTGAGAAGGCAATACTGCACTGTGCTGGCACAGGTGAGCTGTAAAGGGGTAGGAGGAAGGGAAGAAAACAGGCTCACACCCAACTTGGTTTCTTCTTAGCTCCTCATGGAGGGGAGCAGATGGGGAGACAGCAGCAGCTCCTCCCCTATGTCTTGCTCTTGCTGTTCATCAGGGATCTTGCTGGTACAGCAGAAAGGGTTTAATTGCTCCTCCTGGCATGGGGAGACCTTGAACATGTCCTATACAGGAAAGAAGGGCAGTGTGACTCTGCTCTGGAGATCATGAAGGCCCTACCTCACCATTACTCGGTCTGCTACCCCAGAAGCTAGGCAAAGCACAGCAATAACAATTTTGTGGCTCTAGAGTTTTTCCTCAAGGTCTCTCCCTCAGGATACAGAGAAGACAGAGGATTTACAGAGAAGAAAAATGATTTACCCCCAAATTTGGAGAACTTTGGGCTGAGGTGAGTTCAGGGCGGAAACTTTCAGAGGGAGGGGAAGCTGAATAGGAGGAGAGAGGGAAAACTAAAGGTGGGAGAATGTGAGGACTGTGTGCTGTGAAGGAGAGGGATATGTTGAAAAGCAGAAGAAACTGTCAGGAAACAAGGATTCTGAGGGCAAAAAATACGGGGATGAGGGACTTGATGCTGGTTGAAGAGCTGGTCTGAATAGAAAGTGATAAGATCCTTACAGGAGCAAATAAGATGATGATGTTTGGGGAAGGAGCATGTCCTTGGAATGATAAATATGAGTGAATTCAGTGTAGTGATTTGCAAGAAGCAACAGGAGGGGCCGTGAAATAAAAATGAATTTAGATGCTGAAGGAGAAGGATATAAATGCAGAGGTTTTGGCAAAAGAGATGATAGAGATGAGTGAAGTATTTTGAGAACTGTGAAATAGGAATTTTCAGGAAAAAAAAAAGCAGAAGTTGAATATTTGTAGGAGGAAACAATTATGCTTGTGTTTTATGGTGCAGTCCTCAGCTGAATACCCAGTTCATCTGTCTTCAGAAAATTGCCTAATTATATAAAACTTGGACAAATCCTAATGTAACCTTCCACTTTGTCAACATGTATATGCCAAGTCAAAGTCCACCTCCTCTGCTGTTACCTGAGGACTGTGCTGAAGACATACTGACTGTAACCGAACCTAGAGAAGAGGAAGCAGCTGCAGAGCTGGAAGATCCTCCTTTGGGATGGAATGAAAAGTTGGAAGATGATGTGGAATCATGTTTTGCTGAAAGCAAGCTTGGGGCAAGGAAGGTGATGTCACCCTGAATGCTCAAGGCTGAGCAGGATGCTTGTTGCTTAATGATGATAAAGCAGAAGAGGATGGAAGGGGCTGCCTGGTAAAGCAGCTATGGATTAAGCAGCTGCGAAACAGAGGATTAAGGGAGAAGGTCTAAAGGAAAATGAAGAATAGGGGCAGGGATTTGACTGAGAGTCTGGAGAAGATGTTAATAATCAGTTGATGAAAACAGATAATTGATTAATTAGGTACAGATAATGTATTGAAAGGGTTGAAGGCCAAAGGATGGATTAGAGAATGTTTTGTGGAGACTGGGCTAATAAAGGAAAAGAGAAGCTGTTACTTGGACATGTCCTGTGCTGGGAAAAGCATATGATGTACTGGAAAGCACATGATGGATTGGGGTGGGGGGAGGTGTGGAGGAAATAACAGATGCTGTGGGGAGAGAAAAGGTCAGTTATTAGAGCCCAAGTGCTTCAGCTGTGTAGGATGGCCCTTCCTGCTTGGACAGGCCATTAGTACAGCCTACCATGGTCATGCCAAAGAAAATCTGTGTAAAGAAGTCCTTGCAGAGGTTTCTTTTCACTGGATTTACCGTGTGGAGATGTACAGTCTAGCTCAGTATTTTCAAGTGAAGGAAGCCTGTAAAACTTGTTGCCTAAAAGAGTCTTTCATTTCTGCCTTTCTAGTAACAAAGAAAGTTTTTGGTGCTAAAATAAGCGATGTGATGTACTGTACTTCTAAAGCTGTTAAAAGGCTCTTAACAGCTCTATAAAATACTTGCCACCTCCTCCTGTGCTTTCAGAAAATTTTACTCCAATATTTATTTCACTGGCTTATACAGAATTTCCTCCCCTTTAAAACATAAGTTGTTAATTATTTCTGGGTTGTCATGATCAACTCCCCTCCTGCTATTAAAATGTACTTGCATTGTAGTTCTATTATTACTTGCAAAATATTGGAAAAAATAATTTTGCTAGACAGTTAAATTTGAAATAAATATTGACTTGGCCATGCAAATGGGTCTTTTATGTTAATTTCCTGCAAATATTCAAATGGTGTAGTTTCACCAGAAAAAGCACTCATAAAAACAAGTCTTTATAAATATTCACTGAAAGTGAATTTTGAATTGTACACTTGAGCCTAATCTTTGAAAATCATGCTGTGTGGGTTAGTCTACATAGGTCACTTCACACAATAGCAAAAATAGTAGCATGTGACTAGTCAACACTGCACAAATACATGCTAATATTGGTATGAGGTGTTTGCAGAACATGACACAAATGGAAGCTTTCAATACACTGCAAAATTCTTCAGTTTTTCAGAACTCTTTATGAACAGAAGATGAGGCAAAACTGATGAAAAAATTAGTTGTCAAGACTTTGCTCACCACTAATTGAAATACTATTTAAAAGCAATCGTGACGGGGCAGAACACCCACGGTGTTTTGGGGAGAGAAATGGATTACCTGAAATTCTGCCTCAATAGTTCCAGGAATTATGATTCTAAGGAATTATTTTAAGTTGGAATTGCACTGCATAAGTATAAAACACACACGTGCAATTGTACACTGTGCAGACGAGTTTTGTATTATTGGAGTTTTGAGTAAGTGTATTGCTGCATTCCCTGTCTCCCTTCATCATGTTTTTTTTCTCCTACCACATTATCATTGTTACAAAGTCAAGCACGGTGAAGTTTGAAAACGGTGGTGTTAAGTTTGCCCTGTATGTAAACTTAATTAGTCCCTGTGGTTTTACCATCTCCAACAAGATGCTCCACTGGGCATGTGCAAATTGGTATTTCTGAGGGCTTATAACTTGATTATAGAAAGATGACTTCTCATATCAAATCCCTGCTTCAGAGCATATAAACTTTAGACATGTGGTCTTCAAAATTTTCCAGTCAAGGCACAGACTGCTGTGTAACAAACAAGGTTTTATGGTTTCTTTAGTAACCTGCCCCAACCTCCTGGAGTGATCAGTGGGTCTGAGACTCTGCTAACCATGGGTTAAAAAAACAGCCGATATGGAAAGCTTTTTTGGATGATGCTATCTGCCATGGATAAGGTGTCAAATCATTAGGATCAGGCTCCCAGTTATGTCACAACTTTCTGACGCAGGTCAGGTTCTCCGATGGCATCTGTATGGATCAGAGTGCCCCACTGGCTATTGAATGCTTTCTTTTCTGATGAGATGAACAGTTGTAACTAAAAGCTTGAAGCACTCAAATTAGGTAATTTTCCTTGTGCCGCAGTTCTAATTCTGTTAAATGGACATAATGAATTCTTCACAAGAATTCACTGCATAATACTAGCACACTTTCTTGCCTGGTAGGATTCCCTGTTTTCCTACATGTATATTAAAGAGCCTTCAAAACATTCCTGTGAACAGGATCCATAATATTTCCTGCAACATCATTCTCAGGTTTTTTTGTTTGCGGTACATTTTATGTACGTGCCTGTTTCTGGCTGCAAAGGCCTTTGGATGCTTTCTCATCTATTTAATCTCCTGCCGGTAGTTTATTCATCTTACTTCTGATGAACAATGGTGTTCTTGACAAAAACCATAGTGATCCTTGACCTGGGTACTTGTGCTGTTGGCCTGCAGTGTGGTTTTGCGAGGTTTGTACTAATATCTTGTGTATTTGGAGAAATATGTAAAGGGAAAAATCATGATCTCTGCTGGACTGGTTATCTTTGGGTATAGGGGGTGTAACACGAGTCAGGGCCGTCTTCTCAAACTGAGCGCTGACTATGAAAGATGCTATGGTGTACTTGGGAGGTGGTGGGGCTGTCAAATATTTGCGGAATATAACAGAAAGTGCATTTTGTGATTAATGTGCTCTGAATTTCCTTTCAGACACCTGTTAGACCTGCAAGGATTCTTGGAGCAAGCCTTGCTGGTTGCTAGAAAGTGGTAGGAGAGCGCAAAACCCGATTTTTGTATTTCAGGAATGCCAAGAAATACAAGTCACAGTCCGGTATCTTTGGTCACTTGGTAAGCTCCCATTTTCGTCAGGTGCGTGCTCCGTGATTCATAGCTGTTCCTATCTTGTTTGATGTCCTGAGATGGTAGATAATGTCTGGGATTTTATTAATGCATTGTTTTCCATCTTTTCTCTTTCCATTGTGTTCTAAAAGACCTAGTTTGTCCTCAATGTGCAAACACTCTCACTGTTGTATTGTTGATGGCACTGTGGTAGCCCTATAGTCTAACTGTATTTGTCTAGAAATGCTTTATGTGCTGCGGTGTTGCACCATGCCTCAGACCACTGTTTTCCCCCCATCCCTTCTGTGGTAAACAAAGTTCTTTACATTTGAATACTTTTGGGAAGGCAATTCTGACAACAGAGCTATGATGTTTAATGACTGCCAGAACAGGAAAACACTGCAAAGTGACTGGTACCACTTTAGCAGGAATTACTATTTATCTTTTATGACTTTAGGAAAAAGATCTGTATTAAAGCAGAGATGTTCCAGGAATGGTTGAGGAGCTTGTTTGAGGCGGGATGAAGGGCTTGTTAAAATGCATTAAGAGTTATGACAGAGAATGATTTCTTAGCAACTGTGTATGTTGCCAAAGAATTTTGTCACTATGTAGCTAGTAAAAGTCCAAACATGCTAAGGTGACAAGTTACTGGAGGCTATTTCAACAAAATTGTCAGGAAAGATACCAGCCAGGTTGCAGCTCATACAACTTCCATAATAAAGATAAAATTTATAGATGCTTTATATATCCTCAGGGGATGTATTAATTGGTGCTTCTCTCTGTCCAGAAATACATATAAACAACCTATTGTAGCTCATGCTCAGCTCACTGATGACAACTTTGCAGCTTGTTTGTGCTTGCTTTGCATAGCCGTAACAAAGAGAAATGAGGTTCATGTCAAAAACGTCCGAAGGTCCTGACAATGATTCTTCTTTGCACTTTGTCTGCTGTGGAAAGCGTACCTATGGCACTTCGCTGCTCTTGTTTGTGCTCTGCTGCTGGTCCTCTGACTTCAAACTCCCACCCTAGTTTCAGTGTACAGAAGACATTAATTCCCCTTTGTCTGCCCAGTGAAAGCGTGACCCTAAAACTCGAGAAAATCGGACCCGGAGACGACTAACTCCTCGCTTCTGAAACTACAAGGCAGACCCTGACAAACGCGCCGGGCAGAAGGCCTCACCCCAACCCCCCCCCAAAAGGCGGCCTGACCCCGCCGACATGGAACCGCGGAGGGCTGCCCCACAGAACCGCGGCCCGAGGAGAGCCGGGGCCTGGCCGCTGCAGGCCGCCCGCTCCTCCTCAGGCGACGGCCGGCCGCCCAGGGCTGCGTTCAATACTTCATACCGCGCACCCGAGCGGCCGCGAAATGGCTCCCCGCGGGCCGCCCTTCTCTCCCCGGGGGAGCGGTGGGTGCACGTCAGACTAAGCCGGGGTGGGGGAAGGAAGGAGCCGTGCGCCCCGGACCGCCGCCTGCGGCCGCTGCCGCTTTAAAACGCGGCGGGGGCCGGCGGGGCCGCGGCGGGCCCGGGCCGCGGGGGCGGGGAGGAGGCCGCGGCGTTGCCGGGCGACGGCGGGCGGCGTTGCCGCGGGGAGCCGCCGGGCACCGCGCCGCTCTCCTCGCTCCTTGCCCAGGCGGAGTAAATAACGGTAAATCAACTTACTTATCGGCTGCCATCGCGCGGTTCGCCGCCTGCCCCTACCCAGCCTGCCGGTGAGCCCCAGCGCAGGCGTTCGCCATTAGAAAGGTACACACGGGACAGCTGGGGAACGTGCGTTTAATCGGCTTTGCTGAAGGGAGAAGCTTCAGGTGGGCAGCAGGGTAAGGCACGAAGCGGGCCGTCTGCTTGAGGGAACGACAGAGACGTGGCTGGGGGCTCAGGCCACCGTTCCCGCTCGCTGGCACCCGGCGTGCCTCAGGAGCGGAGGCGGAGGCCGAGGCCGGGGGTGTCCCTCAGCGTACCCTGAAATAGCGCGGTGGGGATGGCGCCGAGCAGCTCCCAGGTAGCGGTGTAAAGCCGAGGTAAGCACCGGGGGACTGTAAATGTGAGATTCAACCAACTGGCTTGAAGCCCTCAGGAAAGGCGTTCGGACACTGAAGTTGCGTGCCCCGGTTTGCTACCTTATTCCGTAGTCGTTACCTTAACACGCAAAGCCGAGCGTCAGCCTCGCGGGGTGCGACAGATCTGCCATAAACTCCGCTCAGCTGTGAGCGTGTGCGGGCTCGAGTTGGCCTAGTCCCGTTGCCCTTGCTTAGAGAGATGTCTTGGCCGTAGCCAGCGAAGGTGTGCAGGTGGGCCTGCTGGCTGAAATTTGGAAGAAGAATTCAAACCCTTAAAATCCGTAAGTGGGGCATTGCTTCTGTTGGTGCCAAAGGGCACGTTCCTGCCGCAGACTGTGTCTGTTTTCTGTTTTTTGCAGATGCTGGCTGTCACCCACGTGTGTTTCGTTGGCCAGAAAACATAGATGTCCCCTGTGACTGAGTCCTTGCATGAGTGTTTTGAAGATGAAATGCTACCTAAACTCTTAAAGCGTACCACCTGAGGACATTGTTACCGACATGGACATCATTATTTATTTACAGATGCTTTAATCAGGAGGAGCTTTTTTGTAAACATGAATCGCTGGGCTCTTTCCTTGAGGTGTCGTTTCTTGTTTCATGCTATTGAAACATTAATCTTAACTTATTATGACTCCTTTGTGTTGGTCAGCTCCCAGGGACATTTCCCTAGGCTTGAAAATGTGGGAGCTTTCAAGAATGTGTCAATCGTGCCAACTCAAGCCACTTGTGGGCTGCCAGACCGAAGTACTTTTTGTCATAGCTCAGTAGCTGTTGAAAGTATTATGTCCTGCACCCAGAGGTTTTGTGTTCAGGAATGTCCATACAGGTCGTCACCTTCTTCCTACAAACTGCTTCTTTCAGAAGGCCTCGGTACCTGTATCACAGAGGACAAAAGGGACTTGCATCCAGGGTCGTTCAGCAATGCTTCCAGTTTTATTTTTCATAATCACAAGGATTGCTTTTCTACTCCCCGTTCTCCAAGGCTTGCAGCTTCATTTACGTTAACTGTATGGTTGAAACCTGAGCAAGAAGGTGTAATGTAAGTAGTATTGAAGGTGTTTACTTTCCTGGTGCTCTTAAAAAAATTGATCATTGTAGTCACAGTCATTATTAGCAAGCTATTTAAAATTTTAAAAAGGTACAGTGAGAAACTGTGACGTTTTAAAGCTGTATTTAGGTTGGGGTCTTTGCAAATGTCAAGACAAGTAGGTTCAGTTTCAGTGGCATTGACTCAGATGACAGCCCAACTGCTTTCAGTGGGAACTGTTCATACATAATGTGTGTGTCTCTTCTTAAAAATCTAAATTTGTATTTCTAATTCACACTCCTTCTTCTAAAAGCTGCTAGAGAAACACGTTGTCAGGGGTTTGTGCTGTTGCTGCTTTCTTGATAGGAAAAAAATTATCTGAAATTTTAGGAATCCCCCAACACAAGTTTACACCTTAAAAACACAAGGAAACCTCCCAGATCTTCCAAAATGATTGTTTCAGAGCTATAGAAGAGTGGTCATCGTTTTTCTGGAAGATCTGGAGAATGTTGACTGAACGGGAGATCGTGTTGCTGCTTTTACGAAAGATTCCACTATTCAAACTGCTAGTGAAGTTTCAGTAGGTGTTCACGAAATAGATGTGGCTAAGCATGCTCCCTCTCTTATTTGCTTACATGTCACATTTTTAGCAAATATTGGTGGTATAAGGGGCCCTTCAGCTTGACTGGGACTCACTGTAATGAAAAACTTGCTTTTTGAAAAATGCATCGCAAATCCTGCAAAAAAAGTTCCCTTCATCTATCACAAAATGCAAAGCCTCCTACCCTTTCTTACCATGGTCGTGCAGGTCTTCTTTAAAGTGAAGCACACAAAAAGTATAGTACGTTCCTTCAGAGTATGTCACAAATGTTTCTGTACTTGTGCTCATAACTTATTCTTAGAACGAAACTAATGATCTGCTCTGTTGTAGCGTTCTTGATGCTTATTTTGCAGGCTGCTGTGAAATAGTAACTTGTCTAGGGGTGTGAAAATCGTCAGAAACAATAGAAATGTCTGAAATTATAATCATATATGTACAATTATAGTCTGCTTTATGCAAGGATAATTACCTTTAAAAAAATCAACCTAGCTATAGAAGTTGTGGTTATGGAGGGGAAGTAAATGAGATCTGCAGAGCAAAAGTGACTTCAGTTTGAGCATAAGTTAAATCAGCTCAGCTGCAGGTATGTGTAAAGGTGTCTCTGGAGCTTTGGCCTAGTGTCTTTTATAGACAGCATTTTCTATATAATGTTTGAACATTGAATGCCAGAGTCCATTCCTGGGGTTGTCCTGTGCCATGGGTTCATGTCCACACACATGTGGGCATATCAGAGTCTTGTTCAGCAGACCATATGCCTAACTTGAAGCAGAAATGTCCCACTAATTTCCAAGCAAGCTGTTGCAGTGACATGTTGAGTGAGATCTGTGAAACTCTTTTGTCAACGGGATACGCTTTTGCTTGCATGGAGCCTAAAACAATGAAATGTATGTCCTTAATCATTTGAAACTAACTGCTGTGCAGAAACCAGACTCTACCAATGTCTGATTATCCATGGACTAGTGTAAAACATTAGCTTCCAATTGCTATTGTGGTAATAACGACACAATGTACATATTCCTGTTCAGTGGGTTTTATAGATCACTTTAAAATCTAAATGTTTTTATTCAATTTTTGTAATGGATCACTTCATTATTCTGCCTTGTGAGATTGTCACTTCTACGTGTTGAGTAGAAGCAATAGTAGAGCCCAGTCCTGAGAACTGAGGTTGGACAACAGTTATTCTGGTGGTCAGGATGATATGCCACTGTATAGATTCTTTTTTTTCCCACTGTTCACAGAAAGAAGCATGTTAATTTTTCTTTCTTCATGAAGGGATTACAAAGCTTCAGTTGTGGTGAAAGAGCAATTGCACATGAATGGCCACTGAAGCTCAACTCAGAAGGCATCCTACAGAAGAGAAATACTTCAACAGCAAACTAAGATGTTTTTCCTTTTGTTGTACTGGTTTAGTGAGTCCTTCAGGTTGGCAGAAGGAGTCTGACTTAGCAGATGTCCTACATTTTGCAGTCCCTGATGGGGAATTGTCCCTGTTAGATGTCATTTGCGAGACCTTTTAAACCCCATTATCACAGCAGAGGGACTTCACGGAACAGGGACTCATTCTAACAAAGTCTTTGCGCTGCCACCAAAACACCAGGAAGATGAACCAGAACCAACTGCTCATTTTACCAGTAGAATAATTGAAAGTTTAACAAGATATTTTGTTTACTGGCAAAGTGTTCTTACATCAAGTACAGCACACCCATAGTTTTTGGACATGCCATACTAAAGTGTTTCTTCATGCTGAATCTTACATGGTTTGACTGCTAGAGAGTGCTTAGTCAAGAAGCTAAGAGTGTTGCTGTATAGTATTCCTTTGCATCCTTGTAAAGACTGTGACACTTCTGTTAGACGTGTGGCCGTGTAAGAGAATAGCAGGATTTTTCTGCTAGAAGTTACAGTGCTGGCTGAAGTGAGAGATACTGATGTGAGGATCCAAAGTCTGAAGGCCCTTTAAAGTTTGTGACATTCTGGGGGAGCAAATGTATGTGGATAACCAAAGATGCCAAGAATTTCCTTCATCAATTTCATATACCAAGTTTTCTTATGTGAATCTGGGAAAGAATACACTTTCAGACAAAGAAAGAGGAAAGTCTGGTCATGTTACAGATTTATTTGAAGCCCTAATGTTCTTCTAAGATGTACAGTATAGATATTTGTAGGTATGCTTTTAAGTCACTCCATATTGGAAATCTTGAAGAAAAGCAAGAGACTAGTGAGAAAACACTGACATTTGTACTGCAGTCTTTAAATTTACTTTCCCTTTAGGCAGTAAGTGCAATAAGTGAGCAGAGCTCTTGTCCCTGAATTTTATTCTTTCCCCGTGCTTCCCCTCTTACTGCATGTACTCATCTGTTAATATAAATGCTTTCAGTAAGCATGTGTTAAGCCTGTAAGTAAGCCTTAGCACGATATAGGAAATTGTATATGATGATAATGCTTCACAATGGCATAGGATAAGAATATGAGTAGAATCTTAGCATATATAAGTAATCATTACAGGCAGTTTATATCAATTTAGTGTGAACTGGGCTAACTGGAAGTTAGATGACCAGAAGACATTGGTGATGGGAGAGAAATGGGCTGGGGCCTTTTACATCGAAAAGGGTCATGGGCAACGGCCTGATTGTGAAGTAAGCAGTAGGTGTATTTTTTAAACTTTATTTACCTAAAGGACTAAACTAATAGCCTATTGGTTTATATCTAGTCAGATGCTTTACGTTAGGAATTAGACAGAAAGGGGGATTTGCCTTAAGATACCATACGTCTGATTTTGAACCTGTGCAGATGTTCCCATTTGCAAGTGCTTCAGTTAATGTGTGGGGATCACCAGTGCAGCTGTGTTAGATTCTCTAGAATATTTTTCTCTTTGCAAGCTGACCAAGCAGATTTGTTTGCTTTTTCTCCCTCCAACCCCACCAGAGAGAATTAAGTAGTCAGGAATTGACTCTGTGGGACTGCAGGTTACCAGAAGTTGGAAACTTCACAAAGCACAGTGGTTTCTCTCTGTAATCATGGCTGGAACGGAAAATTGTGCTCAGTCAGAAGTAATGCTTATGCCTATTTCACCTGTGTTAGCACTAGTTTGGGGGTGTCCCCCCTTCCCCCCCGCCCTGTTTTCTGCCTCTTGATTTTTCTCTTTCAGTAATGAGTCACAAGTCGCATTTGTTCTTTCCAGTTTTCAAAGTGATGTACATCAAGGTCGCTTCCATTCTTAAAGTCATGACACCTTTGGGGATAAAAACAATGTGGGGATGTTTGTTTTAGATAACTAAAATAAACAAAAAACTGGATTATCCAATTATTGTTTATCCAGGAACTGGGTAAATCCAGTTCCTAAATATTTTGCTACTTAGCTGAGCCTTCCCTCACATTTATTATCTAGCAAAACTAGCATGTTTACAAGCAAACAAAATATTGAAAAGACCCGTTGACAATATATTAAGAAATGTGTTTTTAGTAAGGTTTGGAAAACAGAAGTCTGCATGTTGCAAGTTGTTTTACTGACAACATTCCAGCAGGCTAAAATGGTAACAGTTAAGATGAATTAATTTTTCTCTTTGATTTAAAGGTGAATTAGTGAATAATGGCAGTATCAAAGAACAGCCTTTTTGATACTTTTCTTTTTATAAATGCATAGTAGGTGAAAACACTTATTGGTAGATAAGTGGTTTGTTGTTGGTTTTTGTGGTTTTTTTTTGTTTTGTTTTGTTTTGTTTTTTCCCTCCGAAATATGTCTAAGTAAATCCTGGTCTCATACAAATTTTATATGCTTTTCTCTTGTGACTTAGTGCACTAATTTAGTCTGGTGTAACTGTTAAAATATTTGACTTTTCATGGGTCAGTAAATTGAGGACTTGATTTCTCAAGCAGCTGAAATGTGAATGCAGAACTTTGTAATTTTTTGTTGTACTGATGATTACTTTAGTAAAATACATAGCTGTTTCACAAGCATGTATAGCCTATGCTTTCTCAGGACTCTTCACATCATGGTGATCAGATTGGCAAAAATATTTCAGCAGCTAGATATGCAACGTGGGTTGCTATGGTTGGTACTCTTTTACCTGATATGTTGGTGTTGCATTTGATATTGATGTGCAATCTTTGTGGGGGGAAAAAAAAACCCAAAGAAGTTGCTGGATAGCCTTCTTGTCTTGCTCTGGTTCCCTTAGGTTAAAGAAAGGCTGTGTCAAAGGGAGAGTGTAGGGGAAGCTGGTGGTGTTGCTACCTTACCTGGACAGATTTGGTAGAAAAATGGAAGGCTTATTTCCAGAACATGTAATTTGTACTGCTTTTTGTGTTTATATTACATTTTGCCTTCTTACACTAAGAAAAACATAAATGCCTGCACAGGTTGTACTGTGTTGCATAGCTTTGTACAAAAATTGCAGCAGAGACCTGTGCAGTGCTGGCCAGCTACCGTGGTTTCTGTCACGGTACCCTGAAGAGAGATGGCCAAGTGGACCCCCTCTTGCATCTCCAAGTGAACTGAGGTTGCACGCACTAAATTAAAAAAACCAACCAAACAAAAACAAACCTCACAGATTAAGACAGAAAATATCTTTAAAGTTTTTACACTTAGTATATCTTGTGACTTTTGCTGTCACTGAGCATCTTCTCAAAAGCTGTATTTTTAACGTTTATTTTAATACCTTCTGGTTAGCATCACTTTACAGGATAGCACCTTGGCAAGAATGTGTATATGTGTGTGCCTGTGACCTTATGTTGTTTTTCTTGGTTATTTCCAAAGGTGTGTGATAGAAAAGGCTA
Organism: Astur gentilis; assembly: GCF_929443795.1. Lineage (NCBI taxonomy): Eukaryota > Metazoa > Chordata > Aves > Accipitriformes > Accipitridae > Astur > Astur gentilis. Next base: position 11,481,778 of record NC_064909.1, on the reverse strand, counting down.
TTGATGGGCAGACTGTGTTCAAACTCACAATCTCTGAGAAAGAGACCATGTTTTATTATCGCACGGTAAATGGTTTGCAGCCACCAATAAAAGTAATGACACTGGGGAGAATTCTTGTGAAGAAATGGATTCATCTTAGTGTGCAGGTGAGTAAAATAAAAACCATTTAATATTTGTTGAAATACAACATTTGTGTGAGAGTAGTATAACTGTATAAATATAAAAGGGTAAATTGGGGGATGTAAATGATAACTCTTGAGTCTTCTAAGTAAGGATTTTAATTTGGGAGCTCATTTTCAGGCGATTGCTCATTTAGCACTGCAAAGAAATGCTGTGCCTGTTCTTCTGAACAAACGAGACTGAAAATTCTCACCCTTAAGAACATGACTATTTGGGGTGAAGAAAAGCTACTTATTTCTAACATTACCAATAAGACTTGAGTCTCTGAGATTATTTTCTAAAAAAGAGGATGTCATCCTCATCTATACATGCTAATGTACTTATCTTACACAGAGGTGTGTCGCATTTAATTTTAAAAACTTACAGTGCACATAAGTAAACATGTATGAATTTGTGCAGCATCAATCAAGCTGGTAAGTTACAGAGCTATTACCTCTTATTTTAAAAATATGATTCAGAATTGTTAAAACACAATCCTTGTGTTGTAAGTCTTGTGTTGACATAACATTTTAATAAGTGTACAAATATCCACTGAGGATAAAGCAAAATTGACTTTGTTAAAATTTAAACTGTATGTACAAAAATCAGTAAGCAAACACAGAAGTTAAAATTCAGTTATTTGCATGTCTTGTAATTCCCAACAGACGCTCTAGTGAATTCTATTTGTAAGCCAAGTTCAACTAATAATTATAAAACACAATTATGAGGTATTGAAATGTTTATATTCTACTTCCTTAATTTCCTTTATCTGTTCTATTAAATTTAATTTGCTTTACAGCACAATCAAGAATTGTTTTGCTGCTTTCTTGAAACTTGCTAAAAGGTATTGACTGTTATTTGGATTTTTAGTGCTGATCTTGTCACTTCTAAGAAGTATCTAAGCTGACGTCTTGATTTTTTTGCAGTTTTCTTTTTTCCAGGATAACAGCATGGTAGTGCGAATAAGAGTTTGGCTGTTGGATTAAAAGAGTGACCTTAAGGTAGAACTAATGAACTTTACACTTCAAACACTCCAAGGGTGCTATATTACTGCTGTTACTGTCAGCTGCATTTTTGTACTAGCCTCAGAAACTGCTAAAGCTTGGGATAGCAAAGTGAAGAGTGAAAGGGCTGGATTTAAATACACACATATCTTAAATTGTATTACAAAGAAACCTTAAGCACTCTGTAGAATTTGGTCCTTTGTTTCTTTGGGGTTCAATGCATAGCAGGAGTAAAGAAGTGTAGCTTGTAGACCCTTAAAGGGCCTGCAGGCTTAATACCTTTTCCAAATTTCTGAGCTCAGGGTGGAACCTTACATTCTGTAGTTTGTGGTATTGTAGAATTCAACTTCCCATTACAGATGATAGTGGCTGCAGCATGATCCATTTAGCACTAGGTCTGGCTATGAAACTTTAGGCACTGTTTTTTTGTTTGTTTTTTTTGGTTTTTTTTTGCTTTTAGCAGCTGTCCAAAAGTATTTTTTCTATAAATGGAGAAATAAATGGAAAATGAGAATGAGAGAGACCATAAAAAAATATGCAAAAGTAACATTTCTATGGAAGTGCCTGTGTCTTCAGACAATAATAGTATTTGATGATGATATATATTTGAATATAGGTGTTTCCTTAAGCTGATGAAAAAGTGTTTTGAAGATAAAGCACTATGTAATTTTATAGGCATTAGTAATTTTAGTTAAAGGCAGTGGGAGGGCCCGGAGTTTACATGTAGAAGTACGAATCACCTGATCTTACCACCAGCGTGACTTTAGATTTGTCTGTCTAACCAGCCTTCTCCCCGGGCGATGCCTGTGCCGTAGGTATGGGCACTGCGGTGTGAAGGAGAGACCCTTCTGTGGGCTGTGGGTGAGATACTTGGGGTAGAGGCAGCAGAGGGGGCTGAGCGCGTTAATGACCTACTACTACTTTGAGCTTTTCCAAGTCAGACCGTGTAGACTTCCATGCCATCTTGTTCAGGTGAAACTGCCTCTAATACTTGTAAAAGATTAGCAGTCTCAGTTCTGTGTCACTGTTGTAGGCATAACCTTTATTTTCTAGTAAACGCAAGCCCTAGGACTGAGCTCCATGGCTAGTAAATTAGGAAAGTTTACAGTCATCCTAAAGCCATGCTGGTTTTGAAGTAGGTTGGTGTTATCAGTGTAGTTGCTATATAACCTCCTACAGAAACAAAAAAGAAGTTGTTGTTGGATGTGAAATGTCATGTATGTGGCTGTGATATTTAGCCACAAGCTATTAGGTTTAACTAAATGTAACAGTAGATTCAGCACCTTTTTAGGTACTTTGCAGAATTTGGAATGTTATTTCGCATTCTTTTTATTGGGGACATAGCCAGAGCTGGGTGATGTGTCCTGATGTTTAAAAAAAAAAAAAAAAAAAAAAAAAGTATTCAGATTTTTTTGATGGCTTGCTCGTTATGATTTTTTGGACTAAAATAATGTTTATGGATGTTCTTTTATGGGGCAACTTTTTAACAGTGTAGCTTTTCTCTTAAATTCTGTGGTGGTTTAGATCTGTGTAGGAAATGCAGGTGACAACAGAGGGTCAAAATAGTTACCTTTTAAATTGTATTGGATATAAACTTCACTGGATATTCTCCATAGCGTATTGCAAAATATTTTTCAAAGCCATGCATGGTATGGCATGTTTGTCTACCAGACAAGGAGGAAAAAAGTTTTTGGCATGATGCTTTGTTGCTTAGTGACTGCAGACCAAATTACAGATGTGTCTAATTTGGGATGAGTCTGATTCAGGACTGAAGTTTTTTTACTGCATGCTAGCACTTACTAATCTGGTTATCAAATAGGGGTGTCTAATGGGTCCTTTCTCTGAGAAAAAAGCAATACTTTTTGGTTGACTCACAGGGAATTTATTCATCTTGTTTGTGACAGCACGTGGGTGAAGGCCAGGAGCAGGCTGGCTGGCACACTTAGTGGCTGCAACCAAAGAATCGGGGATTGAGGCATAAGGCTTTATGTGCCAGGTTGGTGACAGGAACAACAGCTAAGGGAGACTGTGGGATTTGGTTTTGATAAGTGTTCACAGCAGATTGATGAATTTTTGTGTTTGTTTTTTAGCAGGTTGTTTGTAGTTTGTGAGGAGCGTGTGTGTGAGTGATGTAGCTGACCATGAAAGAGACCGCTTTGCCAAGGAGCTAGGGTCTAAGTCCATCTCTGAACACAGGTGTGCCTAATATGAGACTGATTTGGGCCAAAGGTCTCCAAAGCCAAGAAGCAAGTAGGAGGTGGGAGCCTGCAAACAAGGGAGTTCCTGTGGTCAGCAGGGACAAACTGAAATATTTGTGCATAAATGTTAGGCAACAGACACCACGACAGAGGAGTGTGAAGTATTGGTTACAGATGTGAAACTGAACTTAGAGAGAGCAGAAACATGGTAGGATAGCAGATATGTTTAGAATTCAGGTATAAGAGCATATGCCTATTCAGGAATGATAAAAATGAAAGCTAAATGGTGGAATAGCACCAAATAGTAATTAAATGATAAGAGGGAAGGAAAGAAGAAAGGACAGCACAGATTGAAAATAATTTCTTTGGCATAAAATAATTCTAGGGGAAGAGAAGGCTAGTAAATTAATTCTACTGAGGTAATCTAGGAATTTAAGTCCTTGGGTTTGGATTTAGATGTGTAATTCGTTAGAGAGAACTACTACTAAGAACTGTGTCGTTGCAGAGACTTATTCTCCAGTTTATAGCTGGGAAATTAAAGTTCTACTAACAAGAGCAGGGCCCAAATATTCCTGTGTGTTCTGCATGAAAGGTTTCTTCATCAAGTAGTTGCTGAAGCAGAAAGTCTGGATACCAGCTTTAAGTGATGAGGGCATTATTAGAGATGTTGGTCTCAAAATTAATGTTGAGTATTCATAAATAGATTCAGATGAAATAGAAGAATAAACAGTTCTTTGGTTCTGTAAGTACACCTTTGGGTTTCAAAGAGAACAAACAAATAGGACTATTTTAATAAAACAAGGTGAACTGTGTAGCCCAGAGATTGAATGGAAAAAAAGCCTGGAGGTTATTAAAAATAAAAATAATAGAATTAAGAGGAATCTTTGTCCTTAAAGGAAAAAAGTTGGAGATGTAGTGAGTGCCCAGGCTTATCTGAGTGAATACGCACCTTTGCAGTTAGAGATGGCAGAGTCTGCAAGCACTTGGGAATGGGGAAGCAAATTCACAGAGAATGCTATGTAGAAATAGAAATAAAACTGCGAAGATGTCAAGCTGAATTACTTTGCAATGACTGTCAAGTGGTAAAAAGTTCTTGTGAGTTTTGGTGGTTTTGGTTTTTTTGGGGTTTTTTTTGTGTGTGTGTGTAAGAAGGCAAGACCTGTGTTTGGTGAAGGTGTGCTTGAGATTAAGGATAATTTAAGTAAGGTCCCCAAAATAAATAAAAACTTTGCTTCTGTTTTCAATAATGATAACAGACACAGAGCAAAAACAAGCTGGGTAACAGAAATGAACATATGGAAACAGAAGTGATCATAAAGAGGTAGAAACATAAATTTGAAAATTGCAGAAGAACTGGTACATAAAATCCTTTGACAAAGAGATATTTTATGCAAATCTACTAAGTCAGAGGTGGAGCTATAATGCTTACATTTAGGAAGTGTCATGCATTGATGCTGACCAGCAGCCAAGCACTGGGGCATCCCCCAGTCTTGGCATTGGAATGGGGGAGATAATAGCAATAGCAAAAGTGAGAAAACTCATGAAGGAAAGGGGGGTGAGAGGGGAGCAAATGACACAAAGGCAATCACTCACCGCTTCCCACAAGCAGACCACTGCCCAGCCAGTTTCCGAGGAGCAGCCACCTTGGAAGTAAAATTCCTGTCTCCCCAAAGTCCTCCTTTTACCCCAGTTTTTATTGCTAAGCATGAGGTTATACAGTATGGAATATCCCTTTGGTCAGTTTGGATCAGCTGTCCTGGCTGTGTCCCCTCCCAACTTCTTGGCCCAACCCTAGGTTACTGCTGAGATAGGATGGGGGGACAGAGTGGGAAAAGGGAAAGACTTGACACTGTTCAAGCACTCTTCAGTAATAGCCAAAATATTAGTGTGTTATCAATGCCGTTTTAGCCACAAATTCAGAACACAGCACCATACAGGGTGCTGTGAAGAAATTTAACTCCATCCCAGCCAGAGCCTGTACAAAGAGGAAGGAAAAAGAATCTTGGCAATGCAGACCTATTTGTCTTGACACAGTGGCATATGAGGATTTAGAAAAGATCTTTGAAGGAATAGATAAAGATGTGGAGCTAAATGAAAAAGGGGATAAAATGCAGCGTGGATTTACTAAAGATAGCTCATCGCTGTCTAACCTCTTAGCTTTTTTTGATGAGAAAACTGATTTTCAGGCAAAGTAAATGTGTCAGATTTCCTCTATCTGGAGTTCAGTTTAGCATTGATGTGACATACCATAAGAAGTTGTAGGGTCAAAAGGAATGCTCCTGGAGTGGGTTGGCAATAGATACTGCTCAAAGTAACTTGCTTATAATCCTGGGGAGGGGGAGAAGTAAAAAAGCAATTAAATTCCTTGAGAATTAGTCTTTGGACCAGCCTTGTGTTTTCATTAATGGTCTTGGCAGGAATAGTAAGAGTGTACTGATAATACTAGCTGGTAACGTAATGTGGAGAGACATCCTCATAAAGAGGAACGGTAAGATGCCATACAGGAAGAATGGCATGACCGAAAGATCTAGGGTAACTGGCATGAAATAAAATTTGGTATTACAAAATGCAAAGTAATGAACTTGAAATCCCTCACAAAATCTTTTGCTAAGTAGTTAATCATTAGAAAATTGCTGAAGTAGTAGTCCCAGGTAGTGATGGTGAGTTACTGGCATGATGTGGCTACAAAAAAGGCGTGTGTTGGGGAAACATATCTGGAGAGGCATTCCCAGTAGTGAGAGAAAAGCATCATTGCTGCTGCTCAGTCTCTGGTGGGATTTCATGCAAAATGTTGGGTACAATTTCCGGCATTCACGTTTAAGGAATATAGTTCAGAACAGAGCTACTAAGCCTATGATGACAGTGAAAGGCTCTATGCAGGCCTTACAGAAGATGGAGAACCTTCTTTTGGGAATTAACTATAGTGAAGAGTAGGTAGTCATACAGTTTTCTCCTCTAAATCTGTTGGAGTGTAAACATCAGGCAGAAAAAGGGAGTATTTAAGTTGGAAACCGAATCTGCCCTATTGCAGCAGAGTGTTTCTGCAAAAGCATTCTGATCAGAATAGTAGGGACAAGAAAATGTTTGGGGTTTTTTTGTTGTTTTAATTTAAATTCAATAACTTTCATAAAGATGATAATGTGGTATAGTGCATCCAACAGGAAAAGATGGGAATTCATAACAATCAGTTGTTATGTAGGTGGACTGTGGCATTTTTTTTTTTTTTCCCCACCTTTTCCTTGCAATATTACTGTAACAAATGCTGCCAGCAGGATGTTGGACATGAATCACTAATAGTCTTGGAATGGACCGTTGAAAAAGCTACTTGAGACTAGATAGCATCAGTCTAAGAGTAACTTCATGCTTTTTAATAGTTTATGTAGCCTTTTTAATATGCGGTATATTGCTGACAGAACTATTGGCTATCCATTTCTTTGCTCTTTATACCCAATAAATATTTGAGAAAAGTCATCCTTGAAAAGTTCTGCTGAGGTAAGTTGAAGTGGATTTGCAACAAAAGTAAATTCTGACTTTTTTTTTCTGTTCTCCAATTAATATGACTTATTTTTCTCTAATGGTGTCTGCCTTTATTTTCCACTGCTTAGGATTTGTAAAGGAACACAACCTTTTGTTTTGCAATTACAAACAGTTTTGTTTGTTGTTTGTTTGGTTTTGTTTTTTTTTTCCTTTTTAAGGCCATAAATTGTGGATCCTGTTTCCTTGAAATTACTGCCACTATTCTAGCTGATTTCAGTTGGTGAGGATCAAGTCCCTCAGGCTTCTGAAAGTTTTAGAGTCCTTCTGTGTGTTTGCTCTTGATTTAATGATATTTATCACTGTATCTCTTTAGGTATCTATTAGCAAAAACTCTGACTGAAGATACACAATGGAGTAAAGGATATATAGCCTTAACTTAAAAGAATCTGATATGCACTGAATTGAAAGCTCAGGAAAACTGATGTCTTAAAAAATTATCTTTTAAAGAAATAAAAAATTTGAAAGTATAGCAATGCATAATTAAGGCCAATTGTGTACCTCATTATCTCTGCACAGTGATACCAATATCAGATTTGTGCCACTTAATAATAGCATCTCCATTATATATTTTCTTTTCCAGATTCACTGTTAAGGGTCTCTCATTTTCGCTTTGATACTTCAGAATTTATTTAACCAATTAAGAAGAGTGGAATTTAAACATGAATTTTCAGATACAGCCAAGGCTGCTGAAACAGGGGATTCTTTGAGAACATGTCAGATTGATGTATTTGTTTCATATTTAGTGTCTGCAATTATAAAAATAATCTTTTTAGTAGCCTTTATTTTGCCTGATCATATCTGTGTAACTCTGCCATGTTTTGGCAGACTATAGCACATTAAAAGCTTTAGAAAGTAAGTTTAAAATCTAAATGCAGAGAGGTAACCATGACTGAATTACTCTCCTGGGAGGAAAATGCTCTTAGAGTGCCTATTGAAATCAGCATTATCATTTCAATACATGTCAAATATGAGTCATTTCCTAGTTTAGGCAAAATTTCTTTATAAATCTTTAAATCTTCCAGTTCTTTCAAGAAAAGGTTAAAGTACTTATGATTTAATGAGACTGCTTTACATCATAACTGTTTGACTATCAAGAGAAAACTTGTCCTTTCCAATTTGTGAAATCCTTTTATTTTCTGCACAAGTTTTTGAGTACTTTAAGATTTATATTAAAAGCAAAGAACCTGAAACTTAAAAGCAGGGAGAAAAACATTTACTCTATACACTCTTTGTGTATGTATTACTGAGTACGAGGTGTTTTAAACTGTATATTCCCTAAGTTTAGTAAGGACATGAGAAAGAAAAGAAGCGTTTTAATTTACAAATCACTTTGATCTCCTGTTTGAAGTCATCACTTAGTATCTATCAGGAGTAATTTATCAGTCCCAAAAGAGGAGGGGAGAGTTTGCATCAGTTCTACATATTAGACCTTCTTGTCTATTAATTGCAATTGTGTGTTGAAAATATTTGGAAGGATGCAGTCTGCCCATATGGTTGGTGCTATGGTCCCAACAGACAGCAGACATTATACAGACTGTAACGTGTTTTATTTATTTGAGTGTCTGTTTAGAGAACTGTTCATAGAAACAATGAGCATAGCTCTGTTGGCAACTGGTTCATCATTTAATCTGCTATGGTTGCAGGCCATTCAGATACTGCTGCTGAACTTGCAGCCTTGGGGTTCTTTGATATCAGTAATTTGCTGTGCTGCATGCAAAAGTCCTACTGTGGTGCTTGCCACCTCTTCTCCTGGTCTGTGGGTACTAGGATGTCGACTGTTTGTGTTGATTTGAAAGCTCTTTGTTGTTTTAACTTCAGCTCCTCGGGAAATGGATATTTCTTAGATGCCTCTATCTTTTCTTCAATATGCTGTCTCTTAAACTACTTGCTTTCTTGCCTGAATATAGGCAAGTTCTTGCATATTTGCAGATTTAGATTTACAGCCTAGCAGCTGCCTGGGAACACAAGACAAGTAACTTGTCTGGGCCAAGATTTTAATTTCAGAGAATGCCAGAAATACAGGTTTTGTCAATGCCATCTTGACTACACTTGTGAATGGTTTTTCAATTGCAAATCCCACTGAAGTCTGCCCAGACTCTATATTATATAAGGTTGGAATGGAATTAAGCCTCTGTATGACCAATCCTGGGAGGAGGCAGTATTGAATGGTTTACAGAAGCTGTGCCTTATTTGTCTGGAGAGTTTCAGGTGAGATTTGAAATCCATCAAATTTCAATTTGTTTTACAAGCATGTTTCCTTATACAAAAATATGTGGCAGCCAATTAAATTGTATTTTAAATAATGGAATATGTTAAGAATGATTTGCCTTCTTTTTTTCCTTGTCTCAAATCTTTATAAACATCCTGCAATTCTTAAGTTTGTTTTTTTTGGCATCTGGTGCATTTTTGCTTTTTTAATTTTTATTTTTTACATAAAAATGAGTAAAGTAGAGATGAATAATGGTCTGTGCTACTCTAGAATTGGGGGGGGGGGGGGGGCAGGGGTGTAGTGTTAATTAGAAAATGACCTTCAGTGTTCCTAAACATACCATAACTGGGTTTTTTAGGATAATTAATAGCTGTGAATCAAACTTCTAGTGACCATTGTAATATGCAATATATCTATTCCTGTCACGTGTAGTTACACATGTAGTTACAGTACATAAAATATCATTTGTAAATGTATTTTTTTATTGGACAAAAATATTATTTAATATTGTGGTGGCATATGAATCTAAAAGGTATGTCATACCATATTGAAGAAGCTTGCCTACTTAGAGGAGAATGTTTTGAAAGGTAAAGAAAAAAAGATGTTCTTCAAGTGTTCAAATTCAGGATTAAGAATAATAGTAAAAATTGCATGACTGGAGATAGAAGAACTGAGAGAAGAGATGTGTGCTGTTTAACAGCATCCTGTGAATGAAACTGTGGTCATTGGAATGAGCTGTTTTCAGGTTGCTAGAAATCTGGAGTCCTACTGGGAGAAACATAGGCAAAAAAATATTGTTTAAACTAGATAGCCCTTGATTCTGAACTAATCTCTTAAATATATGTTTATGTATACCACTTATAAGTGGATTCCCAGGTATGTATTGCTTGGCGTAACTTCAAGTACACTTCTGCAGCTGTATGACGGCTCTTCCATTTGTACATTTGTGTGCCCTTGAGTCGTGTAGGGAGCAAACTTTGAGAGATTGGAAGTAGCTGCATGTACGTGATATAGCTGTTGTTAAAAAAAACATTAAGATGACACTCACAGGGTACATTTACATTATCAGTTTTGTGTATGGGAAGAGTTCTTTTTGATACAGGCTTGCCTTCTGTCTGTTTGGAGTCTTGTGTTACTGAAGAGCACTGCTGATGAGCTTGAATTTGATTCCTTTCTGGGGAGACCAAACTTGAAGTTGTACACTGGAGTATCACCATTAAGAGCACATCATTTGCAATGGGGGCAGAAGGTCCTCCAGCAGGTAGTTCTTGGCATGCACAGTGTGTGAGCAGAAAACTGGCAACTGGTTTGATCATCTCTGCTGTTAAAGATGGATCAGAGCTATTGAACCATTGTCCTTCCCTCTTTATGCTGTGCCAGTAGATGTGCTAAGTAGATGTTTTCACAAGATACTTGAAACTTTTTTGATAAGAGTCTAAAAACTTCATGAGTACAGGCAAATAGAGGAGCTTCTGCTTTTCCTGATTATTTTTTAAAAAAAAAAGTAATTACTACATCGGTTTCAGGCTTCTGTAGCTTAAAGACAGAGACTTAAATCAGAAGTCCGATCAAGGAATGGAAGATGAAACTTTCAGATTGTCCTTTATGCAGCCTCCATTATTCATGTGTGAACTCTCTCATGTACATCTTTCATTAACACCTGTGCATGCAGCAAATAGGAGGTGGCATAAATGACATGTGTAAATCCCGTACAATGCAAAATCCATATGTGTTGGTGGCAGTCCACAGGAGGAATCTTCTGGTAAGTCTTCTCATGTATCATTTTCTTGTGGAAGCAAAGAATATTTCCTGGCACTGAACAGCTTGTCAGCTTGGCTGCAAAGTAGTAAGTTCTGGGATGGAAGAGGGGGAAGAACTCCTCCTGTCCATGTATCTCATTCCAGTACCTCAGCTCAATAATGCTGTAATTTTTGTATCATTTAAGGACTGCTGGTGTTGTTGGTTTGACAGTGTGCCTAGATGTCTGTCTTTGAGTATGAAAGAAGAGTAGATGCATAGGAACAGCTTTCTTTTAGATACATCACTGACCTGTTTTCTGACAACCAGTGGTTTTGAAGCTTCTTGAGATAGGACGTATTGAATAGCCACTGACTGACCTATTTTTAGTTTAATAGTCTAGTTCTTTTTTTATAATTTATATTTTGGTATTGCTAGCATCTTGTGGCAATGAGTTCCTCATGCGCAAATATGGCTATATGAAATTGTTCTTTAAATTTGCTGTCTGCTAATTTCTTTTTGCCAATTTCTTTTGTCAGTTGCTTTCTATTGCTATTTGATATTTTGATTATAGAACTTGATTGCATACTATAATTCTTTATAAACTGGATATCTCCTTATAATGAAGCTATTCTGCAGTTTGGTCATCCTCATTGATCTTTTCTGGAACTTTTGGGGTTATACTAATATAATTTTGTGGATGCAAGGGTCTGAACTCCACTGTTAATCCAGACACTTTGCACCATAAATTTCTAAACAATAAGGTTTTGTGATTTTGTTCTTCATTTCTTTCCCAATAAGGAATGTGTTTCCTCTTTGCCATTGAGCATTTCGCTCATTAGTGGGTGACTATTTACAGTAACTCCAAGACCACTTTTTCTGAGCAGTGATGGTTCAGAGCTTAATGTTATGTTTACATAATTAAGAATATTTCTCTCACATCTACTACCTTGTGGTTAACACGTTTAGTCTCCTACTTTTTGCCTGTTCCATAACAAGTTTGAGACCCTTTTGTAACTTTGAAGTAAGCTTTGACTTTTACTGTCTGGATGTATTAACTCCATGCTTTTTCACCTCACTAACCACTGTTTTTAAGCCTACGCAAAATGTTAAACAGCAGAGATTGTTGGAGTTACCTACTGATAAACTTCTGTCTGTGTGAAGTGTGGCCCCTTAATCTCTACCGAGTTTGAAACCTTTCTGGAAAGTTAGTGTATTATGTTGGTCAGTTCTTCCTTATCCACATGCATCTTAACTACTTCAAAGAACTCTAAGTTGGATCTTGATTTCCTTTCAGAAAAGCCAGATTGTCTTTTCCAGTATACAATATTATCCATGTGCTTTTCCAACTAATTCACCCTGTATAGGCTTGATTTGATGGATTATCAGAACAATTGGTCCAAGTCCTGGTCACGCATCATGTCTGTAATTTTAATTTCTGCATTGTTCTTTGATCTGTGCAGGGCTAATTGAAAATGGTATTTTCTGTTTCTGCTACTTTTCTGATCTCCAAATTAATCTAAAGGTGCTGGTTTTTCTTTTTTATTTTTTTAAAAATGGGTCAGAATACCAGCTTCTCTGTTACGTTTTAATACAGTTAGCACATTTACTCTATCAAAATTTGAACTTTCTTTAAGGTATAGCAACACTTCTTCAGTGGTATGATCTATGTAATTTCTGACATGTAGGTTTAAACTTCTTAGGCTTTAACTTTCAAAGATAGGCATTTTTTGTCACAGTCTACATGCATGCTTATTTAGGACTTTTTTTTAATATACTTTTATTTTTTTCCCTAAACTTGATTCGTTTCTTTCCTAGTTTGAAAAACAAATAAACTGGCCCTATTTGGGTGTAGGAGACACTTACCATTCTTTCATTCTGTCTGTTCCAGAAAAGTGTGTCAATTCCAAATTGACCAAAATATTTTTTCCAAGCAGTTTGTTTGGTTGTGTGCAGAATCATGCAGCCTTGCTTGTCTGACCCTTTGTGATACTGGCAGCATTTCAAAGAGTGGCACTGGCTTTGATATTCTGCCTCCTGAATTAAAGCCAAAATATTTTCCTCTTGAACCTCTCCTCTCTCCTGTCTGGTGGTATTTAGATGTACCCTTGCGATTGACAGTGATTGTAGATGGCCTATATATCTTGTGAGGTTCATCGTTTTTGCACCTGTAGGCAAATCAGCATGTGATATTCAGTGGCAGTATAGATTAAACTACCAATATTGCTCCTAATCTGACACTTCAGAACTGCAAACTTCTGTTTATTTCCACTAAAATTCTTACCCTGAAGATTTATCCTCAGTACTCGAATATATGCCTTTCTCTTTCTGGCTTGATGACCATGTCTCAAGGGACTTTTGTGGTTCTTGGAGTCAGGACTGGTCAAAAGAAAAAATCTCCCATCTCTCTGAGCTTCTCCGGCTGGCCTGCTTGAGTCTTGATAGTAGATACTCTGTTTTTTCAAGTTACTACTTACTTGTGTCTTATGCGTGTACCTCTTGTCTGTAAGGCAGGTAATTATGTATGCAACAGATCGGTAAAATGGATTACTACTCTTCTGCTGGATTTCTAAGTGCATTTTATTATATTTGAAGGGCTTTTATCCTTTTCCTTAAATTGCGTTTGTCTCCTCATCTTTGCTGTTGATCAGTAATCTCCCTGGCCTTTCTGTGCCTTAACTCGAGGCCCATATACTAAAGTGCACAGGAAACCACTATGAAATTTCTGAGCGGCCTCTTCTGGTCCTTTCCTGGCACATCTGCAACAAAAGGTAGTTGAGGGAGCTGCTGCATAAACTTTTTCCTTTAGCTTCTTCCAAAAATAAGCTACCAAAACACAGTCCTTCTAAGTCAGATTTAGTTTATGTTCAATTAACAGTACAGTTTGGATCTACTGCAAAGCTTTGCTGGTAAGATGCTTAGTAACTCCAGAGAAAAGCAGTTATTATGAAAAAATGAAAATTGAAGCTTACAGTGAATTGTCATCAGAAAGAGTGTTGGAGAGTTACAGTACAAAGGAATAGTTGAATGACCGTTTCTAAAGGACTTTGTGGTGGAAGGAAGAAAGCAGGGCACAGAGGAGGAGGGAAGGGCCTGAAGTAAGGTTGTTGGGAGGAATATGAAAGGAATCAAAGGCAGAATTTTGTGGATCCTCGACCATGAAGAGAAACTAAGCCTTGAAAGAAAAGATGAGACTTTTTTTGCAAAAATCTCTTAACTGGATACATGGAACTTCTGTGGCAAGGCATTCAGAGGGCAAGAATAATTGCTTTCTTCTTATGTAAATCATCACAAAAAAAGACAGAGCGATGAATTTTCAACCTTCTAGTCCCAGCAGAGCTGTTCAGCTGTTGTAGAACCAATGTATTCTTGCATTAAATTTGGGAGACTCACAAGTCCCAGTACTGAGCAGTGCAAGGTGATGCAAAATTTTTCACATATAATCAATTCAAAAGTCTGGAATTTAATATACAGCTGATAGTGTAATACAGGGTTAATAATTGTACGTTAGTAACAGCTCCCTTCATTTGTGTGGGTATCTGCTTATTCTTTGACTAGTGAAGCACAGAGACTTTATTCAGAAGGGACGTTTCATTTGACATCTACATCTTGTCCCTAATTTACATGATTACAAGTAGTTCAGGAAAATTCAGAATCAGTGGTAGTGCTGTATTTTAAATGGAGGGGGCAGAGAGAAAATGTGCATTGTTATGAGATTATCTAAAATGTACTTTCAGACCTTTTGTTTCAATTAATTTTGGCAAGTCTATGTAACAGTTGTAGCTGCTAAAAGCATCTCGTTGAATCCTTAATACTTGTCTCCTTTCATGTTACTATAGTGATCATCAGATCTTGGATCTGATTTGTTCTGTGACTTGGGGAAAATAAAGTCATTATGCAGCAAGAAAGCAATTGTTCTCCATGTATTTTCAGATCTGATGACTAGGATCCTCTTATTGTGTTTTATTGTTTGGAACTCATTTGCAGCACAAGATCGCTTGTTAAACCTTTCCATGTAAAAATAACAGAGATTGATCGATGGTTAAAATAGCAGTTACAGCAAAGCTTATTTGTTAATTAGTTTAGTTTTTAACAGAATCTGTATTTGCATTTTTGAGCTCTTGGGTTCTCTCTGTCACTCCCCTGCCCAGATATGTTTGTTCTGTCCTGAGGCATCAGTAAGAGATTGATAGAGCTCTACTGACATAGGCAATAAAGAATATTTTTCATTGGTACAGTACTGGTTGGGGTAGAAAGTGGCAGAGCTGTAGTTAACCATTTTAATATTACTTCATACTACTGAAGTACTGGTGAAGTACTCGCCGACAAAAGATTAAATGAAAATTGCCAGTCCATAATTGGAATGCATACATTGTGGCAGAAGGATCATTAATGTCTGATTCAACTGTTTATTTAAAAACAGTGTTTACTTTTTAAAATACTAATTCTTTAAAAATACAGACCATTTCAAGAGCTGTCTCTTTTTGCATCGATCTTTCTTTGTCTTCGGACTTGTTTATCAGATAATTGACAGTGTGGGTTATATCACTCCGTTTTTAACACAGTACTAAAATTACCCCTGTCCAAAAAATTAATGACATACATGATTCTTATTTTGGATCCTTCTGCTTGCTGTTACGTGCATTTTTGCATCTTGAAGGCTTTATTCATGACATAGCTATTAGTTTTTCTTAAGCCTGTAAACCACCTTATGGATCCATCTGCATTCCAGTTGCTTTCTGATTTCACTCTTTGGGATCAAATTTGTATTAATACATGGCTTGTTCTTGAACAGAGTTAATTGCTTCACGAGCACTCCAGGGTTCCATCTTTTTCTCCGTCCCCCTGCCTTTTTTTTTTTTTTTTTTTTAAATTTATGTTGTTCTTCAGGGAGTTCAAGCTGAACTAGTGGATCTATGCACAAAAAGAAAGACTTGTATTGAAGGAAAACCATTTCCCGTTGAGAAGGGATTAACATTGTAGGAGATAGTGAAAAAGAAAAAGTAAAGGAGGGCAAAGAGAAAAGCTAAATATCTTTTATACAAATGCTAGGAGCATATGTAATAAGGCTGCTGAATTGGAGTGACATGTTTTCAAGGATAAGAAAGACATTATTGGAATAAGAGAGACAACCAAGAAAATGAAGGGGGATTTAAAATGCCAAGATACACAGTTTTAGTGAAGGGAGAGCTAATATAAAGCTGGAAGAGATGTAACAATATTGCTGAGGGATGATACTCAATCTGCAGTAGGAAACACTCCTGCTCCCCCCCCCCCCCCCCTTTTTTTTTTTTTCCTTCTTCTTTTAAAACTAACTTAAGTGGTTTGCATACAAGGTAAGGACAATTTTAATATAGTTGTGATTCTTGGCTGTTGCACTAGACTTGCAGGTGGTCAGAAAAAAAGCCCAAGGAATAAAAAAATTTAAGACATAAAATGGGTGCCTAAGAAAACTAGAACTTTGATTTGAAGAATGCTGGGGTATTGAGGAGGAGATGGTAGGAAGATAAATTGTTAGAGATCAGTTAGGATATTGACTGTGTTAAAACTACAAATGAGAGCATGTTTTCACTGTTGCAGTAAGGTTGTTGCCTTTATTCTGTTATTGAAACAGTATAGAATATTTCCAATCTTTACATGATAACAATGACAATATAAATCTGTATATGGGGATAAGAAAATCAAATGATCAAATCTGACTGAAATTTGAAATGGTCATGGAGTTGGGGGTATGTGCCAGACAGAGGAAGCAGCCCTAAAGTTATTGATTTTAGCAAAGCTAACTTTGAAGGAAAGCAAAATGCTCCCGGGATTTTTGCCTGCAATCCTGTGATGAATGGGAAATCCACTCCACACAAGTAGAGAGTACATAGTGTATAAAACACGTAGAGAGGCTGCAATTAAAATTCATCCCAGTTAAGTCAAGAAAAGGAAAGGCCGATATAGGCCTGAGGCAAAAGAAGGAAAGGCAAAGAGACAACTTGCCCCTCCCGACCTTATGCTTTTTCCTTCCCCTTCGCTGTTCTTTACCATTTCTTCTACTGTCCCTTTATCCTCTCCAGCCCTTCTGTTTTAAGACAGTTCTGTCGCTGTGGTCCCCTGATGAGGTTTCTTCCTCAAGTCTCTATTTTTTTTTGTACACTGGATTTCTCAGAGCATGGGCATAACTGTTCAGAGTGCTCATAACACGGGCATGTGTCTCTCTCCCCCCCCATCCTTCCCAAAATACTTTACACTGTGCAGTCCCTTAAACATGGTTGCAAGCTGTATGTAGTTGACATATTTCCTCTTCCCCAACTTCCTTTATCTATTTGTGGCTCTGGGATAACTTCAGTTCACTGTATGGTGAGGGAAGGAATGAGGCAGCAGGAGCTGGGGAGGCCAAGCAAGTGGGTATGTAACAACTCATGTAGACAGTGGGGTTATATGAAAATTTTTAGAAAAAGACACTGTGATGCACTGGAGCATCTACCACTGAAATGGCAGGAGTTCTTTGAGAGAGAAGGGTCAAACAAGCACATAGATGGTTGCAGGTGGTGTTCCTTTCTTTTGTGCAAAGTTAGGACATGAATTGGATCTTCTTTTGGGACCCAGTATGCAAGATGCTTTATTGTCCAACATCCCACATGCACATATTATCAGACATCTTGTTTCAAGGTGTAAAGAACAGCTGTGAGGAAGAAAATAAATTTAATATATTTGAGGTCTGAATCTCAGCAAGTGTAAAATGGCATTGCTGAAGCTGAAGGCAGTTTATAGTAGCTGGAGATCTGGCCCTTAACTAAAGCAAACAGTTCAAACAAATTTTGATCTGGCATTTTATTTGAAAGGCAAACAAAGATGATAATGGGAAAAGTGGATTTCAGAGAGAGATTTAATGAGACAGTGATGAAAGATCGAGTGGTCTTTTTTTGTCAGTCAATCTTTTTTTTTTTTTTTTTTTTTAAGTCACAGTGATTTGTTAAATACAGAAATCAGCAACAGGCAGAGAGGATGACTGCGTGGTCTTGTGGCATCCAGCTGATGACCAGTTTCTGAAGATGGTATTGAGGGATCATAAAGTTCAGTTCCATATGTATTGTGATGATAGTTGCATCTGTATTTAAAGCTTTCTGTCACTGAAGCACTCTTGGTGTTGTCAGATGTCTATTGGACTGGATGAGCTGCAACTTCTTGCAATTGAATGTCAATAAGACCAAAGCAATTTTGGTTGATTCATAGCACCAGCTTAAGCATATTCACTTGCACAGATTACATTTGACAGATAGTTACCTTCAGCTGAACTCTGTGGTTAGAAGCCTTGGTATACTCTTGACAGTGAGCTTAGAGCTGATGCCTTATGTTTATTTCATATCCTGTTTTTGCCTTCTTAATACTGCATGTGTATGTCTACATTTAAATAAATTCACAGCTGAAGTACTAGTCAGTCCACTTGTTATCTCTGGACAGGATGTTGTGATGAGTCAATTTCAGTATTTAAGGAATGGTGGTTTTTCCCATTTAGGCAGTTTTAATTTCTAGAGCCTTCTAATCGAGGATTTTTTTTTTTTTATCAGGAACTCCTGGAAAAGTATCTGTCAAAGTCTAACAAGAAGAGTAAAAGAAAGAAAAAAGTAGAGGATAAAACCAAAGATGAAAAAGTATTATTCATTTTTGAATGCTTTGCTGGTATTCTACTAGTTTGCTGACCTGCAGAAAAATATATTCAACACAGATGGTGTCACCCTGTTGTATTAATGAAAGTTAAAATCCTCTGGATTCTGCCACAAGATTGTGCACAGCGTCATCAAATACTGATGCATGTGTGCATCCCCTGTAAATCTTGTAAAGAAAGGCATCTTTCCAGGTCTTTTCTTGTAATGGTCCAAAAATAGTCTGAGTTAAAATACAGTTTCATTCACTGATTCAGTTAGTTGATCCTGCTTATGGTGAATTCATGTATATTGAAACTTCATTTGGAGCACAGTGGAGAAGAATTAAACTTTTGAATTATTTCAAACCATTTCCCTGTGCAGGCTCCTAGTCAGCTTAAAGCAGCATCCTGATTTTGAAGAAGAATTCAGTGATGTAATGCCAAATAGCTTGTGCGTGTACTGTTTCCACTCACTCACAACTTCAGTTCCTGTTTTTAAAGGCTGAAGTTGATTTTCCTATAGAGCTTAAGGAGGTGCTAAAAGGGAGATTTTGGAGGTTTTACTTCCTTCTGTCAGTGAAGAATAGGAATGGAGCATCCTTGAATTTTGATATGAATGAACTAAAAATAAAATACTTAATAAATTTAAACATTTGTAGTAGTGTATTTTGGCTAGACTGGCACACTCTGGTGAGAGGGCAGAGTTGACTTTATATTTTTGGCTACAGTTATATAATGAATCTCAGCCTAGAACTACGTTGGCAGGGCTTCCTTCTAAAAATGACAGAATGGTTTAAAGTAAAGGAATCTCCCCTAGCCATGAATGCTGACTTAAGCACTTTCTTTTTTAAAATCATCATTAAGTCCCTGACCATGCTGTTACTTAAGTAAGTCAGTGGTTGCAAAGAAAGGCCCCAAGCCCTCTTTGTTTTCTTCCTGTAAAATGCTCTTTGGTCTGAGAATCAAAGATGTGTGAAAAGCATTACACTGAAATCTATATAGATGCCAGGGTTGCAGCTTGCCTCTATCTTCTTGTGCTCTTTTCCTTCATGCTTGCAGCCAAGTTGCTTCAAAGGCTTGAAATACAGAAGGGTGGGTAGTAGGTTTGGGTTTGCTCAGAGGTGCAGAGTTCCTGTAGCATAAAAACTTCACTTTTTACCATGCCAGGGTAGTATAGGGTTTGAATATGGAAACAGGAGTTTAGAAATGTGAACAAAGTCATTTAGTAATAGCAACTAAAATAAATTTTATTATGTGCGTATCTTTTGCATTTGCTATAAGATAATGGGAAAACAATCTAAAATCCGCATTGAAGATTTTAAGTAACTGTAATGGCTGTATAAGGTAGCACTCCTTTTGTCCTGTATTTGGTAAGAAAGGGAAGTGCATTTGAAATCAAGACAGGGTTCTAGCTGAAGCAGCACCAAGCTCACTGGCAAACTCGTCAGGAAGTTCTACTGGTATAGAAGGTACCATTTGTCTGTCAAGTGTTATGCAGATAAACTGCCTGAGCTGACTTGTCCCCCTGGATATTATTCTTTAATTTCCATACCCCTTCCTCTCCCCATCCCCCTGTCCCTATTAACATGGTTATTAGCATCTTTTTTGGTCTGTTTGAGAACAAGATCCCAGACAAATTCTTCCTGACATATTCTTGTTCTCATATATTTGCTACATAAATTCATTATCTCTTGCCAAGCTTTAGATCTGCCAAGTTCCCTCTGTGTTGTCTCAATTTTCATTCCAAATAAAAAAAATTAAAATGCAAAGAGCAAAAGACTAAAAGTGAACTCTTTAACTTAGCTTTGTCTCGAGGGGTGGGGTGGGGAAGAGCACCGGGGGATTTTGATGTATGTGAGACATCTGCCCAAACATCCCTAGCAATAATGCCATCCCTGTCAAAATGTACTTGCACTACAAAAATGTCCAATAGTGCTTATTCCTGAATTAACCATGCGGCTAAGTTTTTAAATTTGGGTTAGGCTGCATGTGGTATTTTGTAAGGAGAGGTAAGCAATGTAAGACTGTATGACCAGTGCTGGTGAGTAATGTGTGGAGCAGGAGGTGGTTGTGTGTGGTGTGGAATCCTGACGCATCCGCAGAGGTTAAGCTGTGGAAACTACCGCACCTCTTTATTTTCTAAAGCAGTCATAAAGTGGCTGACAGAGATTACCTGAAGGCTTGGGAGGCATAGAGGAATTTTGAGATAAACCATTTATTTTGTTCCCTGTTTGTATTAATGTTTGAGAAAAATAGTCCTTGGGGGCATGGAATCTGCTCCCACCTGTATTCACTACATTATTTTTTTTTTTAAAAAAGATAAATGTAAATGTAGTAGATTAAAAAGGAGAAATAAACATTAGTAGAATAATGCAAAATAAGAAGAATAAGGCAGAACTGGGGGGGGGGGGTAGGAAAGGAGCCTTTGAGATAGATGTTCAAGATGTGTAAATTCTGCAATTTCTTCAGTGAAGGAAGGTGTTGAATTGTGGCAGAAAGTTGTCTGCCATTTCTGATGCATCAGTTTAGCGGCATATAGGCACCCAGCTTTTTAAAAATATGTAAAATGGAGCATTGTGGGTTTTGGTCATTAGCTGCTTAAATCACAGCTGAAAGTAAACTTGGATTCATGCTAATGGTTTAAATCCAATTTTTTTTCCCCCAAAATTCCATTTGTCCACTTTGTGTTGCTTAAGTCTGTATCACTGACCTTTCCTCGTTACAGAAATTCACTTAAGAAATACTAAAGCCATGTAGAAGCCTTTGTAACTGCAGCTTCAGCAAGATTTGCAATTATGCAAGAAAATACTGAAATACATACCTGTGTGCATCTCATCTCTTTGATATGTAAAACCCCTTTACTGTACCTTTTATTAACTCCTACGCTTCTGTTTCACACCTGCTGTGTGAGTAGAGATGTGAACCCACATGTTCCCCAGTGGTAGAATATGCTGTATGTCTTTATATGAGCAGGCAAAAAGAGCATATTTAGACAGGTTGAAGGTGAAAAAGATTTTTATGCTCAAGTTTCTGATTAGACCATTATAGCAGCATCACTAATTCCCCTCCTTCTATCTATTGTCTTCCCTCATCTGTTGTCATCAGTGACCACTGTTGATTTGTTGACTCTATTAAAGTATTCAAGGAAGCCACAGGCCTGTCATTTTGGTCATAACCTTAATCTGTTTTCTCACCTTGGGAGAAAATGTGTTAATACACTGTCTATTTCTATAGAATGAAATCATTGAAAAAGTTCCTGATGCAACAAATCTGCAATACGTTTAGAAGGGAAAAAATGTTTTCTGAATCTTGGTTATTTTAACAGATAGCAAGCTATGTTTAGGTAGCAACTTTTATAAGAACCATAGCAAACTAAGTGATGGTAAGCAATTGTAACGGTACGTTGTGTAGTAATTTTTGAGCTGGATGAGTTGCAACTTCTCCTGATTTCTCATAATCTCAGATTTCTCATTATTTCTAAATGATTAAGCAACTAATTTATGCTAACTTCTGCTTTCATTTACATCTTTGTAAAGCCTGTGTAACTTTATTGATTTTGGAGTTGCTTTAGCTTTTATAGCAATTAAGGGGAGGGGTCATTTCTGCCAGTTGATCTGGAAAGTAAATGGAACACTTTTTTAAAATGCCTTACAGGTAAAATGTATAGCTACCTAATTGCTCTTCATAAAATACTTTACAATTCTTCATATTGTGTATCACCTTCTTCTTCATAATAAAAGTATTTCCTTTATAATAATAAAGGTATTTCTATTTCTGAGAAACTTGCTGTGCAAATAGAGATTATTTAAAGGATAAACTAATACAAACTTGTTTGAGTTTTCTCACAGTTTATTTTTTGTTCACTTATTGGGAGGAGAATTTGTTTGTTTTCCCATATTTTAGAAACAGGCTTTATGTTTTAGTTTGTATTTAATTTTTAAATTTAGCTTGTATTTGCAGCTAGCTAAATTTGCATTTTTAACTTAAAAATTAGCTTGCTGTATTTTTTTTTTTTTTAAAAGTTTTAGTTTGAAGATACCTGATACTCGGGAGAATCTTGTTCACTGTCTGGTACATACC
Organism: Astur gentilis; assembly: GCF_929443795.1. Classification (NCBI taxonomy): domain Eukaryota; kingdom Metazoa; phylum Chordata; class Aves; order Accipitriformes; family Accipitridae; genus Astur; species Astur gentilis. The sequence continues at coordinate 11,459,221 of NC_064909.1, read as the reverse complement.
ATGGATCCCTGAACTGCTTCTTTTTCATCTTATTTGAAAACAGTCGTGTCCGTTACATGTACTGGAATGTATTCCATTTCCTAGTATTTATCTGAAGATGAATTTTTGGTCATTGTCCTTGTTTTATATGTCGGTCATTCCTGCCCCTGCCATCTGAGACTTTCTTTGATGGTATAAATAGCCTTAAGAGCTGAAGTTACAGTTGAAGTGTTTGCCATCACTAAGTTGGCTGCATAACTAAACAGGCCAGAGTTGGTATCATTTGGCTTGAATGACTGGAAAAGACTTTTTTCCTTCATTTTTGGTGCCAGAGTTCTCTCTGTTGTGGAACTCCTCATTTATGGCCTGCAAATCTGGGAAGAAATCCATCTGGTTTCTTCATCTGTCTTGCCAGACACTGTGATCTAGTAATTAGAACAATAGATGATGAGAAGAAACTTTAAGATTAAATTGTATTTTATCGTTACTAGAAGGTATGATGAATAAGAGTAAAAAGAATGTATATTTAACCAGTAGAAGAAATTAATGTTGTCTTGAAATAACTCCCCTTAATTTATCTGTAATACTTTAATAAATCTTTCCCATGCCATTAAATGTTGGGATAGGACAGATAACCTAAAGGAAAAGATTGTACTTACTGAAAACCAGGTATGTCTTTGAAACATATAAGAATTATAAATTCTAAAACATTTGTGGAAGAGACTACTGCATCTGTTGGTTTTATGTTATTTAGTGCAGTAGAATTTTGGTCTCTGGTTAGTGATCTTGAGCTCTGCTATGATATATTTAAGTATTCTTTATTATTTTTTAATGGAACATATAGGATTCTTTTCTATGTCTCTCCTTCCTATCTTTATTAGAAATAATTTTGGACAAGGGATGTGGGTAGTATAAATATTAGGACTTATTTTTAATGGAAAAACCTTACTGATGCAAAAAGATCATAGTATCCACTGAAGAAGAATTCACTTAACTTTATTTATTTTGGCAGAAATGATGCAAATCAGCTCTACATGGAAGAGACTAAAATTGTCTCAGTTGCCTTTCTGTATACTTAACAGGACATTTTGATGACAGGATGATTAATGTATGAAGAGAAAGTATATGTTGCTTAAATGTGCCAGATATCACACATGTATGTTGCGATGTAATAGATGTGTGTGTTACTTCCTGAAAGCCAAAACTTTGTAGATGGGGGTCTTGGAATTACCCCAAATTGGCTTTGGCTTGGAAAGTGCCATTGTAGCTCAAAAAAGGGGAATCAATATAATTGTGTCTTTTACTTGATACCCAAAATGTGTTCTGTCTCTGTGTTAATGAAAATGAATATTAGGCTTTTTTTGAAAAGCATATTGATAATTTTTGTTGAAATACTAAATATTTTTATTATATCTGTTGTACTGTTTATTTATACCTGTTATACTATTTATTTATTTATTTATACATTTATTATACTATTTTATGTTAAACCTATAGATAACAGTACAGTTCAAGGCTTTAAATAAAAAAAGGGAGAAATGAAAAACCATGGTGTTCTTGAATCAACCTATACAGTGGGTGCCTTTGGGGGAAGTAGAAGGTTTTGCCTTTAAGGAACAGCTATACAAAATCATGCAAAAGAAATCCATGGAAAGCTACTAAATATATAGAGGCCATGGCTGGCTGATGAAGTTTCTGAGCTGCCGGTGGTTTGAGGTTCAGAGACTATTCAGGAGCAGTATCATACATGCTTACCATGCTCCTATATGCTCCTCTGCTTCTGCTTTTTACCATAGTTAGTCCCGTCATCTTAGCCAGTACAACTGCTCTGAAGTGCAGTATTTGGTTGTGATGCCTCTCTTTTGCCACACAGATTACTGCAGTATAGTGAAGTTTTTGTTAGCAGTTAAGAGATGAAAATACTGGCTTTTGCTTACATGACGGCTCTGCCTGATCTCAACCAAGTGGTAAAATTCATGTCAAATATCATTGTTATGTTTTCGTGGGTGGAGTCTGAGTAGCCCAGATCTTTAAGTGAGAAAATAAACAGTTGTAATGCCTTTTCTGTCCCTGTCTCATTTTATAAGCAGTAGCTCGTTTCTTCTGTGTGTCCTCAGTTCTGCACTGCAGTGACTTATAGGGCAGGGAATTTTTCCTGGGTAGGAAGTGATTGGATTTGGTATTGCTGGCTCTGATGGGCAATTTGCTTGTGGCAGAGGACCATAAGAGCTTAATTTGGGATGCACTGAAGGAACTTGCCTATCAGCTCGTTGGCCCAGCACCTCTCATTTTTGAAACTCTTCTGGATCGTAACAAGAATGCCATTAGAGGAAAGATTATGGATATCTTTCACCATCTCAGTTCACCATCAAATGGATTTTCCATTGCTTGGAATTGGTATTAGGCTCTGCATTGGCAGAGGCTAATGTAGTTGCAGAGTGAATTTATCTTAGTAACTAATCCTTGCCACCTCCCTGTGAGGTGACTTGCTAAGTATCTGACAGATGGGGAAGCACGGGAGGGAGAGATGGTTTCAGAGCTGGGATTAGAGCGCTGATGTCCCAGGCTTCTGGTCCTGTGCTCTGCACAGCCATGAGGCCAGCCTTCCCTACCCATCTCCTGTTACTCTCTTGGGGCAAATTCCTGCTGAACATTATTGATAAAGACAACAGGGGATTAATCCTGTTGTCCTAGTCAGGAGTGAAATTCATCTTTTATTTCTGTGGTATGGTATGCAATTTAATGCTAACGGTCAGGAGACCTTAAATAACCACATCAAACAGCCGTTTCGGTGCCAGCCTTCCTTCTTATTTAGCTTAGTCTAAACTGACACCAAACTTTGAGACATTCCTCTCCTCCCACAGTGGAGAGCCGCTGGGATTTTTTTATACCACACATGGTTTCCCTCCTACATTTTCCTCCCATGTCAGATATTCATACCCCCTTTAATAACCAGCAGGGGGATCATTACATTGAGCTACTGCCAAATGCATAATGACTGCTGCCTTTGCCTTACACAGTCACTGCACTACTGATATCCAATTCAGCATTGTAAAGTGCTTAGGGCTACCTTGGGGATGTGCTATATTAAACCCAACTATTCTAAATCCTATTTAATACAAAGAGATTGGTGGGGGGGAGGGGGGAGGGAGATTTAAAATTGTTGTTAGTCACCTATTTTCAACAAGTAAAAATACCTGGCCACTTAGGGCCCTATTCTGTCACTCAAGTCATAAATAGTCCCACTGATTTTAGTAGGGAGTGCATGAAGGCGAGCACGGTGCTTACCACTGGGGGAGGCAGGATTGGGTCCTACAGAAGCTGTGGCTGAGATGGTAAGTTTGCAAGGAGCTGATGGGGGTGAGTGCGCCCATTTCTGAATTCCACTTACAAATGTTTTACAGTGAAAACAGGAAAGTGGAAACATGCTTCATATCTGACTAAAAAATAAAGGTACTCTTAAACTTGTAAAAGACAACATTTTTATTTGAATGATATGACAGAGCTGCCACAGGAGTGTTACCTGCTATAAAGAAAGCTTAAGAATTATTACCTTTATTAGACCAGTGACACTGAGCTTTAGCCATACATTTCTAACTTCTGTCCCTCTACAGAGACAATTTTCTTTTCTTAAATAAACTGTCATGCTAGTGTTAATATATTGTTGGCTCCCTCATACTCTGAGAATACTGCTGATATAAAACATGTATATGTTAGATTGGTAATAGTATCTTTAGTGTAGCTGACTAGAACAAATGTGTTTCCCTCATGGCTGTGCTAATGTGATAAAGGAAAATTGGCTGTTCATCAGCTTTTGGCTGGGTAAAGACAGTAGAGATGGAACCACATTCTTTTTTATGCATTAATACCACTGAGAACTTTTCACTAGTTATATTTCATGTGCGGGCATGTTGTGCAAAGATGTTGTAAAACATGAGATAATGCTACAAATAACAAAGTAGAAAAGCCTGTATCTTTTATGATGATAACAGTCAAACACCAAATGACAGTAACAGGCTGTAAAAAATGTGATGCAGAAAAAAAATGCAATGTAACCACCATATACACATATACTTAGACTCTTGCAAATAGGGCATCAGATGTTTAGAGGGCTTTGAATTAAAATTAAATAAAAAACTGTTGTATTTAGGTCATTGATGTGTCAACACAAAAGATAATTTAAAATGGAGAGATGTATTTTGAGCGGTGAAACTCATATGCAATAACTTTTTGAACAAATCTTAAGGCTTAGTAATTATGATAATAGCCTTCAAATTTCCATCAGTGGAAGGGCAATAAATATTCCTGTCTAAATTTGGGAAATATTGACTGAATCTGGAAATGGCAATAAAGCTCAGCATGCATGTGTATGTTTGAAAGTGCAGTTTAAGGAGAAAAATTCATCTGTACAATTTTGTGTGAAGCCTAAATAAAAAAAAAAATCCAAACAAAACCCTCCATCTCATTTCATATTTTCTTTCTAAAAATACTGAAAGACTCCTTCTGCCCGGGGCACTGATGCTGATCATCTGAGCTCAGATTTATAGATAATTGTGTCCGTTTATCTTGGTCTGAAATTTGAAAGACTTTATTGGTGGAATAGCTTTGTGAGTACTTATATTGTGGTTTTCAAACTGATACTTTTTCAGGTTCTGGCTTTCCTCTTTGCAACAAATTATTCTGCCTTGTAAACCTTCTGTTTGTCCTCACATATATATTGTTCTTATGGAAGCAATTATTCCAGGTTTATTTTGTTTTGATTAGCGTGAGTATCAAGACAGGCTGAAGCACTCTAGTTTTATTAGGCCTCTGTAGACACGATTCAGCAGGCATCCATATCTGCAAAATGAAAATAATGCTCTGTAAATTGGCAACAACAAAATGATGTTTCAAAATCTGAAGGCTACTGAGCTCTCATGTGAAATAATCCTCATGCAAACTAAGTATTGCGAAAAATTACGTCATATCAGTTTTTGCAAATAAATCACTTTCTGAAATAAATGAGATTAAGTTTATTCAGTAAACAATTAACAGAGTTCAAAAGTTTTGAATAAGTTGCACTTAGTTTCTATAATTAACTTCATTAATGGGAAGCTGACTATAGCCACGATGCCTCCAGTTGCCATTTTTTATGTGCCTGTATTTTTTAAATGAGAGTATTGAATTTCATAAAATGTAAGGCTGAAAGGCACTCCTGTATTATTAAACTTTTTCTAATTTTATGTAACCTAAACATGAGGATTTTTAATGAAAAAAAGTAGTTTGTAAAAGCTCAGCATCTTGTGACTTTGTGGAGCTGGGAGAATGCCATAAAGTATTTCTATGAACGCTAGCTCAAGTTTAAAATGAATTGGCAGGGAAGGGAACGCTTGCAGAAAACAGTACCCTGGGGTGCTGGCTGAGTGCATATTCCTAGCCAAGGGTTCCCTTGATGTAAGGGAACTGCCCACTGGGTGTAAAGCAGATGTAGCCAGTTCCTATACCGTTCCCTTCAGCCTTGGTAGAAAGAAACACGCTGGGGTTGGGGAGGCATTTTGGAGGGGTGTTAGAGTCCTGGCTGAAAAGTGCTGCATTTGGTTATCCTGAGTATGGTATATAGCCCCTTGAGGCCTGTTTGAACTGATGTGTGTGAGAAGAGCTCTGACAGATATAACATGTGCCCATGGCCTGAAGTGGTGATGTAGCTGTAACCAACCTCGTACCTCGTGAAACAGACCCATCCTTCTCCTTTTCCTCTTTTCCCCCTCCCCACCAGATCACTGCACTGTAGTTTCTTCTTTGATTTAACCACTGTAGAAATTTTATACTCCGTGCATCTGAGTGATGATCTTATTAACTGGATTGCTAATGGATGGACAGAAGAGAGGTAACTACTTTCAGTAGGCACTGAAAATAAAGACACAGAGCAAGTAGGTTGAAGTAATGTTAAAGATTAATCAGTGGTAGATGCGACATGTGGAGAAATCAAAGTGATTGCATAATGAAGCGTGTGTTTGCCCCTTTATATTGGTTCTATAGGTGCATCACAGCAGAATTAGTTTCTTCTTGAATGGATGGGAAGAGGACAACACACCTTTTGATTCAAGGATTCTTGTGGGAACAGTTGCAGATACTGATGCTGATGGTACACTGCAAATTGGACAAAGCTTCACAGGTAAATCTTGCAGTATTTTAGTGGACTGCACCGGAATGTTCAAAATAAGATGTGCATGATGTGGTTAAAAAACACACGTGAGTCATTTTAAGTTATCTGTATGCTGAGAAGTAATATCTTCCTGCAGGAGAAAATTCCTATTGTATGATTAGCTTTCTCAAAGGGTTAGCTGAAAGATAGGTGTTTGGTGGATGATCCTGTAGGATCATAACTTATTCTATGTGTTACTGCATACGGGTAGGTTTTCCTGCATTCTCCAGAATGTAGGTATGTAAAGTATGACACGTTCCATTAATTTACGATCAGTTTTTCTGAGTAAATATATGAAACTACTTCAGAATGGGATTGTGCATGGCCACTAGACTATACCCCTCTCCAGAGTAAGGAATAGAGCTGAAGTTTCTGGCTGTTCATGTTCTTCAGTTCTACTCATGTAAACCACTAGGAGAATGAGAATCCCTCAGCCTCTAATAATGCCCGGTAGCATTACTCCTCATCTACGTCTAGAATTTTATATGTACTACAGCATGACATGATCATTGCAGAACAGCTGGGGGATGTTTTGTTGCTCTCCACAAATTCTTGGCTCTGCAGATGTAAGAACACTGGCTATTGCTGTTCAGGAACATGCACAATTTGAAGCTAACTTCTAAATATAACTATATGTCATTTAAAAACTTTATTGTGCTCTTGGGCAAGGAAGTCATTCTGTGCCCCATTTCTTAAAGCTTGTATATAGAAATGTGTTTTGTTGTGATTTTGATTCTGAATACTGGATAACTAATAAATGTATAAAAGAAAGGAATATTTTAAAATGCTTTTTATCTTTATTGTATAAATTGATAGGTACAGTTGTACCTACTGTATCTCTTCTCTAATTAGAGGTGGCACATGGACTGGCTCATTACTTCTGTCTAATGAGCCGATCCTTGTGCCACCTCTCTAATCAGAAAAGAGATAGGTACAAAATGTTCTTATAAAGTTATTATAAATCATTCTTTTTTATAAAAAAAATTAAGTCACTGCCCTCTATAGTTTTGTCCAGGTCCAAGATGGTTTCATTCAGGAGGGGTAATTGTGCAAGAGAGATCTCTGAGTGCTGAATTAAAGGTGCTCTCATGCAGTGCAAAGCTGCCTTCTGCTCAATAGATTACTTATTTATGGTATATTTTCTTAGGTTTGGAGCAATTTGTTGGAAGAATGCAAGATTTTCGATTTTACCCAGTGGCACTTACAAACAGGTAAAGAACCTTTATTTTTGTAAAAAAATAAGAGTGTGGTGATTAGAAAGAATAAATAACGATATGCTTATTTCCCAAAGTATAATGGTTTTCATATGTCTCCTTTAGATAATTGCTTATGGTGATGTAGTTCATTGAACCTCATTTCAAAGATGACTTTTAATCTAAAAAAACTTGAGTTAAAATAAATTCAACAACTTAATTTGTTTTGCTTTTGAACTGTTGCTTAAATATAGCTAGTATATATAGTAGTATATATGTAGTGAAACTCAACACTCAGTAATAAATGTGTGCTTTCCTTGTTATTGTTGTCCCTGTTACAACCTGACTTAGTAAGTGTTCTTGCAGAGAGTAGGTCCACTTGCTAGATTTCAATGCTTATAAGCTGTCTAGGTGTTATCAGCTCATGATAATTCTGACATAATAGTGTGTGCTGATAAGCTTAGTCCTGCTGGATGAGACTTGCCAAGCTTTCCCAGAGCTCCATGTGAACTGTAGGGCGAGGAAGGGAGCATAGCAGGCTGGTACAGTTTAGACCGCTCAAATACCAGTGATCCAAATGAAGAGGGCAGGCGCTCCAACCGGTCAGCATGCTGACTTCGTGGCTGTGAGCTTGGCTCCCATGCTTAGCAGTCCCTTTCATCTGCTTGCAGCTTCCCCATGGTATCAGATGTCCATTTCAGGTATTCTTGATGCTCCCCCCACCCCACGCTCACAACCCTACCCCGAGGTGCTATTGTCTTAACTGTTCATTGCTTTCTATGTTAGATTGTCACCATAAGCTGCCAATGACTTTGCTAGCTCAGCCCACTTAGCCCTGGACAATTGCTTTGACTTCCTCCATTCCTGAGGCCAAATTACAGTTGCCACTGCAATTTCTGTTGCCCTCCAGTCTCCCTTCCTAGCGCATTACAAAGAAATGTTACCTTTGTTATCTAGCTCATGCTGGATTAATCTAGTCAATTCAAGCTGGCCAGAAGTAGTCAGGTCCTATTTGTCTGCATGGTGCTTCTGGGTGGGCTACACGCAGTGGCACTCCTGACTGCAGACCTTAAGGCTGTGTAATGATAGTCTTTCAATAAGAGGTAGAGCAGGTTCCTAAGAGCTCAGCTGTCTGCAGGACATTACGACAAATGAAGTTCCTGTGAATTTAAGGTATTACTATGAATCAGCTATTCCAAGTTATATGAAAATAATGTTGGTTGTATTCTTTCACAGCAATGCTTGTCAAATCCTTTGAACTACAATTTAAGTCAGTGAAATGAATAAAGTTTCCAAATTGAAAGATAAGGCATTTTACAAACTGTTGTAACCTAATGATGTCTTTGTGGATGTAGTTTTATATCCACAAATAATTGGGTCCAAAACGTTTATCTGGGATAAACTGTGAAGTAAAGTCTTGCCTGCATATCAACTAATTTCAGTCTGTGGCTAACTAAAACGTCCTGTAACTTCAGGTTCTATGGGAATTTGTGGTGGCAGCAGCAAGTATTTATTTGCTTAATAAGTATACAAAAATAATGTTCTTACTGATAAAGTAGAAAAACGGGAAAAGTAAGAGGGTTTTTTTTTTTTTTTTTTTAATTTGAAAATTCAGTATCTTCTAGGCTCACAAAATCCTTCTTTTACACCAGAGATGAGTAGATAAAGGTTTAGGTAATCTGCCCATGTCGTTCATGTATCTATCTGCTTGCCTCCCTACCTATGTATCTATTTCAGTTGCTGATGTCAAAGGGAAGTAAGGTGACTCAATGACTTAGACATGAGCTGTAAGACGCAGCTACAGCGATCGCAGACTGGGGCAGCTAAAAAAGTGGGCATTTGTATTAAAGTTAGTTAAAAGTGGAAATCTTTCTATCCAGGTTTTCTAAGGTGCAATGCGATATTGCTCAAGCTGGTTTTTTTGGAGGATTTGAGTGCAAACATTCAACTCATCTGTGGTTATAGGCAATATGCCAATGCTATGGTATGCTTAAGAACAGTGTCCAGATCCCTAATTGGAGTCAGACATGATGCCATAATAAAATTTTAAGAGTTTTTCTCCTTGCACCTACGGCTGGATTCATTGTACCTAGCTTTAGATGCACCAACAAGCAGCTCTTTTCCCTTGGCTCCATATACGTCTGTGGAGCAATGAAAGGAACTTGAGGGCTTCTTCACAGACACCTTCTGAAGGTGCCTGCTGCTTACTATTGATTATGTAGGGACCCTGGCCGGCCTGATTCCTAGCCGATTGCCCCATTTACGCGAGATGAAACCAGGCCTTCAGGGCTTCTACTGTAATCTAAGCTGAATTTTGTTTAATCTAGGAGCCTAGAGGTACAAAGCGGCACTTGTCTTTTTTTATCATGTATGTAATTACTTTTTTATATGCTGTGACAGAGACATTTTGGAAGTATTCTCTGGCAAATTTCCTCATCTGCATACCCAATCTGAGTGCCGCTGTCCTGGAAGTCATCCCCGGGTACACCCATTGATACAGAGGTACTGCATCCCTAATGGTGCAGATGATACCACTAATGACAGAGTGCTGAGGTTGGATGTGGAAGCCCATCCTCTCTATTACATCAATGATGATGACATTGGGACTACCTGGATTTCATCTGTGTTTGCTAATACTGCAGGTCTGGATCATGGTGTTTCAATCACAATAGACTTACAAAATGGACAGTATCAGGTAATGAGAAGATTACATTTGCTATTTATTAAATCAAAACTAGGAGAAGATTTTTGTAGACATTTCAATTTTGAGGAAATTCAAAACTTATGCTTTAAGATGTTATCCTTAGAGGACCAGGAAGAAAACTTCCTTTTTCAGTATGAAAAAATGCAAAAGGCAACAGAGTGCATTATGGTTCTCGTCATTGCCTTTTGATGTGCCTTGGCTGTTGTAACAAGCAGTAATCTAGAATAGATATACCAGAGTGGGTATCCTGTGTGAAGACACCAATATTTAGAAAATGGTTGCTCTCTTTTAACTCCACTTTTGTAAATTTCAACTTTAATTTTAATTTCTATTAAAACTTGAGGTGCTTGTTTTATACCTTCTGGTAGAAAGCTGACTGCAATCAAATGGAATTTAACATGTCTGCGGCACACTGACATATCGGAAGGGGTTTCTGTTTTGTAGATGTTCTGGAGATGGTAGTTTAGCCTCCTGAGGAACATGAAAGGAGAATACAATACGCAGGCAAGATTCCTGAAGAGGCCAGATTGTACCTAACATTTCACAATGCTGTTGAAGAGTGTCAGGATGTCTGGGAAGGAGGCACATACCAGTAGTGGGGCTGCATTCACTATAGGGGCTCTACTAAACTTCCATGTATTCTTGCTAGCTTATCTTTTTTTCTTTTTTTGTCATTAATGGTGAGAAGGGAAAGAACATGATGACAGGTTTTGGCTACATAAGTAAGAATTAGTCCTAGAACACAGAGTATTTGATGAGAATCCAAGCTAAAAATAGGGAGATATCCCCCCTCCCCCCCCCCCCCCCCCCCCCCCCAATTTACCTGTTATAAAACAACTCATCAAATATTTGGCAACACATAGCTATGCCCTTCATTTTTGCCAAAATAATATTACTGTGATAAATCATGGACTTGACTTTGTAGTGCATTTTCAAATGGTCTTCAAGAAAAAGTGAGGCAACAACAGTTCAGTTGTTGCATAATAATGTCTGAGAGATCAAAGAGCTTGTTTAACAAAAAAAGTTATATTTGGTTTTAATTGGGAATATGTGGACTGAAGTATTGGTTCTTTTTCTGTCTGAGTGGTAAAGCAGACTATATTGTCATATTGAAAAAAAAAGGTTATATTCTCATTGTTTTACAACTTAGCCATTAATATCAGTTTAAAAATTTGTTATCTTCTTGTAGGTATTCTATATTATACTGCAGTTCTTTAGCCCACACCCTGAAGCAATAAGAATTGAAAGGAAAAAAAGAGATGATCTAAACTGGGAAGACTGGCAGTATTTTGCTAAAAATTGCAGTATTTTTGGAATGGATAACAATGGATCTCTGGAAAAACCAGACTCTGTCAACTGTCTCCAGCTTCCTAGGTATGAGTGGGTATTATCTGCATAATACAGATGCTTTGAACAGGTAACATCCTGACACAATTCACTTCTATTTCCCAATGAGATAGAATCATTTAATTTGGTATACTCATTTATTATGGGCTGCTGAGTATATAAAAGATCCCAAATCTGACCTTTCGATTGAAGATTGCCAAAAGGTCATCTGTCATTTTTATCAGATTTCAGATCAGGAATGTGACACAATTGATTCCTCTGTTATTTTTGAGCTAGACTTTTGAAATTTTACATGCTTATGTTTTGGGGGGTTATTGTCAATACAAGTACAGAATGTTGAGATGAAGAGTGGAGGAAGGTACTGATATAACAGATTGTTTTAAAGAATCTAGTGAATGTGAAAGTATACCTTCTGATCTTGGAGAGTGCAATGTGTTCTGGAGATTAGAATAGAGGCCAAACTTAAGTACAAAAGCCGATGATTTAGCCTTGCTACTAATCATGCAAAACATGTAAGAAATGGGTTGAAACATGTATCTTGAAGCATTCTAATCTTTCTAAGCAAGAACCAAAATAAAACTGGGGGGGGGGGGGGGGGGGGTAAGGAGGATCATTACCGTTTAGAAATATGTTGCAAACCTTTTTACTAGATAGCAGATTTAAAAATATATAACGTATAAAATATATATTTCAGAAATATAGCATATAACATATATAATATATAGTTAATATGTATTATCATTTTACTTACACAAATTCTTGTATGTACATATATATATTTTTGAATCTACACCACTACATATATTCAAATGCACTATCCCTTGCCTGAATTCAGATGCCAGCCAGTATTAGGCTTGTTTAGTACTTGGCTGGAAATCAGTGAGAAAATACAGTAGCAGGTGCTGTAGGCATTTTGCTTTTCTTGTTGTTTCACTTTTGCTACCTTCCTAAGACTTTTCAAGTGTCAGCATCTTTGTTCTCCAGCAGTTCAGTATTCTGAGGAGAGGAGCATAAGGTCATCTGAGTTACACCAGTTTTCAGCAAAGGACTTTGAGCTTTATTGCTGATCCTTGGAGCAGAGGGTAGAAGAGAAGGGAAATCTCTTAAGTAAGCCAACCATTTTTGGAAAAATAACTCGAATGAGGTGTAATGCCCTTTTCAGCCCAGAAGTATGTATTTGTATATTTTCTAAAAAGAACTGAGGAGTTAAGTATGAACTGTTCCCATAAATGTTTTGTGAGTAGCACTGTTTCTCCCCTTCGATTACGATGTAAATGGTGATAGGAAGTGATATGAATGAATGATTTTTGGGTACAGCTGATGTACAGAAAGCTTCGTTTAAAAGATAAGAAATATACCCTGTAATGGTGAGTATTCTGTGTACTCAAAGAGAACTTATTGTTGAAACAATGCTCCAAATTTGTGTCAGCAGTAGCAGAGCTCCCTGCTGACACCTTTATAGGAGGGGAAGGTGATTTTATTGTAAAATAAAACTGGTCTCTCTTTCTCTGTCTCACATATACCTACACACTTGTAAATGCCAAGACATGTCCAAATTGTCTATCCAGGATTTAGACACCAGTGTGCTTGTATCCTGGTGGCCTAGCCAGGACTCCTTGGTTTGATGTGGAATGCAAGTTACCTTGGCTTTGAAATCATTACCATGGCTTGAGGGTTCTTGGTTTGGTGACACATGCTAGTACTGAAAGGACTCTTTTCAGTCCTTTAGGAGATGAAAGTGGTATAAGATTTTTATTTCTTCATCCTGTACCACCTCTGTAAGTTAGGAGTTACTCACTGTCCTTTATGCCTCCATCAGAGACTTGAATCCTCGCTTAGTCTGAATATTGGCTGACCCTTGTTTTAGGATCATCTTTCTTTTCCTGGTTTCCTTAGCAGCTGCGTGTAGATGCCCTAAGATCTTGAAGACCTGCTTATCTACATGCCATCTGCCGTACAGATGATGCCGTACATCCTTCTGCTGTTCCTTCTAGTGCTTCCATACCAAGATGGTGTAATTCATCTGCCCTTCATACCTGTATTAACATTGCCATTACAGCTCTATATGTAATGGAAGAAAAATACTTTATTTAACTTTCTGCAGAGGGGAAGAGAGGACAGTATCGCCCAGAGAAACATACAGATATATTCCATTGAGATTTTTGTGAAGCACTAACCTGGATAGGGGCACAGTAAATTCAGTGTTCCTTTGTGAAGACAGAGGAGTATGACTTGGCAGACCTAGCCTAACTATTAATCTCATCTTTCAGAAGCTCAGAGATATTTCGAAGTGATGAGAATTACATTTTTTGAATGTTGTATGTTAGGTGCCAGGTGATACCATGGGATAGCTGTTTTTAATGAGCCCATGTAGGTGTGCAAATAGCAGGCATTCTTGCCTCTTGGAGAGGCAAGTTCTACTCTTAGCTAAACTCTAGCTAGTAAGTATACCAATATGAGATACGGTTCATACCAAATTGTGCAAATGTGCAGTTTATATATACTTTTTTTAGTTTACTCAGCTTTTGCTTGAATTCTCAGGATTGTCCTTCCTCTTCTTGGGCTTAAATACACAGTTTTACTCTCAATCCTACTACATTCCATTCAGTTCTCTTGCACTTCACTCACTGGAAGATGGCGTGTGTTTCTAACTCTATTCACTCATCGAATGAGATGATACAATCCAGCGACTCTGGAATTAAAAATATAATTCTGTATGGGTTTTACATGTGTTTAGCAGGTATATAATTAACAATATGAGCACGTTAATTATCGTGTTGGTCATCTCAATGATTTCCTTATGTAGTTCAAGCACGGTTCATGTTTCTCAAAGACATTGTGTTAAACTTTTTGGAAACAGTGCAGATGACACTGTGTCGGTCACACTTTATTCATATTTTGAAGTTGCCATTTAGAGGCTTTACTTTTAATTGGAAACTTAGGGTCTGGAGAAGAGCATGGCAGTTTGGGGAGAACAGACATACAGAGGACATTTCGTTTCCCCTGCTTGAATTCTGGTGACTGGGAATCCACTGACATAAGAATTTTCCCCAGAAACCACAAAAAGCCTATGTAAGTTAAATGGAGACCCTCTCTGAGAAATAGGATATTAGGAGATAAAATCTGTAAAATATGTGATATTTTGATTTTCATTTGTCTTCCTCTCTATTTAAACAGCTTTACACCTTATTCCCGTGGTAATCTAACTTTTAGTGTTCTTACCCCGGAACCAAATCACCGACCTGGTTACAATGATTTTTACAATACTCCATCTCTCCAAGAATTTGTAAAAGCTACACAAGTGAGGATTCATCTCCGTGGCCAGTATCATACTAATGAGTCTTGGGTAAATTTTAGGCATAGATACTATGGAGTTAATGAAGTTACCGTCAGCGGAAGGTAGGTGTTATGGAACTCTTCCCCCACCCATCACTGCCTCTGACTATTACAGCTGTGCAAAGTATATAATGACCTGGCCTAAAGTTTAATGAAGTTGTTCTGCTTTTACATTTATGAATGAGAAGGGAATTTGGTCTGAAGCAGTGCATCAAGTTTGAAATGACTGGTGTACTGTTTTTTTAAAACACTTGCTCATATGTTATTTTAAAATTAATTATACTTATTACACAAATCTGTCAAAAGCAGTCCTTTCCTTGGAATTACCAGTGCCTCTAAGCAAAGGCTTATGATTGAAAACCATGGCTTGTGCTTTACTTCAGTAGCGCTTCCAAGTTTCATTATAGATTCCCAGACATGCCAATTTTAACAGTTTTAATGCAGAGCTCATTGTTTCAGCTGTAGTTTTCCTTTTAAAATGGGGCAGCTGTTAGTAAAACTGTTACATTATCTGTGACAACTTTATTGTATATAAGTGTGCTGTCTTGTGAAAGGACTAATTATGCCCTGTAAATAATATGCAGATTTGGCAATGAAATAGTTTCCAAGAAGCATATGGTGCAGAATTTTGTTAATAAGTATTATTCCTGAAATTATTTTGGTAGTTCTCATTTTAAGAGAAATCACCCCATTAGAGGTCATGTTTACCTTAAAATTTCCGACACTACTAATATGTTTTGATTATTGATTCAGATGTATTATGATAATGCTTTTACTAAAATAGCTATCATCTTGATGACTACGTAACAGTAAAATAATTTCAGCTGTAGTTTGCAAAGCTATGCCAGGCCTCCAGGAGAGCAGACCTCCTAGGTAGGGTGGGATGGTTATTGCCTATTAACTAATACTCTAGAAAGATTTTATTTTAGTAAGAAATGGACATTTTAACTGAGATTAAAACGGGTTAAACTAGAAAATTATGCTTGATACAGTTAAGATTTCTTGAAAAAAATAGAGCCACACTGTAAGGCTTAATATTGATGAATAATTGCTATTTATTTAATAAAGTTTTACATATTAATATTATATACTGAAATATAGTTGTCACTACATATTATATAAGGTAAGAGTAGCTGTACTACATGCTGGTTTTTATTTTCTTGGAAAGCAACTGTTGATACTTAAAAATATGTTGAGGTAAGTAGTCTTTTGTAAGTTACTGCACTTAAGAACATTCTCTTTGGTGTTTATTTGTTCTTAATAAAGAACCAGACTATGTAATAGACAAAATTGTCTTCGTGACCATGTTGTTATATTGTTGGACAGATGTGTTTCCACGTTTTAATTTTTTCTTCACTACCTATTGTTCTTTCAGGTGTAATTGCCATGGCCATGCTGATAATTGCGATGCAGCTGTGGAACTGTATAGGTGCCTGTGTGTCAAGGAAAGCTATACAGAAGGAAATAATGTTAGTCTCTCCTTTGTCTATCTATGTCACCTATGAACAGCCTCAAAATTGGGATTTTTGTCCTGGGAAAGAGTGTGTGTATGTGTGTTAATGTTGTCCTAGCTTTTATAGGGGAAATTTCCATAGCAGGGTTTGTATTAAATAAGACAACAAAAAACTATCCCTGCCCCCCTCTGCCTCCCCTCTCAAAAGTCATCCCACCACAGACCATTAGGAGTGCTGTGTTTAGGGATTTGATTTCTTGTTAAAGGATTATGCCACTTTCAAACATTACATGCAAACTTGAATTTAGACTGTCAGAATCTAATAAAGATTATGGCTCTACCTGCTGTAGCAACTAGCAAATGATGTGTAGAATGAAAAGGTAATGAAGACCCAACAGCAGATGTGCTTCAGGGATTTTTTTTACTTTTTTTTTTTTACTGTACAGTAGTTTTAGTGTGGTCCTATGGACTCCAGACCCATTCAGTAGATGGAGTGCAGTAGGCACAGTCCTGGAGTTCAGCTTCCAATTTAGTTTCATTTGAAAGGGAACGGTTCAAGTGGTCCAAGACAGCTCCATGATGCAAACCAAAGCACAGTAAATGCAGAAAATTTGGAGATTTGCTTCAAAACTGCATGGCTAATCCAAGGTAAAACACTAACATAGATTTACCTTCAGATACTTGGAACATCTGTAGATACTTGGGACATTTGTAGATTGGAGTCTCTGACTTCATCTAAGAATGAGATCTTTTGATGCAGTTGTTTTACAAAATATGTCTAGGATAGGAAGAGTTAAAACATTTTGGACTTGATTTTAAATGTCTCTTGCGTAGTTGAGCACATGTAAGAAAACACCACGACGTGCCAGTACATATGTATTTGGAAGTTATTTTCTTGGCGTTCTTATTTATTACATTGATCTAAACCAGTGATTTGGGTAGTGAGTTTTTAAAACATTGAAAATTGAGTTATGAATTTATTTATTTGAGAACAGCCTGTAAATATCAATGTCCTTTACTTTTTGCAGTCGCATATGATATTTGGTTATCTTTAAAATAATCTGTAGTAGCAACATGATTGTTCTAACAAAACAGTATATTTAATATTCCTTTTTGCTGTTCAGTGTTTTCAGATAGTCGATATTAAGGTAAAGTTTCTTGGAATTAATTAGAAGGCCATATTAAATAATCTAGATACAGTCTAGAAAATATGCTTATCATTGCTTTGCTCTGCTCTTAACAGCATTTCTCAGTAAAGAGGGATTTTGTGAAGTGTAGTATGCAGTTGAAACCAAGTTGCAAAATTATAATTTTCCTACTAGTTTTATAATTCTTGGCCATAGGAGAACCAAAATGAGGTTGTTTACTAGAAGTCATGGTCATCTAGATAAATATGTAGAGGAGAGCTTAGAATGATGATACCAGTTTGCACTTACTTCATACAACCTTTGGTTTTCTTGGAAGCTTTTCACCTATAACTTAGCAAAAGCAGAATTATGATGTACAAGTTAAGGAAACTTGCTCAAACAAAAGATTCTGTCCCTAGATTAATTATTTATCTCAAAAAAAAAAAAAAAAAGAGAAAAGGAAAAGAAGTTGAGGTTAAAGAATGAGCTACATCAAAGAAATGAATCCCACATTCCCACTGAATGTTAGATTTCCGTCATGAGTACATGTTTTATTCCTTGCTACATTTATGCCTTTTGGAAATACCCTTTCTAAAAATTAAGAAAGGGTTGTGGAATAGCAAAAGGGAAACTAATCTCACATCAAAAAATCCCCAGGCAGTCTGTGCTTGCTAGAACAGAGCAAGAAGTGTTAACCTGAGAGCATTTGATATTGTGCTTATGATCATGTGAAAGATATTTGTAAAATTTCATAGGGGATCTAAGTTTTCTAGTTTTTTTAAGCAGAGGTGTAGGATCTACAGTCTAAATGGGAATTGAACAGAAATTTGAAGTTTTTTAGGTGGGTCAAATTAGAAAAAAAAATTAAAACTGACAATGTCCCTTTAATTAGAACACACATTGTGAAATGTTACTTTGTAGGGATTAATTATAAATATTTAATAAGATCTGGACGTTCACCAACCACTCTTGCAAGACTTACGCTACCTTCTGAAAACAAACCAAATACATTTTAATGATGTATCTGCCTTATCAGATATTTTCTGTCAATGTTAATGGGTTGTTCCAGTGAGTGTCACGTTTTTGATTTCGCATATATGCATTGTAACAATAATTGAAATGCTTGAATTAACTGTATTCATTCACAGTACAATAAGGATGTTGTTTAATTATTTTCCTCATTCTTTAATGACCATGTCAGTATCTACTAAATATGAAATGAAATAGAAGTAGTAATAAAATAGAATTAATATTTGCAAGTATATCACTAACTACTTTGACTTTTGTCAAGGATTTACATGAAATCCAAACAGCTTAAAGGTTTTGATTTTCTTGTAAGGCAAACACTTAAAAGCAAAACGAAAATCCATCCTGATTTTTGACTATCATTGGCAACGATACACCTATGTTTCTCAGGCTCCCACCCCAGTGATTTGGGCTTTTTTTTTTTTTTAAATCCCTTGACAAGCTCTTAACATATGGCAGAGTATGTCCTTGTCACATTTATGCTTAATACAACTAAAATTACCATCATGAATTTATCTGGCATATACATCTGGATAGCTGTTGCGCAGCAAAGCAATACCAGAAACAAAAAATTTGCATAATTCATTACAAATAGAAATCTTAGTTTAGCTATTTGCATCACCATGTTATGAAATTTGACATACCAAATGGAATTTCTTTTTTTTCTTTTTTCTTTTCCTGAGTTCTGTTTTGATGAAGGAATATGTTGCTATGAAATTTGAGATGATGGGAAGAAGAGAATGCTTAAGAATGACTTGTAGATGTTGAGGGGCCAGATTATGAAAGAAGAGGAAATAAATCCTCACAGAGCTTATCTCTCATCTTAGAAAAAACAGTTCAGCTACTTCATTTACAAATTGTTCTGTAAGTGTCGTGTCCTGCTTTGGGAAGTAACTCTGCCTTTTACAAATGGAAACTGAGGCACCAAGAGTGGAGTCCAGATTTTGGTAACATTTGTATGCAAAGACTAATTTATAGACATGAGTAATAGTATGTTCAAAAACTTTCCATGATGTTACATGAAAAACTGGAAACAGCCCATGAAAAAACAAGACCGTCAAACAAGATCAGCCTTACCTTACAGCCTCAGAGCCACCTTTAAATTGGTCATACAGAACTTAATAGAGAAAGGTAATGGCAAAATATACAGGAATAATTGTAGAAATAATAATAGAAAATAGAATTTAAAATAAATAAAGCAACTCTGATAAATGCTTGAGAGGGTATGAATGGAAGTGAGAGTGTGACTGGGTACAGTAAAGGCTTCAGGTCTTCAGAGTTTTCTGTGCAAATAATTAATGGTCTTAAACATCTGCTGTCTGAAAACTGGATATGGCATTGTTGATTTACCAAGAATTGGATAAATAAGGCTTTTTATGTTGTTACAGAAGAATATATCTAAACCTTACTTAAAGGTCAATCTGTATCATCATGTTACATGTTGGAATTAATGATACATAGTACCTGAGGAGCTGTAAATATTAACTATAGTAGAGTGGTCACTCAATAACAAAGACTTCTAGCTTGCAGAAGCAAGCAAGCAAGCTAGCAAAAAATGCAGAGCTTTTTGGTAAGCTCTGTGCCATAAATTTTTTATCCAGAGGATAGGCCTGGGAGGAAGCTGCTTACATCGGAATAAAAAGAAAGGAAATCAAGCAGGCAGATGGTTGACTGGAGTTTTAGGAAACAGCAAGCAGAAAAGCACCTAGTCCAGTAGTCTTACCTGCCTGAAAATTTTAGATAGCTTTTGACATGTGTGTGGAAGTTACGGGTTTGTCCATGAATCCATCCCTGGAAAACTGGTGTAGTTGCATAGTTCAAAGATGCAGGCTTCTAAGACAATTTGTTTACAAGGATTGCTGAAATACTGAAAGATCTTGTTGCAGTCCCAGATACCTCATGATTTGTTGCACAGGTGATGACATGGTGAAGGAATTGTGGTCATTATCTGTTATACATTTTGATCTGATGTTTTTAAGTTTTACTTGAGGTGAATAGCAACTAGCATTATGGTTGTCATCGTTACCTCTCAGAAATTAAGGCGGCTGTTCCAATCTGAAAATGATTTTCATGGTCTTATCCACTGTGCTGGATATTTATTTCATTTAATGTGAAAGCAAGCTGAGACACAACTGGGCTGGTGCTTCACTGTTGTTGGAAGTAGCTGATGTAAATCATAGTGCCACATATATTTATTGAATTTCTATGGGTTTTTTCCACATATTCCGTACAAGTGCCCAAGTGATTAGGATATCTGTTTTTTTCTTTCTTTTACCCCACTATTATAAAAAAAATTAAAAAATCCCATGCAATAGCTTCCTCAGAAGAGTGAAATTAACCCTACAATACCTAGTAACTGGGGCTACAGCATTCTATAATATTACAGGAGAATGGAATTCAAAGTCTTATTTCAAATAGACAAAGTAGAAAGAGGGAAAAGTAAACACAAGATCTCTTACAATTTAATACCCTGAGCAAGTCAGAGCTTTGGTAAAACAGAACACATGCCAAACCCATCAGCTGCAAGACATACCTTCTTCCTCTCTTTTATTTTACAGAAGTCCTACAGGGTTGGATTCTAAATGAGAGTTAGATGGAGTAGATGCCTGATTTGAAAATAGCTTCGAATTTTAATCCCAGAGAATTTAAGTGTGAATTAATTTACTGAGCCGCCTGATTGTAAGAATTAGTGTAGTTGCGTATGCTTTGATTGTGTAGAACTTAGTGTGGCTTCAAGTAACTTCACCAAAGAAAAAGCATAAATGAAAGAGGAGTTGAATAGAGATGTATCTTATGCTGTCTGACAACATCTGTGCCAGCGTTTGAGATATCAGTTGTGTCCCATTGTTGGAATCTGGCATTCAGAATGGTAGGTCTTATGTTCTTTGCCGGTCAGGCTGTCAGTCACTTTGCCGTTGCAAAGCAGCAGTAGTATCTTTTCTTAGAATGCTATTTGGCATACAGTAGTTGTAAACCATCTGTTATGTCTGTGCTTAGTTTCTAAAATTATGTTGCATCCTTTTAAAGTACGTGGAGTGTTATGATGGAACCCCATAAGATGCTCTTCATTTCTATTGTCTTCCTTAGTCATTTGGAGTCACTTAGAGTGTTCTAGCTAACACCCCCCCACCCCCCTAAAACCTGGCTTTTGCTTTGGTCTTTGGGGAGTTCACCAGAGACAGATATGGTTCAAAGCTCTGCTAACATGTGGTCTTGATAGATAGTCAAATGCTGTAGTGACGGTGCTGAGGAAGAGCCATGGGGAAATGAAGATGACTGTCTTCAGAGCAGGGCTAAGCTACACTGGAATAGATATTGCTTTGAAGCCGTATTTATTTGGCTAATTAAGCTAAATAGAGTGAAAGCATACTGTCCATTTGGGTAGAGACTGGGATCTTGTAGGAAGGAAAAAATAGTGTGTGATTATCCTACTGTCGTCAACACTTATAGGGCAGCATAAAAAAACATGGTTGGATGATATACATAATGGAGTTTTTCAAAGGCAAGACAGCATTTTGAAATGCCTGAGAAAGTGGCATTCTAATCTTGATATCACTTCAGCAGATTTTTAAATCTCTGTACTGTTAATGACATATGTGTATTATAGAAGCATATGTATAAGTAGTAGAGGTGTGTATGTACACTGGTTATTGCAACTGAACTTTGACTGACAGGTGTGAGATGGGAACTCCTACACAGGTTAGGACAAGAAAAAAAGGAATAAATTCTACATAATGTAACATTTAAAAAAAAAAAAGCCACTCAGAGGCAAGCAGCAGGATATTTTAAAAGTGTTGGAGTAGAAGGTTCTAGTTGATCATGACTTATTGCAGGTCTTAATGTATTGTTATCATTGCCTTCTGAAGTATTTCTTTGAATATTTGTTGACTGTTTCTTCAGAGGCACTGTCCTCAGCATTCTTAGTGATTAATAAGGAACTTGGCACATAAAGGCTTAGGCTGAAGTCACTGGTGATCCTTCCATAATTGTACTGGATTCAGGAATCTTGATAAGGTAAGTTTTTAATAATAATTTTAGTTAAAAAAAAATCCTGAATTCATTATTGGAAATAAGCTTTTAATCATAATTTTAGACTAATGAATTGAGCCAAGATGAGCTAAGTATTTTGACCATCTGGCTCCATGTAATGCTTCCTCAGAAAACTGTTTTTGCAGAAGGTGAGCAGTTCAGATACTGTATATCAAGATGACATGTTTGTTACTGTCCATAGGGAAAGCCATATATTTAAGATGTTTTCTGACAGGCCTAGATGTAACTGCATCTGCGTGTTTGTGGTTTTTACAGTTATGGAGAAAGGCTTGTTTTGTCAAGAATTAACATTCTTTGTAAATCTACCACTAGACCTTGTTTGGATTTGTCAAAGGCTTTTGGGGGATTTGCCTATCCATTTTACACATGGCAGCCAAGAACTGAGACCTCAATCTCTCGATAGCTTTGAAAAATCTTGACTATGCTTTGGGTGAATGCAGGGTTTATATTTGATGAATGAAGACCTGAAGGTTGCCATATGTACATCATCATGCTACCAAAAGTGAAAGTTAAACACAGCAGGTCTGGAAGTTAAATGCAATTCTTAACCTAATAAAGGTGTGACAAACTCAGCAGGATGAGGTGGGGGTCCAGTGCACATTTTTAATGCATATAGATGTGACAACTGCTAGAACAGCAATTGTTTCATAGTCACTGCCAGCTTTTGAATGACTGCTTTTTTGCTAAGGCTTTTAAAAAGTTTGGTCAAAATTTTAAAAGTCACAGAACAAGAGATATGGTGGTTCAAAGAAGCCCTGTGCTATCTAATCAAATGCCATCTTCTCTCTTACTCCTTAGTGCTTGTGTGTCATTTAATAATAAGTATAAGCACAGGTGTGTATAAGTAACTGATCTAAGATTGAAATGAAATAATGAATGCTCTCAGCTGCTACATGGCTGGCCATGCACAAATGGCAATTCAGGGCTGGCAGGTTGGTAGCTATTCCTGTACTGCTTTCCCTTCAAGGAGGATGTATTTCCATTGACATGCTGGGAGGAGGAAGCTGCATGAGTGGGATGGTTTGGTTGGGAGCTCGGGTTTCTTTCTTGTGCTTCCCAAGTTGTGCAATGCCTGAACAAACCCTCTTGTCTTGTGTTGCTGGTGCTGTGTAATGCTGTTTTTCCTCAAGATAGTGGCAAAGGGAGTGACTAGAGAGAGAAAAGATGGATGTGAATGAGGGAAGGACTTGAATTAGTTTGCACTGTGTAACTTGTGTAACAGTTACGGTCAAGGCGTTCCTCTTGGTGTACTTTAACTGGGCTAATCATGATTAGGCAGTGATTCTTCTGATAAACAAAGGTCAGAGTTCAAGGTCTCAAGTGAAGGTCTGCTAACTTTCATCCAGAAACCTCCGTATTCTCTCACTGTGGTGATGTGGTTTTGTTGTTGTTGTTTTTTTTTAAAAAAAAAGATTACAGAAGGTGCAGTGGCTGTTGTTATCTTACCTCTTACTGTTAATTGCCTTTATTAAAACTAAATTTCAGTGGATAAATTCTTGTGCTTTCATTTTCTCTTCCAAGTTGCTTTTGTTAGGAGTTGTGACTGCTCCACAGTTCTTGGACTGTCTTAAGCTTATGTTTTCCAATTCAGTTTCTCATTTTACCCACAGTTGATGCTTTCCCTTGATGCTTTCCCAGCATTGGCTGTGAGTGAAAGAGTTTAGAAACTTGAGTATAGTTTCCTAATTATCAGTGTATAGGTGATGTAGGCACACTGGGCCTAAATAATTATAATAGTGCTTGGAATAGTAGCCCTGAAGAAAGATGAGCACACTTCTGGAACTTAAGAAGAAAGAAGATGCCAAAATACTTTGCAGAAGCAACTTGTTTTGAAGCATTTAAATTTCCTCTGAAAGATGGAAATTATAATTGCAATATATTTTGTTTCTTAGATCCAGCAAGACACCAGCATTTTGGGAATGAATTTTTAGTAATGCCAGTTAAATTAAAAAAATTCTAAGCAAACACCTCTCCAGTGCCAACATGTACCATTTTTTTAGCCAATTTAATAAAAACTAGTTGGATTGTTCACCATAAAGAGAATGTAATTGTCCAAGATGCTATCCGTTCATTAACTTTAAGAAATCCAGTTTGGTTTTAGTTCTTGATGAACTGGTAGGCACAATAAATTGTCTCCTTCAAGTTTTGTTGAGTGTATTATGAACTGAAGATTATTCCGAATTCACATTTTTCACAAAGCTCTACTTAAAAGGTAATATTGTGAGTTCATCCAAATAAAAAATGAGCTTCTGAGGTTCTCCTGAACTACTTAAAAAATATTTTTACTTGTTTGGATTTAAGCTAATTAGGTACTTCAATATCATTAGTCTTTGTATCCAATAAATTTGAAAAGAATTGAAGAAAACAAGATTATTTGTTTAGGTGATTATTTAAACAATGTGCCTGGTATCCTAGTATTCCACTGATGTCATTTAAAATACAACTTGATAGAGCTGAATGTGTGTAGAGATTTACATTTTTTGTTTAAAACTTCTCTCTTGAAAATTTCATGAGATAAATGCATGTTAAGAAGTGCTGATATTTCAGATACTCTGTACAACATCACATATTTGGCCATAGGAGGCTTTTTGTTTCACTCACAGGCCAAATAGTAACTGTACAAACTACAGGTACTACAATACTGCAAACTGTAGTAACAGACATTTGTTTAAAATGCATCCAAATGGATGCATTAGGTGAATGTGTCTTCTGTGCCTCAAAAGGCACCATTTTGCATCTTCAGAGGTTTAACTAAATCTGAATTTCAGGACGTTAGCCTGTGTTGAGTATGTAAATACTTAAAATTTTATTCTTTTGCCCACTTTTCTTGGTTTTAATCTGTTGGTAACGTAACTTAAGAAGATTGAAAAAAAAAAAAAGAGATGGTTTTGTTATTTCCCTATATGCTTTCTCACTTCTTGTCTAAACCCAATATTTTTAATATTTAAATGGGGGAAAACCCATAGAATGAAATATGAATATAGCAATTATAATAGTGTTCTTGTAAGGTAAAGAAATACTATTTTCTTTTTTTTTTTTTTTTCCTAATTTCAGTGCAATCGCTGTTTGCCGTTGTACAATGACAAGCCTTTTCGTCCAGGTGACCAAGTTCATGCCTATAATTGCAAACCTTGTCAATGTTACAGCCATGCAGTAAGCTGCCACTATGACTTAGCAATGGACCCTTTTCCTCAGGAGCACTACAGAGGCGGTGGTGGAGTGTGTGATAACTGTCAACACAACACAGCCGGTAAGTCACAAGAGAATGGACTGTTTGTTTTACGGCCACTTTTTGACTAAGTCTTGTGTCAGCTGAAATTAGTAATGCACAGTGGCTGACATTCCAATGAATTCTCATGTATATGCATTTTTAAACTGTCCAGATAGTGCAGTAATTACAATTGTGTCAATACTTAAGCTACAGGAAAATTTGATCCAATCTTTTATAAAATCTTCCATGCAAAACACATCCTAATAAATAATTAGAATGTATAGTTTCAAAACTGTTTCCGTTACATGTGCTAGAGCATTTAAATCCAGAATATGGTCTTTCTAATTGAACCAGTTTAACAGATAACATATTAAAAAGGTTGTCAAATTTTGCTCTAATGTCAGTTTCTTGCTTATTGAGTAAAGGTTTCTATTCTGTGTAAGTAGTATATTTGAATAGTTTTGTTTAGCAGTTCTCTTCTATTTCAGTTTTCTTGGCTTTGTCTAGTAAAGGGAAAGAAGAAAAGTTTCAGGTTCAATGATAATTTTTCCAAAAAATGTATAGGCATTTGCATGGCACAGCTTTTATATAAGCGTGGTATTATATAACAGATGGAAGTTTAATGGAGTAAAACATAGTTTGTAACAGGTTCATTGTTTCATATGCTCTGGATCACTAAATTGGCAGGTAGAGATGAAAGGTGCATTAAAATGGACGTCCTGAAAATTATAGAATTCTCTCAAAGGAATAGAGTCTTTAATTTTGAATTATACAGCTAATTTTAATGAATTGGAAGCCATAATGCATAACCTTTCTTTCATGCAGGAAGGAACTGTGAGCTGTGCAAGGATTTCCATTACAGACAAGCAGATGCAGATCTTTCAGCCATTGATGTTTGCAAACCCTGTGACTGTTACGCAACGGGCACCAAAAATAAGAGCCTCCTGTGTGATAATGTAAGTAGCCTCAATACAGAAAAATGACAAAACATTTTAATCAGCTGGATAGACAGCAGTAAGGTTTTACAAAGTGTATTTAGATGGTAACTACTTTATAAAAAAATGCTTAAGTTCAGCCTTTTTAAAATTATAATTGACTTACATCAGAGGCTGAAAGCTGAGAAAACACAGCGAACAATTCAAGATGTACTGTTGAAAAGTTCATCTTTTCAATCATCTAGATCAGCAACAGACATAAAAGAAGCTGTATGAATTTCCAGAAGTGAATAGTAGTTTGGGGATACTAAGAAGTACCTGTGCACTCAGCAATGTTAAAACATCCAGGTTTGGATTGTTTTTGAAGGTCTTGATACTATCTTAAAATTACTAACAGATTTTGAAAATTCAGGCAATAAGCTGAGCCTGAAATTGAACTAAAATTAAGCTAGTTTTCTCTGTAATAAGATAAGGATTGAACTCCCTTTTAGTTCATAAAGTCCATCTGAAAAAAAACCCCAAAACAAAAAAACCACAAAGTGATGCTGGAGAGAAAACACCATCAGCTATGCTTTTTAAGCCTATGGACCTCATTGACATGCAAGACATATAGACTGATAATAAATCTACCTGTAACTTTCAAAACATGCATGTCAAAAAAAAAGCAGGAAAAGTGACTGAAGTCTTGAACATATATTAAAGATATATTCTGGTTCATGTTCTATCACATATTTACTGTCCATTGCAAAAATCCAAATTTGGTTAGGAATAGGGAAGCAATAGCTTCTTTGTCTGAAAGGTATTTTAGAAACATTTTAAAGGTAGAACTTGTTCTACAGGGAATTGAGATAGGACTTCTTCAGCTTGTTGCCACATTTCCCGTTTCTCCTTTTTTCCAAACTTTTTTCATAAAACAATCTCTAGCATTTTTCATATAATGTCTCTTGTTATTGCATTTTATTTACCAGTAAGCTCTTGTGGATCCTGTTGCATTTTCATCCTTGGTTCTGTAGTGGTACAAATACATGCCCGGTTTGACTCAGTGCGCCTTCGCAGGACTCATGCATCGGTGCATATGCTGAGTGATATGCAAATTTAGCACAATGGTTTTTTTAAAAATAATCCCCTATAGCACAAATAAAAAATAATTTATAATTTTTCATCTTCTGAAGATGATACTTTTTGCCAGAACTACAGAAATGAAAAAACACTTGAAAAACACAGGTATCATGTTAGGACTATTTTTTAAGGTATAGGAAAAATGAAAGCAAATGCTCATTTGTGTGTCCATGGTTTGTGTTGAAATGTTAACCTAAAACAACTTTAGCTGTGATTAATAATCAGAGGAAGAGTAGTTTACAGAAATCACTGCTTTATAGTGAAATATACAAGAATGTTGATGAAGCTTGACTGTGAAAGTATGAATGGGGAGATAAAATGGGAAAAATGGGGGAGACTGTAGTGCTCAATAAAGCATCAGTTGACTGCTGCAATAGAAGCAGAGAAGGGAAATGATTAAGAGGCATTAAAGAATAGATTAATAAGGCTGGGGACTAAAGGCTGAAATGAATTACATGAAATAGGAAGGCATCATTGAAGGAAGTGTTTCCAAATCTGACCTGTAGAAGATGGAATCATAAGGAATAAGGACCCTACTCATGAAAATTAATGGTCACGTCACAATGATAATTTTCAAGGAAATATGCCAAAAATGGGGTAGAATACACTTTTACTGCATAACTTCCCGTTTTCTGCAGTTCGTGAACATTTTTTTCTTTTTGCAAAGTGCCAGTTGTGTCACTAAGTTCCAAGAGGTATACAGTTCTAAAATTATTCTATTGATTCACAAATTAATCTACTGAATGGCACAGAAAGAATATATACTCATCAAATGAAGTATTATTAATGTAGATATTTTACAGGATGGGTAGAAGAGCTTACTGTAACACGATTGCTCCCATCTCAGTTCTTTGAACTGATCTGGAAAACTTTGTGCCTGTTCTGTTCACCTATTTCACTCTACCTTTGGTGAGAAATGCATGTAGATGTGTAGCGTTTCTCCCTTGCATAGGTTGTCCATTCTTGTACATCTGTAGATCATGCCCACTTACAGATCAGTGTGTAACTTCATTTGCATTTTAAAGTGCAAACTAACATACTGAAAACTTCAAAAGTTTAACTTCATGACTTATAGTAGTGAGTGGGATTTTAGAAGAGTGGTGTAGCAGTGCATCCATGAGCAGTTCATTAGACCTTTTTTGCAGAGAGAGGTCTTCCCTTGTGACTGGTGGGTACAAGAAAGAGAATTGCTGCGGCCTGATTAAATTTGTCCACTTCTATGCTGGTTATTGACATCTAATCAGTGTAGAAAAGATACGTGTTGGTTGCATCCTCTTTGTGAACATTTGTCACAAAGTATTTCAAACAATGAGAAAGTTCCAGATGAATTATTAGAGGTGCCTGAGTTTTATGAGAGTGAAAGAAGAATTGGCTGCCTTCTTCCCTTCTCCCTAACCATTTGCACATGAGAAAATTCTGCCAGAATACTGCTGATGTGATCGTTCTTGCTCTGTATGGAGAGCTGGAGATTAATTTCTTCTGGCCCTTATACCACAATCCTTGACTCATTTTCCTGTGCTGCTTTTTACCCAGACTGCTCTACAAATGCTTACGTATTCAATCAGGCAAAGCAGTTTGTAGTCCTTTCATGATTCTGTTATAATATGCCATATATAATGGTGTGAAAAAAAGCACTCTTTTTCCAAGGCATTTGTTTCTAGGCAAAGCTGAAAGTGCTGCTATTGCTTTTAACTAGTCTTTGGAAGTACCATTCCAGTCTCAGTGAATTTGGGCACCTTTCTTTACTCAGCTTTTGCTGATTTTTAAAAATTTACTCTTAACATGCAAATAAATATGTATCATATACTTATTGGTGCAAAGAAGCTGTACTTTACTGCAGAGGATATTGTTCAGAGTGGCAAAGACTTCTGTCAAGATGGCAGCTGTATTGTCTTGTGTTGCAAGAAAATTCTTTGTAAGGCATGAAGATGAACAAAATGTTAGTGTTTTCTCCGAGGAGTCAAATGAAAACAGTTTCCAGTGCTACCAAGTAAGCTTTTGAACAGGCTTCAGATTTCACCTTTCTGTACACTCCCTAAATATTGACCTTTTGAATTTCTTCATTTTTTCCCTCAGAATTTTGAATGTTTGATTTCATTTTTTTTGTACATAATGGAAAAGTTAGCCGATAGCTGTGTATGCATACATATTTTAAACCAAAGTAGAATCTCTATTTATGATAATTTTACTTCTGAGTTGATAAATTCTTTGATCTAAAATTAGAATCAGCATTGCCCTGTTCTCATTTTTCCACCTACGCAGTTTTCCACCCATTTATTTTGATCGACAATAAATAAATAACTGGAATGTGTGTTACAAGCGAAATAACATAGGTAAAGCAGTTAATTAAGGGCATTTCAGTCAACAGATATATCAAATACAATAAGGAACATAAAGGATGCAAATGTGTCGATGAAAAGCTCATGTGCATAGTGGGTTCCACAAAAAAATCAAGTTATAAACCACTGTGTGTATTCTGAATACTGGATTTTCCTTCATGGGAGGCCTTTAATCTTATCGCTAAAATGAAGGAAAATGAGCTTTTTATATGAAATAATTCCATGGCTTCATTTCTGATGCATTTTGTACCATGGAAATGCTGTTTTTTCTGTGATAGTTTGTCAACCTATTTTGGGGATTTGGTCCACTCCTGCCCTTTGGAGTGTTATGGGGAAAGGGTAAACACCTCATTTTACATTTTGAGCAGAAGTAGTAGAAAGCTACTGACTTTTGAAAGTCATCGTATGCAATGACAAGAAGAGATAGCAAAGGAGTGAAAAGGAACTTCATTATTGCTGCTTATTCAATTTTTCAATTCCCAAAGCTGACTTACTGAGAATACTCTCAGGTATTTGGTGGTCAGACCATTAACCTATGTGTGTGAGCCAGAACACCTCACAGTTCTCATTTCATAAACTGAAGAAAAGGAATAGAAAAGAAAAGAAAAATCCTCAACCCGCTTTCTCTCCCGGCCCCCCCCGCCCCCTTCCTGAGACTGCAGTCAACTGGATGCTCTGGTCTTTGCCAGATTTGTGTCAAGTAAGAAGGTAGTGAGAAGTGTATCATTAGCATTTATATCAAAAAGGCAGAACATCAAGATCAGTACCAATCAGTTGCAAAGCCAGCAATGAAGAGAAAGAATTCCATGCAGGAACTAAATATACCCATGGGTCTTAAAATGTGAGGTTTAGGGCATTGCCAGCTGGTCAAAGGAAGGTGCTTCTGTCCTGGTAGAGAGGAAATAATTGAAATTAATCATGACTCAGACAATCACAAAAGGACTTTTTTGTCATGTTTTGGGGGCTTCAAAACCAGAAGTTAACTTTGGTAAAAGAAACTTAGAAGGTGTCAGCTTTAGTTTTCTATTTAGTAACTTCAAGCTACATCTCATAGTTATTCTCCAGAATTGGAGACTTTCCGATTACGTGTCTGGCAGTATGTTTCTTCTATTACAGGCACCAAAGAATAGCTATTTGAAATTATAGGGATACCCAAGGAGAAAAAGAGGGTTTTAACTTTCAGAGAGGCATAGGCCAGCTATTTTTTTCAGCAAATTCCATTTTATACTTTATGCATACATATGGTCAACAAGATTTTAAGTATTCAGAAGGTATATTTCTGAGACCATGGAATGTATGTGTTGAACATCTACTAGATGAGCACTATGGCTAAATAGTTTGCTGTACCCCAAACAATTATTAAGACAATTCTTTGGAATATATCACCCGTTAAATCTCTTCTTAAGTCCTTATATCAGTTTAGTAACTGGACATTGGGAGGGTTCCTGAACAGTCTCCTCTTTGAATTTTTGATTCTAGATGTGATGAGTTAGATTAAAGTGTCCCCCAATTAAAGAGTAGTATCAGTGTGAACTGTTCGGTATATCTAAAATTCAGAAATCTCAAGTAGTCTGCTTCCTGATTAAAGACAATGATTCTGTAGCTGTGATATGTGCAGGAGGAAATTGCTTGCATACTTTTTATAACTGTTTACATTCAAGGATATGGGACTAATGTGTACTTCATATGTAAATTATAAATGACACAAGGGATATGTGCCAACTCAGCATCAGTGATTTTCAGTATCAAATAACAAATGTAATTATGAGGTCCCAAGGTACACCACCACTTGGTAGCAATACTTGGCTAGACTCATTTTCGTAGTGAACAATCTAGATGGATATTTTCCATAAGTGATTTAGTATCAAGATGGTCATGTTAATAGACAGGCTGTTTCTATCTGCTTACTGTTTGGGTCGGAACAAGGCCTGTCAGGCATAAGCAACAGGAGAACAGATTGCTTTCTGCTCTTCTACAACTGGTATAATTAAAGTCTACTTCTTTAAATGACAGATAGCATTTGGACTGGGGGGAGGAGGAGAACGTTCAGTAATATGTCCAGTGCACAACTGGTGAAATCCTCATTAATAAAATCTTTAAATATTAATTGCTACCAGTATTCTCAATGATACCATTGTTACTAGAGTAAGCTAGATTTACAGAAATAATAATAGTAATAACAACAACCACCACTTTGCTTCATAATTCACTTAGATATTTATATAGTTATAGAAATGGTTTGTTCTACCCATTTTGATGTAGATGTCCATATTATAACCTGTAGTCCACCTATTTCTGCAGCATTATAAACATTTGTCAGCTTGTACAACTTCTTTGAAACAGTATCCATTGCCAAGCATTTCATAGTGCTTCTGGATTATTTTGGTGCTTCTCTGTACAGAGAAATTAAAGATATTATTTCTCTTTTTTTCCCATTTTTTTAAGCCAAATTTACCACAAATTAAGCCATTATGAGTTTCTTTCCTAAATTAATGCAATCACCAGTTTTCATATGAACTTGAGAGTAGATATATACCTTAATTTTGCTCTTCTCTTTTAGGTAAAATTCCAGTTATTTAAAGCTATTTTTTTATTGCTTTTTACTGTACTTTTTCTAATTTGTGTGTTCTACCCTTGAACTATTCAAGCTGAAGCCTTACCTTTCCTTCTCATACCTTAAATATGAGATTCCTTTTTAGTACATTGCAGAATGTTTTTTACCTTTTTTGGAGTGGTATCATATTGTCCATATTTAATTTGTAGAGGCCCAGTATCACTTCCAGGTTATTTTCCGCATTGTTTCTTCACAATTTTTCTTTATTTCACGTTTGGTGTCTCCTTGCTATGTGTTGTGTTTTGAACTTCTGCATTTACTTCATCTTTACTGATTTTAGAATATTTGTGCCAAGAGTGAAAGTGATGTTGAAAACCAGCCTGCTGAGGGTGATCCCAGAACAGCAGTGTCCACTGCCACCAGGGCGCAGTCCTGCAGCATTGAAACATGGCTGAGTGCTCA
The DNA here is from genome assembly GCF_929443795.1 of Astur gentilis. NCBI lineage: Eukaryota > Metazoa > Chordata > Aves > Accipitriformes > Accipitridae > Astur > Astur gentilis. The sequence goes on along the minus strand of NC_064909.1, from coordinate 11,426,202 downwards.
TAACAGGGTCCTCTGACAACCCCAGACAAGGCAAAGTGATAAATAATCCAGGGCCCATCCAGGGAGTCCAGTCTGGAGCCAGCAGGAGATGAGACCGAAGACATGGCTGCAGCCCAAGTCCAAGGCATCCCTCCAGGAGGCCGGGCACAGGCACAACTGCAGCATAGCCCAGGCGAGGTGCGGATGCCCAGACTGGAGCTTATCTGGAGCTCCTGGACTGTGGGCAGAGGGTGTGAGTGGAGGCCCCAGGTGAGGCTGCTCAGGGCCATTAAGGATGGTTGGTGCCCTCAGGGTCATGATGGGGCTGGGTATGCATCCTGAGCTGGGGTGACCTGTGAGGCTTGTAAGCATATTCTCTCTTCTGTCTTCAGAGTCTGCTACTGAAAACATTGAAGAGCTTAGCATCCAGGGCAGGCAATTACAGAACCCTACAAACCTTCCCACATTTACAAGTACTTTTACCTACTCTCCCCCACCCCCTGCCCTCCATCTACTATTTTTATATGGAGCGTATTTCTCACCTTTTTCTCTAAAATTCTGCACAGCTACTTGAAGTGCATGCGGTATATGAAGGATAAAATCTGTGTAATATGGGGTGCGTTACAGTGGCATATTTCCCTTAGCTATGTTCATGGCTCTTATAATCCCATGCTTACTATAGAAGGCAGGATTAAAGTGGAGTTATATAATTGAATTTGTTATTTTGTTTTTCAGAGGCTGTTCTTCAATAGATATATTTCATCTTGATATCCTATGTTGATGTTGTAGTAACTCACAGAATTAACTGGCAAGGTTGGCAAAACTTAACAAATTTTGAAATAGTTGGTATGAAGAAATGCATTACCTTGGAGACGCTGCTAGGTGATCATGTAAACTTAAGATAAGGAGAGTTAGAATATGTGCAGTATGTATAACCGAGAACGTATTATTCATTAGGAACAGATGATGGTAGATTAGTCAGTGCTGGATGAGAAGTAAATAAAGACCCTGTCCTTGTCTTACCTTGCTTAATTTGAATACTAAAATCAACACCCACTTTTGCATAAAGAGCATGTAAATGTCAGACCACCCTAGTATAATGAACTGGACAAGAGCATGACGTGCTCAAAAGATCCTGTTGTTATATAAGCTTGTGTAGCCCATCACAATTTTTGTTTTCTGTGTTTCCTTGTAAGAAAATTGTATAAAAACCTCAGCCTTTCTTTCTAAAGGTGTGCAGGTATTTGGAGACCTGGCACCCTATACTACAGTACAGCAATAAAGACAAGTATCTCGACTCAGTGTGTTGATTGGCTTATTGCACACCGGGTAAATGAACCCAGCTTTTGGGACAACATTGATGGAAAATGGCTGAAGAAGCAGAATGGAAAGGTTTCTAGTCTCTTACAGTGAAGACAAAAACAAAATAGTCATTTGTGAATACAGTCAGAGTCTCCTTTTTGTCTTGTCTATGGAATGTCTTTTTTCTGCTTGACTTGTTTTTCAAGTTTGAAAGTTTGAAAACTTTCAAATCAGTGTTATGGAAGAATGCCAGTGGATTATTTACAGATCCTCTAATCTGGTACATACAAACCTATTTTCAGATCTATTAAGCAGCAATCTGATAAGCCTCCCTCTAACAAAAACTTTAGTTTCCTATACCTTTTTCTAACTGCCATGAAAGACTTTCACTCTTTTTAGAACCAGGAAACCAGTTGCCAGTTGTATTGATTATGGATGGAAAAGTCTTTTCTACATGACAGCAAGGTAGGAGGAAATGTATATAGGGAGATCTCAAAATGGTTTCATTGGCTGGTTCCTGGAGAAAATTTGAATTGGATTCTTCAGCTGACCAGATATTTCTCCCTCATTCTGAAGAGTTATATTTATTTTTCTGGCATATTCTTTTACCCTATTAAGAGAAAGTTTGGGGACATAAATTTTCTGCAACTGAATGGGATGGAAATTACTGCTTCTTTTAATAGCTTGACACCTAAAATTATGCTGAAGATACTGGTGCTCTTTGCTTCTCTTAGCACTCAGTAATCTACACATTTCACTTGTTGCATCAGGAAATGGCTACCAGCTGCTCACAATTAGACTGGGGTTTCCATGTATTTATGATAAGAGCAGCCATACTGGATCAAATGAGACTTTCATCTAGCATAGTATCCTCTCTGATAGTTACCAGAAGCTGGTGTTAAGAAGCATGATTTTCCTGTGATATACTTTTCTATATTCCACTTATTTATGTGTTTGGAACTACCGGAGACAAACTCTGGGGTTTCATCTGACTTGTCATGTTTGGTGTCCACATATGGGATTAATCTAACTCATTTTTTACTGCACTTTAAAAAAAGGGTATTTTTCTATACACTTGAAGTGTATAGAAAATATACTTTTTCGTTCTTTTAAGTTTGCTTTCTGATAATTTCCTGGGTGTTCTCTCCTTGTTATATTGTGAGAAATAATGAATATTCATTCTGTAAGCCATTCATGATTTTATAGACATGTATTCCCTTCACCTTAGTCATCTCTTTCCAAAATGAAGTCTTTTTTTTTTTTATTCTCTTTTCATTTGTATCTTTGCTTATTCTACTCACTCTGTGACCTCTTTTCTTTTAGAGAGGGTAACCAGATATACAAATTGCACAAAATATTGATACACAAGGGATTTTTGTGACAGAGTGACATTTTCTGTATAATTTTCGGTTCTTTTGCTAATAATTCCAGTACTCGTATTGCCTTTTTAACTGCCTCAAAGCTTTCAAATTATTTTTAGGGGGAATAGAGCAGCTTTAACAGCTCCTTTCTTGAGTGATAATAGCTAATTTTGGACTTATCACTGTCTACCTATAGTCAGTATTGGTTTTCCTCAGGCATTAAGTTTGTACTTCTTGATGTAGAAATTAATTTGACTTTTTGATCATCCATTTGGTTCAGTATATGAGCTATTTCCAGATGTTGCTGACTTAAAGAAATGCAGAAGAATCATGAAGCATGATTTTTCTTTGCAAAAAAATTACTAATCTTTTCCAATATATCAAACTGTGTGGTTTTGTTTCTATTAATTTGCTCTGTACAGAAAAAGGCTACTAGTCTAGCTCTCGGAAGCTTCCTTACAGCCTTTTGAGGAGATTGATGTAACTTTTATAGTTTTATTCCTCTTCTACTGAGGTTGACATAAGGAATTAATAACTCAGTAATTTGATATTTCAGTTCATCTAGAACTCTTGACTCATGTGTAGTCACTTTTCAACAGATGAGATTTTGCTAAAAAACTTTTCCTTCCGACATTTTGGTTTGAAACCAGTCTTGAAAATCATTCTTAATATAGAATGGTTACACCTCTTTCATAGTGAACAGCTGTGAAATACTTTGCAATCTCTGTTGTGGTTCTACCTTTCCTGAATGCTACACAGAATTGTAGAAGCATTAGTTGGTCATCTGCTCCAGCTCAAAGCAGGATTGCTGTCAGCACTAGATCCAGTCAGTCATGATTTTGTCTGGATGAGTCTTGATACCTCTGGGGATGGAGATTCCACATCCTCTCTAGGCAACCTGTACTGATGCTGCACTTCCCTCTTAGTGAAAAGTTCTCAATCTGCTAATCATACCACTTAATTATTTACTGCCCTCACTGAATCTCTGGTAGCCTTCCTTTTTTTCTGGCATTTGAAAAAAATTTTTTTTTTTTCCTTCATGCCTTAAGCATGTTTCTCGTTAAAAGCTGATTTTTGTATTGCCTTATTCTGCTTTTAAAATTTGGTGGTGATTATCCTGTCTTATTTAACTTCCTTATTTTGATGTGATTTCCACTTTTTGAAGATGGCTTTTTGCATGTAATGCTTTCCTTCATGTGGTAGCTTTTGGAGTAACTTTAAAGTCTTTTGGGGTATGAGTTATATGTTTGTTGAGTACCAATGAGTTACCTTCATATAATACTTGCTGTTGTGTAATCTGGGTATGCTATGATCACTGACACAAAATGTAGGTATTTTTCTTCATTTAGGATTACACTCAGAGTTGCTTTTCACATGTGAGTTCTCTGATGAATGGCTGTGATGCATGATTGGGTGTCTTATAATAAACCAAATATCTAGATCATATCCAGTCTAAAAGGGAGTAACTTGAAAATCCTTGTTGCTGTGTTTTCTGCTGTTGTCATCTCTTAACTCTTAGCTTTTTGTACTTGCTGTTGTCTTGCCTTTTGTTTATAAAATATTGTTTTCTTGCCTTTTTAATATCTTCATCTTCCTGAAGAATGTAGCTGATACGTCAGTAATAGATCTCTATTGTGAAAGCATATTGAAGAGGTTTTATTGGACTACAGAATCCTTTTATGAGGAAGGAGTAGGAATACATGCTTCTCTAACTTTCATTCAGTGTTTTCTGCACTGAGAATTTACTATTAGATGTTGGAATACTCTACCTTGTATTAATAAAGCTTGGAGCTTCATTGTAGACTGCGGGGTGTGATAATATTTATTTTCAGTGGAAATTCCAAGTAGCTTTGTCTCTAATGCCACAGGACTCACTCTCTTGTTGTTTCAGCTCTGCTTGACTCGTAGGTTTAAGGTGAAAAAAACAACTGTTAAGAGAAACTTTTGTTCTGGTAGCTAATTAAAAGCGAAGTACTACATAATAGTACTTATACTACATAGTACTAAATTGAACTACAGCTGTTGGTGTTGTACATGAATAACAAATTTTGAATCACTGTACTTTTTTGTATTTATAAATATTTGCACTGAAAAAAATACACTGACTCAAAGAAAATTACTTATAACAGAGTTTGTTTGCTGCCATCTCTGTATTCCCCAGAACACTTGAATATGAATCCTAAACCTTTTGCCAATTCACATCTGCATCTTTGTGTTGCTTTGACTCCCTGTTCTCATCTATGTTGTGTACTGACTGATGTCTTCCATTCATTTCCCCATCCCTGTGCCACTGCCCTTTCCCTGTAGTCAGTTTTCCCACCATATCAGAAAGTGATGAATATATAGAGAATGGGGTTTTTTTCTGGCTTTCAGAGGTTTGAAATTGAGATAGCTTTTCAGGAGCCCTTTAATCTTGCACAAGATGTGAGACAAGTACTCCCGGATCACGGCCCAGGCATAACAAAGGATGCCTCAGGTCCTTCCAAATAGCAGTGCTACCCATTTAGGGAGTAAGAGAGGACCTTTATATCCCACCACTGAAGTGGAATGCTTAGATCCCAGCTGAACCAAGAAAAGAGGGAGAGGGTTTCAGGTACTGAGCTGTTGGGTCACATACTTCTTTCTGTAAAGGAAGAGAAAATTTATTTTCTATGAGTAATCAGAAAGGAAATCTTTCAACTTTGCTTCATTCTTATTTAACTAATATTTTCACTAAAAGAAACAAACATACGGTCTGAACAAAAAAGTGCAAAACTTGACCTTTGAAAATGATAGTGTTTTGCAGTCACTGTGATTCAGAAAAGTACTGTTTGTTTTAATAGAAGTCACCATTTATACAGTGCAATTTTATAATTATTCTTTGCATTTTTCTCTCTCCAGATGGTAAATAATGCCACATTATTTACTCAATTCTTTTTTCCTTTTGTTTTGAAAGAACAGGACTTTTAAACTTTAAAAATTGGATAGTTACACCCTGTTTAATATTTTTCTTTTTTCTCTCTGTCAACAAATTAAAAAAGTATGTGTTACACAGGCTGATTTTTTTTCTGTTCCATTTTAAGTTTTCTCCTCCTGAACTCATACTCCCATTCTTGTTGCTAATGAATGTATCCTCTAAAAATAGATATGTTCCTCATTCCATAATATTTTGTATCTTTCTAGATTGGAGGCCAGTGTAATTGTAAGAGACATGTGTCTGGCAGACAATGCAATCAGTGCCAGGAAGGATTCTACAATCTACAACAGTCAAACCCTGATGGCTGCAGTCCCTGTAACTGTAATACCTCTGGGACAGTCAATGGAGATATTACCTGTCACCAAAATTCAGGCCAGTGCAAGTGCAAAGCAAATGTTATTGGTACGTGTAATGCAAGAGTTTGGAGCCATTTTTCTTGTTTTCTCTGGAAATAAAACACACTTGGTTTCTAAATGAAAAGTATAGTAAACTTCTTTGCTGAAGGCAGATTATAAAAATGAATGAAATTAACTGTTGAAAAATTATTAATTTAATAATTCTATCAAACTACAGCTTGAAGCTTAGTTTAATCAACCCTTTAGAAGTTTCTTTATGGCATAGCTACATTAGCTCACATAGCTCCACACTAATAAGTCACAGAAATAATGTAATTTGCTTACTGCATAGATGTTTCTTTTAGGAAATTAACACTTTTTCAAAATGTTTTATACTTAATGAGTTCTAAGCAAATCGTTTCCATGCTAGTTTTCTTAATAGACCAAAATAAATGGATTTTTTTTCTCAAAATATTCTGTGCTACAGGGTCCTTTGTGATAAATCTATCCATTTTTTTCTATTATATTTCTTTGAACTGTTCCTATGAAATGCAAAATAAGTCAACATAATTCCACAGATCATGTACATAGCTAGGGTTAGTTATCAAGGGCCACATAATTTTAATTTTGTAATTCAATGCCAAGCTGATTATAATAAACTGCTACCTTCTGTGTTATTTATCATTTTTTTTACAAGACGTGCTTTTTTGTTTGTTACTCCCACAGGTATTTTTCAGAAATTAGATTTGATTATAGCAATTTATTACTTCCAGCATATTTGAGGGGAGCCACAGCCACATAAGGACAAAATTTATCAAGTGCCCAAAATACACAGTATATGTAATACACTTTGAAATGTTGATGTATGGGAATATTATGCAAGGAGAATTTCCTGATAAAGTGAGCCTTGCATGGTAACTGTACATGTCTCAGACTATACATATATCTCAAAAAAAAAAAAAAAAAAAAGAGGTCCTTTTCTGCTTTGTTATTAACACAATTAGTAATCTATTTTTTTTAGCTAAGCATGGTTATGGGTTGTATTAACAATGGTCAAGTGTATTTTAATTTATAACTCACTGACTTGTGAATATTGACTTACTTGTAATATTGTGAGTCTCTGTTTCTCCTAATTTCCAAAAGCAAATACAAAATAAAAACAAATAATGAAAATAACTCTAAACAGACCTAAGCCTGAACAGTTTCTGTCCTCTTTCCTGTGGAATGCCAAGTACCTATGTTTTCCATACGATAAAAAGGGTGCCAAGAGTAAAAAGTAACCTCTGTGCACCTTAGACCCACTCTGTACATTTGATAAAAGGGACTTCAGAGGACTCTTAATTATACATCCTTTGCCTACATTTCACATTTGCATCTGTGAAAACCTTTGTTAACTCAGTGGGAGTTTGGTATACAAGAAATGCACAGTCTGGTTCTCACGTATTTGATTGTCAACATATTATTTTAAATATTTTCTCCTTTTGATGAAAGCAATAAAAATTATTTTTATTTTCACTGAAATAATAATACAAAAAATGTGTAAATCTGTGCTTTCTGGAAATTTATCTATAACTATGGTGGGGGGCTGTAGGTATGCAAACATTTGTTTGCACGATAAAGACCTAATTCTTTCCAGACTGGATTTTCTTTTTTGTTTTCCAAACCATTTGTAAATAAGCTTCTGTATATTGGAATGTGTGCAGCAAACTTTAACGAAAGGCTTTCCTCTTTGGATTTCTAAATTGGTTTTTAAAGCAATCTGTCTATTGCCATTTTATCTATTTAAACAAACACGATAACAGAAAAATGCAACTATGGACTGCAGTGTTATGAAACATGAACTGTTAGAGTTAACACAACTGTTAAATCTTACTAATGATTCTATCACCAGTAAAATACATTAGCACCAATAATTTTATTAAAGTAGGTCATTCATCTAGAATAAAAAGGTAGAAGAATGTGAATTAAATGCCAAGCGTGCTAACTCCCCTGTACTTGTTAACATTGAATGTGATGCCCTGTAGGCCTTCCTCAGTATCGTTAGGAATAGATTACCTGTCAGGAATATGTATGGCATATTCAAATAAGCACTGCGCATATTTTTAAAACTGATATGATATGAATCCATGTAGACCAATTTTAATAGTTCAAAATGAGTCATAATTCTTGTTAACAATACAGTTATTTTTAAAATTTGCAGCAATAGTGGTCCTTTTTTATTTTCCTTATTGAAATTAAATGATATGCCTTAGGTGAGTCATTCATCACTGTTAAAGGAACTTGCCTTCTGTTGGAGTTTTTGAGTTTTTATCCATATGTATAATGCATTTCCTACCATTTTTAGTTTTATTTTTCTACATGTAAGTTGCTAGATATATTTTTGTATGGTTTTGTATTTAAGTGATGACAGTGCTTTGCTAGAACATTGTATTTATATTTTTCTGTATGCAACAATTAAACGATGGCTTCACAGTGAAGGATTTTCCCGTTGCAAGGGAAAATACATAACTGTGAATTTGCATTTTTCATATAATAATCTCGTTTGCTTTCTTGTAATGTACATTTTATAAACTAAAATACAAATGCCATCCCTTGGGGCAGGGATAAAGCGAGCGATGACTTGGAAAACAAAGCTAATAAAACTACAGGATGAAGCATGAAGAAAACAGTTTAGATTTTAATGTACTGCAGAAGTTAACTAAATCATACGTTTAGATAAAAATATTTCATTTTGGCTTACGGAAAATATTTTCTGCTTTCAGTAAGGGCTAACAATAAACACTAACATAAATGTAAGCAATGTTAAAACTGAAGTGCAGTGTTAAGTCATTCATCGTAATTAGTCTTAACTTGTGTTGTCCTGGAGTATATTTAATGTTTTTAATATAATATATAAATCTGTTATCAGAACAGACTGAGACCCCAGTGCAATTCCCTGTATATTGCATTTCTGCAATACAGGGTGAAGAGTTCACGAAAGCATTGATTGTGCAACAGGTGCTGTTCTGGGGGACAAAGAGATTAATTCTGGTTTGTCTTAGAAATATTACAAAGAATCTCATGCAGAAGTATCTTAAATTGTATTGAGAAGCCAACAAAAACTCATTGCTTCTGAAACAAATTGGAAAAGTAAACAGATTTTTGGGATGCCACTGTTATTCAATTGATTTGTGCAGCCCTGTCATTCCTGTTAATTATGCTGGTGAAGAATATTAGTCCTTTCCTTTCTCTTTTTCTTTTTTTTTTTTTTTTTTTTTTCCCCAAGTGTAGTATGCTTATCCCTTTTAAAAATTGAAATTAATAGCTTTTCAGCTTTTTTTTATTAATACCTTTTCTCTTTCCAGGTCTTAGGTGTGATAGCTGCAATTTTGGATTTAAAGCGCTCAGATATTCTAATGAAGATGGATGTGAGCCTTGTTGGTGCAACAGCCATGGCTCAGTGAACCAATTCTGCAACCCTCTCTCTGGGCAGTGCAATTGTAAAGAACGAGTGAAAGGGCTTCGCTGTGACACCTGCATGGACAACTTTTATGGGCTGGATGTAGCTGGTTGTAAGGCTTGTGAATGTAATGTTGCAGGGTCGTTTTCTGGAATCGTGTGCGATGCAAAGACGGGGCAATGTGCCTGTAGACCAAATATTGGAGGAAGACAATGTGACGAATGCCTAGATGGCTACCACAAAGTACAAGAAAATCATTCCTTTGTTTGTCTGCCTTGTAACTGTGATAAGGCAGGTACAGTAAACGGCTCTCTGCTTTGTGACAAATCAACAGGACAGTGTCCTTGCAAAGCTGGTGTAACTGGCCTTCAGTGTAGTCAGTGCGTGCTTCATACGTACAACCTCAGCATGAGCAACCTCCTCGGCTGCCAGCATTGTGACTGTGACGCTCTGGGCACATTGGCAGGAACAGTTTGTGACCACGTTTCTGGACAGTGTGTCTGTTTGCCTCAGCGTCAGGGGAGAAGGTGTAATGAGTGTAAACCAGGTAAGGAAATTGGAAGACAACCTATTTGATGTACTAAGTTTTGCTTTGTTGGATATGATCATAGTTCCTTCAGTTTTTAATATCTGATATGTCTCTGGCTTATGTTATTAATTATTTTTCCATTTCTTCCTAACTGTATGAGCAAGAAGGAAGTATTAACATTCTGACCGCCATCAAATATTTATTCTGTTGCCAGAGGTTGTATAATTTGTGTTATTACTGCAGTATAATTTGTGTTATTACTGCAGTTTCAACATGTCCAAAATAAGGTTAGACCTAGTTCTTCTAGATATTGAGAAAAATATACAAATCGTCAATGGCCCAGTCACTGAATAAGAGATAAACTAGCATAGTTTGATGAACAGCAGCTATCCTTGTAATGAAAAATGTGGATTTGGAAGGCAGAGTGCAAGCTCTTCAGGAAGGGTACCTCGTGCATAAAGCTGAGCATGGTGTGAGGCACAGAGATGGTTGCTTAAACTTTGATGAGACTGGCAAACATGCCACTTAAAAAGCATTCACCTGTCTTGCTGTGTTGAGGATGTGCTGGCTTTCACAAGGACTGCTTACAGTTTGGCCCTACAAGCAGGCGATACTGCAGTTGCTATGTGTCAGTTCAAGATTTTGTACCATATTAATGTAAACAGAATTTAAATGTGCATTGGAAGTGGGAAGCTCTGTAGTTATATTTTAATGTTTTTGTTTTAAAAAGTAGGTGGGTAAAGTAAAACTATAGGTAATAGTAACCTACCCTTAGTAATAATATTAAACAGATAGATTTAGTTCAAGTTAAATACATATGCAATTTATTAAAGTAGCAGGTCACATTAAAAGGTACATTATAGCTCCATTGGTTTTAATATGCCATTCAATAATTTGAACAGAGGTTAAAAAAGCTGCTTAACCTCCATTAAGTATTTTTAAAAATACTTTCATTTAAATTATTTTAGGTACATATACTAATAAATAAGGCAGCATTCTGTTTTTCTTAGTTCCTCCTCCAGTGCTATTTGACCTGCTAACCCTCTACAGCAGCCACTTAATCAGAGATCGGCAGAGGAGTGATGTCAAGGCTTCCTGAGTCAGTGACCGCCCTTGTCCTTGAAAAGGAAAGGCCAGGGTTTATGCAGAACTAAATGGTTTAAAAAGGTTTAATTGATAGTACGAACAGACTGGTTTGTAGAAAAGCTTACATGGCACTTAGAGGAATACTTCCACAATAGTTCCTGTTAAAGCAAACCAAAAAAATCTTGCTGTAAGAATTATTTTAAAATTTTCTAAGTAATAAGTATAAGCATGTATGGGCTGAACACTGAGCTCCCTTCTGCAGGTTAAAGTGTAAAACCTTATCATTGTAAAAGCACTGTGCCGCTCTTAGCGTAGCACAGCGTACTACGGTGTTTTCACTGACATTCTAGTGTTGATCCCAGTGTGAACTCATTTAGACATTTAATATATCTAACTTTTATATAAATATTCATTCTTAGTATGTTCCAAAGGAGAGTTTTCCATAAAATAGGGGTGAGTATAACCTTCTGGTAATACTGGTATTAAGTTGTAGAAGTATGACCTAATTAAAAGCATACAATTAATTAGTTAAAACTGGCAGCCCTAAAAACATACTGAGGACTTTTTAGGCTGTTGGGACACCTCAACTCTGTGGTGAGAGTTTCCTTAGTGGAATACAGGTCATATATCTTTGTTTGTTTATTCTGTGTAATTATAAGTCTGGTCTGTTATAGATAGTGGTATTTAAAATAACATCCCATTGTAGCATATATTCTGTGAGCTTTGATAAAATTTGAGAGGTTTCCAAAAGTTACCAAAATCTTAATGCAGGAAGAGTTGCCAATGGAGAAAATTCAAGCTGGATATAACTTTGGGAAATTATTTTATCATGAGATTTTTTTAAAAAACCCACAACTCTTTCCAGAGCATTTGGCCATGCGTTTCATCTATTAGGCTGTATCCATGACCTCCTGTCTTCTAGTTTGTTCTCATACAAGTAACATTTTTGGTAGATTTCTGTACATTTAAATTTTTTTTAAACTAATGGTGTATGCAAAGAGAGGACCACTTGATTCTAACATGAAACCAAATGAAAGAGTAGTTTTATCTTGTATATAAACTTGCTTTTGAGATGTCCTGGGTTGCGGTGGTAGAAAATAGATCTTTCCAGCCCCTAAATAGTTGTGAAGTTTGTCCCTACCTCATTCCAGGACTGTGTTGCTATACCGACTAGGATCTGTGCTGCCACACCAACTGGGTTCTGTGCCATATAAATCCTGTTCAACACTGGTCTTGAATCCTGTTCTGAGAGCAGCAAAGCTGTAAAGAAAAAACCCCAAACATTTTGTTAAGTTCTTTACTCAGCGACCACAGCTTTTCATGGAGAGGTACATAGTATTGAAAAGATGTAAACCAGCACGTAGGATGTGTGGCAGGGCACCAATACTGAGTTTCTGTGTACATACTACCTCTCTTCTTGGCCAGAAGCATGTGAAGTTTGTTGTGACAACGTTGTCAGTATTGTTAACAGTGCGTCTTGAAGCACAGACTGTGGTTAAGTAACAAGCATTACCGCCATAGTTGGGAAGCATGTAAAAATGCTAAGGAATTGTTCGGGTGTTCCTTTTCCATGAGCTATACAGTGGGAGAAAGAGTAAGAGGATGATTAAAAAAGGAAGCTGAATACTTTGCTATGACTTTCATTCTTCCTTTTGAAGAATATGTTTGATTGACAAATGTGATCAGTTATGGTTCAATTGGAAAAAAATCTGAAAAAGAATAAGCATAATACTAGTTATATACGTAGATCTTGTAGAGATTTGCAGCGGCTGTCTTAAAATTGGAAATTGGCTCTATTACACAACAGTGGATCCTTCATAAAGCAACTTTTATGAGCCCTTCTAACCTTGCTGTAAATTAAGCTTGCATTAAGTTGTTTCTTGCTCTTTCCTGCCAAATTCTAGGTGGTGGAAGTAAATAATAATAATGGTTATGACAAACAGTATGAATTTGTAATCCAGTGTCTCTTCTCTTTTTGCCTACATTTAATCATGTTAATTTACTTATAAATTAGTTGGGGGAAGGACTTTCTCCCATTTTCCTATCCCTTTTGCTTTTAAGAAAAAATTTATTTCTACTTGCTACTTCTGAAAAAAAATAACAATGATGGTAGTATCCAGAAACTTAGTTAAACTTTTAGAGCATTTCTAAAAGATTATTATCAAAAAAATATCATACCAAATCCTTCCCTGCTCTACAGTGGTTTTAGGCAGTATGACATTAGGAGAACCAGGATGTTTAACATTAAGGTATAGATTCTTTATAATTATGAATTTCATTGCTACGACAAAACCAATGTATCCTGTAGTGATCAATCCTGCTCAGCTAAAATGAATTTGCTTTCTAGAGATGTGCTTCTTTACCCACTATAGTCTTTTCTTAGACATTATTTTCATGCAAAATTTCAGATGGACAAGGATCTGTTTTAGCCTGAGTGCTTATCATTTACTGCAGCTATAAACTGGGTCCTGAAGAAATGCTTTGACCTTCTGCAGGAGTCCAGGCTTAAACTTGTTTCCTATCTTCCTGTTACGTTGAGTGGAGTCGTTCATTGTGCTCAAGAGTGACATTGCTGGGAAATGGTCTCCTCTATTTATGCACAGGATGGGCACTGTACTGTGCAGACAACTGCAGTAGGAGATAATACATGCCGCCTCACTAATAACTTCAAGCTATTCAGTCTCTGTGGTGGCTTAGTTCGGGGCCTCTCTGGAATAAAGTGCCAACAGCATGGTTTTTTATGATGCGAATGTATGTTAACTGGAGACTGATATCACTTCACTGTCCACTTGAGATTTATCTCGCTGAGGACCAGAGGCTAAACTTGAACAAAGATTTGAGCAGTAAAATTCTAATGTTTTCAATTTGTTTAGTTCCTCTGCTATTTGGATATGAGCTCACAGCGCAACACTGCTGCAAAGACAGAGAATACCACCCTAGGGGTGTATATATAAAGCTATCTCTTGTAGGGCAAAATAAATAATAAGGCATTGGGCGATATGACATGTTACAATACAATTTTGGGCTCTATTATAAACCAGGACATCAGGAAGTTATTGGACACCGAAAAGGATTCGGTAACTGAGAACATGACTAAGAAGAAACTGATTGAACTTTACCTGGAGATAGAGGGAAAGTGTCTGAGAAGTCTGTGTAAATGCAGCATATCTTAGTAACGGCTGAAATTCTTCTACTGAAGTTGTGCAATAATAATGAATAGTAATCAGCTGACAGAGATAGAAACTCCTGTCAATGGCCCTGTCTTAGGATTGATGTTCAAAGATAGGTACTTGCAGTTGCCTAGTGCCAGTTAATACTGTGTCACCGTCGTCATTTGCAGGACTCTCATACATTGCTATGTTTTTAATCAACTGTACCACTCCAATAAAAAAAAAAGAGCAGAGCAATTTGTGTGAAAAAAAACCAATTAAATGTCCATTAATGATCAGGTAAAAATATAAAATAATTTTGGAAAATTATGTAATTATATTTCTTACTGGTATGCCATCACTTGAATTATCTTCTGATCAGACATATAGGAAAGAAATTAGTAAGAATGGAAGAAGTCCATACATAGCAAAATAGATTACGCAAGTGGTACAGCATCATTAAAAAAATGTCTATAAAAGCTCTTTTGTTTGGAATTTCAGGTGAGGCTGTGAATAATGGGTAAGTTCTTCAATGACCAGATTAGAGGTGTATAAACTCTATCTAACTGTATTTATCAGTAATGTGTTAGAGACTTGCATAGATAAAGATTGCTTGTGAGGACAATAGGATGAAAGATAGTATAGCAGAAGCATATCAAATATACTGTGGGGAAGGTAAGGTGAATGCTCCGGTTCATAATTGGAAATAATACAGGAACAGAGGGATAGGATTCATAATAAAAACTTTTTAATAGCACATAAGTAACTTTTTTTTATCAGTTTATTAGTTTCTGTAGAAGTATTTGTGTAGGATACAAGGTCTATGTTGAGGAAGAGTAAAATAAATTTTTACGTAGACCTGGGAATGCTCATCGAATGCAGTTTTTCCATCCAAGAAACATCATCATGTTTCAAGGATTAAGCCAACCACTGGTTGAGAGAGAGGTTTTTAAGAAAATATGTGCATTTCTTGTATTTTGCAGCTGGCCATTGTCAGAGATGAGATACCAGACAAAAATGGACAAATGTCTGTTCTCATATGTTATTCTTTGTTTTGGCTGCTTGTGGTGCATTCATTACTACCTCTCATGTCCTTGGGTCTTTACTTGCCCCACAGACACATTAATGTACTCCCCCTATTTTGCATTTGCTCTGTCTAAAATAAAGTCTGAACAGAGAGAATAAAGAATCAGGGTTGGCAACTGGAGGATGAATAATAGCTTTACAAAGGGCCCATGAGAAGATTTAGAAGCTCAGCTCTGCAGGAGGACTATATTGCTTTGGGTTGATGTGTGTGTTACCTAAGCTTTGGTTCCGTTGTTTCATCCCTGGTTATGGACAAGTTGTTAATAATCTTACTATGTTCACTTTTTTGTATATTGTCTATTCTCAAAAATGCTTTCTTTTCCAGGTTTTTATTTTTCTCCATCGAGTGTCACGGGCTGTCTGCCATGCCTGTGCCACGTAACTGGCTCAGTGAATCAGATCTGTGATAAACTAACTGGCCAATGTATTTGCCAAGATGCCTCTGTAACAGGACAGACATGTGAACGTTGCAGAGAACTTTATTTTGGATTTGACTCTGTCACAGGGAGGTGAGTCTTTCTTTTTTACAGGTCACTTATAACCTCCTCGTTACATTTTTCTCATAGTAGCTCATTTGAAAACTTAGTGACAATGAAGAGATGCACTGTGGTTAGATTAATACTTCTTTGACTTCATGTGTGAACTCTGATTTACCTGTGGTACATCATACAACCCTCTGTGCTCCCACAAGCTGAAGGAAATAGAAGTTTTGCCATGGATTTAAGTAGCAACAAAATGAAAGCTGTATAATGCTAATACTATCTAATGTTATAGGTATTTAGTAATTGTTTTCTTTACGTGTCCTCTTCTTCTTCAGTAAGATGTGTTTGTTTCCGAGGTGTTAATCATTGATTATTAAATGCACATAATGTGCCATTCTTATAACCAGTGAATGCTTTTGAAGATCTTAGGAAGACTTTTCAATGGAGGAAAAAAAAAAAAAAAAAAAGTAAAAAATTACAGATATCTCTGTCTTTCCAAATTTCTTTTAGCAGCAGCAGTAGAAATATGCACAGCACCTTTCCTCTTGAAAATCTGTTTTTCTGAAGCAGTGTATTCTTTTTCAGCATTTAGTTATGTGCCACAGGGTAAATTGTTTATCTAATGTAGCCTGGGACATCTAGGTACACTAAAATTATATGGATATATTCCCTGGAATGCAAGGGGGAAAATGTATTTATAGGTAGTGCATTGTTATTCCAACTATTGCTCTATCTTTCTTTTCCAGGATCATCTTTCTTGCTTAATCCCCACAATCTCAATTTCCTTTTAAATATTGTCCAGAAAGATTGCACAGCTCTAATGCTATCATAGTTTCATGCAGACTGATGGTGTTAAATTGTTTTGTTATATTTAGTATTTTTGCCTTTAAAAAATCCCCCAAAGGCAGAAGCAAAACCTGTACAGCATTCCCCTCCCCATGCTCCTTTTGCCCAGCTGGTGTGGGGTAGACATGCTTTTAGGCAGTGATTATCAGTGTCGCCTTGCATATATTTGACATTATTCTGCAGATTTTTCACTTTAACTTTTATGTTACTGTCACTCATTAGGAGATTTTTAAAATTATTTTTTACTGTTGTGGGTCACAGAGGCATCTGCTAATGGCCATAAAGTAATCTGTAGGAATACGGACTTCCTATTTTCACTTCCTGTCGTTTCTAATGGTAAGGAATAAAATCTGTGTAATATTAAAGTTCCTTTTAAAATATATTTTCCTTGTTATTAATGGGGTTTTTTTTTAGTTACTTGGAATAGATTCGTGCCCCCCCCCCCCCCCCCCCGCCATCCCGCCCCAGGTTTTAGCAGGCGATGGAGAGGTTTGTGTCTGTGTTAAGCAATAGCTTTCCTGAAGTAGATATTGGCCTTCAACTACCTGCATTTTGAGCTGTCTTCTGAAATTCAAAATGTGAAAATATCTAGAATTATCTAGATCTAGATCTTGTTGTAAAGATAGAAAGTTTTCTACAGTTCTGGAATTTGAATCAGAGTTGGCTTTAATGCCTTAATACTACTTAATCCTCATGACAGTATTGAAGACTGCTCTGGTAGTACATTAACATGATTAACTTGTGTTGCATATGCTTGGCTTCCTTTCGGTTATCGTCTACTTGGGCAATGTACCTCAGTTCCTCAGGCAGAAACATTTATCCACTGAAAATGATAATCCAAGTCTTTATTTGTTAATCTATTTTAATCCATTTCTTTAACTGTTAATATCTTGCTAAAAAGAGTAATATGCTTTTTCTTTCTCTATAAAGTTGCAAAGTCATTTAAACCATCCTTGTTCCAAGTGTCTTTTAAGGACTCTGTGGTTACAGAATGAAAAGGATATGAGTTATCTGTAGTGGCAAAGACATATCTGTCTTGGCACAGTAGCAGAAAAGAAGCAAAAGTTGTGACACACAGAGACTGTGAAGCTTTAAAATTCTGCCACTCTGAGGAATGTATATGTGGGCTGATTGATTCTGTGATGTTTTTGAGATAAAACAGGAACTCCATATTTTTTAATGCATTTCAGCTTATGAAGCGGGAGAATTTCCTTGGCAATTAAAGAATTAGAAATACTGGGTGTTTGCAGCGGTCTGAACAGATCTGTAATGGTTGTGGGCATTGGTACACATTTGAAATGCTTTACCTCTGTATTGTTTACTATAATGAACTGGTCAATGAACATCACAAATTGTTTATCTATATATATAACTTGACAGATTACTGTTTATGAAATCCATTTAGCAAGTGAGGTTTTCCCATAAGGATGAAAAATGAAGATTTTAAACAGATTGCTGGAGAGGCTCTAACTGCACCTAGAGAGTCAATGTAATAAAGGTTTCTCTATATTAATATTACAAAACCCATTTATCCTCACAAAATCAATATTGCAATTCATCTTAGCCTGACATTTCTCTTTCCATGTTTTAAAAGTCTGTTTTCCTTGATTATATACAATTCTGTTTTAATAAAACTCAAATATATTTGACTTAGAGTATCCTGAAGAAGTAGCATTTAACAAGAATGCTGAAAATATTTCTTACATGATTAAAAGTTTCAAAGAGTGAGTTATTTTTTTAAAAATCTTTAACTGACCGTATCCTCAATCCCAACTGAAAAGCATGAACTATGCATAACAACAAAGCCAATTCTAGTGTTCTGCAGTTTCAGAAAATCTTGCATGTGATAACACAAATATAATGTGTAATCCTGTGGAACAGAATATGATGACGTGTGCTGTCATTTGCAGGATCTGGAACCTAATTGAGTATAGGTGGAGGTAGGCAGCCTACACTTTTTTTATACTTAGAAGAAAATGCAACAAGCAGAAAGAAGCAGCCCCACCCTGCCAGGCACTGAAAACTATTACTGTGACTGTATGTGTTATGTGAGTTTGATTGTCTCATGTGTGAATGATAATGGAAACTGGAATACTCAGGGCGCCCTTATTCATAAGAGGTACAGTAATATACAGGAGCAGTAAGAGAAGCTTGTCTTTTACAGTTTCTCTATTGAGACACTGTTATTAACGCCCCCACCCCACCCAACTAAATATGTACTAAATATCATCATGTAATGAAATAATGAAATAATAAAGTATTGTCTTACTGAGCAAATAATTCTGTCTTCGGTTTTTTTCTAACTAAACTGTTTTTTTCAGTCATGACATTTAAATAGTCTAAACAAAACCTCTATTGGAAGGGGGATTTGGATGTACTGTCTACAGATGAAAAGACTTAATACAGTTTGAAAAAATTGCCCTTTTCTCTTGACTATAAAAGAGAGCAAACTACAGTATAGTGGTTTCCAAGAGAGAATGTATTTTATTTATTCCCAAAAGGATATTAGTCCATAAAACAAATTTGCAGCTTATTTTGCAGCTTTAGCTTTTATCAGCCTTTTTAAGGGTGTTGAATGATTACCCAGGAGATCACACAGCACGAGCTGCTGTGGAGTAAAGGAACTCTAATACAGAGAGCTCTGGGCAGAAAATGTATGTGAAGAGTTTTCTTAAACTTGTTTAAAAATCTGTCACATTTAATGTCTCTTTCACTGATTATTGACCTGAATTTTAGTGTCCTAATGTGAAAACAGTTTCCACTCTCCCCTCCTCTCTCACTTGCCTTAAAACCCGATACCTATAACAGAACTGAACTCACTTTTTTTTTCTGCCTTCATATAGATAGAAAGAGATGGACCAAGGTGATGGTGATGACTGGGAAAATGGCAAAGTAACTTGTGTGGAGGCACCACCACCTGTTTCCTTGGCTCTGGTGAAACTGGCCAAGGGAAGATCAGCCAAATATAAATCAACAACTCTTGTCTAGTCTTAGGGTTAGCAGAGCAAAGGGGACATAGTATGGCTGTCTCTCCCTTGGGCTTCTCCAAGGTCTTTTTGCTGCTTCATCATCTTGGGACCTGGCATCTGGAGTAATTTAAGATTCCCTCAAGGCTGGTGTTGCTTATGCCTGAGAATTGGACTTTTCCAGCTCAGGGCAAGTGGAGCGAAGTGTAGATTTCCCAGTATGTTTAGGTGTACCGTACATCCCACATTTCTCCCAGTCCAACACTCTTAGTCTGCAGCAATTAAAACATAGTGAAATTAGAATCTAAAGTACAAAGTTTTATTTGCCATTGTTGACTTTCTGTTATGACGAATAAGGGCAGTCTATATTGCAATGGGTAGCTTAACAGTATTTGCAGTAAGGAAAAAATTGCTTTGCATAACTTCTGAGATGTTCCGAGTCTTTGAATATTTGCATAATCTGACATTGGTATCCCTGCTATAAGTGAATGTCAGTGGGGAAATAGTATATCAAATGAAAAACAAGTTGATCGCAAGAGGTTTCACATGCAAAAGCCAAAGCATAAATTAATCCTAAAAGTACTCTACTGATGCTAGAGCGATTTACAGAATTGAAATGTGGCATTTGTGTGATACCAATGCTTTTAAATTTTTTGTTCTTTTTAATTAAAAAACAATTTAATTTACACATTTAATTAAATATTCTTTCTAGTTATTTTCAATTTTGTCCATCAGGCTGCTAAGAAAACGTGCTTTCTGTTATAATATTATTTTTTCTGCTATTTTGTTTCCTTTCACTGTTTTAATCTGAGGTTTTTTCTTTCTCCCGGTTTTTGTCTACATTCATTCTCCTTTATTCACAGTGTGTTATTTTTTTTTCAACTCCAAGTTGCCTTTGTGGACAAAAAATTATTAATTGATTTCTTTTTCAACAACAGCCTAGTTTCCTGTAAGTTAGAAGGTTGCATATTTTGTGCAGAAACCTATGAAACCAGTTATACATATCACTGAACTCTACAGCTCTGCAAGAATGGTTGTGTGAGTAAGTGTTGCAGGACCGAGTGCATGATGTGGTTATTACCAAACATTTTTATCCATTATTGTGTATGGATCAATATATATAAAAGCTCTTCAATTCTAAGCAGTTTTTATCAAAATTGGAATAGTATTCTGGCACTGAGATGTTAATGCTTATTTTTATAATGGGCACCTTTTTCGTAAGTTACTTTTTTTTATCAGGCTAATAGATTTTCCACTGTGTCTCAGGCTACTGAACTGTTTATGATTTTTTAATTATGTTACCCAAGAATCTTTTAAACAAAACCCTACTGTGCTTAACTGAAGTGTTAATGTATTTTGATCACTTCCTTGATTTGTTTTTGTTTATAGATGTCAGCACTGTAATTGTCATCCTGCAGGAGCCATTAGTGGGACTTGTCATCTTGTTACTGGACAGTGTGTTTGTAAACAATTTGTAACTGGCTTGAAATGTGACAACTGTGTTCCCGATGCTAGTAATTTGGATGTCCACAACCTATTTGGCTGCAGTAAAAGTAAGTGGATGTTAGGTCTTAAAAGCATGTCTCTCAGATTAATGTTTTTTCATTGATTTAGTGAGTATTAAATTAGGTCAGCAGTACTAAAACTGGATTTGAATTCCCCCCCCGCCCCCTATTTCTGGTCCCTGAAGTTTGGTGATTTTCATTCTGAGTATCTTAGGAGTGTTTTCTAGAGAGACGTACAGAGTGCTTCGTGTCATACACACAGCTTTTATACTTGCAGTCTAACCTAGGGGAGAAGTAACGGCCCATAATTCCCTTGCACTTCCCACCACATTCTTTGTAGCGACCAATGCAGAGTTCACCTCTTAGTCACACAAATGCAGTAGTATTTGTACAACTTGCAGCTTTCTAGCTGCCTTTCCTGCCATTGACAAGAGGCAGGAGACCTGCCTTCAGAAGGTCTGAAGAATGGAAAGTCTGTTGAAGACCTGCTCCTGGTGATTAATTCAAAATCTGCTCCTCGGTGCAATGTAGCTTTGCCTTTCTCCTCCTGGGGCTTTTTTTCAGTCAGTTTGGGAAAATATGCGATGTGGTATAACACAGAGTCATAAATTGGCATATGAGAGGCATGGCTAATGCTATGTTGAGGGTCAGATCATGAATTGTAATGAAACATATTGCAACGGAACATCTGCACTTCTGCCCTTGCAGTGAGTCTGGTTATGAAGAGATGTCACAATTTCAGCCTTTGTAATGATTAGTCAAAATTAAATGTTCAGATTTGCTCACCAGTGCACAGTCTCTAACCTGGCAGGAATTTTAAAGAAGGAGAGGGAAAAATATATGTAATAAGAAAACTAAATTTCCAAGTTGTCTTCAGGTCAGTGTTCAGAAACGGGTTTGAGGACATCATACCATCCAATGCCAAAATGTGTCGGAAGGACCTCAGCCAATTCTGAAAAAGTCACGTTACATTTTTGTGACACACCTTACTGCTGTAGGCAGTTAACAGCCCAGTCTTGGAAGTCATGTAACCAGTGAATGAGGAACTCTGCAGATGGTAATTGGTTATTTCTGTCGGCAGCCTAATTACTAATGGCTACACTGGTCCTACTGTGAGAGTTAGCTCAGGCAGCCATGTTGTGTGCAACTACAGGGTTAGACATTCCCAAGTAATCTCTGGAGTATGTTTCTGCATCCACCTTCAACAAAACACTTCTTTCTGTATTCTGTATAGGTATTTGCATGATATTCATCATTGTGGTATGTGCACACTACAGATTTGCAAGCAGAGGTGTACATGCACAAAGAGTTTGTTTACAAGGACAGACTGGTCTCACTTTGATTCCAGTTTGTATTTCATTGTAAATAGGTTTAAATTTCAAATAATATGCATGGGATAGGATGAAGAGACTGATTTGTTTCCAAAGATGATTTTTTTCCCTCAAAGTTTGGAAGTGTTTAGATACAGTTTTGTTCTGGTTTTCCCCATACTCTTCTGTAGAAGGCATAGTATATATTCCTTGTGCAGATAGTTGACTGGCTTGTTGTTTCTTTAAAAAATGTAGGATGTTTCAACTGAATGTATAATAATAATAATACATGGCACTTTTATGATGCTGTTCATCTTCGAAGTGCTTTACAAACATAAACCAACCTACTTATTTATGTTGGGATATACATTGGATAAAGGTCAATGGCAATTCAACTATAAAATTGATTAATAATAATATGACATAGATAAATAATATCATAGATTTTAGTTAGAAAAAAATACATCAGGCAGTATTCTAAATGACAAGCGGAGTCCTCTTCTGGACATAAATGATATAGCAATTGCAGTCTTTTGGTTATTCATACCAAAACATTTTAACTTGTTGCACAGATACAGAGCTTTGCCTAGCTTGGTATCTGTGGTTATTTTCATTGCAGAACAGTATTTTGTTGATACACACCATTACTGGTTATAAGTCTTTGCCACGGGAAGCAAACGTAAGTTGCTGTCACTGTCCAACTAACATTCTTCAAGGAAAAGACGTATTTTCAATTTTTCTGCCCAACAGTATCTTAGATGCTCCATAAAAAATTTGAGATATAGTACTTTGCTTTACACATCTAAAATGCAAAACAGCAGACGTGTGGGAGCAATATGCAATAGTGTGAGACTGAGAATGGAGAATGAAGGTTTTGCCAGTAAATTTCTATGATTGCTCAGGTCTTGTAGAGCATGTATGACATGGAGAGAAACTTTCAAAAATGCCAAAGGGATTTAGGAGCACTTTGATTCTCAAACTTTACTCCTGTAGACACTTTAGCATGCATTCACTTCGTAACTCAGCTGAACTCAAAACCTCTAGATTGGCAGCAAAACAACCTGTGCTTTCTAATGGGAGATGATGATTATGTGTTCTGTTCAATCCAATGAATTCTAGAAATATTTTCTGCTATTTCTTGGCTGAGAGACTGCAGTAGGAGCAGGGCTTTTCATTACCTTACTCTAAATAGCGAGCATCAACTCACATTTTAGATTTCTATTAAAAACCCTCATGTAACGTGACCCACTGATGTCGGTTTAAGTCTCTACAGCTATTACTTGTGTGGCCTGAGGTCCTCGTGTCGTTTCCTGTCTGCAACTTGGCTGAAAAGATTTTGGTAATTAACTTTTGGTGAATTGTATATATTAAGCAAATATCCCCATAATGAAGATGATGATAGTTTATCAACAGAAGGAGAAAAAAATAATGAAATGCCACATGTTTCTAATGTTGATATTTTCTTATAATGCTTACTATAAGGCAGAAAAACTTACCAGGTGGTTCTGGATCCAGCTCCAGGTAGCTTACTCCAAACGCTGATTTCTGTACTGTCCTCAGCTATTCTTATTCCTGGAGCAAAACGTTTTCCTCTAGATCCACACTCCCCTGCTTTTCCCTCTGTTGGTAAGGAGGGTAGGGAAGTGGCACAGTCTGCCTTTGAGTCAAGCTGTAGCAATTACTAGCTGCCAAAACAGACCAGTCTTTTTCCGTGCTAATGCAGGGTGTACTGAGGGTCAGAGAGGTGTGCTTTCCTTAGTATAACAAGCTGGCTGGAGATCTTGCAGCAGGATATGGACTCATGCTCTGACTTGAATAATATCATAAGTACAGAATCATAGAATCATTTAGGTTCAAAAAGACCTTTAAGATCATCAAGTCCAACCATAAAACCATATGTTTATGTGCAGAGGTATGTATATATTTACTTGCATGTATCTATGCATATAAAGTTTAATTTCTGAGTAATAGCCATCATCTTAGAAAGGATCATGGTCATACAGCTGAATTGCAAGAGACACATAGGAGGGACTTTGCTCTTTCCGAAAACGTGAGACTTTTGGCTTGTGAACTTCAGGTTTTCTCTTTATTGATACTGGTGCAATTAAGTAGCACATTTTCCAAAGTTAATGGAGGTGATAGCAGAGTAGTATTTTGGTAAATAAGAATCTCAAGCTGATTTCTTAAAATGTTAGACACCTCGCTCTCATTGATTTAAATTTCATTGGAAACAAATGGAAGTGAATTGCTTGAATAACCTTCAAAATTTGCCCCTTTATGTTTTTTGTCATTTGATTAAGTAGGCTTATTGTAATGCTTCAGTAAAATTTGTAGTTAGTTGGACTTTCCATTTCCATTCTATTAGAGGAAGTTATGCCTGGCCTATGCTAAAATGGAATGAATCCTCTGAAAAAATAAATTATAATTGAACTATAGACTTCAATAATGTGACCAGATAAACATGTTCCCATTTTATAGAGATCTTGAAGTAAATAAAAAAAAAAAAAAAAAAGTATTTGGAAAACTGTGGTGTACTTGCTTTAATTCAGGGGGGGAAAGAGGGATTAAGTTTATTTGTCACTTTTTTAACTGTACAAATTTATTTCATATACTTGCATAAAAAGCTTTGTTGGAGAGCATTTGGATGGATCAGTTTAGTCTATTAATGTCTTGCCTGGGTGACTGCATGTTTACTCAACAGTTTTTCTTTGCAGAAAACTTTGCAGTTACTTTGCATTTTTATTTAAACTTGTGTGATTATTGATTACCTTCATTTTTATATCCTCTGGTTTTGTGTATGTTTTAGCTCCATTCCAGCAACCTCCTCCTACAGGAGAAGTTCTCAATTCCTCTGTTATCAGTCTTTCATGGAATTCCCCTGACTCTCCAAATTCTAACAGGCTTACTTACCAGCTGTATAGGGATGAGGCTGAAATTTATAGGACTGAAGACTACCACCCTTACAGTAAGTATTTCTAGTAAGATGACATCAAAGATTTTGTGTTTGTGTGTGTGTACGTATCTATATATATATGCAATTTTTCTTAATTATTTCTTGTTTCTGTCATTATCATTCTCTGTGATTTTGAATATATTATTCTATTTTCCTTCAGTGAGTTATTGTTCTGTGTTATTAATTTTGCTTGAAAGAAATGAATACCCCAGTCTAAAATCTGGCAAACTGAGTCACCCAAAATGGCTGATAATTTTTTACTTTTTAATCTGAAAAACTTTAGAATTGACTCACCAAAAAAGCATTCCCTGCAAATATACACAGGCTCCAAAATCTAAAAGAGGCAAAGTCTCAGGTGAAGAACTAGGGTGAATAGAAGAGACCATAATGTGCTTAAACTCCTTTTTTCATCCTCCCTGTTTTAAACTGTTAACAGATTAGGAAAGCTTTTTGTGGCCTCTAACTTTTAGCACCTTCTGTTAAGCTATCAGTGTAGCTCCTGGTTTGCCTTTAGCAGCACCACTTCTCTCATGTTGAGGCTTGCAAAGGGATCCTCAGAAGGCAGTCCTCAAGGATTCGACACTCTGTCCTAGCTGGAAAGGCCATTTTGTGTTCCTATTGATCCTCTTATCAAAGAAAAGGAGATGGATTTGGATACTGGGTTTATGTATACGTGGCACACAGTGATTTTGTTAAGATGGGTGTGGTTTGATGCCACTGAGTAATTTCTGTTCTAGCAACTTCAGTTTGTTGCATTTTCATACAAATGCAGCATTAATATTTTGCAGAAGTTGAGTCTTTCTAATTATTGTCATGTATCCTGGAGGGAAAAATAAAAGACTATTGTTCAGTGCAAGCACAGATCCTTTGGAGTGCACCTGACGTTTTTATGTTCTGGTGCATGCTGCTGTGTTACAGTTTATTACTCTGTGGCTTATGCTGTGAATTTGGACACTCCACAGTACATACCATGAGGAAAGATAGGCGACCCCATGTAAGCATGGGATTAAGTGATTGAGAAGAGAGAAAGAAACATTGCAAAATTTTAGAGCGCTAATAGAAAATACTCCAATTCCTTAATTTGGCTTAAAAGCCTAATTTTAGTAAGAATATAAATTCATTTCAAAAGAAAAGCTCTGTTGTCATGAATTTGTGCTTAGGAATGTACTTGAAACTGAGTGCGTTGTTGAGGATGTTATTTCATGACTGTACCTACATACTTTGTAGACAGTGAAAAATTCTGAATGTATTTAGCTGGATAACAAGACATTAGCATGTTTCTATTTAACAAAAAATTATTTTGTAAAAACATAGAATTGGTTTCAAAAGGTGCTTCCTGGCAAAAACGATTTCCTGGCCATCCCCCTAATTAATGATGTGAAATCATCTGCTGGTGTTTGACTAGCAAGAACACATTGTTAATGCTGTCAGAACTTGTGGTAATGTTACTTTCTTCTCAGTATAGTGTGAAATTTGTAATGCTTATGAAATGCCCCGAGAGTGCAACTGGATGAACATTATCTTATGACTAAATGTGAGTTTTATAGAAACATTGAACTTCCCAAGGAAAATTAAGAACAATAATCTAAATTGGCCTGGTGATCTGGCTGATAGTATTGCAGAATGCTCAGTTAAAACAATGTTTTCCTAACTGCTCTGGGAAACAAGGGCTCAGAAGGTACCAATCCTTGTCTCAAGGATAAAAGGAAATACTTGCTCTAAAATGTGAAAAAATGGCAAAAGTTACTTACAATTCTAACTCCAAATCATGTTGGTTCTAATTTTTTATAAATGTAGCTCAATATTTGGTGGAGTTGTTCACCTGAGGAATGTAGAAACTTCTACATTTTGGCATTATCCAATTTTATCTGGCCTATATTCCTGTTGCAATAAAGTTGCTATCTGGTGATCAGGTGTTCATCAGTACTGAATGAACTTTCTCGTAATGTTGAGATGGGGCTGGTTACTTTTCTGGTAGACAATATCAGCATTCTGGGTGATCTGCCTCTTCTGATCCCTGTACTTGAAAAGGGGAAAGTAACGTGCTTGCTGTCAACATTAGACCTGGGGCCCTAGGGTCTGGGTTGGTCCTAGAGTCCCCGTCCATTCCAGAGGCTGGGTTTTGCGGCTTGGTTGGTTGTAGAGCTAGGGTGGTATTGGTGAGGTGGTTTGTAGAGCAGGTATGAGTTCTGGAGTTGGCGGTTTGGTAGGGAGGCAGTTCTAGATCATGTTCTAGCTGGCTTGTTGTTTCAGGGCAGTTTCTTGGTTCCAGAGCAGGTTCTAGCTTGCTTAGTGGGTCTAGGTCGTGGTCTAGCTCTGGTTGGTTCTAGATCACATTCAGGCTTGCTTGATGGGTCTAGATCAGGTTCCAGGTCAGCATGTGGTTCTAGAGCAGGGATGGGTTCCGGGGGGGGGGGGGGGGGCAGGGTGAGGTCGTAGAATCTAGTTCAGGGGGTACTCCTGTTTTGTCATCTCATGAGGATTTGTGGTACTTGCTGCTGATGATAGCAGTCTCACTGTGGGTTTTTTATTTCTTATTTTCTTTTTTTTTTCCTTGCATGCTTTTTTTTCTTCTCTGTGGCTCTTTTGAATTGAAGACCCACAGGGTGGTGATCCTGTCATCCCATAAAGTGCAGCTTTCCCAGGTTTCTAGCACACTGACTTGTGCTGTATCTGTGGCCATTCTTTTCTCTGGAGACAAAATCGGAAACTGGACACATGGCAAGTTCCTACTTGCCAGTGTCCTTCACAGCAACTGGTTGTCATGCTCCTGCTCCAAGGATTCTTGCCAGCCTGTCCAAGAGTCTTGTCTAACACTTGTCAAATTGGCTTTGGTACCCACTCTTGTGCCCAGAAGCGCTTCACATAGCACAGGTGTGTCCAAGCAGCTCAGAAAGGGCTTAACAATTCTACAGTACACTGGAGTACTTGCACCCACAGTTGTGAACGGCATGCTAACCCAAAAGCTGAAGAATAAAGAGCTGAATCTTGCTGTCAGGACTGAAGTCTGCCGTATCGCTTGCCTGCTCACTACTAATGCACAAGGATGTTGCAATAACCATTGCTGCTGCTGGGTTGCCTGAAGTACCAGGGTTTGAAAGGCAGGAAGATGAGATTACCCACGCTCCTTATTACTAGACTCCAGGGATAAGTTTGTGATTGCTCTAGGTAGTTGAAGCACTGTAGGCAATTACTGGGCTGACACTGCTGCTTTTGTACTACAATGTCAAGGGCTGAATATCTAGCAATACTCATAATTTTGTGGTGGTCTTCTTTAAGTTGTACTCAGGGCTGGCTTGCCAGTGCAGACATACAGAGAGGACTTAGAAATAGCTGTGTCCTCTCCATTTGCTTTGAAAAAGTTTAAGAGTGTCTGTGCTCTGGCATGTAATATATTACTCTATGTTCACTATTTCTTAAGGCAAAACCATGTATGGTGGTATGGTTGTACATAAATTCATATTGTGCTGTGATGACTAAGATGTGTAACTGCTTCTGGGATATACCCAGGAGCTATTCATAGTCATTGCTGCTAAAAAGCTATCTAGAGTAATGGCAAGTAGTGGGTGAAAAAGGTAAATACAGGTTTTGGATATACCTTTTTAATAATTTGCACTTCTGTTTCACTTTTCATCGAACACCAAATGCTTTACAAATGAACTGTTAAGCACTATTTTAGAAATGGGGAAGTGAAAGCACAGAAAGATGAAATATTTGGTCTTACACTATGAAATGAATCAAAAACAAAGGTGTGAAAATTTACAGAATGGTTTGGGGTTTTTTTCTAAATCAGATCCGCTATTATTGATGCTGATTTACATTTGAAATAATTATTTCCAAGCCAAGGAGGAATAAGAAGATGATTGTATTAATCTTGTTCATAATTAAAGCAGGAACTAGGAGACATTCAGTGGAAAAAAATATTTTTCTAGTGATGCCAATGTGCAGGTGAAGAAGAGAATAGGGGAGGAGGTTTTTTCCTGTTTAAAAAAAATGTTGAGAAGTTACAACGTTCATAATGATCTCAAGAAGAGCATGCAAATGGGCATAAATATATTACGGCTTGGATTAGGGCTGGAAAGCCTTTTTAAGTATGCAAATTAAGATTATTTTTAATGTGTTAAACTGATACAATTGTCTTCTCACCTGTTTGTTTTAGGTGTTCAGACCTTCACTGATAGCATGTTATCTCCATATACCTTCTATTCCTATTATGTCCAAGCCAGCAACGTTCATGGTTTTACAAGAAGTGCCTCAGTGACATACAGAACAAAATCTGGGACGCCTACAGGAAGCTTGCATTTAAATCCTGTCTTTCCTGTTAGTCACCGTTCTGTTTTACTTTACTGGACAAGCCTCTCCAATGAATCTGGGCCCATAGAGAAATACATTTTGACATGTACTAGCTTGGTTGATCTTCAGTCTTGTGGTCAGTATGAAGGCTTAAAAACTTCAGCAATTATTTGGAATCTCATTCCATTTACAAAGTATGTTTTTTCTGTGCAAGCTTGTACTAGTGGAGGCTGCTTAAAGAGCCAGCCAGTAACAGTAATTACTGCACAAGCCCCTCCAGAAGGGCTACATCCACCGATGATAGAAACCATCAGCTCTACAGAACTGGCTGTGGAATGGTCACCACCTGAGAAACCAAATGGTAGGACATTGTATTTACTTTTGTAAGTCAAAGATTTTGCAAAGAAAAAGCAGCGTTTTCTCAAATCTGGTTAGAATATCCTTATCCATGCAACATAAACTGAGAGTGAAGTAAGGCATTGTCTTAATTTGCCTGTCTGCCACTAAACGTATCCTCAGAGTCTGTGTTTTGTTCTTTTGGAGTCCAGAACTCCAACTGAATGTGTTAGGTCCAGGTTTTAGCCCTTAGCGGCATCTGCTGCAGCAAAAAAAATCACATTTATAATTAAACATTTACAGTAAAATTAATTTTTCCCTAATTTGCCAGATCGGCTAGTTCAGACAGATGTGGTGATATTGCCTGACAAAGAATAAATAAGCAGATAACAGTTATGGAAAGAAAAAAAAATCTAAGAATTAACAGAGAAGTCTGTTTTTAAAACCATCCGTCATGTGTAGTAACTAATTCTATTACCAGTATAACTTTGTTAGGGATTAGGCGATTGCCAAGAGTTGCTGATCTAACTTGCGTAATAGTATTTTAGGTTTTTGAAACTGAGAAAGCAGCTGTTGTAGGATACTTTTGTGATGCCACAGATTTTACTGGTAAACACTTTATCTTCTAATGTATGTGCAATGGAGTTTTGTGAACTTGCACTTACATGCACAAGTATTTGTGCATGAGAAAACAAGTATTTTGATCTGCTCACAAAATGGGCATCTGTGTATGGGGAGCTCAGCTTTCTCTTTGAACGTCTCATTTGCCAGCTATTACCAGATTAGACAGGAGGAACGCCTGCACAAGAGTGCCTGTACGTATTTAAGAGGGGCAGTTCCTACAATGCAGGTCATGATAGTTGCTGTTAGCACTTGTCCCTCAACCTGTAGCATATACTCTTCATAGTTTACTCTGTAGCCATTACATACATGTAATTGCCAGCACAGGCAGATATAAGCAATACTCTCATGTTTCTTTTGACGTCTGGTCAGATTTCCTGCTCTTTCCAATGATAAAGAGAGAAGCTGTTTCTCCCAAGCAACCTCTCCAGTTCTGTGCATGAATACAGCCCCAAATATATACATTATATGGTAATTAACTATCTCCTGCCTTTGCTATGTTACATCTTTTCCATTTGGGAAATCTCCAGTCAGCTCTCTTACAGTCTGTCCTTACAGTTAAACTGCTTCCACGATCCAGCTTAGGTCATGTATCACTTCATACCACAATACTGAAGTTTGGGGTTTTTTTCCCCAAAGCGGTGAGACCTTCCTGCGTACGTAATAGGTTTACGTTGATGGAAAACTGACACATGCACATATCTCCTATCCAGTAGTGTGTTCTAAAAGGTTAGCATTAAACTGTCACTCAAAAATTCCCTACCTATTGCGTAAGAAAAATAACAATACCCTCCCTCTCCCCAACATTTAAATATCCCCTTGAAAGTCAGAGGCCTGAAGTAATTTCCAGTAACATTTGATCAGAAATTTAGGATACCATCTTCCAGTGAGGGCAGTAGAACTCATACTGTAATCCAGCCATTTGTTCTCAAATCCCAAAACTGCATGGAGGGAAAAATCAACAGTGTAATGCAAGAAATACCAAAGCAAGCATTTGGATGAAAGTAGCAGAAATGAGGAAAACTTCTAATGCCGTGTTTTCTATGATATTGATTGATTGATTGATTCTTAGCTCATTAAATATATTGGTGTTGGGATTTTAGTAGAACTCCAGAAATCGTTTAAATGCACTAATTTTTCTGGCTTGCTTTTTTCTCTAGGCATAATTATAAGATATGAACTTTATATGAGAAAAAAATTTAAACCAGCTGGGAATTTTCTTCCTCCAGAAATTCGTATTTTCCAAAGCAGTGGATGGCTCAGTCCTCAACCACTTATGGAGTCTCCTAATGAAAATGCCCTGGCTCCACCACAGACCAGTACCACAGTCACTGATCTGGAGCCATTCACAGAGTATGAATTTTATGTTCTAGCAATAAACATGGCAGGTAGCATATCTTCAGACTGGATATCAGGACAAACAGGAGAGGCTGGTAAGTATTGGTTTGAATTTGATACAAATGAAAGGAAAAACTAAATTAGAATGCATTCTTAATTTTTTTTTCAATAGAATGTGTCTAGTGATGATTCAAATAGGGACACATTCTCATTTTTAAACTAATTAAAGATAGGTCAGATTATCTCAGAATTTAGCGTGTTAAGCAAAACCCATTTTCTTCACCATAAAATCATATTGTTGAAGAAAATAATCCCTGTCAATTAAACTAAAATTTCCAAACTACACGATTGAAAAATCTACCAAGCAGCGTTCAAATTCTCCCCTGTTTCCCTGGTTGTTATATGTGTTCTTTAAAGGGAGAAAACATGAAAAAAGATTGGTTTTGTCACAAATGTTTTAACAGTTGGTGTGAATCAGCAATGTCATCCAAGAAGGTACATATATACAGAAAGGAGGTTCTAATGAGTTTTCCTGAACATTGACTGTTTAGAAAGCAATTTTTTTTAAGAACTTGAGAAGGTTACCTTTTCAGGAGTATAGTGCTTGAAACTTTTCATATGCTTTTATGGAAGCCAAGTGTTATAATATGGACCACTTTTTTCAGAAGTTTAACCAGTTCACAGTGCCTCTTATTATGACCCTTCTGTTCAGATTTTCAAAAGGGCTTGCCACTTGACATATTATTTGAAATAACAGCTATTTATTTCAGTGCTTTCATTAGAGATCTAAGGTTTTTTAGGCTGATAGAGCCTATGTTTTGCAATTAAACATCTCTGTTACATCCCTGATGCTTTTGTTTGCTGTTAGCTTGAAAATCATGTCCTCAGTCGTTTGCTCCTGCAAAACAGCAGGCTAAACTAATTCCCCTTTCAAAATGAGTCTTTGTGCTTATCTGTTCTTAAATACTATATGTTATAAAAGTGTTAAATTGTATTTGGGAAGAGGTCCATTAGTGTGGTTGTTTGTACGTAGCAGAAGTGCTATGAGTTGGTATGCTATTATTACAGAGTAATCAGGTGGGGATTTAACTGCAGTGCAAACAATCCTTTTACAGATTTACTATGGAAGACAGGGGAACTGTTTTGTAAGAAGTGAGAGACATGTTAATTTCAAACTGGCCTAGCAAACAAAATTGCTTTTAAGATGCTGAAGTATTGAACACTTTTTGCTTTTATCAGTTTTTTCCCAGGTTGCATGAAGTTCTTCTTCAAGACCTATTCATTTGTATGTACTTTCCTACCTGCTACAGGGGTTAGGACTTTAGTGTTTGGTATTTCTTTGAAGACATAGCCAGAGTTTTATTCTGCGTTCATGGCCAGAGTAGAAAACAGGAGAATGATGGGTGAGGTACTTCTTATGTAATATCAAAATAATATGAAAATTCCAGTTAGACTTTGAAAATAAGGTTAAAAAAAGAATAAAAACAAAAAGACTGTCTGAAATGGTATTTTACAAATACAATGAGAAAGCTTGCATGACGCACATTGTTCACTTATTTTATGAATGTTGTTATATTAATCTTTTTTCAGCCCCAGTGTTCATGCCATCTCCATCAGTATTCCCTCTTTCACCATATTCCCTCAATGTATCATGGGAAAAACCTGGAGATAATTTAGCAAGAGGAAAAGTGATGGGATACAGCATCAGTTTGATGACAGAACAAAGGTTCTTGCCACCATTTTCTCAGGTATTGTTGGTTACATTAAGTTTTTCCTATCAGTTTATCTTATGTGCTCTGTAATGTTATACACTACTTCTGGGTTTTAAGTTGTATTACTGAGCTGACTTGTTTTCAGTAGTGGGTGAGATTCAAAATTATTAGGGATGGGATTGAGCAACAACACTTAAATTACCTTGATCTTTGCGTGTTCTGATTCTGTATTATTGCTATATTTGCTGATATATTTAAAGCCGTGTTGTTTTGTAGGAATGTACATTTTCATTAAGAAAGGTACCTGTCTGGCTTCCTGGATAATGGACAAATCTTTGAAGTGGGGAAACCTAAAATAGCAGAAAACCAACTTTATAAAGTCTAAATATGCGATTTTAAAATACTGTTGTGATTTTTTGAGTGACTGGGTTTGGCAAACAAATACCGTGGCAGTAGTAGTAAGCTAAAAGCTTAGGAATGAGCAAAGAAATATGATAGGTAATCAGAATGTGGGAGTGGATCTGGTGCTCTGCTATTGTGTTTCTCATTTAAGAGCTGGTTTTGTCTTTCAGTGGTACCACAGATGGGCCTCAGTTTATTTGTCTATGAAGTGGGGATACTATTGCTCCTGGAGCTGTTGTAACAATACATAAATGTAAATTACTTGTGGTCTCAGGCTTGCAAGATTTTTCATCTAAATAAACATCTGATAAAGAAGTTACTGAAAATACATTTTATTCGGTTGTACTCTCTCTGATAGCTTAAAGTAATGTTAAAGTAAAGCAGATTCAAATGTCTGTAGGTATTGGTTATTTCCCCTCCCTCCTTATACCTGCTAATCATGTCACTCATTCAATGGTGGTCAGATTTCACCACTTAATAGTGTCATCTTCGTCATCTGGATTGTAGCTGCACTGTTTGTAGTGATAACCGCACCACCACACATTTTATGAGGCAATAACTTTGTTTCCTCATTTATCCACTCAGGAACTGGCTTATTACCTCATAAAACAGTGTGATGGGAAGTATTATCACCTAAATCCTAGCTTGTTCAGATTCTCTAAAATATTCTCCCTCGATCTTTGCAGGCTTTTCCACATCTAAATGAAGGAATCTGCAAATTCAGACACAAGCTTCTTATTAGTGAGCATGCCATCAATTAATAGGAATGAAAATATTATTAACCAGCTGTTCTCTTCCAATCTGTTTGCTTTGCAGGTTTTGCATATAGCTGAGGCTCATGAGCTATCCTATGTAGCGACAGGATTAAAACCTTACAGGACGTACAACTTTACTGTTACTCTCTGCAATCAAATTGGTTGTGTAACCAGTGAGCCAAGCATGGGGCAAACCTTGGCAGCTGGTAAGGAAACGATCTGTATCAAAATGCAAAGCTGACACACAGTTTACTAATGAATACCATTAAGATGATCATAGTTTGATGCACAGTGACAGGGGTAGGTGTTGTATTAATACAAAGTGACTTGCTTAATTGTTATTTGTTTATCTTGACAGATTAAAACCAAAATGTTTTCCATGAAAGTTTAAGGTACACTATTATGGCAATAGGATTTGTGTACTGCTCTCTCAATTGCAGGTTATGTATGGACATGTATATTTTTGTTCCTGTTTATTTAAATGGTAAATGTACAGAAATGCGGCTGAACCCATTCATTCGTTTATGATGCTAAGAAGTTGTTAATTTGTTGTTCGGGTTTTTTAGCATGTGTGTCATGTTTGCATGACATGGCATGTAAAATGCACATGCTGTGCCAATGCCTTTCTTAAGCCATGAAAGAGGAGTTGCATGGTTTTTGTATTACACTATGTACATATGTTAGAGTTTATTTGTGTGTCTAAATCAGAAGCAACATACATGCTTTGGGTCTGCTTTTTTGCAAATGTTTATTTATTTAGCCCCTGATATTTATGAGTTTTTGCTTTGTAGATATGTATACTCAGACTTTCCTATGGAAACAATACTTAGACTCCATATATGTGTCTGTGCACCTTAATAAATGTTGAGTCTTCAAGTTAATTTAAACCACGTGTGTCATGGATTTCAAAGGTACTAACTTTCTACAAATTTAGGGGAAATAACCATCAGTATAGAACAGAGATGGAGAATGCCTGTATTTACTTTAAAGAACAGACTGGCATGAACTCACTTCTTAGACATCAGAAGATCAAGAGGGTCTTAAGAGAGAAATTGTTAGGAAAAATCAGCTTCACAGGTCTCTCTATTCATGGAATGAGGTAGTCAGTACAGCTCTTTAATACTATAAATAAAAGCTCAAAATCCATGCTATGTGACATACTGGTGGTCACCTGCAGAGAGCTGACTGCTTAACAGTGTGGTTTCCTTTGGTATAGGCATTTAAAACACATTAATTACTTCCAAAATGTTAGCATTTTTAGTTAAGCAATTAGTGGTGTTGTCATATGGATGTTGTGATTATGATCTTTGAAATTACCTCTCTTATGTAATTTGGTCTCCCATAGGGAAAAAAATCTGAAAATTTCTGCTATGCAGAATGTTTTCCTAGGCTCCCTGGGCTGTATTTGAGTTGCCTGAATTCCATCAAAGCTCCTCTGTGTAATCAGTGAAGAACTATAGGAGCTTCTAGACAGGGAATGAGGAGTTGCCCAGAGCCAGTAAATAGGAAGCTTTATATACATGAACTGAAGTGGAATTTAAGCTGTTGGTATATTATCTCTAGTCTGCCCTCTGTTCTTCATCTGTCTATTTATTTAATTGCCTTTTCATTTGTTCTCAAGTGGAAGATAGATGATTTGTTCCTTGATTCACCTAATTGACTTTGTGTTTCAGTGGGCAAAGATTGTTCTGTCAGTCCTCTCTCTTGCTAAATTGCTGATTTCAAAATTTATTTTGTTTCCTTATACTGCTACCTCTTAAATTTTCAAGCTGGCCATCTACAGAGCCTCCTACTTGTATGAGTATGACTTTATCCCATACCACACAGCCATGCAAGGAACGGCATATCTATGCTGATAACCATGGAAACAAATATGGCCTAAAAGGCACATCTTATTACTACAAATGATCCAACTTTGCATTTATACATTTATTAAAAGATTCAGAAACAATAGCTTAGTTATGCTTGACAGCTTGTTTATGACCATCTCCTCCCTGGTTGTGTTAATACTTAGAGTCCTATCACATTCGAGAAGACAGGAGAATACAAAATAGAATAATAGACACATCCTTATTTATTAGTTGTTTTGCAGTGTAGCCTTTTCCTGCTTACTGTTGTAAACCTTGGAAGCAAAAAATCCGTCCCGTATCGGGTTACTTTTATGTTTTTAAAGCATGTTAATGCAATGTCTTAAATTTTGACAAACTGAAGAGTAAAACACTTAAATTTTGCCTGTAATTTTATCTTCCACCATTCACATTTTTCATTTCTGGAGAAAATTGTTTAATAACCTCCATCAGGGGTTTTTTGTGTGTGCATGTTCCGTTTTGTGAAGTTCTGTAAAACTGTGTTTCCAAAGAAAATTTAAAAGAAACACTACTTATGTGGTGACTTCTAGGTTAAAGTGAGTTCAGGCTTGGAACAAAGTTAGGAGAAACCAGTCCCCATCATTTGTAAAAACAGATGATCAAGCCTTAGTCCATTAATATTCTTTTGTGTCATTGAACGGTGCAAAATGAAATTAAAATGGCCTTTCTAGGACTGTTGAGGAGTTCTGTTTTGTGAAGGAATGTCTCCCTGGCACTGAGACAGCCTCCCTGGCTGGATGCCAGTCCCCCTCCATGCCCTGGCAAAGGGAGCTTTTTGGAGGAAGTCTTGACTGAAATGTGCTCCAGCATGATGGTCCCCTTGCATTGTAACACAATCCAGGAGCTTTGAATTGTGTTCCAAGTTGGGCTAGAGGTTATACTAAATTAGACTAATTCTCCTCCTCTGATCCTGAGGAGGATAATGGAAAACCATCCCTACTCCTTCCATGTGTGGCGTATACTGATTTATCACATGGAGTATTTAAATCAATGGGTAGCTTGATGACTGTGATTTTGGCATGTCCAATGGATGTATATTAGCAAGGAGCTTGCTTTTGGAATTGCCAATGCCTTCTAAAACTTGCCACTAGAAGTCTCAAGTAATTTTTAAGTTTTGTTAATGTTCATTAGGTTAATTTGAATACTAGCTATAAAAAAAGATACTATTCAAAATCGATCATTCTTTTTCTCTGGCAACTTTTTTTTTTTTTTTATATGGCGTAACACAGCAAATAAAAACAAGGGCAGAAACAAGGACATGAAATCATTAGAAACAAAAATGCTGAGGAAGAAAAGCAAGAGGTTTTGAGAGAGGATTTAAAAGACAAAGAAAAGAGACTTTTGCAGTCAGGGGCAGAATTTAGGGGTAAGACCTAAGGGAGCAGAAGCATCAGAAAGTCTGCTGATCTTTCAATGACAAGTCTTTTGGATTATAACTTAAACTTGGTTAAAATAATTCAGAAGCAAACATAACAAGTAGATCCCTTCTAACCTGGTTCAATATAGGCATCCATACAAGGGATATGTCATAAGTAGCTTTGCAGGAGGAGAGTGAAAGAAAGCTACAATCAGCCATACGTCCTTGTGTCTCTCAGATTGCCAAAAAACCTCCTCCTCACCAATATATACACCCATGATTTTTGGAAGTGGCAATAAAAGAAGACAATTAAGTCAGAAGAATGTGACGAGAGAATGAGGAAGCAAATAAAACAGAATTATTAAGAATCAAGTTGTTTTATAAAAAAGCTGAGTGGAAGCTGTCACAAATGCATGCGAAACCAGGAAGAATAGGTGTGATAAATAAAAGAACTTGCACAGGTATGCCTGATGTGTGACCAGCTCCAAAAATGGTAAAAAGTGTTGGAAGATTAGGTGTTAGGTGGTAATCCAGTATTGGGATGAAAGATCAAAGCAAGCATGTCAAGGTAATGGACGGAAGAAGAGAATTAACCCTGTTAATTCTGTTACTCAAAGAGCGGGTGACTGGACAGAACGCGAACCTCAGTTTTGGTATGTTCAGATATAAATACACAAATAGTTGGCTTTTAAAGACTCAAATACTTAAAGTATTTCATACTGTTTTGATCAGTCTTTTAAACCTTAAATTAAGAGGATACACATTCCACAATCCTTGTGGTATTTTAAATATGCTTTATGCACTGCAATATTGTGCACATGCTATTGAAAGCCTTGGCTGATACATGGGAATAAGTTCATTTTTAATACTTGGAAAATTTTGAATCCAATTTGAGCTTCATTTTTGTCTTTGCTACCCCAAGATCATCAAGTGGAACTGCATGTGTGTAACTGAAAGCAATACTGAACAGTAGTTACACATTTTTCTTCTCTACACCTAGAGTCACATTTTACTTTATTCCTTTCTCTAGGTTCTGCTGAGTTCAAGTTCCTGTTTATTTTTGAGAATGACATTCATCCTGCTGTTGTTTACCAGGTCATAGGCTATTTTTTTATTTTCAGAAGTGCTTTTTGCTCTGTGGTTTTATCTTGTGTAGGATTCTGAGCTGGTACCTTGGAATCTATAGAACTATCCTAGCTAGTACCAGTGAAAGACCTGGTCCATTAAAAGTGATATTATTTTTTTTGGACAATGTGTTTGCATAAAATTATGAATTGCATTGTTCTTTGCAGCACCCACTAAGACAAAAAATGCGTTTTCCAAATTTTTCAGTCAGGCAGAGAAACTCCTTTTTATTCCCAGCAATTTCTGACAATTCAACAGGAAGGAATTAGCCATGTGAGTGCTTGGACTACTACAATTGCTTATGCTACCCCTCTCAAATCAGATAGTCAAAGGGTGCCTTAAACAATCTATACAACTATGTTTCATTAACTACTGTGTGACTGAGTTTATTTCTTGTAATTAAGTTTGTCTTTCCTTTGCCCTTCTTAATTTTTTTTTTAAACTTCATTTAAAAAGCATTTTTTAAGACACACCAAAGTATGGCTTTGTGATCGCTGCCATTTACCCCAGCACACTGCATTCCTGATCCTTTGCTTTTGATGGCAATTACAGGGTTCAGAAGCTAATTTGTAGAAGATATTCTTCCAGCACCAGCTGCATCTGGCTTCTTGGCAGACTTCTCAAGCAGTTGTATTGGTGGCTTTGGAGTTGCCTCTGGGTTTGCTGGGGTAATGATGCTGATGGGCTTTCTGGGCTGTCTTACACTCCTTGATGTCGTTTTCTTTTCGATTACCCTTTTAATCTGAGTAATTTGTCCATTTTTTCCATTCATGAATAAGGTTCAGTGCAAGCCCTTTTCAAAAGCCTCAACCCATTTGTCATGGCAATACAGCATTTGTTTATGCCTGTCATAGACTGCTTTTCTACAAAATGCTATGCCTCAATTTTAAAATCACAAATACCCGTTAAACAGGTAATAAGTAATGTATATTTTCCTTTGTTACAGAAGAGAAATACGAGGGCCATTTGCTGCTGGCCTGAAAACACAGATTGTTTTGCATGCATGTACATAAGTCTCTTTGTTGTGAATAGGACCCAAAGTGATTAAACAAGCACTCTTAATATGTTAATTTATAATTTTAATTACAACAATCTTGTATATATAGTCATTAGTGAATACTAATATAAATATTTTTCTACCTTTTTATTCATAATGCATAAACCAATCATCCAGTTACTTCTCGGCAGTTGCCTGTTTCCGTTTCATAATACAATCTTTGTTCTTAGTTATGAATGCATTTTGTTCATTCCTGTCTTGAATAATCCCTCATTAAGCTAGTCACTTTCTGCTCCATGCTAAAAAGGAAAAATTATCATGCAAATGTGGCGTGCCATATTAAAAAGCACATTACCAAACACTTTTGTTGCTGTCCTTCAATTAGTTTCCCTTCTTTGAATTTAATTTCATTTGTTGTTAAACTACTGACTTGATGTATGGACTCATGAATTTGAGGCTGCTGCCAAGAATGTAGCAGGAAAAAAATCAAAGTCTCTTCAGAAAGCTGCAGAGGCAAAGCTGAAATGAATTTGCTTCACCTTTGACAAGAACACTTGAGCAGCATTGGAATCCTCTGATGATTCAGCTTGGCTAATTATCCAATTATTTATTTCAAGAATAAAGACACTGTTTTACAATTAGAAAAGTGTAAAGTAATCTGAGAAATTTCGTAATGACAGATGACTTAAATAACTTCTGAGATAAATAGTATCTGCTAAAACTTGTCTTGCCAAGTGTTCAAGCTGTAGTTAAACTGCTCTTTGAGTTTCAGGAAATTAGTAGGGACTCAAAAGTTATTTGTTTCTTCTCCCCTACCAACCACACATTATACTTCAGAAAATAGCTCAGTTTGTTCTTTTCCCTCTGTGTCAAATTTGCAAGGTTTTTAAGCTATGTTTAAGTTGCATTCCTCTTGATTAAAAGCTTTTGGTTCAAAGCAATACTTTTTAATTGCCTAATAATATAAGTCAGTTCTTAGGAAAGAACCGTGCATTTAGGAGTTCATTTGCAATATAACTGAAAAATTCATTGCATGGCAGTAAAACAATTTACTGTTAATTACAAGGAGAAGAATTTGCTGTACCATGCTCACAGATTGCCATGAATCATGCAGCACTCCTAGAGATTTATAACAGATGTGTAAGTGGGATGAATTAGCAGGGTTTAATAACAGAGACACAAATCATGCAGACTTCAAGGAGCTTTAATTGATATACTAGAATGTGACGGGCATGAATCACTCAGCCATTCAACAGCACTGTAACATATGGTCAGCTCAATATGCTGCATCTTAAATCGGTTGGTGAGTCGTTGGTTGTCCCATATGGTGGAAGCAATATATTTTTCATGATTTTTTAAAAATACTGTGTACTACATCTATTTTTAAAGAAATATGATTGTAACATATCTGTGTTATTAAATTTTCTTTTGATGTCCATTATGGCTGGTTTTTATTCTTTTTTTTGGGAAGAGTCCAAAACGGACTCCAAAGAATCTTCTAAAAAAATCAAAATATTGTCAGAAGACGTAAGTATTATTTCTTGACTCATTTACTATTGAAATACTGTTGTGAAGCACAGAGAAAGAAAAGGTCATACAAGAAATGCTGCGGCAATCTCAGGGTCCTCTGGACTAATAACTTGTAGCAAAAATTAAATGGATGACCAATGGCGAGGCATGTAATTTTGCCTGCAAGGCAAACTCCCAGATGAAAAAAAATATTTTCTTTATGTTTTGTCCTCAAACTTGCTGAACATTTCTGTTTTAATTTGTGTGTAAGCCTTCTGCATTCAACTGAACAAAAATTAAAAACTGTATACTTTTTGTTACTGTTGCTTTCCTGAACTATTCAGACTGGCTAATTGAAGGCTTCTGTGGAAGGGTTCACAAATACCTACCTACAGTATGCTGAGCAGTAGTTATTCAGACATATGTAAGCCTGTTAAATTTAGCCACAGTGTAAATATGTTATTCCTGGGACAAGAATCTGGCAGAGTATGGAAAAGCTTTAGCAGTTGTATTAGTAAACCTGACAGACTTGAGAAAGGAGTATTGTATCGTTAGAACAGTGGCTGCCAGAATTTAATGTCAACAATTAAAATTTATTTTGATCCTTACCTAGTGTTTATTACTGTTTGTATACACAACAGACCTTACTAATACAGAGATGCACTATTAGATGGAATTACCATCTGTTCAGAGTGAAATGCTGGCATCTGTCTTTGAGTCTAAAACTAAAATGATATTATTTCAAACAAAACAAAATTAACTGCTCTTTACTTACCAACTTCATTTTTGTGTACATGTGTGTGCATAAACACATGGGAAAGGCTTATTTGTAATGACCTGTGTAGCAACATCTATATTTAGATATATGACTTCAACATAAGCTGTATGGACCATCTGTCTTTATTGGTCTTTTTTGTGCCCTCTGCTACACAATGGCATGCAGCAATCATGGGGTTTTAAATACTGTTTTAGCTTTATAATATATTAAATATGTATTATATAGCAAGACATTAAAACTACATAATTAAAATACACAAAATGTGACTTTGAATCCACTAAAATGTAGTACGCTCATTATTTTGACAGATGTGTCTTAACAGAACGTGACTAAAAAAAATTAAATAGGTAAAATTATAGTCGATTCATCTTTCAGAAAGTAGCTACAGGTACCACAGTGACACCTTTAGGAAAATATATACTGTATCTTTTAGTCTTGAATATTTTTAATTTCAGCATTTAGTACCCTGCTGGGCTAGTGCTACAGATTTATTTTCAGTCCTGTCTGTTTCTGTGCAGAATTTGGGTTTTGGGTGTTTTTTGTTTTGGTTTGGTTTTTTTTTTTATTTACGTAATGTATTATGTACAGTCTTCCACTGTCTTGATGCACAAGAATTCTCAAGCATCAAAGAGACTGTAGTTTAAATACTAATGTTATAGCAAGGATGTTACTTTCTTGAAAGGGTAGGCTTCTATTCCATATATCACAAAATAATAAATTGTGTCATGCCAGTGTTTAATGCATGTACACAGTGCATTAACTGTAACTGTAGTACATTTATTTGTGCTAGAGGAGACTTGAAAATGATTAAAAAATCAATACTTCCCTGTCAGAGAAGCAAGTGTTACGATGCATTTAAGTAGTTAATTGCATAAGCCCCATAAAAGCTTCAGGTTTGGGTATCAGAGATACCATAATTATGGTCCAAGTAACTGCCGTTTATTAATACTAGACTTTAAAGGAAGATATAGTTATTGTCATGAGTGTTAGTTAGCTGTATGTGTTTTAGAAATAATGAATTTTAGCATTTGCGTTTCAACATCAGTAAGTTGAACTGGAGGGCTCAACCTCTTATGTTCGCATTTAAAATGCTGACGTACAGTAGTTCCCTCAAAGGTGAAGTTTTGATTGTTAAGCCATGTTTTCTATTTCAACTTGTGCATTAATACCACAATTCATTAGTGCTGTGCCCTACTTGTGCAGGAAAGCTTATGACCTCACGCTGCATTACTTCAATTTTGACATTGTAAATTTCTACCATAGCATGAGATACTAATTAGATTGTGAAGTCATAAATGATGCCTAAGCAGGAATTTACAGCACATAGTGCCATTGGCAGTTTCCCAGTTTCCCCACTCCCTGCTTTCTCCAAGAATATTTACCAAGTTGGGGAGTGGGGGTAGCAAAGAAAAAGAAAGAAAGAAAGAAAAAAAAGTAGCAACATG
The DNA here is from genome assembly GCF_929443795.1 of Astur gentilis. Lineage (NCBI taxonomy): Eukaryota > Metazoa > Chordata > Aves > Accipitriformes > Accipitridae > Astur > Astur gentilis. Next base: position 11,382,382 of record NC_064909.1, on the reverse strand, counting down.
CTACAGGCAAATAGGAAAAATGAAAAATATGTTAATGATCTTGGAAACCCACGAATGTTGAAAAGGATGTTATTAATTCGTTCTAAACGAAGCAATCTCTCCTCTAAAGAACTCGCACTATGTACAATGCTGTGCTGTGAAGTAATATGTCAGATTTTTGAAGGCCCATATTTTAATTCAGGTTTTATTGTTCTTGAAAGGCGTTTATTGCTCTTTACTATGTCATTATGGGAACAAGTAATTTTTACAAGTTGTCATTGTATTTCACTTCCTGGGTACAAATGAAGTTTCTGTTGTTAAATCCTTTTCTTTATCAGGGAAAGAAGGGGAAGAAAAAAAGGCAAGATAAGATGGATATAGATTCTATAGGTAGTAGAGTGTTCTTGTACTTCTCCAGATGACGTCTTTTATTGTTCCAGTGATGGTCCATTTCTTTCCCACCTGTATGGCCGACATGGCTTTATCCAAACAGGTCATGCTGCCCTCCAGTGGCTTACTGAACAGTATTTAAAAAAAAAAATAAATAAAAATTATTCATAACTCAGCTATAGAGTGACCAATGCTATCAGAATGTTTAAAAGAATTACCAGCTTATTGGTTTTCATGGTAGAAGGATTATTGTAATAACATAAATCTATCTTAGGCTGATACCTTTGTGGAAGCAATCTTGTATGGAGTCATACTGTGCACCATTTTTAGTGGAGAAAAGTTAGAGAGGGTCATTTTCTTGAACTGAATAATTATCTGCACATATGCTAATGTCTTGTGTGTGCACCATGAGGAGAACAACCTGATGAGCCTTCAGTACTGTGGACGGATGGCTGTTCTGCTTCTGTTGACGAGGATAAGTTCAGCGATGAAAGACTCGTGTTGTCGTGTACCATACTGCTGAGATGTAACGAGTTAATTAACTGTTCAAATTCTCCTTTGGTCTTTCACTCAAATCCAAAGGTGAAAATCATACACATACATGCTTACAGTGAGTATGGCATGAGAGGCTAATCAAGGGAGGAATACAAATATACTTTTTTATGAGGAAGGATTCTTAAAGATTATGAAAAAAAATATATTTTGGATATAATGCTAGAGCTATTTTTCCAAAGCCTGAATAAACAAATAAGGTATTTCTTGTGGAATTGAAAGCAAGTTCTCCTAAAGATTAAGAATGTTGTTTGGGTTTTGTTTTTTTCTAGTTAAGCTTCTATGGATATCTGTGCAATAAATAATTTCCCAAGTATTATGGCCAATGATATCTAGATAATTTTTTTTTTATGCACAGCTCCAAGAAAACTTAGTGCTCCTCGTGTGGAAGGAATAAACAGCACAACGGTAAAGATAAATTGGAATGAACCTGAAGAACTTAATGGGCCTTCTCCCATCTACCAGGTGGAAAGGATAGATTCATCTTTAGCTACATTGAGTACAGAAGTAATGAAAGGGATCCGTTTCCCAGGAAATGGATATTACAGATTCGCTAGTTCCACTCTCCCCGCCAATACTTACTTTACAGGTAAATGAGTTTAAATGACTTACAAAATGTACCAATTGTACTCTGCATTTGTTTTACCATTTATTATCATCTTCTCTATAACTTTCATAGTAAAATCTGTAGTTTTTAATTTACGAGCATAATGTGATTATTAGTGATGTATGGGCTATTTCGATTCTCACATAAAAAGCCTGTGAAAAACGTTATTGGACATGTGGGATTTGTATTCCCTTGCCTTTGGACATAGAGATGTACGTGATGGTGAATGTTGCTGCATATTTGACTCATTTCCTTGTGGTAAATATAAGATGGATTTTATTTATTCTTCTGGGGTAAGAAGATGCTGATGGTGTGAAGGCCACACCACAGTGTGATACAACTTAACCTGGTACTAAGCCTTGTTTGTTAAGACAGATAAGGGCTGCAAAATCATGCAGCATTGTCGATGTGCAAAAGAACACCGAAGATTTGAAGAGCGCTCAGCTGACATCTCTTGTTTTCTGGGCCATGACAGGTAATCCTGGCAAGAATACGTGAGCACAGATAGCTTGGTACTTGCAAGTACGTGTGTGAAAATTCAGGTTTTGTTTAAAACAAAAAACACCTTCTTGCCTCTCTATGATCACTCAGTGAATCTGATTTAAAAATAACAAGAGTTGAAGATCACTTCCATTGTTTTTTCTTGCTAGCTGCTTACTTGACTGATAGTCAAGTAATAATAACAAGTGATAATGTGTTAGTTAAAGATTGACACCATGTTGACTTGCAAAACCTGTCTCTGTGTGGGAATCTGTAGGAACAGCTGTTGGGCTCCTTTCCTCATCCAAATTGCTCAATGATTTTCCCAACATCAGTTTGCACCCTTTACCATATATTTAGTAAGAAAATCTTTGATGTGTTTCTTCTGTTGTCAGTTGTGATGATCTAAACACCAAAGGAATTGTGAGCTGCAGTTCTTCTCACTGGAGCTCCGGTCAGCCCTATCACTATGTAGATAGTGTTAAGTAGTTTAATCAGACAGGTAAAGAATCGTGAGTATCACTACATTTCCTACTTCTCATCAGAAGTCTCTGAGAGTGTCAGGAAAGAGTGTGTTGCACTAGGGGGGTTGTTAACGCGCCTGCCTATTTGTAACCAAGCAAGCCCAACACTAATTTACCCGCGCGATGATTCAGTCTGGGGTTTGGTTATGCTCCATAGGCTGAGACTGAGGCCTTGAATAAGGCTTATTGAGATGGCTGAGGTGGTTTGAGTGAGTTTGGACAGACAGGTTGGGAGAAGATGTTAAAATAAGGCTCCCTTCATACTGACACCTGCTGGCTGATAATGCTATGTGGATAAATATAATTTATTGCTGCTTTGGACTGTGTTCTTTCTTTTCGACCAGCTATTAGTCTGAGTGTCTGGAGTTGACCTAGAACCAAAACATGCTAGGCAATTTGTCCAGACATCTGCTGGTAATGACTGACAATCAGGTTAAATCAGCCTGTTTTGTTACCTAAAAATGTTTAATTCCAGTACTTGGCAACTCAATAAAGTTTTTGAGAAATATAAATCTGGGGTTTTTCCAAGTAGATCATCACTCCTTCTTCTAAAACATGATGGAGGGAAAATTATAGCAAATCCAGGAGAGTTTAGAAAGAAAGGCACTTAGGGGAATGAAAAATATTCTTTAATTGTACTCTGCACTTGTTTTGGTTTTGAGACTGTCTCTTATTACCCATCTCTGAAGACAAGCTGTTGGCAATTGTGCTTTATAGATGGAACGGCTTCAGTGTACATGCAGCTGTGTACATTTTTGACACAAAAGTGTGCCAGCTTGTATATGTCAGTCAGCAGACAGATACTTCTTAGTGCGTCTGGGATCTCCCACTGCTAATCCAGAAAAAGATAGATCAGTTTATTCATTGCTAATAAATGCAGTTGTCCTCACTCTCTCCCCGGCTGGTCTTACACTCCGAGGTGCAAGTAATAGGGGCAGATGTATTATCTGGGAAGTTTTCCAAATTCATCTTAAAAAAAAAAAAAAAAGTTAGGCAATAAACACTGGCTATACTAAGCAGTGTCCTTCTGTCTGTAACAAAGCCTCCAGCTGCACAGGAAGATGTGCTCTGAGTACACATTAGACGAGAGGAAGTCAGGTAGAGAAAAAGATTGTTTCTGCCAGAACTGTCCACATGCGACTTCTTAACTCTTCAAACTGTGAAGAAGTGTTTTAGGCATCTGTAATATCATTTCCCAAAAGATGCAGACTTGATTTCTAATACTTGTTCATACCCCTTGAATTTCTTTGATACAACAGCAGTCATTCTATCTATCAAAATACCACCAGGCGAAGGAACGATTATTGTTCTTGTTTTAGCTAAGGAACTCATCCATCTCCCATCACTCTGAAGATTGGGGTATTCTGGTGTTTATCTTCATATCTTCCCCATGAGACAACAAAGTGCTCTCATTCTGATTTAATAGATGGGGAGCTGAAGTTCAGGTTCTACTTAACACAGGAGGCCCTTTAGAAATGGCTAGAAGGTCTTACAAATTAGTTACTTGACGTGGTTTACTTTATCAGCACAACTTGTGTGATGCAGCTGTTGGTCTGGAGTCAGAATGCTGCAGTAACTGTTGTGTTTGTCTTTCTGGTTCCCTAGTAGTCAAGAGAGGTACTGTCTATTTTATACAGGGTGTAGACAGGCAAGCTTGGAGTTCGAAGAACTGTAAATAGCCGAGTGTCTGAATATCTTTTAAATTCAAATTACACTTGTTATCTCTCTAATGATGGAGTCTAATGGCTAGGTCCAAAAAAAGCCTTAGGATGAAGGTAATGAGCATGATGTTATGTTACCCTGGCTTTTGCTGCTGACAAATGGGTGAGAATAGTTTGGTCTGCAGGAAGTTAGGGCCTTCATGTGCTTTCTAGCAGAGGCGTACCAAGGCTTACAAGTAAGATCCTTCGAGGTCATTGAATAAAATCCATGGAAAACAGCATGCTGAAATGCTGAAGGGTGTGTTTGAATATCAATGAACAAGCCAACAGATATATTTATGAAAAGAATTTTTCCTCGATTCCTTTTTGCTCCTTGGTTGAGGGTTAGGACTTGAGGTGCCTGACTGGATGAAATAAAAACTGATGTATTAATTTTCACCTGTGTAAATGAGCCCTGCTTAGGATCAAGGTTGGTTCTAATTTGAGGCACTATGTTCTCTTTAGGATTCGTAACTTACAAATATCTCCTGAGGGTTAGGCAGCTTTAACTTTTCATTTTACAGAGAGTAGGGGATCACGTTTTTTCTTTGAAAACGTGCCTCCCTGAGAAAGCACATGTGCACCCTGTTGAGTATATTGGTGCATACTATGCCTTCAGATAAAAACAGTGCTGCTGTTTAAACTTCGTAGAAAATCCTGTCAAAAACCTGTGCAATAGTTTTTTCTAGAGCAAGTATACTGGATTAAGCTCCTAAGGACAGATAAAGGGAAGTTTAGTTTTCAGGTTTTATTGAGCAAATAGATGCCAAACTGCTGGGTTCTTTCAGTAAAGGAACTTCTGGGCCCGAAGAGCAACTGGTTGAAAATTGAACCCTGAATGTCTCTGGGGCACAATGACATCTGAGCTAGGAGTTTCAGGACTGCGATTTAGTTGTCTAAAGTACAGTCATGGGTTACACAAATCACTTTTTGACTCTTTCCTCTGATTGACCCATTGCCAGAGAGAAAGTCTGTGGCAGAGCTGATGAGATAGGGCCTATTATACTTAGAAAGAGTAGAAATTGCAAATAGTTGGACAGATGAATGAACAAGAAAGCTCCTTGACTCTATGCTATGGAGATATAGTTGGGCTCCATGAAGAGAAACTCGGTGTATCTGTAGGGCTATGTAAGAACTGCTCACTGTGTAAAGGGTGACTCAATTGCTACAAAAGAAGGAAGTTGCAGAGTAGCAAGATAGTTGTGTGGAAGGTTACATTCCTCCTGACCTATCAAAATAAGACTACTTTTCAAATACAACATTGAACATAATTTGACAATTCTGTGGCATTGTAGTGGGTTTTGTAAATAATATACATATTCTTTCTATGAAATGGAGCAAAACAAATCCTCCAACCATGCTTCATGCATTGCTTAAAATACAATTTGAGCTTGATGTCAGGTGTTATAATTACACATCCATGTGAGAAGGGAGGCCTTTAGTTATTTAGTGATAAAATAATTCATTTTTTTCAGGTGGATGAAGGCTTCTTTGTGATATTTGAAAAACAGTTGAATTAGCTATTACTATTTTAATATGATTCCTCTTGAATGCTACTTGTTTAAGAAGAAAATTATTCATGTAATATTGATCAAAATGCAGTCCACTCTGAAGAAACTTTTGTGTTTGGCCTTGCTTTGAATCCAAGTTTTCTGAAATAGAATACTACACTTAAAAAAGAAGTGGGCCTTGCCTGGAATATGTACTCTTTGCCAACCTCTACATGATACGAATTCAGCTCTGTAATAATTACGAAATAACTGTATGAGGTAAGACGTTCATATATTCACCATTACAAATAGAGCTTTTTTACAATGACATTTTTAGTGTCGTGATCTTAAAAACCTGTATTTAAAAAAAAAAATATATCTGTGCTAGTGTTCTTACTGCCAAATTCTGACTCAGATACACACACATTTCTCAGAGTGGAGAATCTTTCCAGTAACGATGTTTCTTAATGAGTTTGCCATGCAACATTGCACAAGTGTCGTTTACATTTGTTCTGAGCAGAAATGCTGAGGACGGCTGTGGTCATTCAGTGCTGGATCTCCCTGTAGCTCTTCATCACAGTGAACTCTCTTTGCAGTAACATAAAACAAATTCCACTCCATATAATTTTGAGCAAACATTTCATAGTTAGTAGAAGGCACAAACATTTTCATTAGCGTATGGAGCCAAATAAACAGGCCTTTTCCAGCATCCCAATAGAAATTTATGGAATTCTTTACTACTGAATACCAAGAAAATGAACACGATTGGAGGTCTAAGAACAATGTAAGAGGAAAGGCTGAAGAAAACGTCATAGTTTAGAAAAATGAAGACTAAAAGGAGACATAATAATGGTGTTAAAGTACATAAAAGTGTGTAGTTTAAAAGAGGAGAATGAACTTTTCTCCGTGTCTACTGTGAGTAGAGCAGCAATGCGCTCATAATAAGCTTAAAATATAGCAAGGTAGATTGTCTTCTCACAAGAATTTTCTTCTAAAAGATTCAGGCTAGTTGAGAAAAGGAATACATTGTTCTGAGAAAAAAAATGAAAGCTCTGACACTGCAGATTTTAAAGGATAGTTGGATGAGCATTTGTCAGGAATAACTTGGTAAAATTGGTTCTGCTTTGGAGTCAGTGGATTGATTCTGTGACCTCTAAGAATGTTTTCCAAAACATATATCCTGTTATAAACTCAGATTAACCCAATGAAATGAGGAAAGATGTTCATTTCACCAAATAACTTTTAGAAGGAAAGAGCTGCCTTTTTTTTTTTTCTTTTTCCTTGGGAACTTTGCATAGGGTTCTGATTAATAATTTTCTATAAAGAGGGAGGGTTTCATGAGTTTGAAAAGTTTTGCTTCTATTTTCTTTTTTTCTCCTCTAGAAAGTTCGCAGCATTTCTTTTTATGACTACTGATAAAGTTTGAGGTGGTCAGAAATGAGTTTTAATCACTCATTAATTTAGGTTGGAAGAGTCCAACCTCCCTTTCATAGTGAGACCAACTAGACCTGTTTAGACCTTTGTCTACTTGAGTTTTATCTCCATGTGTAGTCAAGTATATTTCCAAGTACTGTTTGAGTTTCCAGTCTGACCAGCCTTTTGGTAATCATTTTCCTGCTTATATCTACACAGAATTTTCTGTATTTGAACTTGTGTCCATTGCTTTGTGTTCTTTCACTATATAGTTCCAAGAAAGTATGATCCCATCTTCTTTATATCCTTCCATGAGGTAATTGGAGAAGGCAAGATCATCTCCTCCATCCTTCCATGCTTAAGACTGAACAAACTCTATTCTCTCAGCCTCTTCTTATGTGTCATGTACTTTGGCCCTCTGACTATCTTTGTGCCCCTTCACTGGATTCATTCCAGTGTGCCAGTATCTTTTTTTATGCCAGAGTACCTGAAACTGCATTGCAGGACTTGCATTTGCCTTTGTTGAATTTCACAAGGTTTCTGTCAGCCCTTTTATCCAGCCTGTCAAGATTTCTCTGAGTTGCAGTGTATCCACTGCAGCCCTCAATTTTTTTTTTATTGCCTGCAAACTTCTTGATAGTATACTCTGTCCCATCGCCCGGGATTCATTTTAATGAATAAAACTGTTAAGCATAATTGGTCCCAGTACCAGTTCCTTGTAAATGCTGCTTACTGGGCTTTGTGCCACTTGTCACAAGCCTTTGATTCCTGCTGTTCAGCCAGTTTTTAACCCACTTTTATAGTCCACCCGTGGTCCATTTTTCCAGCCTGATGGCAAGGATCCTATGGGAAGCCTTGCTGAAGCTCTTGCTAATGCCAAGGTACACAACACCAGTTGCTTTCGCCTTTGACTGCTGAGGCAGTCCTTTCGTCATAGAAAGCAATCAGGTTGGTCAGACACAATTTGCCCGTAGTAAATCCATGTTGACTGTTCCAAATCATCATCTTGTCCTTCATGTGTCTGAATATAGCCTCCTGCATAGTGTCCCTGGGGACGAAGGTTAGGCTGACCAGTCCGTAGTTTTCCTCATCTATAGACACAACTTTACAGCAAATGTTATTAAATTTGTTTGGTTCAGCCTTACCCTAAAAAGATGAAGAGAACTGGAACAGAAGGAGAGAAATCTGACCGTTTGCTTAGTTTCATGTATTCTTTGTCTCTCTGCGGCCATTTTTTCCTTACTTAGCTTTTTAAGAATCATCCTTTTTATTTCATTGCATTGAACTGAAGAAAGTAAACAAGATTTTGTGGGGGAAAAACTATTACAAAAGAAATTCTTACACTAAGCTTTCTAATACTGAGAGGGAAAGGAAGAGAACACTTTTGTTCAGCTGACCTGGAGAACACACTTTTTATCTCAGGGAACTTTTGATAGTGCCACTCATTTTTCAGACTTTTATATTAAATCATACACTGAAGAGCTCTTGGAAAGCTCTTATTTCATTACATCCTTTCTGTCTAGGTTGTTGCCACAGGACTTCTCCTTAGAAATTCTTTTAATTTTTATGCCAACATCTTATATTTTCCTCCTCTTTCCTTCACAAAAGAATGATTTGAACCCATGTCTTCATCTTCTGTGAAAGAAAGATGAAGATCTTCTATATCACCATCAAGTGGCTGACTTCAGGAAGAAGGGGAACCATCCTTTTTTCTGCCTGAGAATGTTTGCACAGACATTTTAGGTAGAATATTGTCCTACTACTTAAAATGAATTCACAGTTTCATCTTGAAAAGCACATTCCTTTCTTCCTTCCTTCTGAATCCCAAGAAGCCTAAAGATAGGGAGCGAGAGAGGGGCAGTGTATAGAGAAAAAGGAGTGATCCAGCACAACAAAGTGAACCGTGCTGCTTTATGAACAAAACAACTTAAAACATTTTCGAACATGCACAACAGGGACAGGCAGCAAATAAGCCAAGCTGATGCTGACCTTGCCAGTGTTACAGGGGTAATATTTTCACTAAGATGAACTGATTTTGTTAGGCACCAGCATACTTTGTATCAGTCTCAAGTATCTGTTTTTTCCAGGGGTTTTTTTTGTTTGTTTGGTTTTGGGTTTTTTTTGTAGAAAAGATTTATTGTAGTCACCACGGGGGGGGGGAGATTTTCCCTGTCTATATTAGTTCTCATATTTACCTCTTGCACTTTAACAGATCAACTATGCAGCACAAGCTTTGGCATGCAATTGCAATTTTTTTTGCATCTTCTTGGCTTTAGTGCCAAAGTACATTTTTGCTAGTGTTGTGTGACATTCTGCACTGCGTTGTTAAAAACAATTTTTTGTGCTTGTGCTTGGAAACTTTCAGAGCATGTAGGAGTCCCAATGGTGGAAGTTGTAAAAGCAGTAGCATTCTTATTGTTATATCAAGCTGCTAGCGAAAAAGCCCTTTCCCAGACTAGATCATAGTTAGTTTCAGATGTCTGCTTGTACAAAACCAGTTACAGAATTGGGTCTTTTGATTATCACAAAGATACCACATGAATTGTACTCAGTAAAACAGCAGTTCTTCCCCTTTCGTCACAACTCTAGTTGTGCTTCTGTTAATTTTGTGCAAACATGATATACTATTTTGAAATGTAGTGGGCATTCTCTCTGTAGGTGACAAACCTAAAAATTAGCAGAAGAAAAGTTTTTTATCAATTGTTGTTTAGTTCAGGGTAATAAAAGTAGTTGCGCTCTACCAAGTTTGTGTTTTTTATAAACTAATCTGAGAGTGCAAGCACTTATGTACCAAGCAATTTTATACAAGATTAACTTCCACCAGTAAAGCATACCTATATATTTGGTGTTTCTTTTTATTGCTCGTCTCCAAACAAAAGGCTGATAGGGTTTGAGGTAGGAGCTTTGTATAGGAGTCTGCACAAAGAATACTAATTGAATTTAATGAGAGTAACTGTGGGAAAAAATATTTTTCTTTTAGTATCTAGTCTGGCCTTTGCTCAGTAAGAATGGAATTCTCATGTATTTGTTCAGCTCACTAAAGAAGCCAAAGGCGGGATTATATTCTGTGTTTAAAAGGGCGAAGAAGGGAAGGAGAGAGTTCAAGGAGACTTTCTGTACTCTGTGCCTCTTCTGTGTGCAGTAAGGATAGAGAGTGCCCTCGTATATGTCTCTGAAAATAAACAGTTATGGAAGCGCTGTGTTTTGCTTCAGGCATGACATCTTCTGGGATTCCTTTTGTGCTTGTGCGCTGCTAAGAAAAGGTGCAAGATGGAGGGACTTGTTGGGAGGGAGTTTTAGGGAAATATAAGTTGCTGAAAATAACAAACTTATAAAGAAAAATCTAGAAGGTAGAAACAGCACAAATGCATGAAGTTTATTTAATTAAAAAAAATAAAAAATAAAAGAAGGCAGGGGAAGGTGCCAAGCATCTCTTGAAAGTTTTGCAGGTGAGAGATCCATGTAGTGTACTGTGTGTTAAATGGAGACTCATTTCTTTTTAGTTAAGGCAAGGGCTGAAATGGAACAGGTCAAAGAAAGAACCGGGAGCAGGTTTGAGCACAGAAAACAGTGGTTCAATGGATGTTCATCTTTTAGAGTGAATGTATGAATGCTTCTGAAAATTCTCAGACTCAAATACCTGATGGTGCAGAGATAGGTGAGAGAAAACTGATGATTTCCTATGCTTTTAATTTGCTAGAGCAATTGTGGGTCTTCCACACCAGTACTTCAGTACTTTGTAAGATTTTTGTAGGATTCTTACGTGCTGGTATAATTGAACTTGTAACCCAAAATAGTTTTAAAGAGAGGGATTTGATGAGAAGTAATAGCCAAAAAGGAATATACCTATAGCTTTGACTTTAATAAATGTCAAATTTCTGATGTCTTTTATTTCTAAAATCTTATGGTTTGAGTTTGTGCTAGGGCCAGAAGGCAGTAGCAATGACACTCGGTCAAGATTTTCATCTAGGGTAATCATGCTAAATACTCTTCTTGTGTTTTTAGTGGTGCAGTTATACTGTATCTACTTGGGAAATATCAACTAGTCCAAGGCAGGATGGCAGGAATTCTATCAGTTTTGATGCTGCCCCTCTCTTCAAAGTTCTTAATTCCAAATGATACATAAGTCTTGTCCAGTTTTTATCTTGCCCTTTAAAGTGCATTACATTGAAGAAAAGCCTGTTTCTTAATCGTCTTAAGAAAGGCTCCTGTATGTGGACAGAAGGACCCTAATTTACAGGAGGATACTTAAGATTGACATGAAGGGTTGTGGCATGACAAGCTCTTGTCTCTAATAGATTATTTCTTGCTTTATTTTGAGGAGCTGTTTGTGGACAGGCACAGGAAGAATCTTATCTGTCCCTCCTATTCTTGGATTTATAGAATCATAGACTACCAGGTTGGAAGGGACCTCGAGGATCATCTGGTCCAACCTTTCTTGGCAAAAGCATGGTCTAGAGAAGATGGCCCAGCAAGCCATCCAGCCAAATCTTAAAAGTGTCCAATGTTGGGGAATCAGCCACTTCCCTGGGGAGATTATTCCAATGGCTGATTGTTCTCATTATGAAAAATTTTCCTGTTGTGTCCAGTTGGAATGTCCCCAGAAGTAACTTGTACCCATTACCCCTCGTCTTTTCCATGCGACTCTTTGTAAAAAGGGAGTCTCCATCTTCTGTGTAGCCACCCTTTAAATACTGGAACGTGGTGATAAAGTGCCCCCTAAGCTGCCTTTTCTCAAGGCTGAACAAATCCAGTTCTCTCAGCCCTTTCCTCATACAGCAGGCTTCCCAGTCCTTTGATCACCTTTGTGGCCCTTCTCTGGACACTCTCCAGCCTGGCCACATCTTTTTTGTATAGCTGGGACCAAAACTGAACACAGTATTCCAGGTGTGGCCTGACAAGTGCTGAGTAGAGCGGATAATGACTTTTTTGTCTGTGCTGGGGATGCCGTTGTTGATGCAACCCAGCATTCCGCTGGCTTTCTTTGCCACAGCAGCACACTGTTCACTCACACCGAGCTTGCTGTCCACCAGGACCCCCAGGTCCCTTTCCACGGAGCTGCTCCCGGCTGGGTAGATCCCAGCCTGTGCTGCACTCCTGGATTATGCTTTCCTGGGTGCAAGACCTTCCAATTTGCCTTTGTTGAACTTCACAAGGTTCATATTAGCCCGCTCTCCCGGCCTATCCAGGTCTTCCTGCAGGGTGGCTCCCCCTTCCAAAGTGTCCGCTTCCCCACTCAGTGGGGGAAACTGGCAAACTTCATCAGGGTACGCTTGATCCCGTCATCCAGATCACTTCTGAAGGTATTAAACAGCGTTGGCCCCAAGATCAGTCCCTGGGCGACCCTACTTGTGACAGGTTGTCAGCTGGAAAAGGAGCTATTTACCACCACCCTCTGGGTGCGGCCTGCCAGCCAGCTCCCCACCCACCGCACAGACCACTTGTCTAGACCATAACACATCGGTTTCTCTTAGGAGGAGGCTGTGGGAAACGGTATAAAAAGCCTTGGAGAAATCCAAGTAGGCAGTGTCCACTGCTCGCTCCACGTCAGCCGAGCGGGTTGCTTTGTCGCAGAAGGCGATCAGGTTTCTCAAGCACGATTTGCCCTTGGTGAATCCGTGCTGGCTTTTCCTAATCATGTGCTTAATTTGACTTGTGATAGCCCCCAGGAGGATTCATTCCCTAACTTTCCTAGGGACTGAAGTAAGATGGATGGGCTTATTTCCTGGATCCTCCTTTAAGCCCTTCTTGTAGATGGGGGTGACATTAGCCTTCTTCCAGTCTTCTTGGGATGTCCCCTGATCTCCACAACTTCTCAAAGATAATGGAGAACGGCCTCGCAGTGATATCAGGCAGCTCTCTTACACCCTCGCATGGATATTTTCAGGGCCCGTCAATGTGTATGGGTCAGGCTCCTGTAATAGTTCACATACCAACTCTTCCTTCACTGATGGTGAGTCTGTGTTTGCATCAACCTGGACTTTTGTTCCCAAGGGCTGGGGCCCAACAGTGTGGGTAGAGACAGAGGTGAAGAAAATGTTGAGAACCTCAGCCTTTTCAGTGTTGTTGGTGACTAATTCACCTCTCCTGTTTAACAGTGGGCCAATAATTTCCTTCTGATTCTATGGAGAGTTTTCAACAACGGTGCAACAAAGAGAGTATTACCCCTATATTGTCTGGTGAGATGCTTCAGGTAAAATTAATGCTTTCTGGTGCATGCTTGGCTCTTATTTAGATTATTTCTATAAAGGGTTATTTAGTCTGATGACTTGAGACATTTTAAATTATTCCTGCTTTTAAAAAACAAATCCCTTCCCATATTGTTTTTAAATGGTGAAGATACAACTACTGAATTATGTATTGACTAAAAGCATGTGAAGTGTCATGCATTGATTATGATTGCATTGTGAATTTGATCAGGAAATTTTCATAATAATAATATAAGGAAGCTTTTCACCTTCTAATTGATTTTCAGGGCGATTAAATTAAGACCTTGTCTAAGTACGACTGTCCTTATCAATTACTGGCGGAATAGAGAAATTAAAGGATTAAAAATTTACGTGTGTTAAGATTCAGTATTTAAGGTCTAAAATCAATCAGATCATAGACTGAATAATTCCATTATGACAAAACTATCATTCAGGATTAGACTGTGATAATTTGGAGAAAAAAAGGCTGTCTGCACTAGTACATACAGGAAAAATTAGGATTGCAAAATTAAGCCCCTAGAACTTAGGAAATGGTGTTAAAATAAGCATCATGAACTTAATTCAACCTTGTTATTTTTATGTGTTATGATGGCACATAATCAATTGATTAAAAACTAGCTTATCCATAGGTTCTGTGTATGGTATGGACCAGCTGTTGCCTTTTAAAAATTCTTACTGTTCTGTATATGGCTTGATGTCTGTCTTAGTGTACATACCTAATTCTTAAGTAAATGCAGATTTTAATTTTTTTTTTTCCTGTGCTGTTTTCACTGGAGTACCTGAGTACTTTGTAATCATTGAGACTCACTTTTACAACACTTACATTATTAGTTTCTTTTTATGGATGGGGACTTTGGGTAAAGAAAAAAGAGGACTCAATGCTAATTTTGAGTGCTCAGTTTTACACAGGTACGACCTGAGTTTTCAGAGTAGTTCATCTGTTTAGAGTTTCCACCGACCCCTGTTCAATTAGGAACACTTAACGGTTCCGCAGATCTCTGTGAGGTGTTTAAATGCAAGCACTCAAGAAAATGAAGAGTGCATAACAAGTGAATAACTCTGAAAAGTTTTACTTAAGCGATTTGCCTCACACCGCATAAGAACTTTGTGGCAGATAGGGACAGATTTCTCCAGAGTGACATTGAACTGCGCTAGCTATGAAACTGTCCGTTCACTTTTCATACTCCCCTTCCTCTTTCATTAAACATCCGCAGAGCACTACATCAAATAGGACAGGCTTCTGTGCACAAAATCCTTATTTGCTACATGAATTCTGTTTTAGTTGCTGAACATCATAAAATCCTTGAGGCAGATATCTTATGGGACATGTGTGTTTGTATAATTGTAGACTATATCATTATTCATCCTCTATTTGTGTATGCATTAATTTTTTGCAGACAATTTTTGTTTCGCATTTCCTAAATTTTGAGAGTTTGCTCTTACAGACCTAATGTGGTCTAAATAGCTATTTGAATAGTAATTAAAAAAAAAATAATCCCAATGTCATAGGAAAATCCCAGACATATCCATCATGTGGAACATTGCTGACTAATACAGATGTCAATGGGTAAAAATCTTTAATATTCATGAAATCTTTGTGATCTGAACTATTAGAGACACTGACTGCTGCACTAGATGATCATCTGTATGTGAAGGATAGAGTGCATGCTTTTCCATTGTATTCTGTGTTTACTAGCAACATATATTTTCAACTGGATTTGTAAGGAGAGTTTTTACTAGTGGTTATAGATTCTCCTGCTTTTCAATTTTATTTCCATTTTTTTCCCCTCCCATTTCTTTTGCTTTTTCATCCTTTTCCTGTTTTGACACTATCCATGATTTGTTCCTTGCTCCCGCCCCCCCCTCTTTTTCCCCTCCTGGTTTGACCATTATAATGTCCTTGGTTGTCTTCTTTTTGTGTTCTTCAAGGTATTGTCATCTTTTTCTTCATATTGCCAGGCACCAAGTAGTAGAAAATTAAAGAGGCCAAGAGAAAGACTCTTTGCCTTCCTTTCTAGTGGCTAGCACACCATCAGAATTTGGTGGCCAGGACCAGTTTATTGAAAGAGACCTTCTTAGCCCCTATATTTCTAACATGCAAAATCTCTATGCAAATACAGTTTTGTTTGAGAATTTCACTACCATCCTCTAGCTAACCAACCTGCAAAGAGCTATTTCCTGACATTGATAAATTTAGATTTCCATCTTTTTTACCTCAAGATAACCACACTTTAACAAATTCTCTGATCCACAGAAAGAAGGAACCATAACACTTAAAAACTTTTGTTATTTAAGATTATAAGTGTGATTTAAATTAATTCTTCAACGTAATAATGAAACAGTATTTGGCATGAAGCAAATATGGTTATAAAGGATTTCTTTTCTTTTACCTGAGAGAGTATTTTAGAAAAATTTTATGCGACAATGATGTCAAGGACCTGGGAGGTAAATTTAGCAGTAAGTGCTGCTGCCATTCAAATTTGCAGACCTTGGGCAGGAAGTACTGTCTGCGTTTGAGTGTTTGTGATTTGTTTAATAAATGCACTGCCTTAAAAAGTATGTTGAAGTTACAGCATTTTAATATGACTAAATCTTTGTTAGGTATTTTATGTATGTACAGAGTTTCCAAAGATTATAGGAAGCTTTGTCATAGAATGGAATCCTCAGGAAACAGCACACAGTGCTTTTGACACTAAAATGACGTGCTTTCTCACATGTTACTTGCTAGTGGTTTTCTTCAGTAAATGTGTATTTTTTACAAAAATTGAACTAAAGAGTATAACATGTATTTAATTAGATACTGGCTATATGTAGTTTGTTATTTTGACTTGCGAAGTGTAATCCCCTTCCTTCTTTTTTGGGCTATACAATGCTGTCTTTTTCAACTATGAAAACAAATACCTCTAAAATGAATTATTTTTCAAGATACTTCTCCAGAATGAGATGGGATTACACATTTCTTTTCTTGAGTCCTTGTCTTTTCCTCAGTCTGCTCATGCTTTCCATGAGACACTGGAGTTGATAGATGATCCCTAAAGCAAACATAGACGGACAAAATTGTAACCTTAAATAACTGCAGGATAGTGACTGAGAATTCGGAAAGCAACTGTTAGCATAACTATTTGAATGAATACTTAAACCTGCCAGGTGATGTTCTGGTATAAGGGCCATTTAATGTGGTGACAGAAATGTCATATACTAAATTACTGGAGGATTCATTGAGCTCAATAGTAAATTGTTGCATGACTTTTTTTTTTAATTTAAAGACATTCTAGAGAATTATATACTGTATTGTAGAAAAATCTCAGAAAGTAACTATACTCCATCTCTATATATACCCAAAATGAGATTTGATTGCAAGTAGTTAGATCTGTGCTTACTGACTTAAGATCTATAATACCTTAAGATTAATTGGGAGCATAAATGGAGAAGCTGACAACCTGGAACCTTGACTTCTTAAAATTGCTGACCCAATTACTGCTAAGCCCTTTGCTGACATGTTAATATGTCTCTTTAAACTGGTAAATCACCACCATTTCGGTGTGTGCTAGAGCTGGTCCATTGGATGAAAGAAGATGTAAGTTTAATTTAAATAATTATTGACCTTTTATGACCTTTTCATTTCACTTGTACTGCTCCTCTCAAGGTAAGCAATTATATTTTTATAGTGTTGGATGGTAATCAATGTACAGGAGCTATCTTTATTGATTTAAGTAAGGCCTTTGATCTGGTAATCACCAACTATTGCTATCTAGGCTGGCCTTAACTATATTGGATATTACTACAGTTATTTGGTTTTAAAATATGCAGAATTTAGAATTGTATTAAGATGTTGCAAGCAAAGTACAAAAATTTTTGGAAATCCGTAATCACAATCTTACTTAGAATTGATTCTTTTATACAATACATGCTGTTTTTAAACTTATAACTAATTTTAGGTTGTCAACCTGAATTTTATTTTTTATTGGGCAGATCATCATTTTGGAGTCAGTTTTACTCAGTGGAGAAAGCCTGGCTTTTCTTTATTTTTTCAGTTTGCTACACATATTGGACATTTTCGGGAGGAAGGTTTAGGTCATTGGTTGTGGTTTTTAAGTCTGTTTTATACTGTGAATTCAGAGTAGCAAACTTCTGCTCTTCTATTTGGGGTGGAAACTGATCTGAAATTCTTATTCTTACATATTTTTTAAACAATGTGCACTTTTTGCACATGCATTTTGTGCAGCTTTTTTAACCAATATTCCTATCAATGTATTAGGTGAGAACAGTAATTGAAATAATGTAGTTTGTAGGTGGCAGCTGAGTATCTTCCAAAGCATGGTAATACTCAGCTAACTTGTTCTCATCTTTTTCCTCACTACTCATGTACCTACTTCTTTTTTACCTCTTCCCTAACATTCTTCTCTCGACATGTTTTTAGTTGTTGGGTTTTTTTTCCTCCTCTCTTTTGTTTTAATGTATGACTTTGGAAAGCTTGAGTAGATATGGCTTTAAGCTGTCTTTAGAAAGCTATGAAATTTGTGATCATTTTGATCTGCTGCTCTAACGAGTTCCAGGGCCTCTATCTTTCTTGCAAAGGGAGTTCAGTCTTGCTCTGGTGAGCCTTGAAACTAACAGCAGTTGTTCAGAGAGGTCACCAACGTAATGAGAAGGGCACTCTTGAGATATCTTGAACCACTTCCATGGATGGCCATGAAGATTAATATTGGAACCTTACATTTGACCTAATATTCTATGGAGAGTCTGTGTAGTAAGGAGAGCAAGTGGGATGATGTGCTTGTGGCAGAGAGTGTAAATAAAGCTACTGCATTCTGGAATTTTATTTTTTTTTGGTATGTAAGCTAAAATATTGTATCTTGTTCTTGCTTAAGGTCATAAAGGTGTGAGTTGTTATGACCAGGTGCATTCCTGAGTAGCGGTGGCATAATCTCCTTGCTAGCCACTGGTGGCAGAAGGCAGGTCTTTGTATGCTGCTGTCTCTGCCAGCCAGTGCTGAAATGACTGCAACTTGGTGTTTTGAACTGTGTCCATGAAGAAGTTGATGATACAGCAGTACTGATAATTAAGCACAGCAATGGTCCTTTCAGTCTCAACATTTTGTGATTTCATTACCTGTAAAACCTGTAAAACTGTTACTTTGAAGTAATTTGTTCATTCTTTGTCTGTTGAAAAGGCATTTTATTCTTTCATTTCATATTTGCTCTACTTTAGGTTTATGACCCATTCTTTGTTTGCAATTTCAGAATTCTTCTGTCAGCTTTCTATTTTTTATATTGTTTCATATTGCTAATAGGTTTAATTGTGCAAGCACACAGTACTACAGTTAGCTTAATCCCAGCCTTGTTGTTCAGTCACGCACACTATTTTTTTTTAGTCTGTTGGTCAAAGGCAAAATGACATGGTAAGTAAAGGCTGGGACTGATCAGCAGGCTTGAAAGTTTTACCTGAAGCCTTAGCATGATCCCATTTTAGGACTGCAGAAGTTCAGAGTGGAGTGGCAGATATATGCATGTGTGAATCTTGTTATTTCTAAATGCCTATAGTAGGAGCATATTCCAATATAACATTTGATTTTAAAACAATGTAGGTACTAAAGTAAATAGAATCCCTGTGTGCCAACATGGCTAAGAAATAAAAATAACTCAACACTGGGCCAGGTAATCTTATATTGTGTAAAATTATGGGGGTTTTCCTCCTCTTTGGGGAAAAAAAAAAAAAAGTTAAATTCCTTGGAACTACGGTAAACCTTGAAGTCATAAAGGACATTTACTTGTCTTTTGTGCTGCTACTAAGGTTTTTGGTTTGTTTTTTTTTTTTTTTTCTCTCTGTCTGGGGAGCCTGCCAGACAGAGGTCTCTTTCTCCATCAGGAGAATTTTTTGTCCTGCTCAACACCTTCTCTCAATACTATTCCACCTTCTTTGGGAGTGCTCTGCTGAAGCTAAAATACAATATAAAAGTTTTAAATATTTTCTTTATAGCAATAATGTCCCATAGATGTTCACACAGCTGTAAGTCTTGTATCAGATTCTTTCTTAAAACTTTTTGTATTAAATAGGTATATGGACAAAATATGAATTCACTTTACCCAGTTATGCTATAAATATATTCCAATATGAAACAACATGTTCTGAACAGCTCTGTCGTGGTTTAACCCCAGCCAGCAGCTAAGCACCACGCAGCTGCTTGCTTACTTCCCCCTCCACCCAGTGGGATGGGGGAGAGAATTGGGGGAGGGGGGAGGTAAAACTCGTGGGTTGAGATAAGAACTGTTTAATAGGACAGAAAGGAAGAACATAATAATGATGATAACAATAATAAAATTACAATAATAATAATAATAATAAAAGGATTGGAATATACAAACCAAGTGATGCACAATGCAATTGCTCACCACCTGCTGACCAATGCCCAGATAGTTCCTGAACAGAGATCAGCCCCCTCCCCCCGCCAACTCCCCCCAATTTATATACTGGGCATGATGGCACATGGTATGGAATACCCCCCTTTGTCCAGTTTGGGTCAGCTGCCCTGGCTGTGTCCCCTCCCAACTTCTTGTGCCCCTCCAGCCTTCTTGCTGGCTGGGCAGGAGAAGCTGAAAAATGCTTGACTGAGACTAAACGCTACTTGGCAACAACTGAAAACATCAGTGTGTTATCAACATTCTTCTCATGCTGAACCCAAAACACAGCACTATAGCAGCTACTAGGAAGAAAATTAACTCTGTCCCAGCCAAAACCAGGACAAACTCTAACCCTAAACATGCTCCCTTGGCCTTCCTTTGTACCACAAGGTGTTTTTCAGATTGCAGGAGGGGGTTGAGACAAAAGCTATGCTATCTGGTTTTGGTACAGCACTGGTATGTGGTAGGTATTTAATATGGATGATAAGAAAAACAGGCTGCCATGTTTCAGATCAAAACTATTGAACCACATCATATCCTGGATATATATGCTCATAGGACTGTACTTGCCGATCTGAATTTGTCTTCCCACAAAAGTTCATCCAGGTCTCAAAGGGTACCACTTTATTAACCATTCCCTAATACATGTTGTAGATGGTAGGTGCTAGAGTCTTTGTCATTGTGCACCAAGGCTAAGGCTCTCTGCCTGAAGATATTAGATCAGCCAATTTTATCTGTGTTTAGAAAAGTGACATTTCTATTTTCTCAAGTCTTCCAGGTAACCAGAGTGAGCTCTGTAATTCTTTTTTCCCTGCCCCCCCCCCCCCCCCCCTGCTTAGAGACTCATGGGATATTAATCATATGAAGTTATTTTAGATGCTTATATTATGTCACAAATATTTTTAAACTAATCATATACTGTGTGCAGGGAAAAGGGGAAGCAGAAGCAAAAAAAAACTAAACCCCAAAACCCCTCTTGGTCCATCGGGTAAATTTTCAGTACAATATATGAGCATTTAGCCACACAAGTCCCATTAATGTTAATGGTCCCAAGCTTTCTTTTATTCATCACAGCACTGATTGCACTTGGTCAGCTCTTTATCAGTTTGAAATATTGACAGTAGGAGGAGGCGTTCCCTTAGCCAGACCTGACTGTTGCAGCGCTCTTTCAACTTAGTCATCCTGCAAATGCTCCTATAAATGGATTTATTTCAGCAGATCCAAAATACATCAACCGGATCATCTTACCATGGTGCTAGCCCCTTTGCATTGGCTCCAATTTGCAAGAGCATTGATTTTAAACATTGATCATTACTTATAAAGCACTCTATGGTTTTGCACTCTTATTTATTAAACTAACTTTTTACCTGTGCTGCTGCTAAAGTACTATCTTTATCTTGCTAAGAAGTGATTATTTTATTTCTGTGGTTATGATTATGGTTTAGATTATAAAACAAGGCTATTCCCTGAAAATATGTTGGCCGGAATAACTCAAGATTTCTAAAATTTCTGCTGTGGAGCTCCACTTTTCCTTTAGTGTTCTATATGTCTACTTCAAAATTCTTTCAGTGCTTTCTGCAAATTATATTGTGCTTACTATAGTCATTGCGGAAGAGATTTTTCTGTTTTGGTCTTATTTTTATGGAGTACTTTGTTTTATTTGTTGGAAAAAGAGGGTTTACTTTGTTTTAATTGTGGGAAAAATGGGCTTTTGGGGGTCATGCCTTTTGCTTTCTGAATGCTTCTTAAGGTGTCTTTCTCTGCTGTCCTACAAAATCTATGCAATGTTGTACAAGCAAGTAGTTGTAGCATAAAATATTTCCCTATACTAAGCAAGGTGGGGAACTATAGAAATATATTGCTGTTCTATTCTTTAATTTGGAGAGTCATTGTTACTTTTACTGCTGGCACTCTTCGGTGCTGCATAGAATGGTATTCTTGGGGAGTTCAGAAAGGAATACACCGTCTACTTCAGGGAAGAAGAAAAAAAAAAAAAAAAGAGGAAATAATCCAAATTTGACCTGATACTTCGTATCTAAGCCTGTCTGTTTAAAATTCTTTGTTCTGACCTTTGCTTCTGACCATGGATGTAAATTGGGATTAGTATTGTTTTTCCAGGGTAGTTAGAGTTATATAACAACTGATGTTTAAAGAGGAGTGTGTCTTCATATTTTCTCCTGAGTAAAGAAAAAAATTGGTTAAATAGTAAATAATGTCACATTTTTATATAAAACATTTTTTCAGGCTTGGTAATTAATAATGCTCTTTTACTGTGGTTAACTTTAAAAGTTTCTTGATTTGCTAAAAATGAAACTTCACCAGCAGAGATGCTACCACTAACAGAATACATTCTCTTGGTGTAGCGGAGTTTTAGCCCTTGAGGGATTTTATTTTATGTGTTTTCAAGTCGTTCAGTGTCTTGTTGCAGAGACAGGAAGGGAGGAGGGGGAATCTATTTACACAAATTACAGTCTTTGTTCCCATCAACCTTCATAATTGGATGAACAAAATGAAGGCTGGGCTGGCAGGTACAACTATCCCAGATAGTATCTTTTGAGCTGTAAATAAATTATTAAGTGAATTGTGGAACCAGGGGGAAACCTTGTTGGGAAGATTCAAGGAGGGGGTAGGGGATAAGTGTTTTTGCGAATGCCTACCATTGGGAAGACTTACTGCATTGTAGAAGGAGAAAAGAGAGTTTTATCTTGGGATGAAAATCATCCCTTCCATGAACGTTTTGGCACTATTCAGAGTAGGTTCCTGTACAAACAATTTGTACATTCAATTATTATGTTTTGGAGGCATTTTTAAAAGATTAAATGTATTATAAAGACACTGCCTCTTCAATCTAGCGTTCAAATTTAGGTGTTTCTCCCATCTATTTTCCTCCTTTAGAATTCTTTAGTCTTTCTTCTGACTGTTTTATATTTTTTTCTCCCAAATTGTTCCAGCTCAGTGGTTGAAATATGCCATTTCGAGCTACTTATTCCAAACCCATGTTAGATTGTCACGTTAGCATCGTTAATTTTCAAAAAATTAGGATATTCCTGTGTAAACTTGGTTATGCTACTGAGCTGCATGTGCTAAGAGAGAAAAATGAGCTCAATGGGAATCCTGGGTGAAGCAAAGACTGCATAATTGGTTTTATGCCAGACCTTCTGCCTTTCACATAGGCAGGAAAGGGCCAGGGATATGTCAGAGGTGGAAATCAGGGCAACGCACTACTCCTGCAGAATTGCAAAGTGACCGCCAACTGCAGCCACCAGCCTGAGAAATGGCCAGTGCTCAAGGTTGCTTTAAGATAGAAATGTCTGGTTGTCCTGGCTTTATAAACCACCGACTGAAATCTTCCTACACCTAAGAGCCTCAGGATTCCTACTGCATGCTATGGGAGGAAATATGTTAATAGTTCACAAGCAGTCCCTCCCCAGAGGTCTTACTATGGGACAGGGCTGAGCTGGGTATAAGGTTTCAGGGTACTCTGGAGTCAGCCTTAGTAGTCAGTTCAACACTTCCTTTCTGGAGCACTTTGGGATCTGGATTAACTGGCAGTCCCCGTGCCCGAAAGCCCTGCTGTCAGCGGCTTGATGCAGCAGCAGGGTTCCTGCATCCATATAGCTGAGAGCCATGTGCTGTTCAAGAGCCATTGGCCAGCTTTCCTCTAAGGCGATGCCATTTTACACTAGACATGCCTTGCTGCTACAATTACACAGTTCACCCTTTTAGTAGCAAAACACAGTTTAGACTGAATATTTTGTAGAGCCTTTTTTATTTAGTGTTTTTAAGTACATCTATAAATCAGGTTTTTGTATTGTTAAGGATGAGGTGAGGAATTTTTCCCCCTTTCCCTTACACTGCCCTAGCATCACAAGCAAAACTTTAAAATAATCAGAGGATTTTGAATAAGCTGGCTGTCATTTGAATCCTCAGGCAACACAGAAGACAGAAAAAAAAGTGACTTAGGCCATTGTTACAGCACGTGGGCCAGCATTGTTGCCTTTTTTTGTTTGTTTTGAATATGAGTGTCTTTCTATGAGGCACCACAAGTGGTAAAGACGCAAAAATGGTCACACTGGAAACAAAAGAATATAGTCTTGTACTTCTCAGTAATGTATGTCCAGTCACCCACTTTTTTATTTAATCTGTGATAATATTGTAATCAATCATGATTTTCGGTGTTGCAGAAAGTCTCATACTTTGAGAGAAAGGGAGAGGGAGAAGAAAGGAAAAAAAATCAGTGAATTTTGCAGAAGAGGGGAAATTTCCTTATTACCATCTTTCAGAATTAGTCAGTCATGTATTCTGTAATCACTCATGTTTTAAGCAATAATGTAAAAATCAACACAAAGGCAGGATACAGCAAAGTGGTCTTTAATTCATAAGGAATTAAAATTCTGAAAAGATGACATAGGATCAATCAATAACTGCCTGAAAATATCACAATATATGGAGGCTAGGTGACATCATGCTATGTGAAATAAATTAAGGAAAGTATTTTTCAGTGCTGTTCTTATCTCTTTCTATTTAGATTAATAAAATCGGTTGAATTTTAAATCTTTACATGTCTCTCTTGTATTAGGAACAAAAAGTTGACAGCATCTGCCCTAAAGAATTTAGAGTGCAAGTGTAAGACAGTATCAGCTACACGTACATAGAAGGCAGCAAAGGGAAATTTTATGGAAGTTATTTTTTTAATCCTTGTGCTTTGGCAGTTTAATTTATTCCTTGTTTAGTGTTGCAATTTAACTTACATTGGGCAAACAGAATTATGACAGTATTTAATAAACGTGCTATATCAATTTCCTGTCATTATAGTTTTCTATACTCTTCACTTTCTCGTTTGCCTCAAGTCAAATCTTTGTGTAAATTGTGCCCTTTATTTAAGCCCCTACAGCTTGAGTTATACGGCTATTCATACCATTGAAATGTCTTTATTCGTGCTTATTTCTGGATCAGCTTTTCTACTGATTGCACCAACGGATGGAGCTCAGAATTCAGAGATACACTTATTTTCCTCCAAGTATTGGTTAGAGTCATGAGAAAATCACGAACTCCTTACTGTTTATGGAAAAGCACTGGAATGCCAACAGATATTGCTGCTGGTGCTGCTTTGTGTATCAGCTGGCTTACTACTTTTTTATTTGCATCCGGACACACAGTGAAAATCTCAGCTCAAATCAGCTGAGGAGCTGCTAGCCCACCTGGGTAGGAGGAAGACGTTACCTCTCTGTTCCTCTACTGCCAGCATTATTATGTACCATCCTGGTTGCCCAGGTAGGTGACTGCACACAGGACTTAGCATAATAACTGGCTATATCTATCCCCTGCGAGGTGTATTTGTCATGTTAGCTGTATTACTGGATGTAGTACAGGAGTGTTTTTCCATGTCCACTGCACACTACTGTGTTGCTTTTCTAAAAACCAGAGGAGGGGGAGGGTTTGAGTTGTATTTATTACTTGGGAAGTATTTCATAGTGTGTGATTATCCAGCTGATAGATAAATGCTATTTCATTACCATGCTAGTTTTGTTTTATGGTTCTGTATGTGCTTAAGTCTTATAGTGAGTGCAGAGGTTTGATTCTTGGGAATAAGCCAGATTACAAATTGATGATGAAACCTCCACAGCTGGTTTACCACAGTGGGTCATGTTTTCTGTGGCACATTCTTTACAGAAGCTGGGCAGAGCAGAGTAGGTGGTGAATTTAGTGAATATGGCCTTAATGTATGATAAATAAGATGAAATCCTCTGTTTGATTATTGAGCCATATACTTACAGTGCCACACCACGAAAGGAAAAGGAAATGGTAACAGCAGCTGAGGCTGAACACCTCCCTCCACAGTTCTGTTTTCAAAAACAGTCCAGGGAGTGGGACTGCTGTATGCGTGATTCTTCCTTCTGTGCATTTGGAAACGTTAGTGAGAGTAAGCAGGGGTCATACATATGCTAAAGTAATTTCTAAGAGAACATTGCTAGATTTCTTAGCTTCCCACGCAGCACTTGCCTCTCTTTTCCGCATATTGTAGATTGTGCATAGTAGTTTATTTTTACAGTAACAGAGCCAGCATGTTAGCTTTGTCCTGTTGACTTTCATGCCTTCTAATCACATGGTCATTTAAAGACATCAGGGCCCAGGACATCTTTCAGGATTACAGCTAACCCTACACATCCAGTGCAGGAGAGGTTGGACTGAACTTTTCTGTTTCCATTCTGTCCTGATCTGTAGGGGCGATGCTTTCACTGAAACTGAACTTGCGGTGTTGAAGACGCCAGACTGTTTTGGTAGCTGTGGTTCATATTCTAAGTAAAATATTCTGTGTAAGTGCTACAAAGTGTTTGGATACGTTTTCAGTGAACGTTTCATGCCAAACACCATAAAGTGCTTAATTTACAGAGTGTGCAGGTCCTCGGTACAGAGGTACCTGGATAGCAGAACAAAGCGTAATCGAATATTATTAACTCTTTCAAAGCAGGACCTGCTGCACTTTTAAGGTGTAGTTCCATTAAGTGGCACATATCTTAGAAGGCAATGAGTGAACCTTTAAGGTTACCTACACTGATGGAGGTTGAGGAAATAATTGTTCACTGTCAGCAGGTATGTCATGGTATGTCTAACACACTCCCCTGTAACATGAGAAAAGTGAGTTTGCTAACTTGCACCTGATAATTTCATTGAAATCCTCTTGTTAACTTAGTTCCTGCAAATAAAACCGGTTTTAGGCTTCCTCTGGAAAAGGTCATTATGTCAATAATAGTCAGGGGAAATACTGCCACAAATACTACTAGATGAAAATATTACATATTCCTTTCAGTTAAGTCTTGATTTGGCAGTTTTGTTGCAGTTTATTGGTCTACCTTAAAACTCTGCATTAACTTGGATCTGTTGTTAGCTTTTTTGCAGTTCTACCATGAGTAGCATTTGTTGCTGAGTTTGTAACTTGAAACTATGCTTTTTGCTGAGTGTTTGCTCTGTGGTGTTGTATTTCTGTCTAAAAGGTTTTTTTTTCTCCCCCTCCTTGTTACATTTCCATTTTTGTCCTGTAGTATTCCTCAAGACACTCATTATCTTATTTTAGTGATTCTTCTGTTCCGTATGTACACTGTCTAATCAATAATCATCTTCACTTGCTGCAGGATTTCCACCTTATTGTGCTTCCAGCTTCTGTGATGCTGTGTGATGGGGTTCTGCCTTGGCTAGTGCACTGTAGTCTAAATTTGCTGTGTTTCAGATCATTACGCTGACTTTAATTTTGATGTATTTGCATTTTACTCAGTTCTAGTCTTACTCTTTTCCCTTGATCAGTTAAATTACTCTCTGTGCAGTGTTACATTTGTATTACTGCTGGAAACACTAACTAAAGGCTTATAATTGAAGTGCTATTTACAACTACTGACCTCCAGCTCATTTCTGATTTCACTGTAATGTTGACCTTTTATAGATTGCACTGTTGTAAATCTTTGAAGTGATTCTTCTTGTCATCATACTTCTAGTAATTATGATTTGCATTGCATTAGCACCTAGAAGCCTCTCCCACCTTACCCTTGTTGCATAAGATGACCTTTTTTACGCACTAATTCACATACGGG
This sequence comes from Astur gentilis, assembly GCF_929443795.1. Lineage (NCBI taxonomy): Eukaryota > Metazoa > Chordata > Aves > Accipitriformes > Accipitridae > Astur > Astur gentilis. Next base: position 11,355,051 of record NC_064909.1, on the reverse strand, counting down.
TAACAGAATACAGTTCTTTCTCTAAAGAATTTATCCTGAAATGAAGACGAATGCTTGCCTCAATTTCCATACTTTAAATATCATAGTTTGAATTCATGGAATTGCTCATAGAGGATTCTTAGTCCTAGAAAGGACTTTCTTCCTTTTCTAACAAAATCAGAGTCTGTTGAACTTTTTTTCTAGCCTATGGAAAGATAAATAAAAATAAAGATTACAGGTATTATTGAGAGAGGCCATATTTGAGTAAAATTTTTCTCAAATTTTGTTCAAGTTGGACAATAACATCAAAGAAAGCATTAGCAGAATATTGGGCTGATGTTTCCTCTTTGTTCATATGTCACTTCAATATTAAGAGCAACACAGAAACAAACTTGCAGCTGATCCTTACCCCAAGCTGGACTTGACTCCTGGAGTTTCCTGATTACAGTTACTATTTCTGCTCTGATAGCTATACTTGGGGAAAAAATAGTGCTGGTTGGATGTATGCTTGTCGTATACTGTCCCAATGTACACAAGTGGAAGACAGTTATGAATTCTGTTCCTAAACTTGCTTACTAAATGAATTTGAGTCAGGACGCTAGTTTCTTTAATGATTATATTGCTTTAAACATCTGTGTAAACAACTGGATGTTGACTCCAAAGGCAGAGGAATTCTAAAAGATAATGGTATCATCTGCCTATCAGGTTTCACCCTGATCTCTCATATGTGTTTTTCTGAGGCCTTCATTTATTTGTTTAGATAAATCTAGGCAGTCAGACTCCAGTTCTTTTTGGGTCTTGCTATACTGTCAGATACTTCTTTTGTCAATATTTTGAAAATTGTCCTGATTATGTCTCTCTTCTCACTAAGAAGTTGTAAAGTACCTGTGAAAAGGTACATCTTTGCTTTGAACTACTTCCCTTTTACTTCCCTTGAATCCTGTCTTGTTTGTGTGTTGGAAAGCTTCTCTGCTCCCTCTCTGCCTTTCCTAGACAATCTCATATGCTTGTATTATGTCCTCTTCCTTGTGCACTAAGTGCAGCAATCCAGTCTTTTTCACTTTATCCTCACATGAGAGTATTCTCATGCCATGATCAATCTTGCTCTAAGCAGTTGTTTTTTTTAAAGAACTGCTTTGTATAAACCCAAAATCTTTGATGTATAAAGTATGGTTTATTTATTTTTTCCATGGTACAAAGAACTGATTGGACAGGTCTGGAATGGCCCAGTTAATTCTAAACTGCAGCTATTGGTGTGTAGAGTAATATTGATACAGACTGAGAATCTGCTCTTTAGGGAAGTCTCATGATATTCTGCATAATACGCAGTGTTTGGAGAAGGCTAATACCCGTTTTGGGATATACTAGTGCTTCTCAAATGGCAGTAAAAACCTAGAGTCTAGGTAATTTTTCTGAATCCATGTGTGCATTTTGCTGATTTTGTGTGTATTTTTAGGCTATGGAGAACAAAACAGTAGTGAACGTTTCAAACCTTACAGAGCCTTACACAAGTGATATTGGCCACCATTCTTCAGGAAGGAATATGGAGGCAGGGGGTTTAAATGATGGCACTTGGGTGACATACCTCAGTCATTGGCTGAGTACAGACTCAAGGTCTCCTGATTTTGAATCTCTTGGTTTAACCACTAGGTATTACACTATTCCTGAAAAAGCATCACTCTGTAAGTGAGGGGATAAAGTGCTACTAATACATCAAATCTTATCAAATGACTGTAAACTTATCTTAGCTTTCTTTTCACCAAGGTTTGCTGTAAATCTTTCTTACTAGGGGAGTAGCAGGACTTGTGTCCTTGCTAAAAGGAGAAGATTGATTTACTATGTTCATAAGGAACCAGCAGCTTCCTATGAGTATGCAATAATGAATTGGAATATCCTATAGCTTTTACCCCTGTGCAACACTTTGGGAGACCTTAAAGTCTGGAATATGTTACAGAAGTCCATTTGATAGAAACTTACAAATGTGTGTCTTCTGCATAGAGTAACAGCATAACAAATCTTTTAGTATGTGCGATATTCTTATTCTTCAAATACTCTAATTGATTGTTCATTGGGCTCAGTCAGCCAAAAGTGGAGAGAAACTTTGTACAGACATCATTAGTTTTTCTCCATTTAAAGATTAATCATGAAGAGCTCTGGCTCTTTAATTCTGTAATTTGTATATTTAATGGGCTGCTGCAGAATCTATGACAGTAATTAGCATAGCCTGAAAACTCATTAATACGCAACAACATGATTAATGCAGCATTAATGCAAACATGACTGAAGTTATTTGGGTTATGTAGTAAGAAGATTAAAGCTAAAATGTCCTGTTTGTTTTACCAGGAGTGGGTATAATGGGGTAGCAAGCAAAATAAGAAAAAACAGGTATCAAATTAGTCATTTTAGTGTAAAAGAAATACTCAGTTCTCATCAAGAGGATTTGGGATTTTGCCTGATAGTTGCTTTCCACAAGACGTGTTACATATTTCCCCCTTTCAGTCACTCATCGTATTCTGTGTTTATGCTTGTTCAACCTTGTAGTTTGACTTAGCTTTTTGTCAGTTTGAGGTATTAAGAGTATATAAAAAGTCTTTGAATTGCGTCATTCGGAATAAAGTTAGACTTTTTCAAAATATGGGGGGTTTGCACAGTCTAATTTTAAAAGCAATGGATTTTTAGCTTCTCCTGGTTTTACTATCATCACAAATTATCGTCACAAAAGAAAAGGGGCTGCTGACCTGCAATTGGACACTCCACTTACAGTTCGGAAAAAGCTTGGGAAATATTTTTGTGTGTTTGCCTGTACAAGTATATATGTGTGTGTACATATGAGTATGGACATATATATGTAACTTTTAAGTATGTATTTTAAATTTCTACTAAAAACTAAAGCAACTTAAAAATGAACAGCATTTACTTCATCAATGGAACTACTAACTCTGTGTCATGTTTGTGATGATGAACTTTGAAAATATTTTCAAACACATTAAGGTAACAGAAAAAGATGGAGCCTGTTCCTGTACCAAAGACAACAAAAGATGTTGGACTGAATTGGGAAGAATACGTTCCAGCTTCTTCTCTCAACAAAATCCATAAAGCTATAGGCGATCACAAAGTATGAAGAACTTGTATTCAGCAGAGGATCTTCATGAGTATGTCCAGGAAAGCGTCCTCTGAGTTCCTTCTTTTCCTCTAATTCCACGTCGATTATGTGAAATGGCTTTAAATACCGATCCATTTTTGTGAAGTCTCCTTATTTTTTTGAAAGGTGCATTTTCTCTTATTAAAAAAACCCAAAACATTTTAAAATGTGTTTTTGCTATTGTAATGACATGTAGCATGCAGAATTGCTCTCACAGTGAGAATAATGACTAAATATTCATTCAGTGGAAGTGTATGGTAACTGAGAGCTTTAGTCCCCATTTATCCCCTCCCCAGTTAAAAACAAATTTGGTTTTATGATTTCTGTGGGAAGATGTACTTTGATTAGGCAAAAGCATTTGTACAGAGTCTTAATGTTAAGTAAATGCTTAACATTTGTCATCTTGAAGGGACTGCTGAGAGCCTAATGCTGTAGTCAAAATTTTACATATAATTTCTATTCATTTTAGTTGGCGTTATGCACAAATAAGGGCTTTAGTAAGCATGAAGAGATCGCTTTCTTTGCCAACAATTTTCTGTTCATTTGATTGGAATGTACATTACATAATTATTTACATCATTTCATATAATGATATAAGTAGAATAGAAATGCAAATTGTGTTTGTACAATTCTATGGTTCTGGGAGAAATTGCACTGAAAATGGATGTGCTTCACAGATTATGCAAAATTCATTTCTAATAATGCTTTGTGATTTTCCAGATATTAGGCAGGTTTGGTTTTCTTATGTTTTCCAATCATAATGTACACCGGTTTCCTCTTATAATTTCCTAAGTCCGCAAAGAAAATGTCCATAATATGCTAGGGTATCCAATTATTATTCTTTTTAATCTTACGGATATGGGTTGGGATCTGATGTATTTATGAAATTTAAACTAACACTATTCTTGCTGACCACATCCAGGTTGGAAATACATTTATGTGGCTGTTCTTGACACTTTGGGACAGATTTGTTCATGTGGTAATATATAGGTTTTGGTGAAGGGGCATGGGACTTTTGGGACTTGTAGCAAATTCTATGTATTTAATGAGTCTAATAACTTATACTTGTTGGCTATTTTGAGCTGGACTCTGAACATCCAGTTGTAGAGAAAGGTACTTTACAGGTGTTTTAGCTGAGTGATGGGACAAAGAGATTAGTTTTAAGTAGGCCACTTCGCTGAAATCTCTCAGCTGTTATTGTGAAAGACGTCTTCAATTACCTTGCCCCTCTGCCTACATTCTCCCCTCAACTCCTCTTTCCAAAACTTCAAAAAGTCAAAACACAATTTTTTGAGTACTGTGAATGTTTTTGTATTTTGAAATGCTGATTTAAAAAAATAACAAAAAAGCCCAAAACTAAATTAAATTCATTTAAATTGGAAAGATGTTTCACAGGAAGCAAAACCCTTTAGTCTGGGTGAATAGTTTCTTGGTCAAACAAAAACGATTTTAAACTTTTTATTTTGCAAGAAAAAATGTTTAGCATTATTCAGAAGTGATTTCTATTACCGTAATAATTATAAATTATTAGTATATGTTATGCTAATATGGGAGCTGCTCTAATTTATTAATATTTTCCCCCGACTACCAGGTGCCTTTTCTAAACTCAAAATAACCCCGTGTGCTCTGTAAACTTGCTTTAAGCAAAAACTGCAGCCAGCCTCTCAAGAGCACATTCTTGCCTGTTAAATACTTTCGTGCAGATCTTGCAAGCCATATTGAATTGTGCCAGAAGCATCTGAATCCAGACATGAATCTGAGGCTGAATCTGAAATGTTGCTGAAGTTCTTAGACTTGCTAAACTTACATGAGGGAGGCAAAGAGGTGCTATAAAAATTGCTCATTATGCCTTTTTTGTATTAGATAAAAAACTGGGTTCTGACTCATCTGACATTGTAGTGAGTACACCTTTTTACTTTTAATATCAGGCTGTTACTAAAAGGAACTCTCAAAACTATGTGCACTCGCAGGGTAGCATGCTGATATTGCTTCTCAGCTGAATGCCTTTAAAATGTCCGCATTCATCACTCACATCCTCATTCCTCTACTAACCTGGATGTGCCATCTTTGAAACTAGAATAAAAACCTGATCACAATCTGCTACTGCGTAAGTTGAAACTATGTAGATCCTGACGAAGGTTAGTCTGCTCTAACGCTCTGTGGGACACTTCAAAACATTAAATATTACTATTAAACATTAAAATTAGTAATTTTTTTATTTGCCCTTTTATCACTGTGTATTCTTCTTTTTGTCCTTTATGTTCACTGTATACAATGCTTGTATTATGTTTTGTACAGTGCTATTATAATTAAAGAAATTCAATTACAGAAATTGAAGAAATTATTTATAATTAAAGGAATTCTGACAGCTTCTCCAATTGCACCTATAATTTGAAATGGAATTAAAGATTTTATTTGAATGATGTACTTTAATGTTTAATTTGTAGTAAAATTTCCTGTTGTTTTTTACCCCAGAAATTATAACTCCTTGTGGACCAATCATTTTTGTCACGTAAACAGGCCTGTTAGGTAAATTCTTCAGTTGCAATTCAAGGTTCAGTTGATTAAAAGTACATTCCTACTATGCCCCACAGATGGCCATGTTTTGCATCCAAGATTTAGTAGCCTCAGTAGTGTGGCTGAGATGCAGGTTCAGTATATGACAAATTACAGAAGTAATTGTAATGTCATTATTTTATTTATGTTTCTATTTATCTGTTATATTTAACATTGAAGTTGAGGTTTTAGACATGCATATTGAAACAGTAGACACAAGTCTTTGAGAAACCTTTTTGCAAAATCTCCTCTACCCTCTTTACCCGCCCCAAAAAAGAAAGTTTTTCTGGTAATCCCATGTGGTTTTCAAGTTCTTTGAAACTTTTCAGATTTTTAAAGGAAAGCTTCCTGTGTTCAGGTTAAGTAAGATCCATTTTCAGTGCTCAGTGTCAATAAGGCAGAAAAATGACATACACTTAGGTGTTACAAGTCCGAATGGGATTTCTGGCTACGTTTAGTTTTGACCATGAGGTCTAACCTGGACTTGAGAAATCTTTTCAGATTTTATTTTTTTTTTAATTAGTATGTTCCTGTGTAAAATATTATTTTCACAAGTTCTTATCTTCCAGTGATAATATTATCTGTGGGACAGAATTTTGCTTAATATTTGGTTTCTCCATTGCACTCAGTTCTAGAAATACAAGAAAATATTGATGTATGAAAGTACTTATTTAGAGCTAGCTTATATGAACTTCCTTATCTCATGAGAAACTCCAAAGATACCTGAACTTAAAGGGACAGAGTCCTTTTCTAAATTATGTAATAGGTAGCAAATGAATTTAGAAGAATTTGCTGTATGGGCTATAACTGAAAATGATGGTTCTGACTCATCAATACTTTATATGAAGCTATGGTAGCTCTAGATGCAGGAGGTAAGGTTTGTAAGCCTCTTCAATATCCAAAGAGGAAAGAAAGCTCCTGTATAACATTTGAAGACTTTTAGAATTACTGCAATATTATGGTATGAACAATTTAATTTATATTTTCTAACACAACATTATAAAATAATGGTGGTTTTGCAAAAACTCTATTATTTTGTTTGTATTTGTCCTTGTGAATTAGATGTGAGGAGGGATCCTCCGGTCTTCAGAAATGCCTTTTGGCAGCTCAATAAAAATACTGGCAGTTTGTTAAATTAACTGTGCTCTCCAATGCTGGGATTAGAGGCCATCAGTCTCAGCCTCTCCAGCAGATACTGCTACTGGAAGTACCTGGAACCTCAAAGTACAGCAATAGTGGTTATTGCTGAGTCAGGCAAAGCTGTGCTTTTCCTTAAGTATAGACACTGTTGAGTTTTTTGTTTGCTGGCTGTTACTTATGTAGCTGCTTTTTGCAGGTATTTTAATAGCATGACTGATTTTCATTGCCTGGAGAATATGTTTCGTATCTGTGAGTGTATCATGTGATTTGCATGAAAACATTTATGTGATTAGGAGATGGTGTCAAAGGGTATTTCTTATGGGTATAGGTAATTAACAAGCATGATCTAGTGTCAGTGTGTATCAGAATTATAATTTTTTAAAATTTTTAAAGATATAGATGCTGTCTACAAGGAAGACTTTTCTCACTGTTTTCTGCCTGACGTAAGATAGGGAAAACATGTGTGAAAAGACTGAATAGTTTGATGAAGTTGGGTAAAACTCAATAAATTATCCTGTTATGTAAAAAACATTTTATATAGAAATGTTATGGAAGTGCATAGTATGGGTAGATGTTGCTATCGCTGTCTTTTCATTTCCCTTTGCAAAAAAATTAGTACAGTAAAGGCATGGTTCCACCACAGACCCAGCCTGCAATATCTGGATTTGCATGTTAGAAATGTTGGGCTAAATTTGGTGTATGGTTTTGTAATTTTCTTATTTGTTTCTGTAGTTTAAAAGAAAGGCGTTATAATCTTAAAAGATTGGTGGTTACCCAAAACTTGTTTATTCATAATTATACTTCTCAAAACTGGATACATAATGTATGAATTGTTTACTTAATGTGTCCTTAGATAGTTACTGAGTAAGTTTATACCATGGACAACAATATTCCAATATTTACAAGCTGTTTAATTAGCTTGTTGTTTTGATATGTAATGTAAAAAACCTACTTTTTTTTCTTGTATGTCATTTGAATGACATTTCATGTGCTGAGACAATATTTTGTCAGAAGCCAAATGTAGGACTATTGATAATGATCTGGAAAGTTCTTAATTAAGCTTAGTTCATCAGTTATTCCTAGGATATTTTCAATTTTTCTTATTCTTACACCTTATTCTTCTCAGGTGTTCTTTGTGCACTTAGATATATGTATTTATAAAAGAATATCTAAAAATATACATATAAATATGTGTGTGTGTATATCTATGTATCTTTTGGAACCAGCTCCCCACTATTCTTCACAGAAATCCTTCCATGCAGGAGCCTCATTCCTACTTTACCAATAGAAATGTTAAGGGACAAATGAAAATCCACATATAAACCATCAACTATTAGAATAGTATGCTAATATCTGAATTACATTTTTTTAAGAAAGAAGTTACTGAACAGCATAAGTCATAATTGCATATCTTATTTACAGATGGGTAAGGGCTTTGAAATCACAGATACTTCTCTCAAAGGGTGATTCAGTCTGGATTAGTAAAATTTCTCCTGCAATGACTGGCAGGTGTTTTAGGTGAACAAAACTGCCATGATTTTGGTTTGCCATTTTACTGCTGGTTTTAAAACAACTTCTTGTTTGTAAGTACACTGTTAGAATGCATAAGAACCATTTCTGACATTAACCATCTGCTTGCTTTTCCTAACCAGGTATTAAGGTGAAATTTAGAACCCAGGAACCTGATGGTTTGATTTTTTTCTCTGCATCACCTGGGAATCAAGAGGAATACATTGCACTTCAACTGAGGAGTGGGCGTCCTTACTTTCTTTTTGATCCACAGGTACAACAAAAGACAGGATCCTATAAAAATAGCTTATATTATTTCTTTCAGTACTTCTTTACATACTTATCTTTTTTTATTATTTTTTTTAATTATTATTATTGATACAAGTTAGCTGACTCTTCAGAGCCGTTAGGTAACTGGAGATTTGGGGGAGAGAAACACTGAAATACTAAAGCTTTGCTCATTTTTTGTTACATATGCCACAATTCATGGCTTTATTTTTGCATTTTTATGAGTTGGGGTTTTTTTGTCAGTACCACCAAATACCACTACAGCTTAAAGTATCAAGATTTCAAAAGTGGGCAGAACTAGTTTTTAAATTAGCAAATAAAGGTTATATATATTTTTGGTCAATTATTTTTAAGCCTCCCATCTTGAGACTTTGTCTTTTCCTACTGAAATCAGTGTGTTGCCGTTAATGTGATGAAAGTGGTCTCTCACTTCTAGTAACAATGAACATAGCACAGATGTAAATAATGAGGGAAATATTATCAAATAAATTCCACAAAATTAAAAATAAGGCCAATTCCTTGCATTTCTGTTTGGGTATTTTCTGTTTTCTCTCCACCCCAAAATTGGATCTCCTCATGGAATAAAAAAGCATTACAGACTCACTTATCTTTCATAAATAAGCAAGAAACTGTAAGTAATTACCGGATCTTCTAATGATGTTGGCAGAATGTGGTATCATATGTATCCATATATGTGCATCCTTTTTGTAAGGTTACTGCTGCCTCCATGTTGCTGGAATGCCTGGTTGCTATATTAGCCATACCTTCCGTCACACCTCAGTGTCTAATTGTGTGATTGGTGTTGTGTCGACTACTCCGGAGGGTTGAAGAGAAATGCTTAATGGTATAAAACAGTGGGGATTTAGAGGTTTGATGATCCACTGTTAAACTTTTCTTCCTGAGCTCTTCCATGGTCCAGGCGCTGGTGCTCCATGAACATGCAGAGGTGTTGTGCAGCAATGAAGCGCCTCCTCAGCTTTGGAGGATCTGTAGAGGAGGCGTAGTGCTGCAGAGGCTAGCGTATACGTGATCCCTGTGCTAGGAAACATTAAATCTACTTCTGACCCCAAGATATAAATTTCTATTATTTGCACTGCATTTACACACAGACTTCATCTTCTTTTCCTTGTTGCAAACTGAGTCAGTGTGTACTTCGATTTTTTTGGGCACCATGCTTAACATCGTTGTTAATGTTGCCCTCATCCACATTTTAATATGTACGAGTTCTGTTTTAGCTCTTCTACACTTACACTTTCACTTAATTGAAAAGGAATTTTTATTTCCTTCGCAAGATCTTTCTAGGTGTAATAGTCTGATTTTATTGTTGTTGTTTGTTTTAATGGGAGTGGATATCTTTCAACGAGCATTTTAGTGCTTCAAATAGTATTCCTGGACCTCCTTGCAGATTTGCTCCTTCTGAACTAGCTTTATGTCAGCTGGGTTGGACTCATTCCCTAGAAGATGTATTTGTTTGGATTCACAGTATTTGGGGGTGGGGAGGAGAGGGACAGGTGGGACAGTGGCTGGTTTGAGGCTTTTTTCTTCTTCTTCTTTTTTCCCTATCTTTTAACTGTAAAAAATACAGGTCTCATCCATATTCAGTCCCCTGAGCTTCTCAGTTCAGCTACTATTTTCAATAGTTACTATATTGAATTTTAACAAATTACTTGTTTATCTTTCTGTTTCATTTGAATCGGACAGCTCTGTCCCATGCTGATTTTTAGGATCATAACTTCCATATTGTTCCCTCTTACAAAGTCTAAAATAGCCTATATTGCTGCTTCAGTGACTGTTATAGAAAAAAAAAACACCTGTCATTCAAGGCATTCAGGAATAGTGTAGGTCTTAATATTTGATTTACTATCTTGAAAGCTAAGCTTTCTAATTTCTCATTAATAACGTGGAAGAGATTCCCGTGCATTCTCAGATTCAGAAGCAGGGTACTGTGGCTTACATCAACATGTTTCTTGTAGTATCCTTTTCAAAAACTTTTGCCTGTGAAAATTCAGTTATCAAAATTTTTCACTCTTCTTTATCTCTAATATGCTGTGCTACCTTACTATCTTTACCTTTGTTTCTATGTTTTCTACATAATTTCAGTCTTTTTTCTTTTTGCCATTATTTGCCATTCCTATCCTATAACATCAGCTATCATGTTCTGTAGCAGCAATTCTTATTCCTTCATTTGCATATAACAGTTTGCATTAGTGTGCAAATGCTTTAATTACTACTTATTAATATCATGTGATTTCCTAACCAGTTTGTATGCATTATTTTCTCTAATTATGGTCAGGGCATATATGATAAGCATTTATGGCCCTGCCTTTGTGCTCTTCTCTTAAAAATGGCAAAAATTCTTCTTGGTGACAATTGTGTCTCTGCTGCTGTTTATCTAGAGCAGCATGGTGTAATGTTCTGTGCTCCCTTCCAGCTGTGTCCTGTCGCAGGTTAATTATTTTTACCCTTAGTCCCTTTCAGGATTCTGGTATGTATCTTTGCTCGTGATCATAGTGCATTCTGTCTTTGTTGTAGCTGCTCTAGGGATACTCCTGCCAAGTCTTCTTAGTGGGGAGTCTTCAGTAGCCTAACTTCTTCCTTCTCTAAGTGTTAATTTCAAATCCTTTTCTTCCTGTCTATTCATACTTCTCTCAACTTTATGTACACCATTATTCATCTAGCTGTTGTCTGACTATCTCTTTTGTCTCCCTTTTGTATTGTCTAGCTGCTCTTTTTTCCTTCCTCATTGTTTTACTGTAATTCTTTGCAGGTTTCTACTCATGGTCCAGGAAGCGTGAGGTTTTTTGCTAACAGATGTCTTCCTCAGTCTTGTCTGCATAATCAAGTTGTTCCATAGACCTTCCTCCAAACCCAGTGTGCCTGCAAACCTTCACCTGTCTGTGGATTTTCTTCTCATCATAATGCCTTTTCATCCAACCCTAAATTACACAGTCAACTCTAGCTGAATTTATAGTTATGTCTCAGTGGCTACAGGTCATTTGTTCAATCTTTTTCCCGGGGAAGCACTGAATATTTTATACAAAGTGAAATCACTAGCAGTGGAAATTTAAGGCCAATCTGGAGCACCTTTTTCCTTGGTGATTAGGATAGTCTGAGGATAGAGTATTGGAATTCTTCTCGCAATATGGAGGGAACTGAATCCAACTTTTGCGTTTTAAAAGATGATCCATTTACTAAACTTTACAGCAAAAAAGAGGAACACAAGATACTTTTCTTGCCTGTGGTTCATGCAGAGGCTGAGGGTGAGATGTTACTCCCCCCAAAATGAAGATAGAGAACACCTAGCTATGATCCCAACTATACCTTGCTGCTTGGCATTGGCAAAACTTCAGTATTTGTTCATCTTCTCAGTCGTAGGAGTTTGGGCATTGAAAGAACTTGACTGGGAGAAGTGTAGTTACATTCAGACTCTGGCACCTAGACAGTATCTTTGAAGACCCATATTTGTGATGTTCCTATGTATTTTCATGAACGTAAACATCAGCATGAAGAGCCACAGAGATTCATATTTACTTAGTTATTACTGAGAGCTACTAAAAATTAAGACTTACTGTATGGCTCAGCAAACTAATCCAGATTTGGTTCCCTATGTGTGATTTCCAAAATGCACAAGCCATTTCACAACAGGATCCTTGAATGTGATCACTGAGTCACTTGGGTAGTTCTGGATAAAATGTCATACAGAAGCCTCCAATGCAGTGCATGCTGAACTCTGAACACCATCTTTTTTTCTCATGTCGCCCCCCCAAAATTAAGCCCAGTTTAGCACATGTGGTTGTGTGGTCCCAGATTGAACTGGTTACAAATAAATGTGGTTTCTGATATATAAAACCGTTAATGCTCTAGACTGTTGCCAAACAATATGAAGAACCACTTATTCAGGCACCTGATCTTTAGAATGCAGCATCGTTTGTAACAATTTTAACGCTAACTAAGTACACTTTGATGAGACAGCATTTAATAAAATGCTCATTAATTTCATCATTAGCAAGGGTATGCTAAGAAGTAAGCCAGTTTCTTATGTCACGCCCAATTAGCATCCCATGCTAGTAATCCCATTAGTATTGTTGAATTCACTAATGGAAAAACTAATGGGCATGCTACCAGGGCACATTAATTGGGCATGACACCAGTTCTGGTTTTAATTATTAAACTACGATAATGAAATGTGTGTTTGTAAAATATTAAAATGTTGAAATAGGAGAGAAGACAATAAAAAATAGTATATGAAAAAGCACACATTAGTATGTATAGATACATAGCTTTGTATTGTTATCATGGGACAGAGGACTGCTGTACAAACTGCCTCAGTACCAAGATGTTGGCTGAATGGAGTAGGAAACATGCTGTAAATATTCCTGGGAAATTATTTTTTCTGTAATCATATAGATATGTATACTTCCTATATATTTTCATACTTAAGATACACAGTGACAGTCTCCAATTCAAAATGTACTGTAAAATGTATACTCTGTTCATAAATCTATATGCTGAAAAGCAATTTCTAATAGATGCACATCACTAAAGGCAGAATACTAAACTTTAACAAAAGGGTTTTAGTATTAATCGCAATATGTGGTTGTTTTTATCACCAGGTATTTCTCATGTGTGTAACTTTAAGGTCTTTGAGCCAGAAAGAGTGCTAGAAGATCTGGGAAAAAATATAAATCTGAACTGTCTGGTTTGCTACTGCAAAGTAACAAGCTAGACCCCCAAATTATAAGGAAACTTATTTTTCTTTTATATATTTTTTGGAAATTGTTTTTTTGAAGCCTGTCATAGGCCATAAAGTAACTGCAGAAGTCATGATTCTTTAATATTATGTAGTACCTATGCAAAGAAATGTTTTTCCATTCAGTAGTTGCTTGCTACCTAGGACAATTCTATTTCGTCAATTCAACAGAATAACTTCGAGTTCCCCCAGGGTTCAAGTACAGTATAAAGTCCTGAGACAATATTATAGGAATTATTGGGAAGTTAGATGATTATTTGGATATAAATCTCAGGAAAATTCTTGAAATACATTAGTTTTATTTTTATTGCATCATTATATGAATTTATGTGCTCTTTTGTTTGGTTGTTTACAGTCTTGAGATTTGGTTTGGCAACCACATCTGTTATAGTCCTCTTAGCAATTAAGAAAAGATTTCTCTGTATTTTGTCATGGATGTCTCTGAATTCACCCCCTCATATCATTATAATTTTTTGTTTTAATAAAACCAGGTAAAAATTCTAGTTAAATTTAAAAACATTTTTACAAGCATCCCTTGTACGGTAAAAACATCCTCGATAACTACCCTTCCCCCCTCCCCGCGCCACCCTGAATCTCTTGGTATGACCTTTTCCTTCATAGATGTATTATACTTGCTCAACTAAAAATTCAAGTCCTTTTGATACCAGGTTAACAGGGACAGAACATGCGTCTTCATACTGTCCTATAAATACACCTCTCTTTTGGGTCCCTTCCTGTAGACAGGTGCTGCAGTCAACAATTCTGATATGCAGTTGCTTTCTGTGGATGGCACATTGAATCATGGCCATCAAACTTCACAACCACAGCAATCCATGAAGTAGTTAAATAGAGACTTAATTTAAATAAATAAATGAAAAAAAAATCAGTGACATGACCCTCGATAATTTGCGCCTCATCCTTGTCTTTATTAGAAGAACTACACAGGGTTTTCTATTTTTAATAGAAACTGAACTGGATCCTTGATCCCTCATTTATTATTTGAGAAGGTTAATTTAGTGGGGAAATCAGTCCTAAACATCATTCAGTATTCCAAAAGAAGTTAAAAAGAGGACTTGAGGACTTCTGTCTTTATTTTTAGATGTTATATACCAGAGTGTTGTAAATAGTAAGGTATAATTCTAAATCTTGCCTTCATAATATTCTAAATCAGATTCTTCTGTTAATAAAAAGGGATCTGCTGTAGCAGTCACTCCAACTAATGATGGTGGAAAAGAGTACAATGATAACAGTTGGCACCAAATAATCGCTACAAGAATTCAAGCACTGGGAAAAATCACAGTGGATGGGCAGTACACAGGTAATCAATTCAGTTCCAGGTAATCAATTCAGTTCCATTTTGCTTTATTATTTTAGTGTTACTCAGGGTATTGCTCACTTGCTTACTTTTCCACTACCTATGTTCATCCATATAGCAAAAAATTTACTCGGTTTTCTGACAAAATCACTATTGTTTTGTCTGTGCATCTGAGGTATCTGTCCACTGTGAATTTTTGGTAATTTAATACTAAGTGGGAGGAGTTTGTCTTTTTGTGCTTGTGAATCTATGATTGTGTTAATATTCTTTTGTAAAATAGAGCTGTAAACATTTCCCGGATATGTATGGGAAAGTATTAGGATATTGTGTAACATTAACCTCTTTTTAATCAAATACCAATATTCTGTTATTGAGTTGAAAACCTGTTGAAAGCATTGAACACAAGAATAATGACCTATTTTTTTCAGGTTCTTCCTTAGCAGCTAGTGGCAGTACCATAATTGGAGAGAACACGGGAGTTTTTGTTGGAGGACTTCCACAGGGTTATTCTATTGTAAGAAAGGATGTAGGTGAGTAAGATTGTGATATAACAAATCCGAGACAGTGGCACTGACTTAACTGCTTTCCCAGTGCTGTAGGCTGTATTGACATTGTGTCAGAAACATGAGGACAGTAATTAATTTGCATAATTATTTACATAATCGTTTTAATAAAAAATAAGTCTGTACATATCTTTTGGGATAGATTGAAATATCTATATAGCTGGTTTCATCAGCAGTAAAGCAGTATATGAGGTCTGTGTACATTTTAATGAATTTTATACACTGAACTGGTATGCATGTGAAACTTAAGTATGTTTTACATTCTGGACTTCCAAATTCTTTTCTAATGTACACATACAAATTGTTTTATTAGCTTAACCACAGGGCTATGCATCCCACCTGGGTGCAGGGAAACAACGTGGTAGCCTTTTTTAGTGCAAGTTTGGATCCTTCAGGGATTGTTGCATAGAACTCAGTGGTGTGTGAATATAGCTGTATTCTACACCTGTATTTAGGTGGAGCTGAATTGTAGCTGTCACCAGAAGAATCAATAAACATATGTTTTCATATATAAACTTGGTATATATGGCAAGTGTGTATTCTAACAGCAGACAACAGAGAGGTGACTGCATACAAAACCAATATACAATCAGCTATTCTCTATGGTTTCATATCCAGGCTTTTGGTTTTTTTCATATTAACCTGAAAGCCAAATTGTTAAAGTTTGTGTTCCCACCACTGAGAAGGACGTGCAATCTAGTTTATGACTTGATGTGAGGTACACTAGAGTACAACTCCGTCTTTCCTTCTTTATGTCACTTTATTAAAACCAGAAATATGTGCATGTGTTCTTCTAAAACTTTGGTTCATAAAGTAATCCAGGATGCCTCCCTCAAAAACGCCAGCTACATAATCGAAATGAGGTTGACTATAAATACCATTCAAGAGAAGGCCATCTATGAAACCTGCTTTATTTTTTTGTCCCCAGTAAAAAAAAAAAGATACAGCAGCCATGAATCACTGGGGGTTTCTATCCAAACAAGGAAAGAAAAACTTCTTGATGAAGCTTCTAAACACGTATTCATCTGTCTTAGCATTTGTAACACTGTTTCTTCCTATTCAGCAGATGCATGCCTTTCTTCACAATTATTGTTTAGTTTAAAGAGCATAAACCTGAAAACTTCCCTTGGAATCTTCATGGAGTAGATTTACACTGTTGTTCTGAAAGTACCTGTATGCAAAATCTCAAAAAGTTTAATATTTTCTAGCTACATAGCAGTAGCTGCTGTCTTTAGTGACTATATGCATTCAGTAATCTGGATTTAGCTGAGAGACCAGCTTTATGAAGTCATTCATGGCTGGTTATCAATGCACACATGCACATATATAATAGGGTGAGCATGTATAAAACATATAAATTAATCCCTGTGTTTAGTTGCAGGTGATTGGCTTAAAAAAATTAGTTTCCTTTTTTGCAGGGATGAAGATGATAGTCCAGAAAGGATTTGTAGGGTGTCTCAGTGACATATTTTTGAAAAAAGTGCATACTCCCTATGAAAACTGGGAATCTTTGAACTGGCAGGATGCTGAAGAGCAAAACAACGTCTATCATATTTGGGAAGGATGCCCCATTGTCCTCTCAGAAGGAGCACATTTTCTTGGCAAAGGTAGGTTGCTGTACTATTGCACTAGCCAAGTGTGTTCTTAAGATATAAAAGGTGATCATATCAAAAGTATTGCAATGATCTGCTTTTCAAAGCAGTTTTAGTTATATAGGATTATTTTTTAATGGCTTAAAATTTGGTTTCTGGGTTTACAGAAGACTACGGCATGAAAGAAGAATTGCATTCATAGACAGGTAGTGCTGCTGTAACTGTGTGCAGATTGATATGTATGTGAAAGGTGAAGTTTCACTTTTGAAGAGACACAGATTCCTATAATGTATCAAAAAAATGCCAGGTAACAAAATTTAGGAAATTGCACCAGTTTGGTTTGTTGCAGTACATAATGGATAACTGTCCCTTACAAAGCCGAGTGATAAATTTGTAAACCTGAATCTTGAAACCCCTGAGTTCTTCATCTTGAAGTAGAAAGTAGCACCTAGATTTTTGCTTTTGGTTTCTTGAACCTATTTATTTATGTATTTGACTAACTTATATATGTATTCACTTTCGTTCAAGGGTTCTTGGAACTGCATTCAGATGTTTTCAGTGGTGGACTGGAATTTGAGATCTCATTCAAATTTAAAACAGATCAACTGAATGGATTGCTTTTCTTTGTATACAACAAAGATGGCCCAGATTATCTTGCAGTAAGTTCAGAAATACGAATAACTATATTCAGATATGACCTATGAGTTTTGTCTACTAAGATATGTCCAGCACTTAAAGAAATTTCAAACCATAAGTTATTTTTTGTCTTATTTGTTTTGAAATGCTGTAGAAAATGCATAGCAAAGTGTAAGGGGAGCAAAAAGACTCCAACAAATGCTCAGAATAAGTTACCTTTATATCATAAATACGGAAGATATCAATATATGAAAAGCAGAATTATTCTCTTTGCTGGATTAGAAGTGATTAGAAAAGAGAATAGAAGACGTGCGTTAAAAGCTTTCACTTCATTCCTGGGAAAATATAGAGTTACCCAATTTCCCAGTTCTCATACTAGAACAAAATCAATTAAATTGTAAATCAGAAAGTTCATGATGGAAGTTGTCAGGTATCCTAATAAAGCTTTCTCTTTAAGGTATATGTATTTTTTATAATCAATATGTTTTCTTCATTTTGACTTGAAACATAAGGACAGAAATTAGTGGTCCAGCTTAATCCCATCTCATCCCTATGACTGTTTCCCCAACACTGTAGAGGAGGCTGCATAAATCCTGTATTAGGCAAATTTGTGAGATAATGCCTATGAACTTTCTTTTTGGTGTCTGTTAAATAAGACTGTTATATGCTCAGAAGTACTGGTAATTCCATCTTTTCCAGGTTTTTTTTAAGACTGAATATGTTGCAGTTTTTCAGATTTTTTTATTAGTTACATGACTCTGGATTTTCATCTGTTTCTTCCCCCAAGGATTTTGAATGTAATTAGGCTGTGGTCACCATTACTTAGCGGGTCAACTGTAGTTACTACTTGCACCAACTAGTAGGTATTACACTGAAAGTAATATATCTTTTTAGTTGGTCCAAGAAGTAATCATTTACATTTAGAGATTTTTGAGGGTATTGTTACTTTTTATGACCTAATCTGCTCTTTCTGCATTTTTATTGAATTTCATTTATTTATTATAATGCAGCTGTTTTGCTAATGGCTGTCATGTCACAGCCTGTTTTATTGCATGGCATTATATCTAATGTGCCTTTTCTTTTAAACTTGTGACCTAAAATGTATAAATATATTTTTCTCCTTTTCAGGTCAACTGTAACTTGCTCTATATTTACTTTTTATGTTACTGACTTTTCCAGGAGATAATTTTTTCCTGGATTTTGAATTCTGCTTGACCTGATTGCTTCCTCTTTTTCAAGCAGCCTTAGTTCAAAAATTATAATGAGTTCCAGTAACAAATCTTGCTAATTACATGTTATTACTTTAGTTTTGCCCTCAAGTAATAACCAAGTTCGTGAAATGCTATACACACACACTACTGTCCCACCCTAAAAAGACTTATATGTTTGTAATTCATAGTACAGGGACACTATTTATGTGAATGCTATTCACAGGGACAAACATGGGGCTTCGATTCTTCTGGAGATTCTTGTGCTATGTGATCCTTGTTTCCTTTCTATTGCTCTGTGAAAGACTAACAAATATGAGAAAATAGCTTCTGACTATAAAGGAAGAAGGGGACTTGCTAAATTGGAAGTGCAGTCAAAAGCACAAAGTAGTGAGACAAAACACTTCTCTACTCATACTTCCAGATTTTTGGCAGTTTTATATTTATATTATTTTTAGCACTGAAAACTGTGATTAGATAATTTTCTTTGCATTTGTCCTAAGTCAAGTAAAATTTTTTTAATCTCACTTTACTCCTGACCTCAACATCTCCATAGCCTTAAAATGAGGATATTCAGAGAGGATGGGTATATGCATGCTTTTCCAACCCTTGCAGCTTTGTGTTCTACACATACATAATGATGACAGAAGGTTTTTCCGTACACTTGAGCTCACAAAAAAAGGTTAATAGAAAGTGAAAATGAGGTGTGTAGCATGTTGCGCATGAGCTACGATGTCTTTGTTAGGAGCTTTGGTCAGGAGGCACTTGCACTGCAAAACAGATTACAAGACATACCACTTATCCTGAATGCCAGTGTAAGATGGTATTCCTTGACCCTTGCCTTTGCATAGGTCACAGCTCTCTTATTAGCTTTATAGTTCTGGAATCACTGTACTAGACACACGGCTGGCCTGCTACAAAACAGCCAAAGACTCCGTCTTGTCTTCTGCCCAAGACAAAATTATGTCTTAGGAAGGTGCTGTATGTAAAGCTCACTTCTTTCATGACTTCCATGCCCTGAGGATTAACTCAAGCCAGAGAGGTCAATCTGATTCTCTTTCGATCCAGGCATAATAATTATGAGCAAAGTGTGACCAGATAAACTAGTATGAATCTCTAGCTCTCACTCCGGCTTGTGTTTCCTCATGAGTTTGTGACTGAAAGAAGGTACTGTGACTGCTGGTAGAGTTTGCATTACTGATTTTGATGCTGACCACTTCAACAGCAGCAAAAGCCTAAGCACTGCCATCTTACATGCAACAGTGGCACCAGCTCCCAAGACATTGTAGCTGATGATTTGCTTCTGCAAAGCTGCGAAGTAAGAAAAAAGTCCTGCAGGAACTTTTCAAAAGAATTGCACTTTTGAATAGCTATATGAAGTAAAATAACCAGTGTCCAAGATGAAAGTATCACCTGTGATGGAACTAAAGAGGTGTGTGAAATAAGCATTTTGAGAACTCACAGTGGAAATCTTTTTATTAGCAAAGAAGTGACTGTTACTCACGTGAGTCTTGTGAAGGTGATATTCCTGTTGGTCACCAGTGATTTCTCTCTGTCATCAGGAAGAGATTCCTATTCCCTTTCCATTAAAGAGTGACTGATTCTGAGGAGGGTATTGTCTATGTTTGGGCCTCTTCCCTCTGGCTTACAGGTCTGAATAGGGCTAGTACCAGTACAGAACATCTCTTTAACCTTATTGATTTTGAACTGGAAAGACTGGTTCAGCATCAACATCACTACCATGTATTTTTCTTTCAAAGGGCTCACAGACTGACTGTCATTGCCAAGTTCTTTGAAGTCCACTGCTTGTCTCTGCTGATTTTCCTGAATCTCAGGAAGACTTCCCAGTTCAAAGGAGATGAAGCTATAACCACTCTTGTAGCTCTACACTGATTGAGACCATTTTGGATGGCAGGATTAACAAAGTCTCATTCAGCCTCTAATGCAGCCCCTATCCTATCTGAGTTTTGTTTCTGAGAGCTATGGCGGGATATTCCTTTCATCTTCAAAATCATATATTTATAAGTAGATTGGGTGAGGTAGGGACTGGTCCCTGCAGACATGGAAATACAGAAGCACAAAATAATTTAAGTTGAAGGGACCTTTTGAAGTAATTTATTCCAAATCTCTGCTAAAAGCAGGACCAACTTAACTTTGAGAAGGTTGCTCCAGGCATTTTCTGTTTGCATATTGTGCATCTTTTTACAGATGGACAGTCCACAGCTTCTTAAATTCTACAGCCTGTTCCAATCTTTGACCATCCTCGATATAGAAAAAAAAAATATCCTGATATCTAACTGTGATTTCTCTCATTACAACTTGTCTTTTGCCTCTCATCCTTTCACTATGCACCTCTGAGAAGAGTCTGAGTCTGTTTTTTCTATATCCTCCCATAAGGTAGTTGAAAATTTAAGTTTTCTTCATGCTTACTCTTAAGACTCAGCAAACCCTGTTGTCTCAGCTTCAACTCATATATTATGTACTCCAACCCCTGATCAACTTGGTGCCCCTCCACTGGATTCACTCTGGTGTACCAGTATCTTTCATATACTGGAGTATCTACAACTGAATACAGTAGACCCGATAGGGTCTTATATGTGATGAATCGAGGGGAAGAATCATCTTCTTGGACCCACTGCCTACCTTATTTCTAATACAGCCCAGTGCATGTTGGCCTTCATTTCAAGGGTACATTGCTGACCAGTGTTCAATTTGCAGTCCATCTTGACCCTCAGTCCTTTTCTTCAAAGCTGCTTTCTATGTCTAGAATACCAGTGGCAGGCCCCTTTGCTATCAACAGCAAATTTGCTGACAGTATACCCCGTCCTACTGCCCAGGTCATTAATAACATTTTTAATCAGAATCGGTCCCTGTATCAATCTCAGAGAGATGCTACAACCTGCCAGTAGGCCTATAGAAGCTATTCTTGCCCCACATGTTTTCTAGATTCAGGCTAAGCTTTGGCTTTCCTAATTCCAACCTTACTTACATGCCCAGGTATACCAAAATAAGATTGTGTGCATAGAGAACAATATTAATAAAATATTGCAGTGGTGCTTAATATTTGTACCCAAATTCTGAAAAGCAAGTATGCTTTTAAGCATTAAACTGAGAACCTGCTCAGGTTTAGAGCTGTGATATAATGCTCTTGTTCTGTTGAGAGATGGTAACTGAGATGTCAGACAGAATAAGATGATCTTCATGCATTTTTGGTAAAATTATAATATATTTTCCAAGGACAGATTAACAATCAAGCATTCTTTTTAAAATGGTCTCAGAATTTTATCCAGAGCAAACAATTTATCTGTTGTTTTTCTGAACCTATGTTCAGTACCAGAGAGATGCTAGATCTATGCAGGACTTTGCTTTTTTTTATCTTCACCATGCAGAACAGTTCAAAGTGAACAGTGGTCCCCTATCTTTAGCTGCACTTGGGCATTCTAAATGTCTGTTCAGGTCAACACAAAAAGCACAAGCATCATTCACTGCCTGCTTTAAGACTATGCCAAGATGAGTAAATTGGAAGAGGGATGTGCTGAGTAGTGACCTCATGTCAAACACCATGCCCTCTCTCCAGCTTCCAGGTCTGGCAGACTTGCTGGCATACTATTGTAGTCATGCAGCTGAAATGCTTTCTTCACACCAGCACAGTGTGCTCATATTAATTCTCATCAGTGAATAAAAATGGTGACTTGTCAAAAGGACTGCTTTTTCAAGCTATACTCATCACATTGGTGCAATGATCTGTCCTTCACTTGTATTGTGGAGTCCTTAGCTACAAAGGGCTATGAACTTATGGAAGCAGAAAAAGTTGTGGCCCCAAAGAAACAAATAAAAAAACCCTTCTGTCTCATGAGCAAGCAGTCGGTGTGCACTCTGAACTAGGATGTGTATTGCCCCTGATACCTCAAGTAGTGAGTTCTTTCTTCAGTAGGGTCCCTGTTAAGGAAATACTATCCAATTACAAATACTGCAATATTAATATTATCAGTAACCTAAATGTGTCAGTTTGTCAATACTGGTGATAAGCATTTATATTAAATCTGTAGTTTTTATTTCACTTAATAAGATTTTGGCATGGAAACAGTAATGCCTTTTTGTGAACGTATCGATAATTTTCAACCACCAGTTCATCACCTAAGTGTTTAGTGGTCTATACCCAACAATTTACAGTCTCAGCCCACTTGTGTTCCATTCAGTTAGGATAAAGAGTCTTGCAGTAAAGCATTTGGAAACTTCTGCAGTGAAAAATTTAAGTAAAATGTATTTCTATTGGAGAATTGGCACATTAATCTCAAAAAGCACATACAAAAACAGTTATTTTCTTACAAGATTTAGAAGAATAAGGGTGAAATATAGAATCAATGTATGCTGGAAAAATTTGAAATTGAGTTCACCAGCCAATTAAAAAGACCTTAATCAGGTCTGACATTTCATTTCCTTATTATCTTGTTACATTCTTCTAAAAAATGAATTGATAGATAAAACACTGTTTTCTCATTCTCAGAAAAAGCAAAACAGTCCTGGCTCATTGTCTTTTGTTTTTACTTAGCTACATTAGTACCAAAGTCAATTGTCAAAAAATCAGAATATATTTTCCTACATTCTGAATTAACTGATACACTGTATTTAGAATGTTTTGAGTAAACAATTTTATTGTAATTTCTGCTATCCTGAAGATAAAAATGTCTTGCTCATTGATCTTCTTCATTGACTCCCTTGATTATTTTTTAACAATAACTGTCTGTTGTTGCTGTGTATGTGATGTCTCTTTCAAAATCTTTTTTCTGTTTTAAAATATATAGATTGAACTGAAGAGTGGAATATTAAACATCTTTTTAAAAACTGGCATTGTCTTTACACAAGTGGATCTCTGGTTAGGACTGTCTTATTGTGATGGAAAGTGGAACAAAGTCACCGTGAATAAGGAGGGCTCCATAGTTTCAGCAAGTATGAATGAACTGAGAGAGCAGATGCTTGAACCCCGTGTTCAGCATCTAAATGTAAACTCACCCATCTACATTGGAGGAATCCCATCTGAGATTCAGAATTTTTATAAAGAATTGGGGTTAGAACAAGGTAAGGTGACACCACAAAGAGCATATGTTTTTCAAAAACTGGTGTCATGCACAAAGTGGACATTCTGTTGCTGGTGGTGTAAATTCCTGAATATGTAACGTGAATTTTTCCTCCCACTCATTGTTGCATTAACTACCAGTTATCTCTACCCATCTAGCTTTACTTAGTCCTGATCCTTTTGTAATGCTATAAAAATTCTTCCAACCCAGTGATATCTAAAGCAATCTAACTCATAGGAGAGGAACTGGAGAGTAGCAAATGGTAATCTGAGATGCCCAACCAGATGATCTCAAATCTTCATCAGAGAAAGCCAGTTCAGATAAAATTGTTTCACTTTATCAACTTGTGTCACTCACAGATCTGGAATACAAAACCAGTGGAAGACAGTAAATAGCTTAAATCTCTGTAATGAGGCTGGATGCTGCCACATGGAAGAATTGTTGAGAGCTTATTAGTCCTTTTTTAGGCGATACTGATTCTGGTCTAAAAAATTGAGTATCAAACCCTGAATTTGGATTTTGGCTACTTTACCATGATGTTTTCCATGTTATCAGGAGGAGGGGAGACGGTCATGGTTTTAGCCACCACTATGACCCTTCTGTTCTGGAACAGGTCAAATTTCTAGGGAAAAGAGAGAAGCATTAATTATAGCCTGATACTAATGGCCTCCACCAAAGGATCTGCTGTATGAATTATAGTCAAAAAGTGTCCATTAAACTAGCTCTGTTTACAGTTTGGGTGTGTTTTTTTCATTACTTCCGAAGCTATTCATCAGTCCTGGTGTATTTTTCAGATACTGTGGGCAAATAAGTAGCAGTCAGTAAGTGATTAGTGGGGAATCTAGTAAGTGGCTTTGAATGCATAAGCTCACATTGGATGCGTGCATTCAAGTAGGCTGTGCAGAGCTGCGTTGAAGCCTTGTGATTTCACAGCCTAAGAACAGTTTGAATCAAATCTATGCAGTGGCATTCACAGATAGCTCAAAAATATCATTTTAAGTGTTCTTCCAGCTGTAGGTATAACATATATTATAATATTCCTCCAGGTTCTGTGTGCATAATATTTATGGCCCAAAAGAGCTAGCCAGTCGTACCCCGTCAGTGTTGCCTCATAGCAGATGGTATAGCCTCCTGAGTGGATGCACTCGCAACTCCTGCAGCAAAGAGATCTGTGAACAAAGAATCTAGGGCAAAACAACATCTAAAGTGAATGTCTGAGTGGCATATTGAGGCACATCAATAAACATTACTTTTTTCACCGAGCCTCCTCAGCATGCAGCAAAATAAGATGGCGGCTGTGACTTTATATTCAGAGTGTCTGAAGATAAAAACATTCTTTGTGTTCCTAAATGTAGATTTAGATGAGCAAGATTAGGCATTACAGCTTTGAAACATACTTTTATTTAGGACTATAATGATGTAATGGTATGATAATAGAATATGGAGACCTACCCAGTTTAATAAATATTTTCAAAAGGTTTTCTCAATTAATGGCTGCATGGTAGTTAATTTTGAATGAAGGAATATTGTTTTGCTCATGGCAAATGAGGGATAAATATCCTTTTCCTCCCACAGCACCTCCATGTCAGTTACAACTTTAAGAAATTTCAGCTAGAATCTGTGGGCGTTTGCATGGGTCCATCACATGCCCTCCTGAGAGGTTATGTATTCATTTTAAGGAGCAATCTGAGAGAAGGTGTTTTAGAGGATGATTCAAAATGGGTGTCCACCTTCAGTGCCCCTTTCTTTTTGCATGAACTATGTATGGGTATTAGATTCTCAAATTGGGTGGCTAAGTAAAAATACTACTCTGATCTGCCACCTTGCAGTAATAAAGGCAATAAAAGTACATAAGATATAAATACAATGCTTTCACAAAACTAAGAACACTGATCGGTGAGAGGCTGATTTTTAATTTACAGTTAATTTTTCAATGAATTGAAGTCTTCAGTTTGGTTACTGTTTACTTTTGGGTTTACGTTAAACACCAATCATTGTACTTTACTCAGATTTGAGAACTATTTTGTATCAATTTATTAATTTCTTTGTAAATTAAGTTATAGATGTATATAGAAATTTTAACAGCTGCATCCTGAGTTTTGTAGTGGTGTTTTTATTGCAAGTAACTCATTTAACATATTTGTAATGTTGAAAGGAATGATACACACACACACACAGAGAAATATATATAAGTATATAGAAAAATAAATATAAAATGAAGTTACTTAATTTTTTTTTTTCATAAATGAACAGTTTGGGGTTATGTTTCTAGAGTATGTTTGTAAACAGCATACCAGTTATATCCCCATTAGGATAAACTGATATACCTCTGTGATCTCCTGAAGTTAATTATATTTTTAATCTAGATATTCTTCTCAGTTTGAGGAAGAGCGTATATTAACAAAATATTAGCAAGCAGCAGAAAGCTGATTTTCAAATTTAGACTCACTTTTATGGAAATAATTTTAAAGAGAGAAGTGACAGAAGAGAAAACAGAAAGCTATTACCTTGTGGGATGGAATTGATAATAATGAAAGTATAGTTCAGTAAGGTAGGAACTCAATGCTAGAATACCAGGAATTTTTACCAGCTTAGTGTCTTGAAAGTGGGGACAGAATGTCATGTTGGAAGTCAACATGTTCACATTACAGTCTTTAATGCTGAAAATATAGAATTGAAAGGAACAAAAGCTATTCTTAATTAATGACTGAAGCTCTTTATGTGATACTAATCCCTTACTGTTTGCTAGGTTTCGGTGGTTGCATGAAGGATGTTAAATTTACACGAGGTGCTGTCGTTAACTTGGCATCTGTGTCCAGCAGTGCTGTCAGAGTCAATCTGGATGGATGCCTATCAACTGACAGTGCTGTTAACTGCAGGGGAAATGACTCCATCCTAGTATACCGAGGAAAAGAGCAGAGTGTTTATGAGAGTGGTCTACAACCATTTACAGGTAACACATTGGTTCCTTAACTGAAATACATCATTTTTATTTCATTCTGTATTAATGTATTACAGTGTTCAGTTTTTGTTTGTTTGTTTTTTCTCCTCTATGTTCTTTGAAGAATACCTTTATAGCGTGGTGGCCTCAAATGAAGGAGGATCAGTATCTAGTGTGTGGACCCGTGTTCGTACAAGAGAATCAGGTAAATATAATTTTAAGGCTTACTTATTCCCATTTTTCATTAACTATCTAATGTCAGGTTGGAGAAAATCCCGCCACAATTTTGAGTAGTGTAAGTTGCACAGTGTTTCTGAAGGAGCAAAACTGCTTAATGATTTGAATGGGTACCTAATTACTATCTTCAACTATGAAGTGTTCAGGCAAGTATTTTCCACACATGATTCAAGGTCTTTTCCAAATATGTATTAGATTATGCAGTTATGTGAGAGCAAAGAATGTGAAAGGATTGAACTGCATTGAGTAGGAAGAGCCATGCATCTAAGTATGTTCATACGCGCACATCTAACCTCACATTTCATGAGTCTGATGGAGTAAGTAAATCTGTATTTTCCTATGTATAACTTAGTTATACAAAATCAAGTGTAGAGAAAGGAGATACTGGATTAGTAGGCACAAGCTGTGGAAGATAAGAGGCCCTGTAGTTACTAGGGAGAAGAGGGCCTTGTGAAAGTTTTTCTTTACATTACCTGCTCATGGGTATGTTGCTCAGTGCTGCTGAGTGAGGATTCTTTTAACAAGTAGTCCATAGATTGTGCGTGAAAACATGGCAATATTTACTCGAAAAGCAGCATGTGGTTTGTGGACAAGGTTTCAAAGTAGGAACATAATATGTGCTCAGCCTTAAAGAACAAATTTTTCATATATTTTAGGAAGAAAACTTAAAGGACCTTTTTTTTCTGTTCAGTGTTTTTGCAAAGCTTCTTGAGCCAGCAAGTTTTTGAAGATTTACAGTTCACATATTTTATTTAAGCAATTTTCCTTCTTCTGTAAATTGAAGCCTAATTGCATTCCATCAATGTAGAGAATTCTTTTGATGCAAGATATTCAATGTATGATCTTAAAAAATGATATGATACCTGTGTAAATATTGGACTTGCAAATGCATTCTTATACAACTTACTGTCATTATTTTGTGTAGCACCCAGAAGAGAGAAAATACATGCATATTTTCATATCAACTGTGTGACAACTATAAGGTTTACCATAAATTTATGTTTGCAAGCTGACCACAGCATTGAGCAGTCCCTGTTCCCCGGGGTTGGAGAATAATTGCGCTATTTAATTATTTTTGAGTTGGTTTTGTTATGTCCCTTATGAGAAGACCATCTGCTATACAGTATCTTACCTTGCCCTATGATACACTTCAGAACTAATAAAATCAATATTTTACTGTAGTAACTGAAGCTCTCCTAGAGTATCACATTCTTTCTTTACACAAGAATCACAACTTCCAGGTATTTTTATACTTTCCATTCTGGTACCCTTCTTATAAAACCAGGGCTGCATTCATATTTAATGAAACTAAACAATAAAATCACTAAAAAAAGAGGTTGTTTGATGGTGAGAAGAGCGAATGGTCATCAGCAGGGCTAGGGAGTCCACATGCATTTACAGCAAACTCATCATCCATCATCCTGCCATAGTGTTCCTTGGGCCTTTCCTCTTCATCCCTTGTGCAGTCATCTGTGATGAAGTTGTTACTGGCCAGACCTTTACTTGGTATAGTAATATCTAATAAATAGTTAAAGGTTATGGGAAATGGGATGATTTTTTTTTATTTTTTTATTATTAGCAACTGTATGCATATATGAGCTTGGCTTTCCAGTTCTTTTAAACATCTTCATTTTCCTTTTTTTTTTTCTTTTTTTCTTTTTATAATATGGAATGATCAGAAGTGAAGGATTTTGCAAAAAGGCCTTACAAATCTCTGCTTTGCCCTGAGGCAGTTGTATAGTATTGTGGCAATATGAAAATAAATGGAAGAGCTTAAATTTTTTGAAGTACTTTTGTAAATGAGAATGCACATTTTTAGAAATGTTTCATAGTTGTGGCATTCTGTGTCTTAAATATCCAACATATAAATATCAAACCTTTTTCTATTGCAATACTGTCTTGCTTCATTCAGTTGTATGATTATAATGCCTGAACTTGTTAGCTACATACAATCCACCTCCTCTCTTTGTGAGTGATGCTTAAATATGTTTGATACATTAAATGTTTTTCGAAAATCGCAACAAGACAAGAAGGAATGTTATGTAGATCGAGTTTTGATGGTTTTGAAATATAGCTTAAACTGAATAGCTCAAGATGTGCAGTCATATTAAATCAATGCTGAAAAGTTACAACTCTAATAAATTGTATTTATGCTAATGGTTGAGTCTGATTTACTGCAGCCATTAAAAGTGAAGAATAGGGGCAATAGTCTCCTTAGAACTGCCATTTTCTCTATTTTCTATTTTATCCTTCTACAGTTCCACAAAATGTGCCAACTCCCTCCAGAGTTCACAGTATAAATGGTTACAGCATTGAGGTCACCTGGGACAAACCTGCTGGGGTCATAGGTGTAATTGAGAAGTACATTTTGAAAGCATATGAAGAGGATGGTCCCAATGTACCCATCACTAGTGCTGAGCTTGCTGACACTAGTATGCTCACAGGTAAATGTTGTTAAGTACCATTTTTTATGTACATCTAATAACATGGGATGCTTATACCTCCTTTTGTGGAGCTATAAAGTATTAATTGTCTATTTTTGTGTATACACAGCATAGCTAACGTTTGGAAGGGTAGTATTTGTGTCATCCACATACATAGCAATATACTGACTTCAAAGAACAATAGAAATTAAGATGCAACACAAATACTAAAAAGCAATTTAAGGTATGCCTTCCCAACCTATTGATGATCTGGGGGAAAAATGCTTTTTTTGTTTGCTTGTTTTTGCTTAGTGTATGTGATATTTTTTTTCCTTCCCTGTTGTTACATCCAGTTCACCTAAATTAACTCTAAATGTGGGTCCCATAAGATACTATTTGACCTGATGTATGAAAGCACTTGATATACTTGCCTAATTTTGATCATATAAACCTAACTGATTTCAGTGGGAACTAGCATGCATTTATGTTAATGCTTTGGTTGATACCACTATGGTATGGAGGTGTGGGTTATTATGGAATAAAAGGAATTTGGGGGCTTTGGTTTATGGCGTTTGGTCACTGTTGAGCTGTGGGTTGTGGACAGGAGCTGTATGAACCACTCCTGGAGTCTTTTTACCCATGGGAGGCAGATGTTCTTAGGAAGAAACGCTGGATTCTCTTTCTGCTACACAGAGAACATTTTGGGACCTCTCTCCTGGCAGGATAGCAAGGATCTGGCTTTCTGCTCTCTATTAATAGACTGCCTTAGCAGGCTGCTACAAAGTTGCCTGGGAAGGGAGCATATTACAAACAACAGTCTGGATTATGTTACGTGATGACTAAATGGGGCGATAGTACAAAATCTTACTTTCGTTGTAACAAATTGTGACCAGTAGATTTGTTTATATACTCTCTAAAATTAATTCTATAATTCATAACAATTAAAAAAGTGCTAACAAGATAATGTCCAAAGCTGATGCTTTGGTTGGGCTCAGCTTTGGCCAATATAACATTTTTAGAAAGTGCCTTAGCCCGCAGGCAGTATATTATTGCTGCTTTCCTGAAGCCCAGGTAATACGTGCTTAGTGTTTTTACATAAGTATATAAGTTTTGTGTTGTTTCTCTGAAATAATGTATGTATACATTTTCAAGAGCAAACATGCACGTATTTTGTTTTCTTCAGTTTGAAATATCTTGACTATTTGTGAGTAAAGTGCTTACAATACCAAAACTGCATGGGCTTTCTATTCTTACTGTGATTTCTTTGATGAACTTGTTGATTTGAATACTATTTATCTATGCTGTAAAGATTATATTAGTAGAAATTAAAGACCATAGTAGAAGCATATGGATTGCATAGCTTATTCACAGCTGATGGTCAGAACCAAAATTTTGTTTTAATTTGTTGGCATTGTGCCATGATTATGTGTCAGGGTTATGAAAAAGTCTACACCAGCCTGGACAGGTAAGAGGTTATCAGCACACAGCTTTCAGGAAGCAGAAGAATAAGACATTCCTTTATATTAAGTGAATATAGTAACTGGATCCCAGTTCTTTAGTCTATTATAACAGATAGCTGTTGAATACTGCAAAATAAAATGACCCTGTGAACTTAGGAATGGCTGTATTCAACCATTGACCTCTCTGACAATGTCAGATTGTAGATGCTTAGGAAGAAAATGTAAGAAATGTGCTAAGCATAGGATGAGTCTTCCTGTTAATACAATTTCAGCTGGTAGTTTGTGGAATTCCTGAGCTGAAAGTTGCATCTGGACCATCATGCTTAATGGTCTGTGGTAGAATTGCCTTTCTTTTTTTTAATACATTTATGCTTTTGGCTTCTGTAACTTGCTATGGCATTAAGTTTTCCAATTCAGTTTTGTGCATGTGGGAGAAGCACTTCCTTTTCTTATTTGTAACTGCTGCCTAATAGTTTACTTATGTATTTTCCAATTTTGGCATTGTATGAAATATGTAATTCATGTCCTCATACTGAGTTCAGAGCTGAGACAAATGAAAAATTAAATCACTGATCTTGAAATTATTTTACCTTCAGCCCATTGATTTCAGTGAAGGACCCATTACACAGGAGGACTACTCTGTGGACATTGGGAAATGGTTACGCACAAATGTGAGATTCCCAAGAAAAGGTGTGGCCTTCCCTGCTGAATTATCTTTTCTTGTTAATCAAAATTTAACATAAACACAGAACCCCAGCAGAAGATGCTGTCTTTCCTTGCTTTTCCTTTGAGTTTGCTGAGAAGGGAAAATTTGCTTATTTTCTCCCTAATTTCAGGGAAATTTCTTTAGAAATTCATTTGTTGAATTCCATGAGAAGATGCTACAGTAAGCGCAACAGCAAGGCTTGCTAATGCAACAGGAGAGAGGAAAGCACTACAGCTCTCAGTGGGATCACTGATGAATCAACTCTGGTATTTTTCCACTCCCTCGTTCAGATTTTTATTCACTGTTAAGCCTAGGCACTACTTAATCTGGTGCTTGCAAATGTATCTGAGGGCATGGACAACCCCCTTTATCTTATTTTTTTCCTTGTTGTGTTTTGGTTTATACTTAGACTGTAAATTCTTTTGAACAATTACTATGATCTGTTCTGTGAAGTAGGGTCCTGAGTCGTAACTGGAGCACAGTAATAAAAAATTATTAATAGCATTACCCATTTCCCAGAAGGCTGTCCTGTGTGTGTCAAATTCAGAAGAACCTGTTGTACCCTTGTCAAGAAGAAAAAAAGCTGAGCTAAGTGTTGAAGGTAAAGTAGGTCCTGAAATGAGCATAATCCCACAGTCTCAAGTGCCTATTTCTGACTCCTCAGAATCCAAAATCCTTCAAATCTAACCCTTGTAATCTTTAAAATGTCAAAATGTTTTTTCCCTTTCATCCAAGAAAGGAATATTCAGCAGATTTAAATCCTTAAAGTGAGGTTCTGACTGTTGAACCAGGAGTTTATTGGATAAGGTAGTATATTTCAACATGGTGTTCAGGATCTGTATTCTAGGATGAGAGTATAAAGTTAGAGTGTAAATTTTGGGGGTTCAGGGAATAGTGTGCTAGTCTATCTTGCCTTCAAAGAAACATGTAAAAACATTGATACACTTTGGATACAGCCAGTCACACTCAGGAGAGTAATAAAGGAAGTACAGGGACATCACATCAAAGAATTTTTTTCCTAAAGGCTGGGTTGCTTTACTTTGTATTCCAGTGCATTCCACATGCTGTTACTATGCTGCCACCAAAATTTGGAATATAAATTACAATCAGTATTTAAACAAATGAAAGAAGCTTTAGAACACACTGTTTCAGTGCAGGTTTTGAGCAGCTTTTGCTTCTACTTTCCTTTGGAATCCAGAATATCGCAGAATCGCAGGATCATTGGGTTTGGAAGGGACTTCTTGAGATCATCTATTCCATCTCCCCCGTTCAAGCAAGGTCAGCTGGAGCAGGTTTCCCAAGACCGTGTCCAGTCAAGTTTTGAATATCTCCACAGATGGAGATACTCCTCTATGGGAAGCCTGTTCCAGTGTTTGAGCACCCTCACAGTAAAAAAGTGGTTTCTTGTTTTCAGGTGGAATTTTGTGTATTTCAATTTGTGCCCATTGACTCTTGTCCTGTCACTAGGCACTACTAAGAAAAGTCCTTCTCCTTTGTTCCCTCCCATCAGGTATTTATACACATTGATAGATCACCCTAAACCTTCTCTTTTCTGGGCTGATTAGTCCCAGCTCTCTCAGCCTTTCCTCATAAAAGACATGCTCCAGTCCCTTTATCATCTTAGTGGCCCTTTTGTATCATCCACAAACTTGCTGAGGGTGCACACTTCCCCCATCATCAAGGTCATTAAGGAAGATGTTGAACAGTATTGGCCCCAGGATGACCCCTGGGGTTACACCACAGCTGTCTTGCTTCTAGCTGGATTTTGTGCCACTGATCACAATCCTCTGACACTTCTCTTGTCAAGCAAATATGAGAAAAACATTTTATAATTCAGGTCGCTCTCATGGTAGAATTCAGGAGATCAACAAGCCTCTAAATTTTACCAGCTCCCAATTATGGGCAGTGAAGAACACTAGTGAAACCTGCAAATAATATTTAAATAAAATATCCTGCAAAAGAATTCACAGATGTCTGGTGTTCCTCTTACAGATTTCTCTTTCAATTTCGTACGTTTTTTGCAGTTCATCCTGCCTGTGTCATTGCCACAATGGCCAAGCGCTGAAGTTGTGGCTGCACACGTGATAATGAGAAAATTGTTGTAGACGGCTTCTCCTCTAAATGCCCACGGTCGCCGTTCCCTCCTTCCCTTGACACGTGTTTATAATTACTTTTCACCTTTTAGTCTTCTATGCTCGGCAGATGAATATCTCAGGAAAAGTTAATTTAATGATTTAATATGGTTAATCAAAGTGGCTCGGCTGTGCCTCGGCTTTGAAAGCGCTCTAGCTAGGGAGACTCTCAGAAGAGGAGATGGGGCCTCCTGCCCGTGACTGATAGGCCCAGGCTCGCCGGTGGGGCTGCAGGACAGGGGGAAGCTCGCTGCCAGACTGGCAAACGCCCGCACTCAGAGAAATGCCGCCGGCGGAAAGATTTTTCCCTCTCAGGAAGAGCTCTGCCAGGGCCGAGCAGGCGCTGCGGAAGCAGCCTGTGGCTCTGCGTCCCGGCCACCGCCTCCGGCAGGGTCTGGGAGTCACAGGGCCTGTGGGCGGCGGGCCCCACAGCGCCGCTTGGGGCCCCACAAGGCCTGGGGCAAGAGCTGGCGGCAGCGGGGGCCAGCTGCTCCCCACAGGCCAGGAGCCGAGGGTGGCTGCGTCACAGGCCGGGGAGTGCCTGCGTTGACAGGGTGACCCTAAAACGAGAGCTTGCTGTCTGTAGCGGCTCTTAGAAAATGTTGTTTTCTTCAGGGTGCTTGGATATATGTGGGGCAATTTACCACAGCCGGGTAGTTTGCCACCTGTAACTGTTAATGAATTCCTCAGCTATTACTTTCATGCACTTGAAATTACTTGAAAGCTCTTGGTTTGCACAAATATTTTACACACAAACCACTCCTATGCTGCAGTTAATGAGACTTTTGTAAATTTGTAGAAAAGAATTGCAAACCAACTAATATAAGTATATGTAGGGCCAGAGCACTAGGAGGACTCCCAAATCCCTACTCCAGGTTGGGAGTAATGTTCTAAAACTTTTCATGTAGATACAAAGGGTCATACTGTACTAGCCAGGTTTGGTATATTTAGCTTATTTATTTACAACTAAAATCTGACAGAACATTTAAAGTAAAAAAAGCTGAAACTTTGTATTGAAAAATATGGTTTTCAAGAGCTGCTTCATCAGATGGTTGAACCACACTTAAATACAAGAGTGATTGTCTTTTTCAGGTAAATTACTTCTTTTTATCATCATGGTGTAGAAGTAACCTTTGGTCGGAGGTACAGATAGATGACAGAAAACATCTAAATATTTCCCATAGACAGAAGAACAGTATGCGCTTTACAGTGCTCATGCGACAGTGTGAGAGATCTAGAAAGCTGTATGCATCCTCCCCACATGAAGGGATGTCATGTACTGAGACCCATGTAATGATTAGGGTTGTGATGCTCGTTGTTGGCCTGTTTTGTCCCTGTGGGTGTCTTAAGGAGATTTGGTCTCTCCGTCTCTCTCACCCATATGCACTCGCTCATATCCACTCTCTCAGTGGGAGGAGCTGATGGAGCTGCACCTCAGCCCCTGCTCACATCCCTGTTTGACTGCAGCAGCTAATGCAACATAGGGTAGCCAATAGATCTGTCTATGCCCATTAGGTTTCTGTGAGTTGTCAGGTGGTTCTTGAGCTCCTAATGACTCTAAATCAGAGTGGCAGAATGTAGGTTCGCATGTCCTTTCGTTCAGCTGGCTTTAGCAGACTAGCAGTGTGTTTTTCAATGTATGCATTTTAAACCATAAATTATATTAATATTCTTCAATATTAAGGTTCTAACTTGATTGAGTTTAGACCTAAATAAATTGTGTTTACAGTCCGATGCTGTTGTATAAATTTATTCATATGAAATGTAAATAGTCTGATTAAATAAACCTGAACATTTTATCAAAATTATATCAACTCTTAGCTACATACCAATACTTTTATTAATAAAAAAAATGAACTTCTTAATGTCTGTGAGGATGGAAATGATTATTAATATGTTTTTTTATAGACAAAAAAGTTTGCAAAAAAGTTAGCGGTCTCTCTTGCTCTCTCTGCAAACTTTTAAAATTAATCATCCTGCAGAAAATGAACAAAGTGACAAAATTATCTGGAAGGATCAAGAGTACCATAGTGATAGACATTAAAGGACCAATGCTCTCTGTGGCTAATTAACTCTTGGTGCAAAATTGGACTGTTAGGCTAAGATTTTAGCAAATTAAAGCAGCCAGAGAGTTGCCTTATGTTATGGGCAGCGTAACGGGCTTCCTTGAACCCCTGCAACCCAAATTGCATCTTCAAGGCCAGTGGTGCTTTTGTATGGTTGGTTATGAAATTTTTCTGTTGGGAAAAAAGGGGTCTTCAAAGCCACAGAAATCCAGTAATTAAAGTAAACCTTTTTTTTGTTCTCATAAGCCAAAGAGTTAGAACAGGTGCTCTCTTGTTCAATAATTCTTCAGAATTTTATAACTCATACTATACTTAGGGTAGAAGATGCTTTAAAAATGCAGATGTATGTGACAGATTGATGTGCACAGGCTTTCAGTCCAGAAATGCATATGTGGAAGACACATGTACTTAAACAGTTTTTGCTACAATCTGTCAAAAACACAAAGTCAGTTGAGGACTTCCTTTTCTGGTCAGTGGACTGTGATTAAGTGTACTGTGGCAATGATGCATCTCGACACACAAGTGACTTTGTTAGACAGATGCTGTACGACCTCAGGCATTCAAGTTGGCTAAATAGTCTTTAGGTTTGGGGGGGGGATATTTGGTAATATTTTTTTTTAAGAGCTTAAACAAGAATTAAGGTAAGTCTATAAGGTCAAGTGTTGTTTCAATTGCAATATATATATTTCAAAATAGGTCCTTATGAACTAGAGTGATAGGGAGGAAACAATGAAAAAATCTGGAAGGGAAGGTCCCTTTGGCAAAAAAATACACTTGGCTTGTGAAACAAATGGAATTTGTGTGGGTGAGCTCTGTGGCTGACTTTGGGAATCTTAACATTCAGTATCAGAGCTGAGTTTTAAGGCCGCATATGAAAGTAATGCCTGGTTATGATTAAAATTAGCTGAATTTACCTGTAAAAAAAATAATTAAAAAATTGAAGTAGCCTTGCAAAATTTTCCTCTTCCACCATCTTGGCTGAGTGCATTTTTTTGTGTAAGTGAGGAAAAGAACTTTAGTATTTGTGTTACATCTGTAAGATTAAATAGCTTTTTTTGTGTGAGATCTATGTGTGGGTGAGTGGGTTTAGTTTTGGTTTTATGGGAAGGCTCCTTCAATAAATGTATTTTAAAAAGCTCACTTCAATTTATATTGGTTTAACCAATTCATTACACAGAGAAAAAGCTGTATAAGTTACCATAAGCAAGTGTGCCTTTTCATCTCTGAAGACCTGGTGGTGTTTTAAAGCAACTTTCTGAAAAAGTAGGATGACAGATTGGAACAGTGAAGCAGCTGCTTTCATAAAAGTCTTTTAATTGGATGAGGAAATTGCTAAAATACTATAATTGCCTTTGAATCTATTTTTCAGTGTTTGTGAACAGAATATTAGCCCTCATGGCTTAGTGGTAAAACAATTTTTTTCCTTGATGAGACGACTTTTCCACTCAAAATCTGCCACAATACTGTGGAATCTGGCTGAGCTACCTGAATATACAAGACCTCCCTTTTATATCTACTGAACAAAAGAAATGTCTGGTTTATGGAGAAATGAAAGGAAGAAGCTGGATATTTAATCTTCTTATATACTGTATGCATTATTAGAATGATGAATGGAGTGGATATAAAGATGCAACTAACTCTGACCAGTCTGTGCATCCATTTTAACATAAATTCATTGTTGACCCTTTTCGACTGTCCATGTCAATGTTTTTATCCCTTATCTGCAAGAATGAACCTAGCGCTTTCTCTCTGACACAACTCTAAACCTCAACTTTAAATATTGAAAATAATTAAAGATCATTTAAATAAAAGTATAGAAAATTAAATACTAGTTTTGCATATAAAGTGGGCTTAATGTTCTAGGTGTGATTCCAGATCACTCTTTTAGACTGTTAACTTTACATTCATATTTAACAAATGACATTATTCAGTTTCATGGGGTCACTGTGTCAAAATGTCTGTGTTAGAACTTTAATTTATTTCCAAAGGTTCTTTGAGTGGGCAGATAGGAGTGGTGTGTTAGAATGATTTACCGTCTCCGATTCCCCATGTGGATTTTAAGGCTTGGAACGTAGTCTATGATGTAAATTTTAAGTCTAGATGGATTCAGCTGCTCTGTAGTGGCAGGCTGAATGAATGGGACTCGTATCCCAAATGTGGGAGGCTGACCCTCTTCTTAAATATCAATGATGCCTCTAATTCTTTCTCCTGATCAAAGTGACAATTTATCTACCTCTCTCCTGTTAACATTAATAGAATATACACAAGTGTGGTTGTGGCCAAATTTTGCTTTGTTAGCATCCCATCTTGGAAAGCCTGATGGACTCTTATCAGATCAGCAATTATTGGGTATAGACAAGAAATGCCAGTCTGAGAGTGTGATAATTGAAGAGTTAGGGAAAGTTTTTTAAAGCTGTCAACCAACTTCATTGGATCATAGGCTATTTTTTATTGCAGAATTTATTTTGCTGTGCTATAAATTAATTCACGTGTATCAGTGATGATCTTTGCAATGGGGCTGCTGACTTTGTACTCTAAGATAGTCAGACACTGAGTGTAAATTTCACTGACTGACTAAAAGTGCAGAGGAAATGAGTGGGTAATGAGAGCAGAGCAGCCAGTTCTTTAATTGAATTAAAAGCCGGGTGACACCAATGCAGACACCTGTCCAATTACAGACAGGCCAAGGTGTTTACCATTGCTGTACAAGCGATTTGAAGATGACAGAAATCTTTCCGCCCACAGATTAACATAATGAAGGAGAACAGATTACAGTGGATGCTGGCCAAACAGATAGGTTGGCAGCTGAGAAAAAAGTAGTTTGCTGAAGTATGTAAATAAAATCTGTGCACTTTCTATTGCCTACCTATGCAGCACATCTGTTTCTTTGTTGAAAGAAAATAGTGCAAGAGTACATGTGAAGGAAAAACATTATTTAGGAAATGAACAAATTATTTTTTAAGTTGCTGCCTTTGCTGAATGAATTTTTTTAACATAAACTTCCTGTTGCAGAAGAGTTTATTTGTTGGGGTGGGTTTTTTTCAAATTCTCACTGCCCTTCACAAGCCTGCCTATGCAACGTACACTCTGTTGCGCTGCAGGTGCTTTATATAAAACCTTTCTGCTTTGTCAAAAGTAAACCAAACAGCCCAATCCAAACCTTCTACAGCTATGGGCATCTTTCTGGATATGTGCTACTGCAGCTCTCGGTGCCTGAAGCCATCGGTGACCCCACAGAGTGTCTTCCATCAGGAAATGCAAGGAGCATTAATTCACTGCTTCATAAGAAAAGAATGCTACAAGTGCTAAACGTACAAATAAAACTAAATTGCTTCCGAAAGCACAGCAGAGTGAATAGAGAGATGGCATATACACTATGCCATGCTCCTCTTGACCGAGAATTTGCAAATGTCACAGTGAGAGGATTTGGTTTCTGCATGTGTTTATTTGCTGAAGGTAATTCTAGTAGTACCTTTTATATTTTCCCATGTTTAACCCTCTATGATCTGGAAATAAGTGCTTTGTACTAAGCCTTATCCAAGTTTTTTGACTGATGAAATTTCTGTGCTGAAGAATTTACTGTAGATTCCAATATTCCTGCTTTACAGGGATAGTAATGCATTAAAACATAATTATTTTTTTATATTTTGCTTTTTGAATGCTCTTAAAAATATTTGCCCTCCATCTCAGGAAGATTAGAGGCACATTTGCCTAGGTAGTGGCTGACACAATGTTCTTTTTCTTTCCTGACACATTTACATTAGCTAGTGAGATGGTACTACAGCTTTCCACTGTTAACTGGGAATTTGCAAAATTGAAACTATAACCAGAGAGATCAACTGGTTTTAGTTTAACACTACTCTGAAATAAATGTGATTACTTCTAAATAGCTCTATGTGTGTATGAGTAGAACTGGACCTCAGAGAATTCAAATAGAGAAAGATCATTGCAATGCCAGCCTTTGAAGTTTTTGGATTAATTACCAGAAAAGACACAAACATTACTAATTCAGTGAAAGGTAATCTCATATTTTCCATGTGAACACACCCATTAGTAAACACAATATAAACATTCACAGACTTTGGTTGTCCCACTCAGAAAATAATAAATTTATGCTGTAACTCTTAACTTCCAGCATCAAATTCTCCAGGCCCTTTTTGTGAGTATAAAGGGCTTATGTGAGGAAAAAAACCTATTTTTTAATTAAACCCAAAGTTATGCTACATTCTATTTAATAACTCAATGAAGAGCAATAATAAGGACTAATTTCTTCTATCTGTTTTTGTACATGCTGAGGGGGTTTGCAGTCTTATTGTACTATGGGACATTTAGTCAAGAATCATGATTCTCTGAGGTACTGTTGTTTTTGAAGCTGCTTTGCAAAACCCTAGTGTCGGACAGTTCTGAAATAACATAGTTTGCTATAATTTTTTTTTTTTTTTTAATGAAACACCCCATTGATTTTACTAAAAGCTGAGACTCGAGGTGAGAACATGGTTTGAAATAAAACTTGACATAAATTGGCCTTCTTTTAATTACTACTGCATTTTCATTCCATATTACTTTACTTTGAAATGGGAACTGCTGATGTTTCTGAAAATGACTGTGAACCACATTTTCTTCTATGTAGTACTTCTCTATACTGCAGTTCAAAATATTGTGTAGCTTCCTGAAGTGGTAAGCAGTGATTTGTTGCATTCGCTACAACAAGGAGCAGATCAATATGTGGGAATCTAGCAAGTACTCTTCACTGACATAAGCAGGACCTGAAAAAGCATAAGATTACAGATTTTTTTTCTTGTAAACTCTTGGGTACTGTGTCACCTGAATTACATTACTGGAGTAGTATAGCAAATATGTGGTCTATATGCTGCCACTGAAGTAATGGAACACAAGTGGGATGTTTCATACAAAAAAGAGATTTCCATTTATAGATCAATAGGGGCATTAAGAAATTTTGTTCTGGAAGAGAGTGAGAATTCCTTGGAAAAACAAAATGAATAACTGAAAAAAACTTTGAGAGGTAGGGACTGAGAAAAAAACCTCCTTTATTGTCACTGTTATATTAAAATATACACCTCAATCTTGAAGTAGTACCTGTTATAGTGAACGTAACTAAAGAAACTTAGCTGCATCATTAGTATTAAGAATGGAATAAAATACCATTTACTCTTAATTTATTTTGCAAAGTTTAAGTCATGGCATAATAGAAATGAAACCTTAAAAGGTTTCATTGTTCTTCTCCACCTGT
Source organism: Astur gentilis (assembly GCF_929443795.1). Classification (NCBI taxonomy): domain Eukaryota; kingdom Metazoa; phylum Chordata; class Aves; order Accipitriformes; family Accipitridae; genus Astur; species Astur gentilis. The sequence goes on along the minus strand of NC_064909.1, from coordinate 11,314,079 downwards.
AACAGTGGAAGCCTGTAATAGAAAACTTTAATTTTTTATTTCTGTCTGTGTATATATGTAATCAGTCTGTACACCGTACATGCATAACACCTTGCTTTCTTCTGTTGTAGGCATATTGACGGGCTTGCATCCCTTCACAAACTATGCTGTAACCCTAACTGCTTGCACTTTGGCTGGCTGTACTGAGAGCTTGCATGCATTGAACATCTCCACTCCACAAGAAGGTAAAGTAATTTCAAAGGTCTTGACTTCCACATTTCAGTCATGAATAATAAAACAGGAGAAGAGCTAAATGCTGCAAAGCCATTTGCTGGAAAACCCCAACCTAATTTGATGACAAAGTGCATTGCCAGACCATAATTGCCCCATTTTTTGGGGGGGTGCGAAAATGAATCAAACTCCATACCCTTTAATGACATGCATCTTTAATAGCTGTAATGCAGATTAATGGGCTTTTTAATTGCTGTTACATTGTTCATGCAAGAGCCTTGTCATTAATATGAAGCATCTGAAAGATTAATGAAAGCTTCCTCATTTTACTATGGCTCAGAAGTAAATCTAGAGACAGTCTGACTAAAAAGAATTGATTGTATGGCACAGTATGAAATTGAGAATCAAACGGTTGATTTCCATGGTTTCTTTTAACTGCTAAACACCAGCAATAGGCAACAATTATTTCAGTGTGATGAAGCCTCCAAATGGCGATTGAGTTATTTATTAATCACTGTTCAGATTTTCCCTTTTTTTTTCCTAAACACTTTTACATGTTGTTGTGCTCAAACTTCAAGGTTGTGAGTGTAAATTAATGTTTTCTATGCTTACATTAAGAACTAGAGCAGGAAGAAGAAGAAAATACATTACAGTTCTGACTTTAGAGGCTAGGCTGATAAGTAATACACATCAATTACTTGAGCAAATGCTCCCAAAATATCTGTGACATATCTAACTCCATTCTCAATCAAACATAAAGTCCACATCTCCTGGTTCTATCATCCTAAATCCATGTTAACCCAGTTAAAATCATCAGTTACTCCTATTTTATACCAGTAGAATAATGAAGACTTTGACATGTACTTATAGGACAGTAGTTAATCTTTCGTGAGGTGGAGCAGTTTTTGAAAATTCCATCCTTCCCACAGTTCTTTGTTTTATCTTCTCATGTAAACTAGGTAGTAATATAATACCAATAAAACAAAATTTTAGCATGAAGTTATGTGAATTGCAACCATAATGATTAAAAGAATGCTAGAGTGTTGAAGTGCTGCCAAAGCAGGTAGTCATGCAAGGTGCTGTCTTAATGAGGACAGTCCCGAAGATTGCAGCCTAACGTTGCTGGAACAGCATTTTGATGTCAACATGTTAGCAACTTGCCAGCAGCACCAAGCAAATCAAAACCCACTTATTGCCTCTTGGAAGCTCTAAATAAACTGAGTTTGTCTGGTGGCATTATCCATGAAAGGGTGTAGTCTCTGACAGCCAAATATTTAACGGAGCCTGTGACGTAAACACAAAATACGGTGTTGTATATTTCTTTCTGGTGTAATATAGTAATTAAAAAAATAAATTGTTTATGTCTTATTTTCTCAGCTTAGTAAATAAGGCAGGAATTCTTACATGTGTTTGAAAGAAATATCCACTGTTTTCAGATGTGCTGTCATATTGGGAAGGTTTAGGCAAGAATAGATTTTTAATATTTTTTTTCCCAGAGATCAAATAAAGCCATGGGGAACATGTGTTTTATCCCTCAGAAGAATTGAACAAAAAGTCAATGTGTGGAGTTTCTATTTTTGGATGCTCTTGTTGCATGCTCTTAGTAACAATAAATTGATGATACAGAAGACAGACACCATATCACACCCTCCAGCTATCCCTGTTTCCCTATTGAAACATTCATTACTTTATATTGTTTTCACATTGCCAGCCACTGCTAGTTATTGTTTTAAATTGCTAGCACAGAGCTTGTAAATTACAAGATATTCCTCCCAGACTAAGGCCCGAGTTCTGCTCCCCTTGCGATATTCAGTGGGATTGCTTGTGCCTCTAGTATATAACTCATTGGAACGGTGAGAGAACTCAGCTTTTAAATTATTATTATCCATTGCCAACTTCCAGTATATTATATACATAAAATATATGCTAAACAAACATTACTAAGTGTATTGAATTAGGAGAAGTCTGAAATAAGGTGTAGTGCCTAAGAATACAGCATCTGCATTTGTGATTACAAAGAATTATCACTTTCTAGTTAGGAATAAAAAGCGTGAAGGAAGAGAAAATAATTTGTATTACAAAAAGGACTTTAGTGAAATCATGTGCCTTCCTCTTGCTCGGTGTTATCAAGCTGGAAAGATAAAGTTATATGAGCTTAATTATTCTCCTAAAAAGCAAAGAGTGTATCCTTGTCTTTCATAGGAGTTTCTGTTTGGCTAGGAAATCTCACATGTAATAGTAGAGTTCTCAAAATGCTCGTATGTTGCAAGCAAAAAATATCTTCTGAAATTTCAGCTTTATCAAAAATCATTCTGGTAGTAGCTGCTCACTGAAATTATTTATTAATTGTGGAAATATAACATATAATATGTTATACATTTTTTTCACCAGCCCCTGAAGATGTGCAACCACCCACTGCAATGTCCTTTCCCACGTTCTTGCTGATGAGTTGGAGTCCACCAAAAACACCAAATGGTATTATTACACAATATACTTTATATATGAATGGAGTACCAATTTACTTTGGAAATGGAACCAAGTATGTTGTAAAAGGTGAGTTCTGTACTAGGTAGCATGTCAGATGCGTATCTCATAGTTGCTATGAATAATTATATGACTGACCCTTTCTTATTTTGGAGGAAAAGCAAAATAAATTTTAAATGGACTGGATGCACTTTAAACCCTGACGGGTTCCATTTTTAAGGAATCCTTCATAGAAGTTTCTGTTGGGTGTCTCAGAAATTAGTGTTGCCATGGTGTAGCTGAATCATGTGCTATATTGTCCTCTTTCACAGGACCTGAGTCATCTTTTTAATGGTTTTATAACTTTTTGATCTCATAGCATCTGGCTCTCAAAAGTAGTAAATTGTAAACTGTTGAAGACAAGATATGATGTACAGGTTTAATAGTTTTTCCTACTGTCTTCCTTAAGAAGAAGAGAATTAGAGAGCCACTGTGTTGCTTTCCTGAATAGCTCATATTAAATTCATTTGTTAAAAGATTAAACTAATAATCTGTTTTTTTCTGATAACAGTTATGCAATGTGTCAGTAACCAAGTTATATCAGTGCTATAACATAGAAGCTAAATGACTGTTATTTGGCAGTACAGTGAAGCATAGTAATCTGACTTCCCATTTTAATGTAATTGGTGTAGTTTAATGAAGTATCCAGGTTATTTGTTCAGAGATTATTCAAACAACAGAAAACAAAATAAAAAACCAAATATTAAGCTAGAAGTATCATAGCACAACATAAGCACTATTCTTGACCCATCAGAATTTGTATATGGTAGTAGGTACAAGTTAAAATAAAATATTTGATATCGGACAGCTTGAAGGAAATGGGTACCAAGACTCTACTTTCTTTTTAATGTAAGGCCTTAAAATTCAAAGCCATTTCTGCATCTTGAGTTAGTATAAAACATATTTAAAAATTCATATAGTTCAAATTTCTTTGCCTTGCACAGGCCATAAGCTACTGGTGTGGTGGGTCAGTTTTGACACTGAAAAATGAATCTAGTTAGAGAACCTCCTGAAGGCTGTTGATGATCGCTATAATAAATAGTGCACACTTTAAGGCAAACTTTTTCATTCTGTATTCAAAGGTAATGGATTTTTCGTAACCATAGTAACCTTAGTGTATTTCTGGATAAATACATGAGGTATATACATTCTGGTTTTATTTTTGAATATAAACTACCACATTATGTATTGCTAATAATATGAAAAATAGGATATAGGTTAGCATAATGACAGCTCAAACTAGTGTGCATTTTTCTTCTGCAAAAAAATAAATATTTATCAAAAGTATAGGTTCAATTAATTTCTCCCCCATCCCCCCAGTTTTCTGGTATTCTTGTAGTGGCATTTATCTTTTTTGCAAGATCTCCATTAATCTCTTATTGCCATACCATAACACTATTCTTAAGAATTTTGAAGTGCAAATAGTTGTGCTTCCAATCTTATTAAAATCATTACTGAAAGTTCATCACAGGAAGTTTTACTGATGCGTTCATCTGCAACCTGGTTATAAATTGACAAGCAATGTAAAACATTTGAGGAAATGTTCGCCATAATATTTTTTTTTTTGGTTGGTTTTAGATTAATCTCTGTATTCTGACCCATAGCCAAAATTAATGCTTATTGGTAGAAATTGTGGTCAAGTAACTTTTGTAGTTGTTCTTTGAAAATATAGAAAAGGGTAATTAAAAAGGGTCAGGACTTGATTTCTCATGTTCTACCTCTAAATCTTGAATCAGAATACATTCAGCTAAACTAGTCCAAGGAAAAGTCGTCTGATTCATAAGCTTCCTAGAGGAGGTCCTGTTACTTGTATTTAGAAATCATTTATCTTTTTCTAGAAATATTGATATTTTTGGTCCTACTGAGCATTTCATAACTTTGATTTCAATTAATTTTTTAGGCAGCCATAAGATATAAAGTGAACAGAGAATCTTGCTTATTCAAAAGAGAAGACTAGTGACTCATGTTATGTTGCCCTATGCAGTACTGCACAAGAGCCACTCTTGCCTACCATTCTGAACATGGTGTGGAGATCAGTCCGTTTACTTTGGATCCATTTTATTTAGCTGCCAGTTTCTTACTCTGCCTGAGGGGGAAGAGGCGATCTGAGCCAGCAGGCTGGGATTTGGGTCACTAGAAATCCCAGTCATTCTGAATAAGGTTTATTCAAGATCTTGCTTAGATCTGCATATATCTTTAATTTGACCTGGTTTTCCTTCCTTTCAGAGCCCAAGATTTTCTTCTTCATAGGCTAGGTAAAAGAGGTATAATGTAATTTTTTTTTTTTTCTTTTTTTTTTTTAAAGGGTTGTGGGTTTACAGTGAAAAGTTGCAGCTTTTGACTTTCTAGTGTTATACATGTCTCTTTCCTACCTTTTTGGCTTTTCCCATATTATTATCCTTTTCCCTTCAGCATTTATGCTAGTGATGTTGGTGACTTACTGCCTCAACATAATATGTTTTTGACCCTAAACAGAGAGAAAAAATTCATTATCTGACATCTGTTTCCTATTCATTCACCAAAATGATTTTCCCAATTTAATAACTATATGACTGAGTTCCTTACCAGTAGTCTATACCAGAAAGTTTTAGATTCTCTCTGTGTTTTTTTGAAGTGCTGTATCTATTGAAATAAAAAAAAAAAAAAAAAAAAAAAATCTTTTTAGGAAGGCATCAATTCTGTCTAAATATTAGTACTTTACTAACTTTCACTTCAGACCATGGAAAGTGCAATTGGTTTAGACCCATACTAATTAATCCATAACTTGAGGAGGGATGTGTTTTCTCAACACGATAACTGCAAATATATTGTTAACTTAGTTTCTAATCTTGACAGTTGTTGAGGGCTTGAAATACTCATTGATTTTCATGGAAATTCAGGGGTTTGTTTCCTCTAGGGGTTGAGCTGTAATTAAAAAGGAACCCCTTTAAAAGCACATATGGCAAATGTACACTTTACCACTTTGAAAAGGGAGACCCATTAGGCATCCATTGTCCATTAGTGCCTTTAAATATTTTCCCCATTGTGACAAATTTGGTTTCTCTGTCATGAGTAATAAAGCACTGAAATGAAGCCAGCCCCTGTACTGCAACACCTTTGTTAACCATCTGCGATTTTTCTGCTTGCCACCTTTATGCATTTGTCTTATGTGGTACTATTTCCTCATGTAATCTGGGTGCTATTTCACATCCTAAATTCCAGTGAAAGCCTAGTGTCTCCAATGGGTATGGACAAGCCAAGAAGAAATACTCTGTGCAGGATCCCTGGTGGAATTTAGGCTGTGTGAATCCATGCCTCTGTATTCATGTTTTCAAGTCCTCTATGTGAGCGTAAAGAAGCTCCTATAACTTAGACCAACAGCTGCAGCTCAGGAAGGCAATAGTAATAGGGTTCTGCTCTCCAAACCTGCATACCTTACCGTTCTGTAGAGATAACTAGCAGCTGTGAGGAGATGAAGAAGCTTGTACAGTTATGTTCAAAACTCTTTAACATATACACACTGATCTTACAAAGGCTTTTGATTTTAGGAAAATTTGAGTTGTTTTTTTCCTCTGGAGAGGAAAATATGCTTCTTTCTCCCATCCAAACACTCACAGGCAAAATTGAAGCTTCTACTTTGAAATGTGGTGATTTCTTAATATAGTTCTTTTTTCGTATTTTTAAATTTAGGCAAGGTATTTGTTCTTGTTTTCTCTTTTCTTTAAATTAGTCTCAAAAATTTCCCACCTGCCTGAGATGAAAGAGAAAACAGGGTGGGGTTTATACTGAAAAGTATTAGACTGCAGTGGCCTGAGCTGGTGATGTCAATACCACCAGCAGAAAGGTGGTCGAATAAATGCAGAAAGGTATAGTATGAGCAAAGACAGTAATGATCAGATGTGACCCAAGTGCCAAGTTTTGTTTTGGTGGAAACCTTATTGTGAAGAAACTTTAGAAAAAAGATTAGAGCAAAATATTCCTCTATTCTTAAGTGCTGAACATTTGATGGATTAAGAAAAGGTGTTCATTACCTAACATGTTTACAAAGGGAAATGACTTTGTAGATACCTTTAGAAAACAAAAAATATTTAAATCTATCTTTGCACTGAGTGTGTCATTGAGGATGCATGTCTGCATTTTCTGCAGCACTAGGTACTTGACAATGTTAACAAATTGTGTTCGTATAATTTTCCTAGCAGAATCTAATGGTTCTTATCATGAATCTTTAAAAGGAAGATATTCATATTAAGACTCAGCTGTATGAAACTTATTTTTCTCTGCCAACCTGAAAGAAGTGTTTCCAGTTTTTCAGCAAAGAGATCCTGTCAACTACGTTACAAGGACAGATCCTCAACTGAGTTAAATGGGTACAGCGTTACCCTAAATTACATGCGTAAGAGTTTAAAAAACTGTGACAGACTGCTTTCTACCAGTTTTCTCGGCAAAATATTAAGGAGAGCCTTGGAAAAGGTGAGAAAGAGCTGTCTTCACAATTTTGTCTAAGAGCATGAACTAAGATTTGGCTTATTCAAATTGTTATTTGATCTGAGTGTGGGAAGGCTGATCCTACAAAACCAGGGTAGAATGGGAGCCTTGTTTTCCTGTGAGGAAGAGGCAGATGTTTGATGTCTGTGCAAGCAGGGCTTAGCATATCTGAACTCAAAAAACAAGAGAACCCCAAATTAGTACTTCTATTTTTTTATGTTGCTCTAAACCAGTAGTAATTACAGTACACACTATGCACAGCCATGCACAATTATTACATTTTCGTGAAAAATTGGCAAAGTTTTTTGTCCTTTTTATCCCTATGACTACTACTGCTTCTTTTAAATGATAGATCATGATAATGAAAGCAAAGTAATATCAATATCATACTAATTGCCAAGTGAAACAATTTGAACAAGAAAATCCACAGAATTGTGCATGGAGGATCATTGCAATAAGATGTATCACTGCAAGAAGCTGAATGGCTGAGAAGAAAATACTTATTATGTTAGGTTTAAGATGTAGTTGTCGTGGTTACTTTTCTTACAGTTCTTAGCACTAGCTGTGTTTAAAAACACCAATTACCAACCCTAAGGATTTGCATTCCTTTGTTTTAGGTCCTGCTCAAAGATGGCAGGCAGCTTTTGCCTTAAAGGACAAACAACAGAAAATTCTGTAGTTCTCTGGTATGAGTTTATTTCCCATCTTCCATGCTGTAGTGAAATACATATAAATACCAAATGAACCCAGTCTGTTCTTTTACTAGAGTGTTTTGGAAAGAATGGTTTGCTATCCAATACAATGTTAGTGCTAGATTTATGTATATTATAACCTGGATGTCACAATTCCTCATTTTTTTGTGAAGCAGAGACTTATTTAAGAGCATTGTGAGCAATGAAAAGTTAGTCTTCACCTCTTCACCATCAGAATTGGTTATCTGAAATGTCTTGCACGTGACCCAGTGAGATATGCCCCAGTGTCTCTTTCTTATTTTAGGGTCCTGCAATACCATGCTACAGTTCCAGGCCAACCTCTTATATTTGGTTTAGCAACGCATCCAGCTGATAAGGCATATAGGAAATAACATGGTTTCCAGGATGGCATATAAAGAATGCCTGCTGCTTCAGGCTTTATTGTGGCCTGAGTATGCATTTAAGTAAACATGTATTGGTGCACCTAGCACTAGAGGGCAGAGTACACCAGTCTTACAGGAGAAGCTGCCTTCCTCTAAAAGTTGTAGGCATATAAGAAAGCACATTTGATACACCTGAATTGGCAACACTGACATTGCCAGTGACCGGTACTATCGTAATTAATTCCGCAGACCCAGAATGCAGATTCAGCAGGCACAAAACCAAAGGGCAAATGGGCTGTCTGAGTCTGGCATTCCTGTATTTCAGCTTCAGACAGAAGGATCTGGTACGCTCATTGGACTTAATAATACAGATCTGGGGAATTTAGAAGGGAGGGGGGTGGGGTAAGGGTAAAAGCATTATGTTTATTTGTAGCAGCTCTGTTGTATCATTTTCTATTGCAGTGCATTAGTGCAGTGTTAAATAAAATCTGCTTATTTAAAATCCTTTTAAATAGTGTTTAAATATTTCCTGCTGATACAATCTGCTAAAGTAGTTATCCTTGCTGCAGATTTCAGTTAACCTTGTCGCAGATATTAAGCCTGAAGCTACACAGACTTTTAGGGACCTTGATTATAGAGCAAAACCTAATGGTGTCATTATAAAACCACAGCTGGACAGGCTTCTGGAGTCCTTGTCCTTTGATCAGATTTGGGTAACACAGCAAGCCAGGAGAGAACTCACGCTAACCCTGCTGGAATTGCTGAGCTCTCAGGTTGTTTGAGTACTGCTTTCTAAAAATTAAAATGCAACACAAATTATAAAATGAGAGTGATTGGTACCTCCCAGTCTTCTGTATGTACCAACGCAAACTGGAGCAAATAGCTTCTCCAGAGCTAATAGCTGTAGAACAGGGAGAGTCTTTTTTTTTCTCCTTTCCCTCCTGGCAGCATAGGAAATATTTTGGCTCTGGGCTCTGTTTTTTAAACAAAGAGAAAAATAAATTGATTTCCAGGCTTGTCTAAATTCCATGACAAAAATTAAAACCACTAAAAAATGTAAAACTCCCAGATTATTTTATCCTGTGATCTTACTTCAAAATTAGTTGTCAGAATTAGACACATAGAGGCTTCTAGATCTTTATTTTCTCCTTCACAGATATTGAGATTGGTCAGCAGACTTAAAGATGCCAAGATCTCTTCAAAAGACAATGTGTACTGAGGAGCACAGATTTAAATCAAGTGTTCATTGAGTTCAATTTGTAAAATTTAAATATGGCCTTTTTTTGGCCTTTTTTTCCTTTTTTTTTCAAGCAGCAGAGCGCACTGGCCACACATTATCATCTTGGAGGTGTTCTGCAGTCATGTGGGTTCTCAGGTCTTCTCCAAGACATCCCTACTGCAGTTAGATAGCAGCAAATTCTTATTTTGCCACTTTCTGAGATCACTTTGTTCTAAAGTTGCCTGTGTGAACCTCTCTTGGGCAAACTGGCCCAATCTTGTGCATCTTGTCTACCTTCCTCTGGGATTTCTGAAGGGCATAGTCTGTCCTCCGCATTTTGCCTTTCATCACTGAGAACTTCATATAGGACCCTATCAAGGGATACAGTTTCTCTTTGTGAGCAGTTGTCACGTGGTGACCACTATTTGCTACTAAAAATTGAGAGGTGTCCTTAGATTTATAAGAACTAGAATATGCTTTCTTGGCCATGTTGTGCTCATAGCCTGAAAAACTTTTTGTAGGATCTTATTTTCAGCAGTATGTCTGGTAATTGTGGTTTGCGTGAAGCTAGGAAGGCAAAGTGGTGGGTTCTGTTCTGGTTTTAATTTTGCTGATAGAAGAGATGCATAAGCTTATAGTTTCAGTTAAGATTTCATTTGATCACACTTTTGTTAAGTGCTTTAGAAAATATCAGAAACTGTGCAAGGGTTTATGTTCAGCTTATAAATCATATGTTTACAGATAAAGGAAAGCATCCTTCCCTGACATTTTTTTTTGCCAGGATCATTTTGAAATGCTTGGTAAATGATTTATGCTTAGTTTCAGGTAATGCTGGCCTCATGTAAATAAAGATATGACACCTCTTGCACAGATGTACTAAGGCCAAACCTGCTCCTTCTGTTTGAATCTCTTGATATCCATTCATAAGGATATACCTCACTTATCTCTTAACTTAATAGGCTTGTAAAGAGTAGGGCGGCCTTTTTGATGTTGCAAGCTGCATAATGAAGCTTCTCTCTCAGATTTTCGTTATGCCCTGCAAAATACACGCATATTTGTCCTTACTCATTTAGGACCATTTGGTCTTCTGAACTGCCAAACACTTGATGTATATTTAATTTAAGATAGATATTTTTTTCCATGCTGCTATTACAAATTGTGTTGGTTTGTCAGCTGTGATAATTATTCCTACTGAGCAGTGCATGCATTCCTGTTTGGCTTGCACTAGACGCAGACCCTTCTTTCTACACCCAATATGTCCCAACCTTCCTTTAACACTAGTGGAATATTAATAAATGGTGGCAATGTATGGGTAACAGCACAGTAACGCTTCTGGAGGGTTCCCAATTGGGGGCTCCCCTTTGCCTTGTTTTTACTGAATGCATGGCCACAAGGGTATTGATTCATTAACCATTACTTAAATATTTTCAGCATTTTATTTATTGAAAAAATATGAGACAAATTTATGAAAAGCAGAATCTTTGATGTTTGCGTATGTTTCAGACTTGTTATTTCAATAAATCTGAGCAAATTTGTTACAACTTGCATTTCTAAAATGCTTCACCAGTTAATGTCTTTTTCTGTTACTGTAAGTCCAGACCTTTCTGAGTATTTTTCATCTTTCACAAGTCTTGTCTTGTGTGTGAACAATACAAACCTGAGTGTTACAAGGCCATAAAGTAGTTGGGTATAAGTTTGATTTTAAAAATATTTGATAGTTTGTTTGATTGGAGGAAGATTCCTATATTTTCAAATTCTGTTTCCCTGTCCTCCTAAGTTATGTGAAAACATATGCAAGGCATAAATCATGTCACAAAAAGCATGAAAGGCATTCTAGGATACTTCCTTTCCTGTTGAATCACTGCCAGAAATGTAACCTAGGTTTCTACACTGATTGCCTAAATTGTTTACATAAAGCTTAATAGCTTTTTTGTCAGTACTGAACTCCATCATGCTTTCCACTAGTCTTCCATGAAATATTTTATCTTTATGATGATCTATTTCTGATTTGAAGCATGTTACATAAATTGTAGTTGGACTTCGAAAGCTGCAGGGGAGTTATCTTCTTTCTTTCTTTCTTTCTTTCCCATGGTTTTTATTATATAAATAGAGTGATGCATTAAGGTGATGTGTTACAAGTAAATTAACTAGTGCATGGGAAAAAATATTTAAGTGAACATAAAACTAAACATGTGAGAAGAACATCATATTAGTATGCTTTAAATGAAGCTTAAACTCATGGTCTTAAGATGAATGGAAAGGTGGATGATAAAGATCATTATTGGTTCTGTGGTGGCTGCTTTGGATATAACATGTTCCTTTATTACAGAGGCACATTCAAGTCACATTTACGGTATGCATATCTTGATTTCTTTTTTTGCATGTCTGGGTATGTTTATCACTACATGTAAATAAGCACCTGCATTTCTAAATTAAGAATGGTGCTGTTCAATCATTTTGGTGAGGACTGGTGCTGCACGAAATCTGCACATGTAAAAGAATAAGTGATCAGGTGGGAAAGAGTGAATATTTACACTGGTGATAATATACTGCCTGTGTTCTGTATCTGGAAATATATCATTAATAATTTCTAATTCTAATCTGTGATTTAATTAATTCAATCAATAAGTTTCTATGGTCTTTCCGTGAGCATATGTGGTTTCCATCAACAGAGGTGCATAAATATATAAAATTTTATACAAACATCTTGGGGGAGACTTATATATTTATAAATTAGAGTTGGAATCAGTGCAGAATAGATAGTAGGGACAGCTAAAACAGCTCTGCCAACAGTTGAAAGCTTTCTTGTTAGGACAGTGGGTGGATAGCTTTGCATCCCCTCTGTTAGTCAGTGGAAAAGATTATTCAGAGGTGACTAGAGAATCTGGCTAATTAGAAGCTTCTGGATCCTCATTGCTTACCTTTCCAGGATCATTGGCTAGACTGGGTGAGTTCATACAAAGGACCTATAAGTGGTGAAAATTTCCACAGTTTATTCTAGGAGAAATGTAGAAAATGAAGGAAATTATCAATAGTGGAAAGTAACCCATGTTGGTACAGTATGTCAATAGCTTCCTTTTCAAAGTTGAATTTCATACTGACTTCAACTTCAGAGCTATTTATGATCACTTAATTTTAATATTGTTAGTCATTTGTTTTCTGATCAAGGAACAATAATTTAATCCAATTGACAAGAATGTTCACGTGTTCTCATGAGCTGATGTGCTAGCCTTTTCATCAGCTTAAGGATAAGAATGCTCTCCTACATACCAAAATAATTGTGGTGCCTTTTACTATTCTTAAAAGTTAGGGCAAAAGTATTATTTTCGTTTCAACTAATATGTTTTGAATTTTTGAGATAATGGCTCTTGGGATTTAATACCACTGTTACAATGTCACATAACAATTTTTAAGCTGTTAAATTGTACTGGGAATTAAAATACATGCATAATTGAAGTCTTTCTCCTAAATTTGCAGGCAGAGATAAAGTCCATAGAAAGCCAGTCCAGGAAAACTCAAAATAGTGAAGTACACTGAAGAATGCAAAAAATTAAATAAATAAGTAAATATTACCAGAAAAAGAGAGGTACAAGTGTTAGCTTAACTATGAAAAGAAGTTGCATGGCGGAGATTGAGGCAGAATAAACAAACAGTAGTTAGAACTAGAACATAATTTAAAATATTTTGCACACATGACAAAGGAAAAACCAAGGAACTAAGTTTGAAACAGTTCAGAGAAATTACAAGATTATTTCTTCCACCAAAGAGCCTGTCCCTACTGATGCTTCTTTGAGAGGTACATTAATCCACACTTTAGTGCTCTAGCCAGAGAACCAAAAAATATTAAAGCAACTAGACTAAAATAATTCCTTGTTCCTACATCTTATCATCAGGTAACAGAGTGCTACTTAGAGGTAGAACTGCTGTGGGGGAAAGCCACAGGCTCTGCAAAATCTGTGGCCTTTTTGTGCTATCGTATAAATTGTGTTCATAACAGGTATTAGTTTACAGGCTTCATCAGAGAAGCTGAGGACATGAATGGGTGTAAAGATTACTCCTCCAGGAGATCCAGCTAGAGGAGCAGTATGTCACGTTAACTATGAAGCATAAGGAAGTTTCAGTTGCAAGTTCTGCGTTCTCTTTGTAAGTTAGGTAGAGGGCTTCCATTTACTCTGGCACCTTCTGAAAGCACTGCCATTTAACATCTGTGTCTTACAGTCATGTCCCTGAGTATCACAAGAAAATTCAGAAAGATGATGCCAGATGTAACATAAAGCAGATACATTCCCAACAATGGCTACTAACATATACAGTGTCTGTTGCTTTTCTGCAAGAAAGAAAAAGTAGTGATTATAAAATCTAAACAGTCTAGCTGGAAAAAAAAAAAAGCATTCTGGAGCAGTGGGACTGAAAAATATACTATGTTCTGCATACACGAGATTGGAGGGGGCAGAGTGTTGGGGTGAAATACGAAAGCCTCTTAAGGGTTTGCCACTTCTGAATTATGCATCTCACTCTCACTAGTAGGCGTAAATGCATAATTCTAATCTGTTCTTATTACTTATTTATAACATGCAGTAGAATGTAAATTCTATGCTTCCTTTGTAGAAGCTTAACATGTCAGTTAAGGTATGCAGATATTTCAGGGAGCCTACATAGACAACTTTCTTGGCATAGCACACTGTTGCCAATTAAAGGGCATAAACTTCAAACAATAAATTAAACTAGCTCTCCCCCCACCATTTACAGGAGGAATATAGGCAGGATGTAAGAAATCAGGGAGAGGATCAACAGATAATAAGAAGAGCATTCATCTTGAAATAAACTACTCTGCATTATTATTATTTATGATAGTTACTGTTATTAATAAAGTACATGTGGGATAGAGAAAAAGCCTACAACAACCGCTGAATTTATGAGACTGGGGACAGATGCATGCTTTTTCTTTTATATCACTGGCACTGATCGATTTGTATTTTTCCCTGATGATGGTTTATGCCATTATAACTGTTTGGTGGCTCCTTACTGTTGAGTTATGGTTGCAAAGCACTTCACAAACGAGAACAAGCCTCTGAACATTATATCCTAATCTGTGCATCCTATAGATACGCCATAATACAGAGCAGCTGACTGTACCACCTGTGATCTGTGTACCCACAAACATGATTTATTCTGGTAATCCCAGTTTAATGCATCACATCAGATTGTGGCAGTTATGTTATCTGATGACATTACTGACACTACATGACATAACTGGGTAGTGCAACATGTCAAGTTGAAAAAAACTTTGGGCTTTTCAGGGTTTGTTTTTTGGGGTTTTTTTGGTGTGTGTAGTTTGAAAGGAAATATAAAGCAAGTAAGCTTTAAAAAAGAAAAAAAGGGGGAAATAGAAATCCCAATAATTTTCCCCAGTGACATGTTGACCATATTAATGACTCAACAGCTGGGGCTGATTGTTCCAGTAAGGACAGAGGAGAGCAGGTAGAAGTACAGTATATTTTACTATGCTGCTAATTCTGTGGCCAGCTGAAAACTAGCTCAGTTTTTGTAGTCTTGCAACAGATTTAACTTGCTATAAATTGTCTTGTTTAGGAATGGTGCTCAGAAGCTGAGTCCTCCCACTATCCTTGTTCCAGCACTACAGTAATGTTTTAGCAAAACCCTTTTTTCTCTGACTATAATTCAGATATACAGAGCTGTTCTGTTCCTCGGAAGGTAATAGTATCTCTTCTACAGAAACTCTTAAATCACATGATGCCTTGCCTGGATGGTGAGAGTTGTTCTCTAATCATCTTGCATGCCTGGTACTATATGAAATGGTGGAACAAGTCACCCATAATGGACGTAAAATGCATATATACCTAAATAAAGTTCATAACCTATAAACCACTAATCTGTAACGTCTAGTTGTTAGCAGTTCAAACAGCCATTGTCATATTTTTCTTGTTTGGATTCCAATTTCTGGTTTGCGTGTGCTGTCTCCAGTTTCTGCTTGCTTGATGAATTTTATTTTGTTGAATATTTTGTTGATTAAAACAATTGTTTGGGGCTGAAAATGGTATTTTGTGATTTAGTATGCATATTCAGTTTTAATAAGTAAAAATCTACTAGTAAAATGGTTTACTTTTTGTCAAAGAAAATATTACTTTTGGAAATTAATTTCTTTCCTCCCATCCCTCTTTTTCTTTGCTTAGGCAGAAAAACTTAAAATAAAATACAGTGTTGAAGAGTTCTAAGTAGTCTCAGATACAGAGAGAGAAGTATAGAAATCTTTCAGGACTCTGTTGTACAGATTTGCAAATTACAGTGATGCTTATGAAAATAATTTTAAAAACATAAAGTTGATATTTAATGTCTCTCCCCTGATTTATAAAGATAAACCTGAATCTTCTTGTCAGCAGTAGATGTTCCATGATTTTTCGTTGGATGAGTTTTTCTGAAAATTCCACTTTCTAAATTTATTGGATGCCCTTTTTCCCCTGTATTATCGAAAGGGAGTTCATGGGAACACAGGGTCCTAATTGCTTTTCTGTGTAGCACTTACTGTCTTATATACCTGTATGGTGTGTCATCTTCTTTGTTTCCTTTTCTCAGGTTGTTTTTTCAGCCTCTCTTCCTATGAGAGTGTTTGTAAGCCTGTCCTTTCTTACTGCCATTTTCCAGACAGTCTTTATTTCTGCAGTCTCTAATGTATGCTATTCCAGATGAGACTGCACTATTGATTTATATAAAATGGATAGCAATAGTTGCTGTATTACTTACCATATACTCTTATATAACTTAATATCTTACTGGCTTCTCTTACCACAGCTGCACGTTCATATGTGTTCTTCAGTGGGTTGTAAAAGTGGCAGTCAGGCTCTTCCTTTGACCTGATACAATTAACTCAAGACCAAATGTAAGGCATATCTGAATTTTGTTTCTCCCACTGTAGAAAGATCAGAATTACTTGGGAATACAGGATGTACTTCTGTTAGTGAGCCAAGGGGTTCTTGGTCATACTAATGTGAATCCAGAATAGTTCCAGTTTTATAGCAGCAGGTATCTGACATTCAAATTTGCAACATAGTTGCCCAGTGCAAATATATTTTCCAGTTGTGAATATAAAGCTGAAGTAATATAGAGGTAAAATGTTCAAAACACTTCTTCCCCCACCCCCCACCCCCTCCCTTTTCACTTTTCTGGGCTTGACATTGACTGAGATATCATGGGTTTTATGATGTATACTAACAACTCCCCTCTATTTAAGCTGATAGCAATACAGCGACTGGATTGGAAGCATTCATGAATGGAAATTTTCAGTTAAATCTTAAAATAGGGCTGCGTTATGCCATATGGTGTGCAAAGAAATTACAAAGAGAGAAATAAAACTAAGGTAGTGATACTGGTATGACCACAGTTACTTCTCTTCATGTGCCTGGTAAAAATTAATGTGCTCTGTCCTTTTTCTGCTTTCTCCCCCTCTGACCTTCAAGCTCACCTTATTTGTCCAGCTGTTATAATTGAAGTAAGCTAGGGAGACAATGCACGGTTTTAATTCTAGTAAACAAAGGTGTTACTTGGAAGTTCATTATATTCATTCGATGCTGAATGTTTGCACTGACGGGCTATGTGTTGTTTTGGCAGCAAGAGAAGCCTTTAAAAAACCTCCCAAAACACCTCTGTATTTTTCTGATGGTGACTAATGATGGGGGGCCAGGGGAACACTTTAGGGATGTTAGGGGAAGGAGGGTTCCAAGGAGCTTCACACATGCACCATGACTCTTCTGTGATCAGTGACATTAGATGTTTTTAGAGTTACACAAGGAATCAGGTAGATTAATTGGTGGTAAAGTATTAAAAGAAGTTTAAATGTCCTTCTCTGATGTTTCCCTTCAACTTTTTCTAAACAATGTGGTTTGTGGCACTTCACATGATTTGATTTTTCTTCAGCTGAGCACCTTCAGGATTTCAAGCTAGTGTGTCCTAACTGGAGGACAAGAACAGCCTGGAAGATGTACCTATAGTAGCTATCTCAGGGACACGGCTTTAAAATAAGACCAGAATCCTTGTTTTCTGACTTTTGCAATGGGAAATGAATAATATGCATGTTTAATTATAAAAGGTGTGTAACTTGCTAGGGTAAGGTTAAAACAGTTTTACAAAGAAAAAAAAAAAAGGGGAAAATGAAACACAATAATCAGGAATGGATGCTAGTGTGGCCTTGTGAATTGGCCAGGATGAAACACAACATTTGAGGGATGAATTTGCGCTCAGAGAAGTACAAGAGTTTGGGCTGATAAATGGCAGAAAGGTCTTCCGTGCAAAAGCTAAGGGCTGTAAGAGCACAACCAAGAGACACTGTTACTAAATCTGAAAACAAATAGACTTTATAATCTTTGCTGTTAATCATAATTATATTTAAAAGCCTTTTAAAGAGCTACCACTGTTCCAAAGCAGAGCTGTAGGTCTACCATGTGCATGTAGTATCTTCCTTAATTGTTTGAAATCATTGCAAACTGAAATGATTAAAGATCCTTCTGTTTCGCGTTTGTGTCAAAGGGTTTTTCTTCTTGAATATAACTTTTTTACACAGTCCAACACATGACTGTCATGTTTTTGGTACTCTTGTATGATACATGGTGTTGTCCTATGCTCTTTAATTCCTCAGCTGGGGCCTGAAAGTTGTACCTTTCCTGAGCTCTTCTAAAGCATATACATCTCAGATGGAGTTAGGATTTACTCCTTTATGGGTAATTTGGAAAACCAGTGATATTTACTGCTGAGCAAATAGCTTCTAAAACACATCAGTGTTTCTTGGCCAGCTAGAAGCAAAGTTGTTTCGTCCATGTGCCATTGTGTCAAAGTCTTTGCTGGTTAGAGAGCAGAACAGCTTATGGTGCTTCCTGAAAATAATTATTTGTGACCCTGAGTTTATTTGTGTCTATTTCTTGCCTTTGTTTTTAGTGGCTTCACAAAATTCTTTTAATTCTCACTCTGGAACATTCTTAATTATTAATTAATATCCAGCAGAATTTGCTGTTATTTTGCAGATAGTTGTTTTCTTCAATTAATGGGCCAGTTCCACATGTGAAAGGCCATTCATTGCTAGCTTATACAATTAGGTACATGAGCACACTGTTTTCTTGGGCTTGATTGAGTTGCCTGAAGTACGCAAGTTGTGTCATTCGTGACGTCCTGGGTTTTCTGAAATATTTTCAAGGGAGTGATGAGTATGACATGGGGTACACAGAGTTCTGTGAAAAAGATGTAGCATTAGTATAATACCTTCCCAGAGAAGGTTGTACATTAGTGATGGTTCTTCAAAAGTCAGTATAATTAAGTGATTGGTGCTTTACAAATACAGAAAGCAGGATATACTGTACTAAAAGTTATATATGAGTTGTTACTTGCTTTCAGAAAATGGTGGAAGGGAAAGAATTGCTAATGATGTCTGATGAAGCAAGCCTGATAATATGATCTTGGCACTTACTTTATGAATTTGATTTTTTTTTTAGTAGTGCATAAAAATCAGATGGGGACATCATTGTATTTGGTGATGCAGATTTATGGTCCCAAAGAGTTTACGTTCTAATTAAATATTAAGTTACTGTGAGTTAATTTAACAAACTATGAGAAAGAAGATGAGAGAACAGAATAAGGATGTGAGTAATGAGCCGAAGTAGTCATACAGTCTAGCTACATAAACAATGTGGTGATTGGAATTCTTTGGAAGTTTTTCATCTTCATACTGTCTCAGCAGGTTTTCTTTTTTGTGGTGCTAACAATCCCTTGCTACAGTGCTGCTGTATTATTTTCCTTTGAATATAGCAATGGGATAACTATTGTCTCAATTATTTTCCTGAGAGAAACTGTGTGGGGTTCTTTACGCAAATCACGTTTCAACTGAGCAGTCACCAAGACAGGATGTTGCCATTTCTGGTCCTTACAATAGCTGCCTGAAACCACGGAGAGTGGAAGTAGGGTGGAAAGGGGGAGGAAAGAAGGGTATGTGACTCCCTTGCTGTAAACCTGAATACAGAATACCTCATGTTACGGTTAAATTAAAACATTGTAGACATTACTGCTGTGTTATTTTTGAACTGTGATGTACTCTGACACCTTGACGGTAAAGCTCATGTTTTGAATCAAGTTCTTAAATCTCTAATTTCAGGGTTTTGTTTTTTTTTTTACTCTACTAAATACGTTTTTCTCCTCTATCTTAGTAACACCTCTCAAATTCCATGCTAAAAGTAGCACTGTAGTGTTGCATATTATCTTTCAATGACTACCCATTAAATTTGATCAAAGCAAAGTGAGTGTTCTTATTGACCATGCAAACAGGGTCATTCTTTATTCTTTCTGTCTCATGCATTGATTGTGCTATCAGGACTTATGCTGGTGGTTATTAGAAACTGGATATATACCAACCACTATAGTTAGATTTACCATGATATTTAAGACAGTTGCCTTGGTTAGTGTGGGAAGTTCCACATATACCACACATATAATAAACACAGTGGTATGCAAATGTCAATTTTAATGACAGCCACTATAGTTAGCAATTCTCATGCTGACATATGAGTTAGAAAAGAATTTAGTTTGTTTGTATTGCCTCTGAGGTCAAAGAAATGAAAAGGCAGGTTGATCTCTTTTCTCCCTGCCCTTTCTCTCCCCCACCCCCCAAGCCCCTGCCTTTTTCTTTGGGGAAAGTAATGGTTTTAAAACATATATGTGGAGGTTTATTTTAGTATTCTTCTTTTGTTCTGTTTTTGACATGAAAAATGCAGAATTATTTTTCTGGCTGCTACCTTAATAGGATGATTTGAGGGAATCCCGTACCCCCAAGAAAGTCTCTTTTTTCTTTGCCATTTGGTGCTTTTTGCCCTTCTGAGTCCAGAAATGAGTACAAGACCAAATCCTGAATTTAGGTTTTTCTCAATAAACCTCTATACTTTTTAAGTTTAGCTTTGTTTTGGTAAGAAAGAAGTGATTTAAGAATGTAGTTGTTGGAAAATTGCAATAAAAAGCATTTTATTTTATTTTAAAGTAACACAGGGGACTGGATTTGTGGAACACACGGGAATACAACCTGATCAAGCAAATGTGTAGGAAAAAAATTTCAGCTTTTGCTGTGAGTTAAAAAGAAAATAGTTGTCTGCTTATTGGGTTCATTTTGTAAATTGAGATCAATGAAATTCTTCCAGCAACAGCATGAAATCAATTGCAAAATAACATATAATTCATGCCCTATATTGTAAATTATAGTTTGTTTGACATTAATCACTGAGTTTTCCATGCACTGGGGTGCATTTTCTTGTAACGCATTTCTGGATAATGCTTGTGGATCCATTTCTAATGTGTTTGAGAGTGATCTGTTTTTCATGACCACAATTGCCTACACTTGATCTTATGCAAATCATGCAATCAAGCAAATGGAAAACAAGGCATTGTTGCTAGAGGGCCTTGACAAACAGTGGCTTTGTAGTTTTAAGAACCTCCTCCCTCCTCATTCAGATTCATGTTTGTATCTGTAGTTGTTTGAATCCATTGATCCATTATGAAACACTTTGAACTTTAAATAGGAAAATACCTGCCAAATCAGATTGTGACAAGTAATTGCATCAATTGTGATGTATTATGATTTTTATTGTACAGTTTGTCAGTTTCTGGTTCTAACCTTTTAGAAATACTACCAACACTATATTTGTGGACTCATACAAACCTTGATGAAGTCTGTGGAGAGATTTTCATTGACTGCAAAGCTCATGCTTTGAGTGACATTCCTAAGTCACTGATTTCTGTATTTTCTTCTCCTGCTCCCACCAACATCATTTTTCTTTTTAGCCTTTATCCCACCTAAATCTTTTGGATTCCATTGAAACTTTCTATTCAGCATTTATTAGTCAAAATACGTTGGCATTATTAAATCAAGATGAGGAACAAAGATTTCCTTTGATCCTGGTGACATTTTTCTTTTTTCCATATTTTATCTTTCTACTCTTTTTTTTTAACCTCTCCTCTCCTTCCCTCCCCTCTCAGTATGCTTATCAGTTGATCCTAAAGGATCTTGCTGCTCATATGTTCTGTGTTTCCATTCCTTGTTATTCTTGTTCTTTTAAACTTTGCATGTTTCCCTGTCATGTCTTTTCACTTTTTCCATTCCAGGCACTGAGACACACATAGTAACTTATAGTCACTTTTTTTTTTCAGGGAGAGAAATAAAACATTTTTCCATCTTTCATTCTCTTCATCCTTGACAAAGTTCCTTCCTCTTCGAATTTAACTAGGTATTTCCAGAAACTCTTATGCATGCAAGTAGTCTCATCAGCTATAGTGTGCATCAAATCAGAGTTTCAGTACAAGCTACCTTTTTTAAAAAAAAGCAGTTCCTTGATGAGGAATTTTCCTTAAAGGAGAGAAAAATACTCCTCTCCAACCCCCATCCCAAATCTGTGAATGAGGAAAACAGTGATCCAACATAAACAAATGGAAAAGGAGAAATCCACTTTTTCTTTTTCTCTTTTTCCTTCCCTTGTGTTATATTCACTCTAAGTGAAGCCCCGCAATACAGCTTCAGCTTAGAATTATGTGTATTCACTGTATACAAGGACATGAATTAAATAGGTGCTATGGATTGCTTTCAGCTGTTCATTTTAGGATTGCTAAAAGTAAAATCCTTCTGGTCACTTGTTTGCCCACTCAGAAAATGGAGTATCTGATACTTGTCTCACAGACTTCCATCTCCATCTGTATTTTGTGTGGCTTCTCTGATGGCAGCTGCAAGGAACAAGTGATCCAGACAGGTATACACTAATGAATGCAATACAGTTGGTACAGTATGTGGAGTTTACTTTCTCTGCTTGCTGAGCCAGCTTGAGCACCTGCTCTGGAGTGTGCTTTCCCCCTCTCACCCACATAAGCACTGCTTAACCCTGGTAGAATCAGCCCCATTATGTTGATTAAACATGTCACTGTGTTACAGGCATTCACTTGATGATTTTTTTTTTTTTTTTTTTTTTTAGTTATGGCATCTTTTTTAACTCACACTTTGCCATGTGCTCCATAGAACACCACCACTGAGTGATAATGCATTTTCAGTAAAAATGCACAAGTTTATTGTCTCCTCACACAGAGTAAATCAGAAGGAATTCCATTCTGGCAGGGACTGGAGACATTATATGAGGGGAAAACTGATGAGAAAGAAGTTGGGTCTACAACATTTCTGCTTTCATGATGTCTTTGTCATCCAGTTGCAATTTTTAAATTTGTGCTCACAAATATTTTTGTACAGAATGATAGTTTGATACTATTTGGTTCTGAAAACACTAGCATTTGTTATGTCTTGCAAAACCCCAGAACTTTTCTGGCATACTAAAAATGTGTATTTATAACATAAGCATTTTACTTTAGCTTACACTGTTGCCAAAACCTCAATTGTCAGTTCCTTCTTAAAGGATTTGCTCATTAAAAGCTGTGATTTGTATTGTAATAAAAAAAATGAAAAAGATTAGAAAACTATGTCTGCATTACTTTCCTACTATAATTTTTCTGACAAACATTCCTTTATTGGTATAGGGAAGAACATATGAAGCTAAAGATCTTTTAGAATATTTACTCAGTAAAGATGCTATATTTTATTCACCGTTTTCTGCAGTAATTGAAACTCAAGATACCTTCATAATAAATAACCATTTAACAGTTGTTTTGCTCTAGCATTAGACAGCTTGTCTTTACTGAAATATATTTTACAAAGGTTTGGCATTCATGCAGCTGAAGACAAACAAGCAAAGAGAGAACAGACCAGTATGAGTGGTGGTAATAATGAGCTTCCTTTGTGTTCATGCTTATAGTGAAATCTGCATGGAGTCAATCATTGTATGTGTTGATGCTTGACATTCATGTATCATACAGCACATTTTAAAAAAAAAATATAATCTGGCTGTGTTAATGAACCTGTACTTGTTTTTCCATTAATTTGATTTGATTTGATTTAATCATCTTAAAGGTGTTCATTTGGCACTGTAGCAAATTGATATAGTGTGTAACACCTAAGATGCTAACATCTTTGTTTTGTTTGGGCCGTGTACGTTCTAGTGTAAATCTACTGTACAATGGGGTCATTTCAACCAAACCGCACCCTGTAGACCTATTAGTAGTCAAAATTTGCAGTTATTTGATATTAAACAACCACCACCTATTCACTCCTCTGAGACAAATCTGAAACATTTAAGAGGTACAGGTCGCACCTCCACTTGATTTTCTGAATTCACTACCTTCTGAAAATTACAGAAAAACAAGGTAAAATTAATATACAAAGTAAATTCATATTCCTTTTTTACCCTAGATTTGGCAGTTTTTGCGCCACACCAATTTCTGCTCACTGCATGCACGCTTGCTGGCTGTACAAACAGTTCCCAGGTCACCTTGTTTACAGCACAGCTGCCACCATCTCATGTAGATGCCCCAGTCCTGACGGTTTTGGATTCTAGAACGATATATGTACAGTAAGTAAGGATTTCTTCTTTCCTGACAACACAATAGTGCATCAGTTTATTCAAGAATTCCAGTGAGTTCAATCAGGGGAAGGGTTTGTGACATAAAATTAAATTTATTATGATTAAATGCATAGAAGTGATTAGTTTAGTGGTTCTGTGAACCTTCTGATTATCACTTGCCAACTTAATTTCCATTTTGTCTTTACGCAATCAGTATAACCTACATATGGGCATAGCCTCTGCAAACTTCAGTGCAGGAAATGTTCTGGTGATATGCCCATTTTGTAGCCCCTGCTTTGTGTGTTACTGTAATTGTTTGAATACAAGTACTGCATTAGAGGTATGCCTTAGAATTATTTTTATGGTTGCAAAACTATGTTTTCAAATTCTTAAAATAAACCCTACAAAGTCCCCTAAACAAAGCCTTACATTTTTCAGTACAGTCTGAATCTTTGCTGGTCTTAATCATATTTTGCTTTTATTTGCAGATGGAAAGAACCAGTAGAAGTAAATGGAATCCTAGATCGCTATATAATTTATATTGCCAGCAATGAGCAGAATTTTACAAAGTGGAATGTAATCTATAACAGCACAGAACTTTTTCGGGATTTTACTATTCAGCAGCTTTTTCCGGGTACTGAATACCTCATAAAGCTAGCTGTAAGTTTTAAAGATGTGTAGTAGAGGTGTTAAATGGTGAAAATAATTCTGAATTTGTTAACATCTTAAATACTTAATGGTTCACGTGTCCACTTTGTTTAACCTCTTCTTTCTGAAACTAAGGTAGATGAACCATCCTGAACAACAGTAGATGTTTTGTTTCAAAACAGGCCCTCAAAAAATGTGTATGTAATCTAAATAAAAATTTTCTTCAAGGATAAGTTGGATGATAACAAATAGAAAATTGACCAGAAATATGTGAAAGACTTAGAAAATGTCTTCTGCCCCCAGCTTACAAGAAAATGTTGAATGTATATGAAAATGTTAAGCTTTCCTATTTTGTACCATGTTAATTTGCTCTTTCTTCAGAAAATGTGTATGTAGAAGGAAATAGCAGAGAGGAAAAGAGTTCAGTGTAAAGTAGCAGTTTGTTTATTCAAAACATTTTAAAAGACCTTGGTGTTTTCATTGCATTTCTTTATCATTGGTTTTATTTTGTGATGAAAGAGAACAGCTTCAGCTCACTAACAAACCTGAAAATATGTGCATAAAAGCATGGGATTGTCCCTTGTTTTAAGCACACTGTTCATTTTATAACAATACCTATATAAGGATATTTGCTTTGATAAATGCCATAGAAAAATATTCTGCTCTTGATTATGAATAAATTTACATTTATGTAGACTGGGTATGCATTCATTTTTTCTTAACATGCTCTTGAATGTTCTAAATATTATACCACAAAAAATAAACTACCTTCAGGTAATGATAAGGATCTGACTTGAACTTGAAAAAGCAAGGATATTCAGTCTAATTAAAGCTTAGATTCATGTTGAAATTAATTCATTTGTGCCTCGATACTTCAGCATAGTAAATTGTATAGAATATAAAATAGCACCATGTCCAAAACTAAGGCAGTACTTCAACAAATATTTTATGCCTTTATAAGCAAGTGGGACTATCAAAAGAATTTGTGCTGTCCTTCACTATGCCACAGCTCTTCTCTGCTCCTGCCCAGCTCCTGTGCATGGGGGTGTAAGGAGAAAGGATCAGGAGAGAATTAACAGCTAGGATCTGGAGAGCAACTGGGACCGCTTTTATTTTGTGGCTCTGTCTTGGGATGTGGTTGAAATAAAGAAGTGTTGTATGGACTTTGTTTTTACTTCATTAACGTGTACAGCTTTTCTAGAAGTTACTGAATACATTTTTAGGAACCTTTGATCTTTATGTTTTATTTCTCTTTGTGGTTTGGGGTTTTTTTGTTTGTTTTTTTTTTGTTTTGTTTTGGGTTTTTTTTTGTTTTGTTTTTGTTTTTGTTTTGTTTTTTTTTAAATATTTGCATTGCATTAGTGGTAACCAGAAAGTAAGAAAAGATAATATCTTCTGGTGAAGAAGATAACCAGATTTACCTGGATAAAATGCAATGGTCTGTGATAAGCAGGTTAGAACATCTAAATATCCTTGCAGCTTTGAAAATAGCAAGTCTAAAAGTGCATGAAATGCCCAATACCTTTGAGGTGTGATAACTTTCTATCTAAACATTGGACCCATTGTATTTAGAATTTGTCTGACTAGTTTGAGAAGAATGTAATATTAGAGATTTACAAGTTATGAAGCTTAAATGTGGCCAATGTTATACTTGATGAAAAAACAAACAAAACAAACAAATGAAATAATTGCACACACACACACCTGGAAAGAAATGGAAATATTTAGTGTTTCACATATAATCTTAATTTCACGCAACTTTTAAATTAAAACAACAATAGAATACACAATAGAATACCTTCAATACAGGAAACAACTAAATTCTTCCCTTTTTTTTTAGTTAGAATGAAATATTTCTATCGGCTAGAACCCTTTTCTTTTCCTTGTTTCACAGGTAATATTAATTTTGTTTTGTATCCATGCAAAAACTGGTTTTGGTTTATGTGAGAAATTGGAAGTTGAGTTATCAAAAGTTGCAGCTTTGAACACAGGAGTCAGGATCTTCATCAGCAGAACTTTCAGCACCTCACAGCCTGCTGACTTTAACTTTTGTGTGACAGGTTAATATATGTACATTACATAAAGTTAGCAAAATGTTTATCTTTGTATCTTGGTACCAATTTTCACAATTGATCACTGCCATTTCATATGTAGCAATTGTATTCATAAATGAGTGCAGCAGCTTTTATAAACAAACCCAATGCTTCTTTCCAGAAGTCAGCTGAGAAGTCTTAAGGTCATGTCTCCACCGATTAGTGCAAAGGAACTTGCTTTTGCTCTGTTCATGCTCTAAGCTGTATGGGTGTGAGCCAGGCCAATCTGAAAGCAAATGAAAAGCTGCAAGGCTGCGTTTAGTAGCTGGGGCGGCACACCCCTTTATATGACTTGAGTGCTTTTCTGATTTAATTGTTAAACTAGTATCTCCTCACACCTGTGTTGTGTGGGTAAGCTAGCTCAGGTGCTAGCTGGAGGATGGCTGTGTGGTGTCTTGTTTTGTGGTTTGTGGTTATGTGGCCCTCTAGAAGCTTTGGTATTTTGGCAGATTGTGCCTCAAATCTGTTTCTCAGTGAAGTTCAGAATGGCACAATGGGGCTCGATCTAGGTGTAGGATTTCATGGCTTTGAGCATGACTGGATGTGATTGCCAGAGTCCTAGCAATGCCCACTCCCTTTGGATACACTAATCTAAAATCCCACCATTTAAAATGTAGATGAGCTGTCTTTTACTGATTTTCATTAGAAGAATCAGAAAGTTCATACCCCAGCAAGTTTGAGAGATACAAAAATCAAGCTTCATGAAATTCAAGAAATAAATGAATGGGAGGGCTACTGTTACTGAGCCCTTGAATGAAAAAGCCCTCCACTGTTGAGGAAGACTTGGTGGAACTTGTTTAGCAAGGCAATAAGGAATGTACAAGAAAGAGGTCTTCCAGAGCTGGTCTTTTTGGCTTCTTCATGAGGCCAGTAGAAGTGAAATCATTTGAAGAATAGTCTGCCTTTTCTGGAAGGATGATGTTTTTAAACATTTCCTTATCAAAATGCTGACAGTTATCTGAGCATCCATCTAAACTGACTTTTCTTTTTTTTTTTTTTTTAAACACTATCATGTTTACAGTAAATGTCATTTTCAGATGTTCCCAAAACAGAGGTTGCATGTTGCATTCTTTCATCTTTATTTGATAGCCCACACTGAACACAGGGAGTCATTTTGTAGTTGTGTTGGGAGTGTAATTTCCAGTGAAATCAAAACAATCTTGGTGTATAAAATAGCCTCTCATTTACAAACAGTTCTTATTTTTACCCATGGGGCTAGTATACCCTTTTGGAGTGGGATAGGAAGTATGTTGACTGCACTCTGATTTGAAACACACTAGAAATGGGAAATTGAAGATAATCCTTTCAAATAAAATATACTAGATTGAGAGAAACATTTTATTCCTGGAGATCTGGACAGCAAGGTTATTTTTCCTTTGTGTGCTGATGATCCAGAGCAGGCTACTTGTCTACTTCAGCATGTGGACAGCTCCTAAAAGCACAGGTGATCTCATAAGTTTTAATTAAGAATATGTCTGAATCTGAATCTTTGTTAAATTCAGGGTTTGATTTATTTTATTGCTAAAGAATAAAATTAAAAATAAACAATAAACTAAACCAAAAATCTTTAAATACATTACAGCGTTTATATATTCTTCTATATTTTTTTTAAACTTCTCTAAGAACTCATCTCTTGTCATTGATCTTACTGCAAGTAATTGGAAAACCAGCACACAGAAGGACTGTAGCTGTGTAGTCTTATGGTTGTGCATGTAAAACTTTAAAAACCTGTTATATGGGCTGATAGGCACATTTTCTTGAACATCGTATTGTTTCATAATAAAGCAAAATGTAAAAATCATGTAATCAGTCTTTTCTTCTCTGGTAACTGAAATACAAATTATTTGTCTTTGTTATCCATAAACATGTAATAATAACCGTTACATATTGATTTATAATAGACTGGTTTTTCACTATTTTAATTGCATCTGCACACGACTCTGCTGTCATGAAGTGCAGTACTGTCTGAATGGCTTTTTTTTCTCAATGACTATACATCGAGATAATTTTTTAAGTACGTTGCAAGTTGGCCAGTATATTCTGTGTCTGGAACTTGTGAGAGCTTTTCAGTCAATTCCAGAAGAGTATTGCACTGTAAATGATACATATTGTAGAGTGATTTTCTTTAACTGTGGCTGCAAAAGCAGTGGAAATCTAATTGTGACTCTGAAATCACAGTCAGATGCAAAATGCTGCAAGTCAAACATTAGTATAATGTTTTAGCTATATTATACCTGAAAACTAAGTATCATGAGTAGCACATCTTGTTACTTAAGAGGTAAACAAATCTATGCTAAGAAAAGTATCTTCTGTGAAAAGCACAGACTTACTACGTTTAGATACATAAAAATTATAAAACTTTACCAAAAATCATTGCTAAAATTATTGGTATTACATTGAAATATATTTATTTGTTTTGATTCATATTCTAAGGCTTGCACTGGAGGTGGATGTTCAGTAAGTGAAGCTAGCACAGCTCTAACAGAAGAGAGTACACCAGAAGTTGTTCCTGCTCCAAAAGCCCAGTCATATTCGTCTGACTCCTTTAACATCTCATGGACTAAGCCTGAGTATCCGAATGGTAAGTGAACTCTTTTAGCCTCAAGTTAAAAAGATGATTAGTAAAGGTAAATTAATATTCTAAATGGCAGCTTATATGTGGTGCTTAATTTTTAATGATCATTTTAGCACATAAAATACCTGAGATAGTATCATTGTCCGCAGCTAGGAGATTGTGGTTTTCAGCCTATCGTATGGTTTCAGTGGCTCAAAAGTGCTCCCTTTTGATAGTTCTTGTGTACTGCATCTCATTGTTTAATGTTTTCCAGGACAGCTAAGCTGAGGAATAGGCATTCTTGGAGAATATCAGTCTAGGATGTTCATTTCACCCTCTAATAAAACATTAATTTATGTTACATTAATTGTTATGTAATAATCATTAGATTTGTGTTCCATGTAGTCATCTTGAAGTTATATATTTCCATGGCTATGGAAGTTAAATTATATACCTTCTTTTGTTTAGAAATGTTTTCCATTGTGAAATATCCATGTGTAAAACTTTTGGACAAATTTTATATTTCTAATATTGCACAGTATCGTAGGGCCTTGGAATTCACCTTGATTTTATTATGCCTACAACAGTTTAAATCACAGCAGAAGATTTTATGCAGAAATCACTGAATTTAAAGCAACAGAAATGTTTTTCTTCATTGGCTTATCTTATTGACATATATCAGTTATTTATCACAGAGTTTTCACATGAATTTCATTTTTCCCCACTTTCAATTGTGGTAGACCATGTCCTACTTATACAACTTCACTACAAGGCACTTTAAATGATTGCCCCCAAATTGCTGATTGTAAAGCTACATATATGTAATATTCTGTAATGTTGTACATTACTTTTAGAAAGAAATAAGACTATGTCATCTGCTGTTAAATAATGTATTTCATATTTTATGATTCTTTGTCTGGAAGTCATATTGGAAGATTTTGCCTCCCAGCCCCTTCGAAAACCTTTAACCCCATTTCTAAAACCCCATCAGCATACCTGGCAAAGGCTTGGAGGAAGGAAAAAGGGGATGTGTAAGGGATGGGGGCAGGGACTAAGGGGGGAAGGAAGGCAGGATGGCCATGTATGTGGCTTAGTGACTAAAGTCTGAATAATGTTCAATGAAATGGGCATTTTTTTTACATGTAATAGTTCATGTCAGGACCTGACCCTGTTATCCTTGCAATGTGGGAAAAAATTCATAGTTTAGAGAGTGGTTTAACTAATCAAAGAAATATAAATATATACATACATACATTTATATATGCATATCAACAGCACAGGATAAAGAACTATAGTTTGATAAATAAATTTCCACAAGCTTCCTTTAAAACAACTAAAAGTTGGGAATACATGAGTAAATTTACAGGTTGTACCTTGTTGTTAATACAGCATTTACTATGTACAGCTTGGCTCTTCTTTTAAATACAATAAATAGGTTGTTAGGAAACAACTGAGGGCGTTAGTGCACCCTCAGTAAGTTTGCAGACGACACCAAGTTGGGTGGGAGAATTGATCTGCTTGAGGGTAGGAAGGTTCTACAGAGGGATCTGGACAGGCTGGATCGATGGGCTGAGGCCAATTGTATGAGGTTCAACAAGGCCGAGTGCCGGGTCCTGCACTTGGGTCACGGCAACCCCATGCAGCGCTACAGGCTTGGGGAAGAGTGGCTGGAAAGCTGCCCGGCAGAGAAAGACCTGGGGTGCTGGTCAACAGCCAGCTGAATATGAGCCGGCAGTGTGCCCAGGTGGCCAAGAAGGCCAACGGTACCCTGGCTTGTATCAGAATAGTGGGTCCAGCAGGAGCAGGGAGGTGATTGTTCCACTGTACTGGGCACTGGTGAGGCCGCACCTCGAGTCCTTTGTTCAGCGTTGGGTCCTTCACTACAAGAAAGACATTGAGGTGCTGGAGCACGTCCAAAGAAGGGCACCGAAGCTGGTGAAGAGTCTAGAGAATAAGTCTTACGAGTAGTGGCTGAGGGAACTGGGGTTGTTTAGCCTGGAGAAAAGGAGGCTGAGGGGAGACCCTATCACTCTCTACAACTACCTGAAAGGAGTCTGTAGCGAGGTGGGTGTCGGTCTCTTCTCCCAAGTAACAAGTCATAGGACAAGAGAAAATGGCCTCAAGTTGCACTAGGGGAGGTTTAGATTGGATATTAGGAAAGATTTCTTCACTGAGAGGGTTATCAAGCATTGGAACAGGCTGCCCAGAGAAGTGGTGGAGTCACCATCCCTGGAGGTATTTAAAAGGCATGTAGGTGTGGTGCTTAGGGACATGGTTTAGCGGTGGACTTGGCAGTGTTAGGTTAACGGTTGGACTTGATGATCTTAAAGGTCCTTTCCAACCTAAATGATTCTATGATTCTATGAAATAC
Source organism: Astur gentilis (assembly GCF_929443795.1). Taxonomy (NCBI): domain Eukaryota; kingdom Metazoa; phylum Chordata; class Aves; order Accipitriformes; family Accipitridae; genus Astur; species Astur gentilis. Next base: position 11,282,445 of record NC_064909.1, on the reverse strand, counting down.
AATAAATAGCTTGTTATGAAAGCTGTGAATCTGAACTGAATGAGCAACAGACGTGACAAGAATCAGGGGAGCTTTATAAAAGAAATTATATTCTTCTGTCCCTTGTCCCTTCATCCATGGAAGCTAGAGGCTTCAACAGCCTTGATTACAACACTGTGCACCTTTATACTGGGGTTTTGAACAATGTGTTTAGGTAATTACCAAATTTGCCATATAGCCGACTCCTCTGTAATCCTGAATACACCCTGTGTAGGCCTCCCAAATGTATCTCCCCTTTAAAATTGTTCTCTGGTATTTTCACATCTTTTCACTATTTGAAGCCCATAGAGTATTTTTCCCTTGGCGCTGTGGTTACTCTTTGCGATATGCAGATACTATGCGTGTTGCTGTTAGAGGGTTTTCCTTAGGGTCAGAACTGATGGAAGGGATTCAGCGAATTCAGCTGCCACTGTCCTGCCTTGCAGGGAAAGGCTGCTGCTTTTCACCTGCAAGCTCTTGCTGAGTGGTTAAGAGTGGAAGAATTGCTATCTCATGAGCATTTGGCAGCCAGAAGGGCATTAGGGGAGCAGGGACTTTGTTTTTTCGCCATAGCATGCTCACACTTGCACAATGAAAGGGTATGCAAATTTTCTCTCATTTTTCATCTTCTTCTTCCCCACTTTTTGGGGAGTTGCAAAAAGATCATGTAACTAATAACACATTTTCCCATTCTCTTATTTCTTTCTTTCCAAGTTTCTATTTCCATCCCTTTATTGCATAAAAAGAATTTAAAAAAAAAAAAAAAAAAAAAAGAAGCAGCTCTATAACTTTTCACTGAGCAACTGCTTAATCAGGAAAGCTTGCATTGTTCAGTAACTTTGTTTTGTTTATTCTCAGCATATCTTTTGGGCTGCCTAGTGGCCACGTCATTTATAATCGCTCTCTGTGTCAATATTTTAAAACTGTGTGGGAGGCTGAAAAATATCACAGCTGAGGAGACTGAAATATGAGAAAGACCGGCAGAAGGAACTTTCCCTTAAATTTTCTTACTTCAGCATTTTACTGGTGTATTCTCATAGTCAGAAGTTCTAATGTAAGTTTGTTGTTTGGGTTTTTTTTGCAAAAATAAACTGCCACTTTTGGCTTAATTGGTTCAAACTCGGTGAGTTTTAGTCTACTAGGTGTAAGTAGTGCTTTTTGAAACTACTGAACTTGGCTTTGTTTCAACTGGAAACCTCAGAATTGCTGAGATTGTTGTGCCATAAATTGTAATCTCCTTGGTGATCTCTGGGGCCATTCCTTTATCTTCCTTCTCCTTTCTTCTGATGCTACATGATAGAAGTTACTGTTTATTTCCATGGGCTGAGGAAGCTTATTATATGTTGCTGTTGTTGAATGGGTGTGTAGCGTGACTGGGGTTTGAACAGCATAGACTTTACTAGGCTCTCTTGATACACATGGACTCCAGGTGCTTGCCACCAACTAGAAAAAGTTAAGGGGGATTAATATGCCACCCTTGAGGCCAAAGGTGGCAAATAGGATTAAAGGTTACTTGGCTTTTTCATAAAGATGGTGCAATGGGGGCAGTCAAGCTTTGAGATAAGGGACAATGTTGATGTCAAAGGCTAATGTTATCCAAACATGGATATTGAATTTCTGGGCTCTCGTTTTGGTTGAATTTAAGGCCAATTTACATTATTTTGTGAAAAATTTTCATTTCATAGAAAATGGAAAATGATACATCTAATTCTTAGTTGAAAGTTGCTTCAGAAATGTCATTTATGACATTTTCTACCAGGTGTAGAAAAAAGACATTTGAAAGATTATATGCTGAATATATTTGTAATATGCACATTTTTTGTGTCTTATTTTCAAACCAATAATAACTTGTTGATGGGACATGGCCCAGAAGTATGCCACTTTACAGCAGAACCCTTTTCTGTTTCTATCACATACACGCCACATGTAGATAGTGTAATATAAGCAATATTGACCATTTAGTTGGGGGCAAGATACGAAGAGGCTTCTGAAATGACATGTGGCATCAGATATTGTTTTGAGCCTTCACTATTCTTGTGGCCTCCATAAAGAATCATGTATTCTTCAGAACATATCCATTAAAGTCTTGCCACATAGTTTGAGGTCTGCTTTTTTAAAATCCATTCACACAAAAAAGTGACCTAATCTGTTTTCACCATTGAAAGTTTTCCTGAGAATGGTCACTTCTCAGAAAACGTCACTTGTATACAGGTCATAGATAAAATCAAGTCTTGATTTGGACTGTCTCTGCCAAGGCTATATGGAATTTGTATGGGAAATATTAGGTATAGTAAAAACTGATTTATAAAATTATTCAGCGAACTAATCCAATACTTGTTCCTGCAAATCCTTGTGCTCGTGAGAGATGACTTGTGTTTGTAGTCAGTGAAATTGATGTAGGTAAAAGTGTTTGCTTAAGATTTGACCTCTGGATTGTACCTTAAGAGTAAAGTGCTTGTAGCGCTTTAGATTCAAAACCTCTTTTCATCTTTAATGTCTGGAATATCATTGACAGATTATATGGCTTTATGCAGGAAGGGGAAAGGAGAAAGAAAAAGGGAAGCGTGTGTAGCTTTCTTCAGTTTAATCTTAATTTGCATTGTTGGATTTCTATTCAAATGTGAAACATAGTTGTACTATAGTCAATAGAGTTTTTGTCTTCAGTGAAACCCAGATTTAATGTAGCTACCTGGACTTAATAATTTTGAAGAAACGGCATCTTTTAATGGTGACCATGTGTCACTCGTGAAGCCTTGTAAATAATCACAAAAATGCGCTAAACTCTTCAATATTTCATGGATGGTAAACTTCAGGAATGTCTAGCAAGTCTTGTGAAGTACATAAACTTCGGGCCAACTTTGAACTTTTTTCTCAGTATGGTTTGGAAGCATATACTGGTGAAATAGAGAGGCTAAGTTATTTATTCCTGGCAAAAAAGAATTATTGCCTAATTTAGAAAAATTACTTCACATCTTGAAGGCAGACTACTAGCCCTTTTGTTCTGAAATGTACTTCTTTTCTTTCTTTTCATTCTGTAATTTTCTCCATCAGAGTAATATATGGCAAAGGCAGAAATAAAATCAGCTTATTAACCGTGATTGTTCTCTGACAGTACTAAGATCACTAACAAAAGCTCACAATATTGACCAGCAAGCTGCTCCTCAGAGTGTAGATGCTGCATAGTGCTGTGGTTTAGGAACGCTTTAAAATAATGGTCCAGTTAATTAATACTTAGTTACAGTGGGGATCCCATAGAGGTGCATATGACACCCACATTAATATCAAATGATCTCATTATGATTCGTGCTGTTACCATAAACATCAAAGGAATTAATAGTGACTTGTCCATTACTTTAAAGGGCTAGTGCTACTGCTATAGGTACTTAAAGTACTTCAGTGTTTGGGGTTTTTTTCCCCTGTAAAACACATCCTTAATGCCAGCATTCACATTTTTCCTCTGAGATAAATATAATATTTTTTAATACATAGATATATATAATTTGTTTATTTAGTGTAAGGCAAATATCAACCATTAATGCCCTTGCTTTACAAGCAACTAGACACAGAACCCCAAGGGATTTTTGCTTTAGGAAGCCTGTCAAATGTGGTAGGATTGATAGTGTGAGATTTACCAGGACTTCCTCCCACACACACATCTCTACTGTCTGACTTAAGTTTAGTCTCTCGCTTTTCTAGAAGAGAAAAGATTTGAGGAGTCTGTGAATCACTTCCCCATACTCTGCTGTGCATTGCTTTAGCATATAAATCTTTTGAAGTATAACTCTTCAAAGCCCAGCTGAAACAGTTGTGTATACACTTTTATTTACAAAGCATTTCTCCATTCAGTAGATGGGAGAATCTCTTCTCAATTTCAAACAGAATATTCCTCAATGTAGTTTCAAACAATTCAGACTGAGCTATATTTTCACAATACGAAGGTGTTTTCTATAATGGGAAGATGAGAAGGCATCCTCTGAACTGAACTCACTTCTAATGAATGCTATAGCTTTGCATTTATTGGCCTTAAGATTTCACAGTTAAATAGCTTTTTAAAAAGGAGAATATTCCAAAGTGAGAAAGATGGAGGAATAGCCATGAGAAAAAGGATTCCGTTGCAAGCTCAGCTTCCAAAGTTGAAGCAAAACTGTCAAGTTCAGTCTTTAGTTCATTAAATTCAAAACACTGTTTTTGTATAATCTGTATAGGATTCATGCTATCCTATCATGCACCTTTGGAAGAACAGAGATTTAGATTTCCTTATAAATGAGATAAGCAATCACTTGCAATTTTTGACTCAGTATTAGCCAATTACACCAGAAGGACCATTCTTTCCTCTATCTAAAAGTCTTACTAATGTTTGTTTTGAGTTTGCAAATAGGTTTTCTTTCATTAGATTGAATAACTGAGGAATAGTTTACTTCAGGACTTTTTCTACAGCGTACTGAGAATGAAACAGCAATTCATACTATTTTGTGGTTTTGTTTAGAAAAGTGGGTAAACTGTTTTCCAAAAAACCCCCCAACCCCTGAATTAATTAAGTATCTAGTTGGCAAAATGAAGAAAATCTAAGAGAACTATCAACAAAAATGAGTATCAATGAGGCTTTTTGTGTGACAAAATTATTTCTTACCAATTTATTGTAGTTATAGCACTGGTCTGAGTTGTCCTTCAACGTTTCAATTATATTGTAGATCACTTTTTTTTTTTTTTGTCTAAAGCTGTTAAGATGTGAGATGGTTTTGTGTGTCTTTCTAGTTCTTGTTTCGATAGCCATATGCAGAGTAAGCTGTGAAACAGAATTGCCTCAGTTTTCCTGATTCCAAGGTGATGTTAGCTGCTTTCCAGAACCAAGTTTGTTAAGGGGGTAATCTTTCGAACAGTATAATTGTTTTGAAAAGATGCAATCCACTTGCACGGTTTTCAACAGTTAAAGATAGGAGAATGTGTTTCTTCCAAGTGTTGCGTACACAGTCCCACTAAACACTTATCTGCTTAACTGTAAACTGTTTGAAATACTACTACTACCACCCTAATGTCTGTAGCATTAGTTTTCTTCTAAACTCTGTCGCTCTTTAGATACTGAGAGCTATCACATTGTTTTATAGGTATCATTACTAGCTATGGATTGTATATGGATGGTGTTCTGATGCAAAATTCATCACAGCTAAGTTTTTATGCTTATGGACTTGCTCCTTGGAGTCTGCATTCCTTCAGAGTCCAGGCATGCACTGCAAAAGGTTGTGCTTTGGGTCCATTGGTGAGTACCTTAATTTGCATTCTGGCAGTGTAATAAATGTCAGATGACAGTGAATATCGGAGTAAATGGTGATGATTCACTCTGGTCAGTACTAACCCATCTGGCAAAATGTGACATTTAAAAAAAAAAAAAAAAAATCCTGTTTAAGAGCTGCTAAAGATTTGATAGGTCATTGTTAGGCACTGTTCCAAAGTAGAACATAGGTACAGTGAAGAAAGGCAAAATTTGAGGCTGAAACACACATTATTGAAATTAAATAGAGTTAATAGGTTCGAAAGGTGCAGATGTGCTTTAGCCAGATTTATAAGGACATATATAAAGAAAGAGTTACTGTTCCAGTAATGAGCAAATTTCTAGCTGCCTGACTGAAAGGACTGAAGTTAATTTGAGAATTGCTGAAGCCAGAAGTGGCAACAGGAGCAAGGAAAATATGGTGATTCGTAAATATCTTTTGAATGCAAGTATGTGATCAAAATATTATATTGGACATATTTTAACAGTCTTGTACAACACCCCATTTTTTCAGGATTTGAGAATACAGGAATATTGAATTTGACATGTGAAAAACAAGCCTTCTGAAGCTTTTTTATTTTGTTAAAGTTTTTTAGACATGTAGCTGAATTGATAAATCCAGTATGATTTCATAGTACTGTAGCTGACGAATAACTGGAATAATTTCTACTATGCTTAGTTTTGTTTTCAAGCATAACTGAGAAGGAAACCTGTGTTAATTCTGAGATTTAATTTTTTGTTTAATTCAGCTTTATGTGTGCACTTTCAATTTTGCTAACAAGAAAAGGAAGAAAAAAGAAAAAAGGAAGATTTGGGAGTTTGTCATGTTGTTCTGTTTATTTTTCCATCATAACTTATAGCATCACTATATTGTGCTCTGGGAAGAACTTCCAGATTTTATTTCTATGATATAATTCATTAGTCACATTTCCAATATTCTTTCCCAGATTGCTTTCTTTCAAATGCTGGTAACATCGTCTATCTGTAGAAGACTAGACTTTATAACCATTAAACATTTTATAGCTTGCTCTACTTTGAAGGATATTTACTCTTAAAAGCTTGAATGGCTTTTCGCCAGTTTTTCTTGCACATTTTTTACAACTTCACATATACCCCAAAAGCAAACCTTGTTTTAAGGTATTCGATGTCCAATAACCTAATCCATTGCGTTAATAGTGATGCTTAAGACAAGTTGTTACCAGACTTTGCATACAGATGAAATATGTATGTTTTCAGTACTTCTGTCCTATGAAATAGGCATCAAAACGACAGAACAGAATGGCAGTAGTTAGGGTTTTAAAAAATATTTTTAGTAGCCTTTTTTCACATCTCCACTGAACTGCAGACTCATAACTTAACTTTTCAAACAATTCAAAGTAGGGGTTGCTGTAACTGATACTCATCTGCATCCCATGATCAGTACGCAAACTGTTTTCCAAAGCCAGCGATCCATCTCTAATCACAGGAATTGAAGTACAACATCTTTATTTAGGCTCACCTAAGTGCTGCCAGGAAGTTAAAGCACTGCATCTTCATTTGATTTTTTGAAATATTTTTGTATCAAATACAGAATAAATCCAGCACTTAAAGAAGAACTGTTTTGCCTCTACTCTAAAGAGTATGGGAAACATCTTCCAGCAGTAAACTGATATGCTTCCAGCTATTTTCATTGCTGATCTTATGCTTAATGTGCCCTAATCAATGAATGAATGCTATGTGACCATCCTAAATACAGGATTTCTCCGGTTTATGTTTCTGAAGGTGGCTCTGAAGATCTTAATCAGTTATGAGAGCACTAGTAGTGAGTGTGTTTGAGTAAATCCTTTATTTGGGTTAGATAGTTTTTGTTCAACTTTTTTTTTTTCAGTGACTATGATTTATTTTCAGGTGAGATGCAAATTGGTAACACGTAAATTAAGAAATGCTAAATTTTAATCTTTTTCTAGTAAAGCCAAGATATTGCTTTTGTGTCTGTTCTAACTGGTTTTTGTTGCTTAAAAAGGAATAAAAATATGGGTTATCAAGAAATACTGTGACCTCTAATAGATTCTTTAGAGGAATTCAAGAGATCTGAAATTTTGCTGGGTTTGAAGTGTGTTAGCTTTTGTAAATATCCTGTAAATAAGTGGCAATGGTCAACACTGAATGTTCGTCATGTCAACACACTGCTATTAAACTTAAATTTCAGGTTTTTAGCTTATGTGTATGCTAGTACTTCCTTTTTAAACTTAGACGAATGACAAAGTTTTCCCAATATTATTATTATTCCTATCCTATGATTTAGTGTTACTTATATGATAGCAGAATATTTTTTATTAAGTTATTAATCAACACATCTGAAAGTATCACAGTATTGTGTATAAAGTAATGTTTAGAAAAAGAAATATGAAACAGGTTTCCTGTGCCATATGTTTATATACAGAATGTACATATTTTACACAAATATTATTTTCAAAATACACTGCAGAGGTGTAGCTGTAGAGGATACTACATATACTGATTCAAAACAGTGTTTCAGTATTTTTTTATACTGGAAGGAATAGCAGGTCATAAAGAAAAGGCCAGAGACAATACAGCTGTTGCAGCTGTTTAGGATGTGGTACAGTTTGCTACAAATTCATACTGGTTTAAGAATATTTTAATCCTCTTCAGCAGAAAAAGTAGTTTGTATTCATTTCTCCATGTTTCTGACATGGTGAGATTGGAGTACCTGCAATTAGCCGCACAACATTACAGGAAATTACTTTAGTTTAGAAAGGGCATTTTAGTCAAATTCTTCCATAAGGATGTTTTTGACTGAAATATCCAAATAACCAATGTGACACTGATCCAATAAATCTGTGAAGCATTTGTTTATCTTTAAGCATGTACTTTATCCTGTTGACTTTACCACAGCTGCTCACCTATTTTAAATATAATAGAGTGTATGTATATGGAAGTATGTGTAGAGATATTAATGCGCATCAAAGATATAGCCTGGCACTTGTAAACAATAAGCTTTCCAAATTTTACATGCTAAAAACTAAAACATTTGTGTTTCAAGGACAGAGAAAGTATGTTTGGTTATTTTGATGACAGAGCAGGTGTGGCAGATTAAAAATAGCATTTATTAGCACTCCCATGAACTTGCAGCTGAGAGGCACTTAGAAAGGTGTGAAACCGTCTTATACCTTAGAAAACACCAAATAAATAATGTATGAGAAACAAACTTGTTGCCATAAATAACATAATAGCAAACTGTTTTGTTCTGTAGCACTGAATGTTTACTACCAGTTGTGAAATTTAAAAACTTAATTTCTATAATTTTGGATGAGTATTTATTTATATAAAAAAATCTTTCATATTCATTACATTTTCTAGCTCTTTTATCATATTTTGTTTTTTCTCTAATGATCTGCTTTTTATTGCAGCTTAAATTCATCAGGTGAAATTAGATGTTAATTCAAGGACCAACCAATATTCTGCAAAGGATATTTTTTCTCTATCAAATATCTATAGTAATTTTCTACAGCATTTACAGGCATCTTCCTTACAGTTGTCTTTTAAAATGCAGAAACTAAAAAAACCTGTGGTCTTCTCTTGCTGCTTCCTCCCCTAACACTAAGCCGAGATCATTCATCCACACAAGGTGCAATGGTGTTTTCAATAAGAAATTAATCTTTCATTCTTTTCTAGTATTTATTTCCTGTTCCTTACAGGGGTCTTCGTGTAAAGTATGTTAGCTGCTGGACAGCTTCAAACAAATGTAGATGAAAGGAAAGTAAAATGCTTAAAAATTAGGACACCTGCAGTGTTACGTCTTTTTCTAAAGAAATAACTTTTCTTAAAATTTTGCATTTCTCATTCCTTCTCTGTTTGTAAACTATGGCAACAAACCTCAATCTCATGGTTGAATTTACAGGTAGAAGCTCGGACCATGGAAGCTTCCCCTGAGGGAACAGTTGATATATTTGTTACTGTTGATGGGTCCAAAGATGTTCAATTAAAATGGCTTGCCCCAAATAAACCTAATGGAAAATTGACCTACACAGTCCTTGTCACTGGTCTCTTCTATGCTGATCAAGGTAATTTTTTTCCTTTATAGTAAGTCTAATGATGGCATTGATATTCCATTTCAATTTTTTAAAAAATTCCTTTAGCACTAAATATTTCTGCTTTTTTTGCCACTCCATTGATTATTTTAGAATTATCAATTTTATTCTTTAAGAACTGCTGCTTTGATTTATGGTGCTTTACATTTGTACAAACACATAAATTGGCAAATAAAGATAAGCCCTCTGCACAAATTTAGTCTATAGATATACACACGGAGTCTTATCTCACAACCTTCACTCAGATAAGGAAGCTATACTCAGAAAATTCCAGTTGGTTTGCTTATATAAGTTGGAGCCATTCATGAGATCTGTTCATAATATGGTTGATAGTGGGTATATTTGAAATTTATATAAGGTGCCGTAAAAAAGTAAGGCTTACAAACAGCCAGCTACCTAAAAAAGTATGCAATGAAATCAGACACTTATTCCTAAAAAAAGGAAAAGAAAACCTACTCTTTATTTCTGTATAACAAACAGACTTCCCATGTGATACAGAAGCCTGAAAAGTAACAGTTATCTGTGAAACCTTACTGTATTGTGGGCTGCTGTTCTGTTTCCGCTGGT